>NC_083386.1:5455833-6134166 GCF_031755915.1 Ziziphus jujuba
ACTAGGTCAGATGTCAACCTGAAGCATAAAATCCTTCCGAAGAATATGCTGGACGCCATGTAAAGCTGATGCCACAGCATAAGCATACCTTAATCCAACAAAGGAAAGAAGAAGACTCAAAAATAAGTACAGTATACTAGAAAGGACAGCAAATAAACTGCTACTTATTTTCCAATACTTACATTTCCAGCACCCATCCAAAAGTCTTATCAGTCTCCGGATCTTCTTTCATTCTCAATGAAACATTCATCCAGGTGGGAGAAATCTTTTCCAACAAATCCTAATATTCAGTCCACTTGATTATTTTATTTTTCCAGGCACATGTAAATTATGAAAGTAAAACCAAAAACTGTACTAACAATGATGAACAACAAACAGAACATTGGAGAGTATTAATGCGACCATTAACTTTAAACGCTTATGAATGTACAAAAGAATCAACATTTTGGAAAAAATAAAATAAAATAAAATGTCCACCTACTACCACGAGACAGAGGTTCCAAAATATTACCTTCCTGATAATTACAGGAGAATTGCCAATTGGGTCAACATTTGTAACTGGACCATACTCCTCAGGATAAAATTTCCTAACAATCTTCTCGTTTTGGTCAGGCTTAATGTAGAAAAATGGAAAACCAGCCGGATAGCCACCATGTGCCAAATTAGGAAGAGGCCTTACAAATATGTGATCAGGTTCTGCCATCAATATGTATCTGCAGCAATAGGAGAATTGACAATGATTAAATACTTCATAAAGGTAAAGGTAATACTATTTAAGATGATTGGATTTGGAAAAACTCACTCTTCCTCAATTGTAGTCTTTTCCAGCCATTGCACAAATGCCCATGGTCTGTTTAAGACAATATATCCCTGGATAGATAATTTTTTATAATGTTAACAAACTTTAAACAAATTTATGACTAGAAATGAGCAAAACAACAATGATATAACCTCATTATACTGACTAAAAGAGTATGAGGGGCAAAACCATGGAAATGTTTTCTTTTTCCTTTTATCCTTTTCAATGAAAAATTCTAATTTGAATAAAGGGCAAGCAAGAGGTCTAAAATAATAATCCAAACCAACATGTTCCACGTTTCCTAAGGAATAATTGCCACCTACAGAATGTTATAGAGAAATCCTTAATACCACAGCATGGACTGTTATATAGCTTGTCTTTTAGCAGCATGAAGTGTACAGTATTCAAGGGATGGTATCACTTATAAATGTGGCAAGCCATGTAAATTGTCATGTCATGAAAAAAGAAGATATTCTGTCAGATTTGGGACTGGCCATTCTTGAAAATTTATTGTTGTTTTCTCCTCTCAAAACCATTTCCGGTCCTCCTGTTCTTTTCAAATGACAATTAAGTCCTACAAAAAGTACTCATCTAATGTTTCCTGACCCCAACTCAACTTATGGATAAAAACGCATCAAAAGATTGAAATAAAGTAAAATCCAGGGAAACTGAAAGTGATAAATATAATTGATTTTGCAAGGTGCTAAACAAAGAATTTTCAACTGATCAGTAAATTAACGAGGAGAGAGAGAGAGAAGAAAGAAAGAAAACAACTAACAGAGAGAATGAAAGAAACCTCACCCTGTCTAGGCCTGCAGGAAGTGGATCAACGACAACAGTAGGAATCTCATCCATCAAGTTGTCCGGGTTTCCTGAATGCAAAATCCGAGTGAAACCTCCCATTTCAGATCCAGGCAAATCCTTCTGCTTCTTATACCAGTAATACATTATGCGACATTGCCATTTGCTATAAGAAGCATCAGTGGCTGTTAAAGCAACATGGAAAGGCGATCTGGAATTCTTTGGTTTCCTTGCATTCTCAGGCATCTCAACAACGGGGTCAGTGAGTAGCCTGCTATTTGAACCATTGCCTACCCATTTCCCAACAGATTTATAGTGGATTATCATAGTCAACAAATTATAAGTGGCAAAGAAAAAGCCAAAAGCCAAAAGAACCAAAAGTAACGGTGATGCTCGTCCCATGGTCTTCCTTCCTATCATTGTTGATCAGAAATAAACTCATCACATAGAAAGATTCCTATCCGTCAGAACTTAAGGTGAATGGTCCCATAAAAAAGTTATCCCAGTTCAGCAGTTCCAAAAGTGATTTAGCCTTGACTCATACAATTTACAGGGGGTTTGGAAGACACCTATAAAATTGCAAGCTCCAATAAGTAACAAATAAGAAATTAGGGTCAATTGAAGACGACTTTAGTTCACAACAGAACAAAACAAAACAATTATTCAAACAAGTCTTGTCCAAAATCCCTTTACAAATCCTCTTACATCTATCAAAACCATTCCAAAATCCTACCCCAACCAACATATTGTAGCAGCAATATCATTGAGAGAGAACATATCATACAAAGCTCAAAAGACTTTTCAATATATACACCAAAAACATAATTCAAAAACAAAAACAAAAACCAAGCATGGTGATAAAATGGATGAATACAGGGGGTCAAGAGTAGATGAACTTAAATGAAAATTCAAGACACGATCAGTAGCAATTGTCATGATTAAAGTTCAAACTCATTCAGAATGATTTATTAACCACAAGACTCATTCAATTCCCCCTATCCATCAGTGCGGAGCAGAATTACGAATTATATATTTCCGAAAAAACAAAAATTACATACTACAACAAGAAATCAAACTCTAACAAGCAAACCCGGCGTAGTACAGACTAAAAAACCATCAATGTGAATTGGCGGAATCAAGTACCACAAACTTTCCCAAAATAATAACAACATAATTGCCATAGATGCAGATCAAATAAAAGTCAAACCCATCATTGCAAAAGTCAACGAACCCATACATACACTTCCAAAATGTCAATCCTATCCGAAACATAAACAGAGATTGATAAATTTTAAAACTTTAATCATGCAAACAGAATTGAGACCACCGAAAACCATAATCATTACCCAAAAGAATCCAAATTATGAGAAACCCAGTAAACGACATCAAACACCATAAAGCAAAACCCAGAAAACAAACAAAGAGCACAGATTCGAAGAAATCACTGAACAGAGACAGTTAAAGCAAAAACATATAAAAATAAGAAATAAAAATTAAAAAAGAACAATGATAAGAAAAAAAGTAAAAAAGGATACAAGAGTCGTGAGACTTAAAAAAGCATTAAAGCATAAAGAAGAATGAGTTAGAAAAACACACCGAAAGAGAGAGAGAGAGAGAGAGAGAGAGAGAAAGGAAGGACCTTGACGTGTTAGCAGAGAAAGAGACAGAGATTGGAGGAGGAAGAGTACTTTGGATCAGAGAAAGACAGAGAGAGATTTGGGTTGGAGCATTTTCTTCCCATCATTTTCCATTTTTCTTTTTTCTTTATTATTTATTTATAAATTTATAATACCATTTTTATATGAGCCCCACCAAACCATCTATAAGCTTCATGAATCACTTCTATTCTCTATGTTTCTGTCAAAGCTCCTATTTTTTCATTTGGCTTGTTGGCTGTCTGCTAATTTATAGTAGTTTTTTTTTTTTTTTTTTATTCTTTCTTTTATCAAAATAATTTCTTATTATTAGGTTTAACGCTTATTAACCTACTTTTTATTTATTTATTATAGTTATTGAATTTTATTATTTTTGCTATTATAGTTGTTGAAATTAAGTTGTTCATACATGGTAAGAAATGAATCGATTAATTTTAAAAATAATAGCATTTTCTATAATTATGTGAAATGTAAAAGTGGAGATTAACAAAACCTATCCGTATATTTAATGTATAAAAATTTTTCTGCTTTTAATTAATTCTGTTTTTGAAAATGTGTAATTTAATTTTTTTTTTTGAAATAATGTGTAATTTAATTTAAGAAATAAATAATTAGAACGTGCCAACTAAGGGAAATAAACAGATATTACTAAAATAGTAAAGCAAAAAAAATGATATTACTAAAATAAGCCAATATATTTTACACTTTTAACAAAAATATGTTACTTTTTTGTCCAAAAGTCTATGTAGTAGATAACCATTTTGATTTCGCAATAATAATAATAATAATCATAATAATAACCAGTGATTTTATTTATTTATTTATTTATTTGGCTGAGAATAGTTACTAGTATATATACACTGATGTATTAGTATTTTAATTGGAAATAAAATAAGTAAAATTATCTTTTCAAAAACACTCAGAGTAAATAATTGATTTTTCTTATTTTCCACATGTGCTTATTTGTGTAAAAAATTACACTTGGGTAAAGTCACAATTGTATTTGCGCATATATCAAATTAAGACAAAGTTCTAATAAGATCTTAACATTTATAATTAAATTGAAGAAAAATAATACATATACAAATTTTATTGAAAGTGTTATCATATTGAAAGAACGATAAATAGAAGATAATCCTATTTGACTTGTCTAAGAAAAATTTAATTTATAGGTGCAAAATAATAAAAATCTAAAATAAAAGCTAAACCATTAAAAACTAGCATGGGGCAACTGCCTTCACTCTAGATCCTCACCTGTCTAGTTTCATAGCTTCTACTCTTACCAACCCCATATTTTCATTCCATTAAATAAGTTTACCAAATTTCAAATACTATAATGACTGAACGTGCTAATTGTCAAATTTCCAAAATTTTGAATATATATATATATGTATATATGTATATATGTATATATGTATATATAATATTAATACTTCGGGTAGGAACAGTCCCAGTAGCTTTGCCAAATTTCATTTAACAAATATGAGTTCGAATTTCCCGACCAAAAAAATATTTATGTATGTATATTTTGATAATTCAAAACATCTTTTCAGCAGCTCAACATTATTCACATTTTAATGCACAAGTAATCTCCCATGAAATTGCATCACCTTCAAGCAGAAAACCATCATTGACTCCAGAAATTTGCCTCTTGCAATTAACTAATGCAACCATGAACCTCTCATTCTCTAATGAAGATGGATACATAACTTGTTCTTCCTGCAATACCAGCACAGATTGATTTAGAGGAGAAAGCAGCTAGATAACTTGTTAGAAGTGCACAAAAATGGCTAAGTAAAAATGTGATATAGTTTATTTGAAAATTCAAACCATCTAAATGGCTAGGAACAAAAAATAGAACATTATCTATGTGGTGCAATTCTTCAAAAGTGCTTCTCATGGATTAAAATAGTAATAATAACTTTAAACAACATGTCTCCTTGTGTTTGAGTTTAAACAATCACCTCAGGGAGCTCATAGAATTCGTTGGGAGATATTTGTAACAATTCAGTTGCAGCTGGACCAGTAGACCAAGCAAAAACTTTCCCACGCTCATCTGCAAGAGTGATTTTTAGGTAGAAACTTCGGACAACTTCAGTATCGAAAGTTTGATGACAGAAGCTGCATTCTGAAACTCCAGCAGTTGTGTTGCTGATAAAATGACCACAGATGGAATGTGAAAATCTTGTATCGACATGACAATGTGCCATTTGAAGCCAAACCTGAACTATCTGTCAACATATGGGGAAGATATGTAAATAGAATTGTAACTTAAATGAAGATCTCTTAGAAGTTGTATCTATCTAATGGTTCAACAAGGCCCTTTCAAATGAAACCACAATTGCATATCCATCCTCCAAGGAAAAGAAGCATCCAAGTTAAATAGCTTGAAAATAAACTAAGAAAATCGCCATATCATGATTTAATAAAATTATACAAGAAACAAGTTCTTGAAAAATACGGAAAGAAGGGTAGTTCTGTGCAGCAAAGCTGCTACTGTATAATAAAACTGACCCTTTTTTTTTTGTTGGTCTATGCTTCTCTTATGCATATCAGGCAGATAATTACAATCTGCATATCTAACTACTCAGGCCCGCTGCTCATCTACAGTTATAGTTACTTTTATGAAAACAAGGCTCCATTGAATCATCTAATTGTTGTTCATAAACAGCAAAGAGAATCAAACACTAATATGTCAACAAATAAAACCAAATTTGACACCCAAAATGTACAGAATAGCTCCTGAAAAGTTATCTGTTATTTTTTACCAGCCAAAATGAAATCTCATGAGAAATTTATACCTGTGGACAGCTGGTTTGTTTAGATAAATTGGAAAGATTCGACAACTTTTGAAGACAGGATGAGTTTAACAAAGCTGGCATGGAACTGAGGTTGACAAAAGAAGCTCCAACATCATTTTCAAACCATAATGCTTCTAGACTGTCAAATAAAGTATCAACCAGATTATGAAATATTTTGGTGGAACTGCTCTAGAAATTTAGTAAATGCCAAATCAAACAAAAGCCACACAGGTCAGGAAATAACTGTGCAATACTTAAATGATTGCAAATGATGATGGCTAAGCTTGAAACCACGCAAGTTGATACTACACATGAACTGGAAATTGTTTATTTTCTCACCAATTCTGCTTTGTCATAGAGCATGTCAGGCCAGATATGTACACTGTGTGGCCAAGACTTAATCTTCCCAGTGACCTGAGAAAAAGATATTTCGGACCAAAAAGTACATAATTAACTATCTTAGAAGGGAATGCACCAAAAGACTATTGAATTACATCATCATCGATACCAAGATTTGGCAAAATGTAGCTTAGCCAAAATTTCTCCAGTAGCATCTTCGATTCTCAGAATGAAAACAGCTTGTGTAGTTCCTCTTTCTTTCATAATATTGGTGACAACGCCATAGAGGCTAATGCCAGTCATCTTGTCTTGAAGGTCAGTAACAAATGGCTGCAAGACTTAACACAAGTAAGAAAAGTTATTCTAAATTATAACCAGATGGAAAGGCAAAATGATAATTACAAATTCAACTTTGAATTGAAATTTTAAAACAAATATATACATATATATATACATATATTTCAATGAAGGGTAGCCAACTCCAGTTGAACATTGATGAGTAACTACCATGTAGATAAAAAACAGGAGAATATTTGAATGATTGCAAAACGGACCTCATGTTAGTAGGATGTAACACTCATGATGCATTGCTGGGATTATGTTTAAATGGCTCACAAGATCCTTAAAAACAAAGAATAAATAACTAATGACAATTATGAAGTCTTGCCATTGAAGGAAAAAATAATTTTGAAACACTGTCTATGAAACTAAAAGAGATGCTAAACATATAATATAAGGGTGAATATAGATGTAGACAGCTAGTTTCATATAATATCACATGAATGCTGAAAATCAACAATAATTATAAACAAGAGTTGATAATTGTGTAAGAAGAAAGTGAATTAGAATGATGCATTCCTTTAGAAGCAAATGGCTGTTGATCCTAATAAAAGGAAAATTAAAAACAATGGAATCAAAAACTCACTTGAAAAGGATAATTACTGAAGTCAATTGACCCTTGGGAATCTCGCGGCAAGGAAACTTGAGAAAATTTGGGGCCTGTACTGGGATGTACTGTACATAGCGGTCCTGATCCTTGATATCGATTTTGTGTCAAAGTTATAGAAATCTGAGTAGCACAGAAATTATTATATATATCCTTAACGACAATCATTTTCTATGCATTACATCATGATGCATGACTTACTTGTTCCTCATGCTGAACGAAAGGAACCAAATATAATTGCGTTGCGCTACCATACTCGAGACAGATTTCAGCACTTGCTTCAACTGCACCATCTAGAGAAGTTGCAATATATGGCCTATCAAGCGCAAGCATACTTCCAATGCTGTACAATAAAAAAATTAGGAAAACAAACATATGAAAGGAGACCCCAAAAAGAAGCTGTGTTTGAAAGATTACCTGAAAAGATTAGCCAGCAGAACCTGCTCGCCCCACAACAAGAACTTTAATTTATTATGATCATTGTCAACAAGAGTGATTTGTTTCTTCTGTACACTATCAATCTTTCCATGAATTTCCAGTGACCCAATAGATTCAATCCTAAATAGTAAAAAGGAAAGTAAGATAGTCAATTTGAAAGCAATGACAACATATCTCTATTGTCAAAGAAAAGAAGATTTGGAGTCACAAATGCAAATAATCTATATTAATTGGTCATAACTTTATGGATCAAGGCATCTACATAATGACATTTTAATTTCTATTAAAATTATTTAATCATCGCCTTGCTTCTTATTAGAAAGTATGAAAATGATTGTATTTATTATTCAATCACATATTCTTTTGAAACATATATTTAGCAAACTAAGTTATCATTTAGCAAACTAAGTTATCTTACCTTGCATAAAATGAATAAGGAACTCCTCTGTTGACTTTATCGAGAGAAATAGAAGAGAATGAATCTGAACAAAACTGAGCCGCTAGCAGCATTGCATCATCATCCTCATCCTACACAAACATATATAAAAATGTGAAAATAACAACAAAAAGATAAGCCTCAGAGCAATTTCGCCTATAATATAAATCCAAAGCTTCAACTTGGAGGCTTAGTCAACTTTGAAGCATGTTTATGAATTTCCCATGAATCAAGCTAGAAAATGAACAAACAATGTGCAAATTTGAAATTTACCTCATCCAACAAAATCACCAAATAGTCTGTTGGCAAAAGCCGTGGATAACAAGATCCTTCAGCAGCAGTACGAAGATAGCATCCAGTGAGAAGAATTTCCCTTCCTTTCTTCAATATCCCATTCGTAGGATCGGCCAGGTCATAATATCTACCAGAGACAAAACATCATATCTTTGGTTGCAAATGAAATTTCAAATCAAGAGTATGTAAAATAATAAACTCATAAAAAAGAAGTAACAAAATAAGTAGCAGTTGATAAGACCATAGATATGAAATATGGCATAAACTTCTTTTGCCAATACAAGTGATATCTGCCAGAAAAAATAAAAACAAAGGGCCCTCCTATTCTTGGTAGAAGATTTTTTGTAAGAATCATTACACATGCAACATGGTATTCACTTGCTGACCTGCGGTGGAGATAAAGATCAATAGTATTCGAACTCCAAATATCCCCCAACTTAAGCATGTAGATGTCCGTACCTAAAGGATATGATATGTCATCAACCAGAAGAACAACACAGAATCAAATATACTACAAGATATTTCACAGGTTTTTCTATTCAAATGACAAGATAATTAAAATAAACTTTAGGAAGATATCACACCATGAAAATTAATTACATAAGAAAAAAGGTCCTCATTACACACCAAAGAAAGAAAGGAATTTTACTCTTTTTCCTTTGGGAGGATATCCACATTCAACCATAGGAAATTTTCTTTTTCAGTTTGAAAAAAGTAAAGTAGGAACCAAACTTATCAACAGCATGATTATGAATCAACTTTGTAGTTTACAGAATTCACTTTCCAGTTCACTCATAGAAGAAGAAAAAGAAGAACATATGAAAAAACACAAAGGGAAAAAGGAAATCAATTGGACCAATGAAGAAGAAGAATATAACTGTATACCTTCATATCTTTTTCCTTTTTAACAGTGTACGGCAGGTTTTTTGCATAATATATTTATTCCACTTCGTTTTATTATATAACCACACGAAGCCTCCTTTGAAGTAAAACACCAAGAGGATTTTCAAATTTGCAAAGAGTACCTGGGAGAAAATAAGCATCGACAACAATAGCTTCCAAAACACTACTCAAAGACAAGAAATTTTTTTCATAAATGGAGTCAATCAAGACAGTGTTTGGAAGCTTTGATCTTCTATGTTTCTTCCTCAACTGGTTGATACATTCAGGCCTCTTCTTAGTGGTCCCATCTCTATGTTGCTCACTCCACGCCTACAACATTCACACATCCCCAGTTCCCCATTAGTAGAAACAAAACTTGGCCAATCTAAAATCTTTACCTCTACCCATTTTCCAAAACCAAAAACCCAAAATAAATGTTCAAACTTTGGATTATTCGTCTTTTCCCTCAATTTTCTCGGCAAACAAACACCAGAGAATACATTGAAAAAAATATCAAAGTAAGCAAAAAAAAAAAAAAAATGCTCTGTACCTGAGAGATATCGGAGAGAAGAATCGCAGGGGTAACACCACTGGAATAAGCAGTACAAGTCTTGAGGATCCGAGAAGCAATCCAATTCCAGCTGGGTCGTTTGGTCTCTGCTTTATTTCGAATTTTGGGATCCATATCTTGGTCTTGCTCTTCTTCTTCTTCAGGGTATATTATGGATCTGGCATATTCGATGAATCTGAGAAACGGGTCCTCCTCTTCTAATTCGAAATCTTCAATGGCCATGTCTGAATCCATCTTCTTTTTTCTTTTCTTTTTTTGGCAGAAATTCAGATATAAAATTTTCTCCCCAAAAAAATAAAGGCAGAGAAAGAAACTGGAAAGTGGGAGGGAATTCGCTTATGGATTTTTGCGCGGGGGTTTTTAATTTTATTTATTTGATGAATTGGACGGCTAGATTAAGCCATTTGCCCTTTGCTTAATGTTATTATTTTTTTTATGGGTTTTCTTTCATTTAGCCCTTTGGGCTTTCATTTGGGAGGCCCAGTCTTTTGGGCTCCTTAACAAAATTGTGAACCAATATCTAATTTTAAGCTTTCGAATGGAATATAACTAATCCGTGAAATATGTCAGCTGTTTTGACCAAAATTATATATATTTTATAATTCTTTAAAAAAAAAAAAAAAAATCTTTGAGACCCAAACCAATTTTCCCATAAAATAGCCGTTGTAATTTTTCCCCCAAAAAAAAAAAAAATAGCCGTTTGCATTTCAAAATTGAAGTTCTCTCCCTTCCTATAGCCGTTGCCTAAGCTCCTCTCTAATTTTCACACTCTCTTCTTCTTCTTCTTCTTCTTCTTCTTCTTCAACCTCTCTCTGCATCCTCCTCCTCTAGTCTTCTCCTCCGTTGAGTGAGAATGCAGAGGCAGCGTCACAGGCGTAAAAACTAAGGTAAAAGTTTTTATCACGCACACCATCTGTTTTTCTTTTGGTTTAGTCATTTATTTCAATATGGAATCTGCGTTAAATTCCTTTTTTCTTTTTTTTTTCGGTTTTCTTGGATGGTCTCGGCATGTGGTGGATAAGGAATTCCATTCCGTGTCTCGGAGTTGCTCGTTTATCGAAAACAGAGCCTGAGTTTCTGAGACGTTGATTGCCTTGGTACAGGTTTTCGTCACGATGTGGACAGGTTAGTGGTGCTTATTTTTTTGAGAATTATTTGATTTTCTATGCATACATAGAGATTCAACTACATGTCTGTATACATATAATTAATTCTAAGTGTCTGTTTTGATTTTGGAAATTGGTTTTTTTTTTCCGTCTTTTTTTTTTTTTTCCCCCTTGATCTAAGTGCTTTTCTTTCATGATCTTCTGCCTGGCTTTCGATTTATTTGTTGTTTTCTTTGGCTTTTATTTTTTATCACCTCCTTTATTCGTATCTGAGAACAAATAGAAAAACAATGAAGAAAGAAACTGGTTATTGAAGAATTTTGATAAGATGAAAACAATTGGATATGAGGGAGGCTCTCTGTTTTAAGACTAAATTAATGGAAATATAAAAAAGGAAACTTTAATAATAAAGAAATTGGGTTAATAGTTATCTCTCTGATTTTGTTAAGTTGAGAATGATTCATATGATGTATCATTTTGCCAATATTTAAAACAGTTATTTAAAATCTCTCTGTAAAATAAATTGACAGACACCAATAATGCTCTATTTCAGAGGAAAAAGGGATTTGGGAAACAATCATCAGGATCTTCTTTTTGATGTTTTTCACCAAAGGTGAAATACTAAACAGACAGATAATATATTTAATATTTTTGTTTTATGTGTATAAATTTGAGTGTTAATATTATTTATGTTTCATATCAGGATTGTATCGATTATGCATGACTAGACATGAAACTGGAAAAGAAGTACATTTCTTCATTTAACTCCACCGCATAATATGGGAAAGCTTCTTCAAATGATTCTTTGTATATTTACGTTTCCTGCTAGTGTTTAGGTTATTGTGTAGGTAGGGGTTCTGCATGGTTGTATAAGGAAATGTAGTACCGTCTTGCACTGTTGTTGTTGTTGTTGTAGTTGTAGTGATGGGATGTGGTTGTTGTTGTACAAGGAGGGATTCAGATTGTTGTACAAGGATGAAGGATGAGTAAAAATGGATGAATTTTTTTGGTTTGGGAGAGAAAAGACCGCTTGGGTGTGCTTGTGTGCTCTGCTTTCTTTTTCCTTCCCCTGCATTCCTTCTCCGCATTTGCCCTTTCACTTTTTCTCAATTTGGCTATCTATTTTACTTTTCTTACTTTTTTTTTCTCTAATTTCTCATCTCTCTCTTATTTTCTTTCTCTAATTTCTCTATTTAATTTGTGTGTATCTTCTTTCTCTTTCTAATTTCTCTTTTCATTTTATTTCTTTAATTTCCTCTTTTTAATTCATCTCTTTATTTACTTTCCACTTTATTTTTCCCACTTCAATTTTTTTTTTTCTTTCCAGTTTTTCACTTTACAGTCTCTTTCTGTTCTCTCTAGTTTCATGCTCTATTTTTTAAGTCTGTCTTTGCACTTTCTCTTAATACTTTCCTCTTCCAAATTCTCTTTATATTTTTCTCTCTGCTTTCTCTCTAATTTCTCTGTTTTTCTCTTTAATTTCTTTTTCTGTTTTGGCTGGATATTATTGTTTTTGGGTTAATTCGTTTGGGTTAATGCCTACTTTGAAAATTTCATTTGTCCTTGAAAAGTTAAAATGAGCAAAATTATAAATAAAACAACTGCTGTTAGAAATTTAGGAGCAACTAGAACGAAAACTAAGTAAACAATCTTTTAATAAGAAGGAAATTAACAAGACTAAATATTTTTAAAATTGTAAAAAAAAGTATAAACTATATATACAGCAAAGTAAAAATTACTTTTTTAAATATATATATATATATATATATATATATGTGTATATATATATATATATATCTCATTAACGTTGCTTTTTATTCACCAATACTTTTTATTAGAATAATACGAAAGGAAAATTATAATTTTACAATACTTTTTGTTGTGCTAAAAAAAATAAAAACTATACTTTTGGTTAGAATAAATCCGAAAAAAAAAATTATAATGTTATATATAAGACTTATTTATCAGATTTAACTATACTTTTTATTAGAATAAATTCAAAAAGAAAATTTTCTTAACATACAAAAAAAAACATAACTATAGTTTTATCAGATTCAAATATACTTTTTATTAGAATAAATACAAAAAGAAAGCTACTTAACATGAAAAAATGGTAATAAAAAAAGTCAAAAAACCGTTTTCATAAAAATATACATACTTATAGTAAAATAATCTTAAAATTAATTTTATTAGCTTTCAAAATGGAATATTTATTTTTGATCCCAATAAAAACAAAATATTTAAATTTTATTTATGAATTTATAAACTAGTATTTTAAAAATCTTACTTAAGTATAGAAAAATCTTACAAACATGAAATAATGGAAATAAAATAAAATGTGAAAAGGAAAATCTCAATTGTAAATTCACAACTACAAGATAAAAACTTATTGAAAAACTTATTGTAATCAAGGACAAATGAATTTTCACAAAACTTGACATTGCTAGTTTGTGGACCAAATGAATTTTATCCACTATAGTGCCATGCCAAAAGAAAGAGAAAGGCTAGAGATAGAAAGCTTGGAATAGAGACAAGGTGTAAAAGTAGAGAAACTGTAAAGGATGAACGTGTGGAGAGAGATAAAGTAGAGAGAGAAAGTTTAGAGATAAACTAAAAGGCAGAGTAAAAAGTAGAAAGAGCAGAAAAAGGATTTAGTGAAACTGTAAAAAAAAAAAAAAAAAAACTCTGAGAAAAATGTAAAGAGATAGTTTATAAATAGAAAAATTAATTAGAGAAGTGAGAAAGAATGTGGAAAGAGAATGCTGACTGTAGAGTGAAAAGAGACAAAATGAATAGAGATATTGAGAGTAAAGTAGGGAGAGAATGAAAGAAGAGGAAAATGGTAGGGGAGAATAACTAGAAAGTGAAAGCGGGGAAGAGAGAAAAGAAAGCAGGGGGCAGTTTTTGTTTTTTTGTTTTTTTTTTTTAATATCATGTATTTTATCTATATAAAAAAATAAATAAGAATTTATTTCTAATAAATAATATAGCATTGTTATCTAATAAAATTCTTCAATCTTGATGAACATAAATAACATAAAATTGTCCAAAACATTAAGACAGTTCAAAACATACACGCCTAAAATTGTTCCACTAAATAATAAAATGATTTGCTTCCAAACGAAAAAACCAATCAAATCAAACCTACATTTTTTTCTAAAAAAACAAAGAAGAAGATTTATTATCTCTCTTTTACACTTTTTGCATATATAGACAATGATGAACAAGTATTATATAACAAGAATATTTGCAATTGAAGGCACGCAAGTAAACTTGTTACATAAATAGACATTATCAACAAGTACATATAATAACAATAGCATATGCAATTGAAGGCATCGCATTAACGATTCGTATACTTTCTCAAATCACTATCTCTTTTTGCCTTCACAAATTATGTCAATATGTTATACAAATTAGCTCTTGACTTTCACTTTTTCTTTTTCTTTTTTGAGAAAAAAAAAATTGATTTGAGAATGTACAAGTTTGTTTTTTGTTATTCTTTTTTGGTTTTTGTCCATTTATGGATACCTGTATACATATATACAATAGATAATATAATGTAAATATAGATAATATATATATATATATATATATATTTTTTTAGGTACGCATGGTGTTTCTCAGTTTCTTTGTTTACTATGTAAGTTTTTTCTCGTTTATACACAGTTACATCTACTCTTCGAAATCCTTAAGTTTCTCCTGTTGTCTTTTTCATTTTTAGGATAAATTTCATTCAAGTAGCTGAATAGAATAAACTGTGTCTAACTATAAATGATAATGATTTACTAAAATAAAACTATAAATGATAAAGACAAAAAATGCGGATCAATGTTATATAAAAATATTAATGTTAATTAGAGAGGGAAATAATCCATACTCGACTGCAAATAGATGGAAAGATCGTGCCAAAGAGTTGTGATGGTATATATATATATATATATATATGTGATGAAGAATTTTGTATCGCTCATAGTTATATTTGTTCAGAATCCCAAAAATTAAAATCTTAAATGGTTCAAAGACTATATGTTATATAAAGAAGATCGCTAAAAGTTAGAGGCTTAGGGATTGTTATTCATGTAGTGTCAAAAATATAGTATTTGGGGTCGAATTAGCAAAAAGAGGGGCCCCCCCTTCCTTCCCAGAATTCGAGACACAGGAGAAGAATTTGAGGGACTTGTTGTAAATAATCAAATATATATGGACAGTATTTGGAAAATAAATAAATAAGTAAAAGAAAGAAAAGAAGTAAAAAAAGAAGAAGCATATTTTCTTTGATTTATAATTTATAACAAGTCAAAGAAAATCATGGATGTGTCGACAGTTGCTTAACATGCCCTGCTCCAAGCATACTCTTTTGACTCTTTGTTTCTTTGGATTAGTAAGTGATAATAAACAACTCCATATATTACAATATCAAAAAACTAATTTATAAACCCACATTTAATTTAGACCAAGAAAATCGCGATTACAATTAAATGTTAAAATTATAGTAGCAAGAAAATTACAACAAAAAGATTAGTTAAACATTAATGTAAACTGACCCTACTTCCATATATGGAAAACAAAAAAAATAAAAATGAAAAAATGAAAAAATAAAATCACCACCTTTTCATTTTGAGACACTTTTCATATATATCCCACTAACCTTCCTCTTCTCTACCTTTAACATGGATTCTTCTGCAACTCAAGTAGTAACCTTCCAAAATCACCATGGAAACACCAAAACCAACGAATCACAACAAAACCATCCACCTTCCAATAACCATGGTGGTTGGAGAGCTGCCATTTTTATCATCTGTATGCTACAATAAATAAATAAATAAATAAGCTGATCTTCTTCTTCTTCTATTCTCTCAGCTCTTTTCCTCAATTTCTTTTTTCCTTTAATTCTTTTTTTCTTTTTTGCTGAATTTTTATCTCTCCATTAATTACAGTCGTCGAAATAGCAGAGCGGTTTACATTTTATGGCCTCTCCGGAAATCTAATAACCTTCATCACAAAAGAGCTCAACCAGTCCACACCGACGGCAGCCAAAAACGTCAACACGTGGCTCGGCATCACCTCCTTCTGTCCGTTCCTCGGTGCCTTCATTGCTGACTCCTTCCTCGGCCGCTTCCGGACCATTCTCATCTCCTCCATCATTTACTGCATGGTAACTGAAACTCTAGTCCATCTCTCATAAGTTCGAGCTTTTAAGAACAGTTTTTTTTTTTTTTTTTTTTTTTTATGTTGAATTTTTTATTTTTATTTTTTGGTGGCATGCATGCACAAGGGGATGGCTCTTCTGGCCGTGTCGGTGTCGTTGGTTCCTCGACGGCGGTGGTATGGGAAGGCGGTGTTCTTTACAGCGCTTTTTGTGGTGTCAATCGGCGAAGGTGGGCATAAACCGTGTTTGCAGACCTTTGCGGCGGACCAGTTTGGAGAAGAGACGGAAGAGGAGAAAAAGGCCAAGAGCTCCTTCTTTAACTGGTGGTACTTCGCGCTTGTGCTCGGTGCTTCTGCCGCCACTTTTGCTGTCATTTATGTGCAGGTAACATGAAAAACACTTTTGTTTTTTGTTTTATAAAAGTGTTTTTGAAACTGAAACGCAATTTGAAGTACCATCTATTCCAGTTAGAAATTATTTAAAAAAAAAAAAATCTTGAAAAATACTGTCCATTTTTCAAAGTTGCACAATGAACTTTAAAAGCTCAATAACCAAACTTCGACTACTTTTCTTGCCCCCCCCCCCCCCCCCCCCCCCCAAAAAAAAAAAAAAAAAAAAAAATTTCTTATTTTGTTTGGATGTAGAGATTGAATTCTCAAAACATGCCGCATTTTTTTTTTTTTTCCCCACAAAGGAATTTACAATTTTAACTAAAATTTTACTGGTTTTTTTATTAGACATGCCCTGCTTCCATCAATTTAGAATAATGTTATTTATTATTGTTGGTCATAAATTTTAGAAAAAACACTTATGGATTTCAATCTTAGATTTTATGACTTTTAATCGAAAACTTATTATTGCCATAATAGAAGACCCTATTTCATTATTTATTATTATTTATTAAAAATATTGATCTTATGCAAGCTAATTGACTTTATTGAATTCCATATATAAATATATATATATATATATATATATATATATATATATATATTTACATGTATGGAATATTGGGTGTGGTTGTGTAGGACAATATTGGGTGGGCAGCAGGGTTTGAGATACTGGCAGGTGGAATTGGAGCGGCATTGGTATTGTTTTTATTGGGAACTAGAAGATACAAAAAGCAGGGTCCTCTGGGGAGTCCATTCACTGCAATAGCACAGGTGTTTGTGGCTGCAACTAGAAAGTGGAATTTGAATATTGTTGGTCACAATCCTGCTGACCATCCTTATTTTGGCATTTATTATGGAGATCATGATCACTCTAATATACTTAAGCCAAGGACTTTGCCTCCTACCAATCAGTTCAGGTATTAATATTATATAGTTTTTCTATTCATATGTTATTGACCATTAAAGACAATCCAACGATTAAAATTATTAGATTTTCATGCAATTATATTGATCTCAATTTGTTCAACAGTTGTGTTTTAGGTTTTTAGAAATAGAAAATCGGTGAAATTTATCACTTGAGATTCACATGGATAGAGTATAAACATTATTTTGAGTTGGAGTTTTTTTTAAGAAAAAAATATAAGAGAAATAATGATTAAGAAATAATGGTTATGTCCTATAAAACTATGCATATCATTTTCTCATTTATGTGAGGTGACTCTGTTAAGACTGATCTTTATGTTCAAATTCAGTCGAGAAGTTAAAAAATGTAGTATTTATTAATTTCCTCGTCTACCAGTATCCAGTGGCCTGGAGTTCTTATTTTGCTTCTGATAATTAATTGGAAAAACAAAAATAATGAAAATTTAATGGTTGACTTTATATAGAATGGCAGAAATTGAAAAGTGTGCCAAAATAATTAATTTTCGATTATAGTGCCACCGCCAATTATTTGTACATTTTGTTTTTGTTTTTTTTTTTTTTTTTTAACCAAATAACCATTTGGTGTGTGAAGTGATACTTGTTCAGTTGCTAAGTCACTTGTATCTATGGTTGAAAAATTGTAAGTTCTTAAGGGAAGAGAAAATTGTTTTTTTTTTTTTTGTTTTTTTGTGTTAAATGAAAGAGAAATTTATAATCTTAAAAGTATTATCTTTGTAATTCCTTGTTAATAATTGAAATGGTGGGTAAAAGGCTTGAATAAATACATTTATTATACCAAAAAGATTGGGAACCAAGTATCATCTTAATTTATAATTTCTTTAAACCATATAGTTTGTCTAATTTAATTTAATATTTATGCTTAAAAAATTTACAGATTTTTGGACAAAGCAAGAATGATAGACAAAATCGATGCCTCAAACAAAATAAGAAATCCATGGAGGTTATGTTCAATAAACCAAGTGGAAGAAGTGAAGCTTGTCCTCCGTTTGATTCCCATATGGATGACTTGCATAATGCTCCTAGTAGTTCAATCCCTTTTCAACACGTACTTCACCATCCAAGGCAGAACGATGATCAGGTCAATAGGACCAAACTTCAAGCTTCCTCCAGCATCACTTCAAATCTTTGCTGGTTTCACAATCATACTCACCATCCCAATCTACGACCGGGTTTTTGTCCCACTAGCCCGGAAACTCACCGGAAAACCCTCTGGAATCACCGTGCTGCAGCGGATTGGTGCCGGCCTATTTATGTCCCTAGTTAACATGGTGGTCTCAGCTCTTGTAGAGGCCAAAAGGTTAAGTGTAGCAAGAGAACACAAACTTGTAGACAATCCAAAAGCAGTAGTAGTACCAATGAAGGTTTGGTGGCTACTTCCACAATATGTGCTTTGTGGTTTTTCGGATGCGCTTTCTTTTGTTGGAATCCAAGAACTATTCTATAATGAAATGCCTGAGAGCTTGAGGAGTTTGGGAGCAGCAGCATATGTGAGCATCGCAGGAGTTGCAAACTTCATTAGCAGTGCTATTATATCAGTTGTTCAAGGACTTAGCTCCAACCATGGACATAATAGTTGGCTGGATGACAATTTGAACAGAGCTCACCTTGACTACTACTATTGGATTATGGCAGGATTGAGTGCTTTGAATCTATGTGCTTATGTATGGATGGCCAAGAGATTTGTGTATAAAAAGGTTGATCAAGAAGATGGAATTGAGGAGGGAAAAACTATAAATTAATTTGAATTGAAATGATGGAAAGTGTGTTTAATTATGGAGAAAATAGCTAGTTTAGGTGTTGCAATAAATGTCGAACTTGATCCAGAAAATTTTAGTTTTATTGGTTAGATGGTTGTTTTGTATGATACACATTGGCGTACACGGAAACGTGTATATTTACACTGAGCACATACAGAACCATATAAATAGATCAATCTCTGGCTTTATACATGCCACGTTGAAATACTATTATTTTGAAAGCTTAAACAATTGAAAAGTGGATAAACTATTTTAGTCTTTAAGCTCCACTTAATTTAATGGAACTTTAGTCTAAGGATTAACAACTTAATTGAAGTAAAGGTCATGATTTTGTGAGTAAAACTCTGTCATCTGCAAAGATCAAAGTAAGAGTTTGGTACTTATTTGTTTACTATTATTGAAAACCATGAATTATCGATGTCAAGATTCAGATAGGCTATCCTTTGCAAATAATATATTTTAAGTTAGAATCTGGATAAGACATGGAAGCTGTACATGTACATGCACATGCAATTGTCTTGTACCCTCTATATCCAATGAAGAGGTAACAATGGATAGTTGGATACCCATATCTAGTTGCCTTATTGTATAGCTAAACTGTTTGAGCACAGTGCCATATGGATCAATCTCTGGCTTTATACCATGTGGAAATACTACTATTTTGAAAGCTTACGAAATTGGAATATGGATAGACTATTTTAGTCTTTGAGGTCCATTAATTAAATGGAAGGATTAAAAACTTAATTATAGTACATATTTGACCCTCAAAAGTTCATGATTTTGCGAGTAGTAAAATTTTGTCATTTGAAAAGGTCAAAGAAATAGTTGGTACTTATTTGTTTATTATTATTGAAAACCATGAAATATCAATGTCAAGATTCAGGTAGGCTGTCCGTTGCGAATAATATATTTTAAGTTTGAAAAAGGATTAGACATGGGAGCTGTGCATGCACATGCATGTCTCTTGTACCCTTTATCTCCAATGAAGAGGTAATGAATAGTTTACCCATATTTAGTTGCCTTATTGCTAATCAAAAGTTCCAAATATAAAATTAAGGAAAAGCCATCTTCTTTGCTTGATTACTAATTTAAGATATCAACATACAGGATCTTGGAGATTCTGTATGGAAATCTGTCCAATCATGTATCTCCATGATTCTGATTGGCTTCCCCATTTCTGAGTCACACATGCTTTGTTGGGTTTCCATCACACTCATCATCATCATCTTTCCTTCTAGTTTTGTTCATCTTATTCTTGTTTTGGCTATTCTGCTTGGTTTTGGATCTATATTCTGTGCAGCCAAAAAAAATGGTTGTGGCTGTAGAATCTTAGTTTCATGTATTGGCTGTTGATGATAGCCTCATTGACAGAAAGTTGATTGAGAATCTCCTCAAGACATCTTCATATCATGGTAAAAATAAAGTTTTGATTTTTGCATTTACATTCACATTTTTTTCCCCCCCATTCTATTGAAATTTTTTAGGCCTTTGGGCTCTAAATCTTGTTTTGTTGTTTCTTGCTGTTACTTCAGTAGACTCTGTAAGAAAGGGATTAGAGTTTCTGGGATTGATTGAAGATCAACAGAGAGATGCAGAGGTTCCCACTGTTTCACCAAACAATCTCAATCAGGTATGATATTTTTTACTTCAATTTATGTTTCAAATCTCAACACCCTTTGTGGGATACAGGTCTATGAACCTCTAATTTATTTACTTTGTTTGTTCCGGCAGGATTTAGAAGTAAATCTGATAATTACAGATTATTCAATGCCTAGGATGACAGGCTATGATCTGCTCAGAAAGATCAAGGAATCCAAATCTCTCAAAGACATTCCAGTTGTCATGATGTCATCAGAGAATATCCCTTCAAGAATCAAAAGGTGAGAGAGAGAAACATAAAACCTTGTCTAATTCCTCAAGTTTTTCTTGTGTGGCATTTTAATTTTATTTTATTTTTTGTTCCTTAATCTATTTTTCTGTTCTGACATGGCTGAAATGCTGATGGGTATTATTGATCAGATGCTTGGCAGAAGGTGCAGAAGAGTTCTTTTTGAAACCAGTTCAGATGGCAGATGTGGGCAAGCTTAGACCCCATATGTTGAAGGTGTAAAGCTAAGGAAACAATCCCTTCCACAACAAACAGGAGTTGGAAATCTATGTTCTTCTTTGATTAATGAAGAAAAAGGACAAGAAGGGGTTGGCCAATTTTGCACAAATTGAATGTAAGCCCAAAAATCAAAATGTTCATTTGGAGGGCAGCTCATAATTCTCTACCTTGCAAAATAATTTGGGGC
This sequence comes from Ziziphus jujuba, assembly GCF_031755915.1. Classification (NCBI taxonomy): domain Eukaryota; kingdom Viridiplantae; phylum Streptophyta; class Magnoliopsida; order Rosales; family Rhamnaceae; genus Ziziphus; species Ziziphus jujuba. The sequence continues at coordinate 5,477,442 of NC_083386.1, forward strand.
ATATATATGAAGGATTCTTAGTGATCCTCTAAGGTAAGGTTGAAGAAACAATGGAGCATATACTGCTTTAATGCCTGTAGGCTCAAAAAGCATATGCTTTTGTCAGCCTTTGCAAGTTTTTAGATTGAAGCATATATAGCAGGCAAATTGAATTTTACTTTTGAAGGTGGGGGTTGTTGCAGTCTTATAAGCTTTCCTCAAGGATTTTAGAATGCAAAGCTCTGTTTTATAGAGAGATTCCATGGAAGTAGTTGTCAAAGCTCTGTTTTATAGTTACTGTCACATATCCAGCAGGAGATTTGAAAAGTCCTATACAAAAAATATTTTTGTAGCCTCAACCGGACAAGTTTGTTATCTCTAGGCAGCTTATTTCTTAATTGTTAGGAGTTACTCAAATCATAATCTTGATGAACCTTTGTAATACCCCTCGTAGGAGACAATGCTTTGCCTTATGATGTATTTTGGCTTCGTCTAATGTAAAATCCAAAATATTTTGCTATCTTAAATTTGTCAAAAGCATATATATATATATATATATATATATGGGTAACCAAGTTTCAAATATTATGTGAAAGTGCTTGGGATGGAAAGAGCTAAGTAGAGAAATGGCTTTTGAAAGCAATTTTTATCTATAGATAATTTACTTTAATTAAAGCAAGAAACAACCAGATTCCAACTAAATGCATTTGCAAGATATTAGCTAATCAGAGGAAGCATACATGAAAAACAGATATTCCACATCTAAACCGTTTCCATATACATATATATATATATATATATATAGCAGCAACCTGGCAATATAAAAACTCTCCATTATTTTCCAACGCCTTCTGTAAGAAACGCGTCGTGCATGCGCATTATAGCTGAACTATATATATAATATTATAAATTTTTTGCTTCTGTGGGTGTGGGATCGTCTGGCTTTTAATGGGGGAATAAACAAACTTTCGGCGTCCTTTAGTAAGTTATACGCAAGTATATGACAATCTGACGGTCATCTTTGGCTGAGGCCTATCACTTGTGGCCTCCACTTTAGAATTGCTGTTTATAATATAACCAAAACCTATGGAATATGCAAATGACCAATGAAACCTCCTTTTCAGTTTTAAGACACTTCATGCCTCCTACTTTCTTCTTCAGCTTCAATAACTCCCATGGATTCCTCTGCAACCCATGAAGAAACAATCCAAAACCACCATGAAAACACCAAAACCCAACAAAACCCATCTTCCAACAATAATGGCGGGTGGGAAGCAGCCATTTTCATCATCTGTAATATTCTACACTAGTACAAAATACTCTGCTTTCTCTGAGTTCTCTCCCCTGTTTTTCATTTTTGACCGGTCTTTTGCTGAGTTTCTCTTCTTTTCTCAGTCGTTGAAATGGCAGAGCGGTTCACGTTCAACGGCCTTGCCGGTAACCTCATCACCTTCCTCACAAAAGAGCTCAAACAGTCCACACCAATGGCTGCAAAGAACGTCAACACCTGGCTTGGCATCACCTCCTTCTTCCCCTTCCTCGGCGCCTTCGTGGCCGACTCATTCCTCGGCCGTTTCCAAACCATTCTCATCTCCTCCATTATTTACTGCATGGTGACAAAAACTAAGTCCTTTTCTTTTTTTTGCATGCCTGCATGCATTCCTTTTGTCACCTGTTTACAAACATTTCGACATTTTGATGACGTTGTTGTTGAGTTTTTGAAACAGGGGATGGTTCTCCTCACCGTGTCGGTTTCTGTGATTCCTCGGCGTTACCGGAAGTCTGTGTTCTTTATAGCTCTTTATGTGGTGTCGGTCGGCGAAGGCGGCCATAAACCTTGCATGACGACCTTCGCGGCCGACCAGTTTGGGGAAGAGACGGTGGAGGAGAAGAAGAAGAAGAGCTCCTTCTTTAATTGGTGGTACATAGGCCTTGTGTTTGGTGCTTCTGCTGCCACATTTGCAGTAATCTATGTGCAGGTAACATTAAAAGCCCTTTTTTTTTTTTTTTTTTTTTTTTTTGCATTTACATGTATAATTATATTTATGCGATGTTTATTTATGATTTTAATCTAAATCATATTATTTGATGTACAACTTATTTCTAGTACCATATGGGTAAATAATTCTAACCCTTTGATAAGGAAATTGTTTTTATTAAAGACAAATAAGAATTTTATCTATAATATATCTCAATTTTTCAAAATCAGATATATATATATATATATATATCTAGAGAGAGAGAGAGAGAGAGAGAGCATTTCTATAAGATATTTTGTAAGGCAAAAAATATCATCAATTTGCAATGTGATCATAATATATATGGCATAAATGTAACTATATATTGTCTTCAAAAGTATATATATATATATATATATGTGTGTGTGTGTGTATGTAATCATTATAAGATAATAATAAATTAATTGACGTGGAGGGTTTTATAGGACAATATTGGATGGGAAGCAGGGTTTGGCATACTGGCAGGAGCAATGGGAGTGTCAATGGGAGTGTTTTTACTTGGAATTAGAAGATACAGAAAGCAGGGTCACTTAGGGAGTCCTTTCACCGCAATAGCACAGGTTTTTATGGCTGCTGCCAAAAATTGGAATTTGAATGAGAATTGTGATGATTTGGTCATTTATTCTGGAAATGATCATGACAGAGACTATGTACTTGTGGAGGCTCAGCATACTAAGCCAAGGGCTTTGGCTCGTACCAACCAGTTCAGGTCCATATATCTATATATATATATGTGTATTTATAACATTCATACATTATTTTCCAATTTCTTGTGCTGTAAGTTATCTCTAATTGAGTAATTCATGGCTAAAAATTTACAGATTTTTGGACAAAGCAATGATGATTGACAAGAGAGATGCCTCAAACAAAATGAGAAATCCATGGAGGTTATGTTCAATAAACCAAGTGGAAGAAGTGAAGCTCGTCCTCCGCTTGATTCCTGTATGGATGACTTGCATAATGCTTCAAGTAGTTCAGTCCCTTGTCAACACCTACTTCACCATCCAAGGCACAACAATGATCAGATCAGTTGGGCCATACTTTGAGCTTCCTCCAGCATCCCTTCAAATCTTTGTTGGTTTAACAATCATACTCACTCTTCCAATCTATGACCGGATTTTCATCCCATTAGCTCGGAAATTCACTGGACAACCCTCGGGTATCACCAAGCTACAACGAATTGGTATTGGTCTAGTTCTATCTATAGCCACCATGGTGGTCTCAGCTCCTGTGGAGGCTAAAAGGCTAAGTGTAGCAAGAGAACACATACTTTTAGACAACCCGGAAGCAATAATACCAATGAGGGTTTGGTGGCTACTCCCACAATATATCATTTGTGGTGTTTCGGATGCACTTTCATTGGTTGGACTCCAAGAACTATTCTATTCTGAAATGCCTGATAGTTTGAGGAGTTTGGGAGCAGCAGCATATGTGAGTGTTTCAGGACTTGCGAACTTCGTATGCAGTGCTATTATATCTCTGGTGCAAGGACTTAGCTCTAGCCATGGACATAATTGGCTTGATGACAACTTGAATAGAGCCCACCTTGATTACTTCTATTGGGTGATAGCTGGGTTGAGCACTTTGAATCTATGTGCTTATGTATGGATTGCTATGAGATTTGTGTATAAAAAAGTTGAAGAGGTTGAAATTAACGAGAAGGGATTAGCAAATTGATAAATGAAGGAATATATATATATATATATATATAGAGAGAGAGAGAGAGATGAGAGTGCAGTTTTTATCTTTTATCTTTTATCTTTTTTTTGTATTTTATTTAATTGTTGCTGTGGTTTAAATGTTCAACATAAAATAGTTGGTCCTTATTTGTTTATTACTTATTTACTTATCTGAAAACCATGAAAATCTATATAATGATTCTGGCAGGCCGTCCTATATTTGCCAATAATATATTATATAGGACCCAAGGTGTCCCTTGAAAGTTTAACAAGGACATAATATTTGATCCATTTGGAAACGGATTAGACATATGGAAGTTGTACATCCACGTGAATGGATTTTGTACCTTTTCTCACCATTGAAGAGGCAATATTCAATATATGGTTGCCTTAACACTAATCAAAAGGTCCAAAATATAAAACAAATAACTTAAAAGGTACTTTCTTTGCATTCTCCATTAATTCAAGAATCAACATAGAAGATCTGGGAGATCCTGTAAGTGAAATCTGTCTGATCTTGTTACCCAAACTTCCAGATTTCTGGGACGATTATGTATCTCCATGATTTTGATTGGCTTTCCCATTTAAAAGTCACTCACCGTTTGTTTTATCATCATCATTATAATCAATTTCTTCTGCTGGTTTTCTTCATCTTCTTGATCTTGTGCTTGGTTTCCATCCAGCTTTTCTTGTATGGCTATGGCTGTAGAAGCCAAGTTTCATGTCTTGGCTGTTGATGATAGTGCAATTGACAGAAAGTTGATTGAGAGACTCCTTAAAACATCTTCATATCAAGGTACTTAATTTCATTTATATGATACAAGGTGGTCTTCTTGGTTTCAAACTAGATAAAGTTTTGGTTTTTATTTCTCAGTACTAAGTTAGGTATTTCATTTTTGGTGTTTTTGCAGTTACTGTTGTAGATTCTGGGACTAAGGCATTAGAGTTTCTGGGTTTGATTGAAGATGAACAGAGAGATGCAGAGGTTCCCTCTGTTTCCCCAAAAAAGCTTAACCAGGTAAATGATAGTTCTTCAGACAATATTTCATTTTATGTTGCAATTCTTAATTTCCTCTTTGGAGTTCTCCTATAGATCTCTAATTTATTCCCTCTGTATCTTGCAGGCTTTAGAAGTAAATCTGATAACTACAGATTACTCAATGCCTGGAATGACAGGCTATGATCTACTAAGAAAGATCAAGGAATCAAAATCTCTTAAAGATATACCAATTGTTATAGTGTCATCAGAGAATATACCTTCAAGAATCAACAGGTGGGGGGAAAAAGAAAAAAAAAAGAACATAAACCTACTTCAAGTCCTCTAGTTTGTCTTTTCAAATTTCAATTTTATTTTTGTTCCTTAAATCTATTTTCTGTTCTGACATGATTTGGTATTGATGATCAGATGCTTGGAGGAAGGTGCAGAAGAGTTCTTTTTGAAACCAGTTCAGGTGGCAGATGTCAACAAGCTTAGACCCCATATGGTGAGGGGGTAAAGCAAAGGAAAACCCTTTCAAACAATCTGGGAGTTGGAAATCTCTTTTAGCCAGTGATCTCATTGGTGATGATAAAGAAGTTAAAGCCTTGGAAAATCAGTTTGATTCGTTTTATCCTGGATGAGTCTGCTGCAAGAATGATATTGGAAAACCACATCAGCAAGTTTGCAAGAAATCGATCAATCATCGCGTAGTTTTGTCATTGACAGCTCATGTCATAATCTTGGCGGCCTTCTTTAGAGGGGTTAATTGGCCAGTTGCTTTGGCAAAGCCCAAATATCAAGATGTTAACATGGAGAGCAGTTCATAATTCACTATCTTCCAAACAGAATTTGGTGCATAAAAAGATTCTTCATAATCCTTAATTTGCAGTGAGGTTGAAGAAACAATAGATCATATATATCACTTCACTGCCTATGGACTCAAAAAGCATGGTTTTGCAGCCTTTGCATGATAACAGATCAAGTTCAATAACTCCAAGCTTTGGGATTGGTTGGAGAATATGGTAGAAAATGTTTTTCAAAGAGAGGAGATTGACCATGAACCTCACCAAAGCTTGTTGGACTAATGTACTGGTTTACTGGGAAGAGTAGAAGGGTTTGCAATGCAGTTGTCTGCCATGCAATTCTTCCAACATTCTTTTATACTGCCAAGTATAAAATGCTTTTTATCGTCAAAATGGCATATTCATTTGCCTTCAGATCGGCTAGTTTAGTATACCGCAGTAAATGAGAGGTGAAATCAAGATAGGTCAAGAAAAATGTACATCAAGTATACCATGAAAGTAACTAGAAATGGAAGCCACCTGGCTAATAAAGAGCAAATCAAAATTAATAAATCAGCCACTGGTGAAGTTGTTTGGGAAGGAAGGCATAGTGATTTTTGCTCTTGCAGTCTTACATATAACTCTTTCTAATAGTCAAGGATTTGCCATAGATACAAATTACAATTGGCAAAAACAGAAATCCTACAGAGATATACAGAGCATAAAGTATTTCTTTGGCCTGAACAACACAAGTTTGCTCTATCCACTAGGCAGCGTTTGCCTTCTGATGTATCACTTTAGCTTGGTTTAAATAAAAGTTCATTTAGATTATTTTGACAATTCATTCTCTTTTTCCTGTTTTAGTGTTGAAACTATTTCATTATTGTTTCATTGATCCTTTAGGTTAAGATATAAAGCAACTAATACCGGTGGCCGTTGGCATTTTCATTGAAGTTAAAGAGGTACACAAAATAAGAGTTATTGAAATTTTCGTTTGTTTATTATGCAATTGTTGTTGTGGATAAAAAAGTGTTAATATCTTTTAATATGTTTTAAAAATTTAAGTATTAACACTGCCGCAAATCAAAAAGCTAAACCAAGTTGGATTAGCCAAAAAAAAAAAATCTAGTAAATAAACATATATATGAAGTCCACTTAATTAAATTGATCAACATTATAGTTTAATGATAAAAAACTTAATTAGTATTTGACCTTAAAAAAGTTCATGAACCGTGAGGAAAATTTTGAAATCTGCAAAAGGTCAAATGAAATTGTTAATACTAGTTTGTTCATTATTTATTTATTTATTTATTTATTATATTTGAATCATAAGATACATCAATTTCAAAATTCAGATAGAATGTCCTTTGCAAATATTATTATATTGGTTTCAAAGAGTGCCCCTTAAGAAACTTGCAAGGACACTATTCAATTTTGGGAAAGCATTAGACATGAAATTTTATTTATTTATTTATTTATTTTATATGGTAAGTAAAAATAGTAGGTGACTAGATGGTGGCACGTTTATACTTAATCTTTCTAGATTATACATCTATACTATATGGTATATGGTGACATGAGTCGGTGGAGTCATGATTTGCGGCCTGGTTCTATTTATAATATGTGGTTCAGAAAGGGCTAGAGAATATTATTAATTAAGAAAGAAATAAACATGGCAATTGTGCATTCACATGGGAAGGATTTTGTTGCCCTTTATTTTCAATGAAGAGGCAATGGACAACCATGGCCTACCCCAATAGTTTCCCTGATCCTAATTAAAAGTCCAAATATTAATTTTTTGTTTTTTTTAAATAAAAGTCACATTCTTTGCTCGTTCAATAATTAGAAAAATCAATAAAGAAGATCCTTGAGATTCTGTATGAAATCTCTCTGATTTTGTTATCCAAACTGTCATATATTTCCCTTGACAGTGATGGTTTCCTTCCCCATTTAAAAGTCACACACCCTTTGTTGGGTATCCACCACATTCATCATCATCACCATCTTTCCCTTTGTTTTTCTTCATCTTCTTCTTTTTGTTTGGTCTGCTTGGTTTCCGGATCTAGATTCTGATACATCATCGCTGCTGCAAAAATAGTTATGGCTGTGAAATCTCAGTTCCATGTATTGGCTGTTGATGATAGCATCATTGACAGAAAGTTGATTGAGAGGCTCCTCAAGACTTCTTCTTATAGAGGTACTTAATTTCATTCACATGCTACAAAGTGATCTTGTTGGTTTTTGCTTTTAGATTCATCTTTTTCTGTTGAAATTCTTTATCTTTGGGTTCTAAATCTTATGGGTATTCTGTTCTCGGTGTTTTTGCAGTTACTGCAGTAGATTCTGTAAGTAAGGCTTTAGAGTTTCTGGGTTTGCAAGAAGACTCTGTTTCCCCAAATAATCTTAATCAGGTATGATACAGTTCTTCATTCGAATTATGCTTCAAATCTTAATACCCTCTTTGGAATACAATTCTATGAACCTTTTTGATTTATTAATTCTTTCTGTTATTGCAGGATTCAGGAATAAATCTGGTCATTACAGATTATTCAATGCCTGGTATGACAGGCTATGATCTGCTCAGAAAGATCAAAGAGTCCAAATCTCTCAAAGACATACCAGTTGTTATCATGTCATCAGAGAATATCCCATCAAGAATCAACAGGTGAGAGAGAGAGAGAGAGAGATAAAAACCTGCTCTTAATTCCTCAAGATTTTTTTTTGTGGAATTTTCAGTTTCTTTTTGTTTATTAGTCTATTTTCTGCTTCTGACATCGTTTAAATCTTGATGGGTGTTGATCAGATGCTTGGCAGAAGGAGCAGAAGAGTTTCTTTTGAAACCAGTTCAGATGGCAGATATGAGCAAGCTTAGACCCCATATGTTGAAAGTGTAAAGCTAAAGAAATAATCTTTTCCAGGAAATTGAGGTTTTGAAAGAAATCATTTATATAGTTTTGCCACTGACAACCCATGGAGTCTTTGATGTCAAATCTTGCTGTTCATCTTTAATGGAGAAGAAGGACAAGGAGGGGTTTGGCCAAATTCAACTCAAAACCTCATTGAATGAATCTCTTGGTGAAATTTAGCTCAATGTAAGCCCATAAACTTCGCCAGCATATGCAATCACAGAACAGCAATTAAGCCCAGAAACTTCGCCAGCATATGCGATTACAGAACAGCAATTAAGCCCAGAAACTTCGCCAGCATATGCGATTACAGAACAGAAATTTTGGTGCCTACAAGGATTCTTAATGGAGATCATAGACAGACTCCTTGAGTGCCTATGGGGCTTAAAAAGCATGGTTTGGTATAGGCTTTGCAGATTAGAAAAGAACAAAGCTTCAAAATCCAAATCTTCGGAAGTGATTGGATCTGGATCAGCCATGTGATATTCCAACATAGGGCCATATGGCATGCAAAATCCTTGTAAAACTATTTTTGATGGTTGATCAACCAAAAATAATCAGAGAAATGGAAACTACAAACCAAACCTAAAGGGATTTTGCAGTCTTATATATAACCATCATCATGATGCCTTGTAAAATGATATTGTAGGTAACAATGTTTGTCTTCATCATAATGATGTACAACTTCTGTTTGGTTTTAATAAAAGTAAATTCTTTTGAACAAAAGAATATTTATTTATGTTTTATTCATTCTATCTTGAATATGTTCATTACTATCAAAGAAATTAAACAAATAGAGAGAGAAATTCAAAGAACCTCGCTTTATAAGATAAAAAAGAAGTTTTAATTGTAATATTTACATAGAAAAGTCAAATAGGTTTTTCTAAGAACATCACAGTAGCATTGTCCGTTATTTCACATATAAAATATATTTGGGCTTAATTGCCCCAAATAACCATAAATAAAATGAAGGGAAAAAAAAAAAAGTGGACAAGTTCCAACTGCTAATACATGAAATGGAGGAGGTTCAATATATGAATATTACATATATAAATCATTAGGGGGTTTGGCTTCCTCGAATAGATGATGTTTGGCAGCAATCTGGATTGTACCTGCAGCAAGTAGGCACTGTTCCTTGGGTGCTTCCCATGAAGGCTACCATCACTAGAAGAACCATCATCACAAACTTCATCACTATCAAACTCATTGAGACTTCCATTGTTATTGGACCAACTTACCAACGAGGTTCACAATTATAGGGATTATAAATATTGCAGGGAGCAGATGGACTTTATATGGAAGTAACTGCTGGATTTTTATCTAAAATTATAGTATTATATATAAAGAGTTTTGATGTAGAGAAGACCATGTTCTTTTCATAAATTGAGAATTTAATGTTAAATAATATTTCAAAAGAACCAATTTTAAGCCAATGTAGACAAATATGTTTTATAAGCATTTTTTGTAAAAGAATACTTGTGCGGCACCAAACTGAACCTCTTAAAATGATATTCAATATTGGTTCTCATCTTATTGAGATAATGTGGTCCTCTCTATAGTAAACTGTATATATAAACATTATTAATTATTATTACCATTATGTCTTTAATTGGTTTCCATGATTTACTTATTATATATAATAACATTATTTTATTTTCTTCCAAAAAAAAAAAACAGGTTATTTTATTATAGTTTTAAACTGGTTTTATGATCCTAATTATAGTAGTTTTTTGTAAAGTTTTTCTACTACTATATATATATATATATGATTTTGATGGGAGGAAGTTTGATAAGATTAGATGATTTAACTTTAGTTTAGTTTTAAAAATATTTTTATCTTTTTTTTTTATAAATTATATTATTATTTTTTATATTTTAAAATATTCTTGAACATTAAAAATAGTGAAGGGCTGCGAGCAGTTTTTAACTGCACTTTAAAATTTCTTAAGAATCATTATATCTATAAAGAATAACGTATCACAAAATCCAATATAGAAAGGGGCGTTCTTTAAAAATAGTGCTATTGCAAATATATTTCAACAGTAACATAAAAAAATACACTACTCTATAAATGTAACACCCCTTCTTGAAGTACATTGGAAATTTCTCAAATTGATTGAAGTTGATCGTCGTTAATCGAAAAGGATCAAACTTTGACTTTTTAACTTGGTAAGAATTCTAGGTTGACCAAGGGCCCATTGCGAAGTATGCATTGATCCGAATTCGTAGACTAGTAGCATGTAAAAAATGGAACTGGTGTTTGAAAGTTATGAATAAAACAAATTGAGATCCGAACTGTCCGAGAGTACCAGAGTTGATTTTTTATTCTTATAAAATTGAGTTTTAACTTATATATGGTTGTGAAGTACTCGTCAATATGAGTTCGTAAACTAGTTGCATGCCCGATTTGGACATGTGGTTGGAAAGTTACAGACTTGTCAAATTTTTTCCGAAATAGCTGTTACTATTTATCTATATGAGTATGCATGAACAGCCATGCCATGTGTAATATTATAAAAGATCCCATGTGTCACGAAAATGTCACATTTCAGACAATTAAATATTATATTATATTATTTTATTATTTTATATTATATTATTAATTTAATATTATTTTATATATTTATTTATTTATTTTCTTTTTCTTTTCTTCTTCCCCACGTGAGAAAATACCCACCGAACTCTTTCTTCTGCCTTTCTTCCTCTTCTTCTTTCTTCTTCTCGATCATTCACGGCAACCATTTTCCATCACCAATTTCCTCTCAATTTTGGACACCCACCAAGAAATGTGTATACCAACTTGAAAATTACATTCCTAGGAAACCATAGCCATGTTTATCACACCACAAAATGGTCTAGACTCATCGGAAAGCCATGAAAACCGATGAGGGATGCATTTTCCGATCGCTGTCTTCTGATGAGCACGAGGTCAAATGGGTGGTCCTTTCCCACAAATTCAGACCCCCTAAGTCCATTTCCAAGCTTGTATTGGCTCAAAACCCGCTCGTCTAGGAGATATGACAAAACTCATTTCGGCAACAAGGTCCCGGCAGGATTCCTGCCACCTCCGGCATCGGTTGAACCAATTGAAGATATATTCTTGGTGCTCTCACCATAAGTTTCAAATTGGTAGTTAGAATGTGAATTATAGTTGAGTATTTAGGAAGTTGCCATTGATGAAGCTAAGTTATGTTTATATTGAAATTGGACAGAAATTAGACAAGTCTTCAGTCAATTGTCATTGCAGCTAAGTTCCTAATGATTGTTAGAGGCCAAAGAAATGATTAAATTAAATTAATCCTCAAGATGTTGAAAAACTCCAACTTTTGAGTTAAGGCCAATCGGGTTTTGTGTATATATGTTTATGTATACGTATGTTTGTAAATATATATGTGTTTCATTCATGCATACGTATGCAGATGTATGAGCTTGTGTATACATTTTATTTAATTGCTAAAAGAATGTGTATGCGTATATAACGAAGTATGAATGAATATATATATATATATATACATTGAAGATATTTATTTGTGCATATATATATATATATTTGCTTGTGTATACATATGTATGTGTATATATACACATAAATATATATATATATATATATATATATATATATATTGTTTTATGGGAATTTATGTGTTTAATGCCTTAATAAAATTGTTATTTAAAATTATAGTGCCAAAGTTATGTATAGCATTTGTATAGCATTTAATTCATATCTTCGAAATTAAGGAAATTGTAGTTTTCAATTGTTGCAAAATTACTGTTAATTTTGTTGTTGAGGTTATGATGCATAACAAAAGTATTCTCACTTATTTACTTATATATAACATTTTATGTGGTTCTAATGATATTTGGCATGAATTGATTTTATTAAATTACTGTGATAAAGAAAATATGTTTATGTGCTTATTTATTTATGAAATTGAATTATTGTGGAAGAGATTAATTTTATGAAATTATGGTTTAATTTTTTTTATTAAAATTATTGTTGATTTAAATGTCAAAATTTTGATGCATAAATAATGCATTTATATGATTTTAATTATGTAAGAATTTTTATATTGTTTTGGTGAAAATTAATTTCACGGATTTGAAGAAAAATATTAATTTAAAATTTAGTATTTCCAAAAAATATATATTTATACATTAATTAATAAATTTAGTTATTTATTCATAAACTTGATTTTATTTTATTTTATTGAGATTCCTTATTTTAATAATACTATAAAAATTTAGAGTTTTAGATACACCATACACGTACCGGTGTTCTGTAGTTGTGGATGTGATTAGAGTGCAAGTTGATTATAGGGTTGTTCTATGGTTGCCATCGGATCGAGAGTAGGTAAGGTATAATGCACAGTGAGCATCAGCCACCCCCCTCCATGGCCAAGACCCCTGTTAACAGCAGCGCGGTGAGACACTACGCGACCGTATGCTGATTTTTCTCTTTAATCTCCCCGTCAGATGGTACTTTGGGACGCTGGGCACCGTAGGACATCTTTGGTATATAGTATGTGCATCAAATATCTTTTGTATATACATATATATATATATATATATATATATCTATATTTTACATTTGTATGTATTATACTCTACGAGGATGGCAATCCGATGTGGTCCATGAAGAGCTAGCCTCGTAACTATATTGCTTACGAGTCCAGGGGATTGGATGGCCAATCTAGGTAACCACCTGGACTGTATTGGTAGCAGGTGCCGGTGACAGTTGAAGTCATGGATTACATAGTATGTTCGAGGGTATTGTTTGTACCCCTGATACGAGTGTATATTTCATAATATATTTTGAATTTTAAAATATTATTTGACCTCGTACTATTCTATCTATGCATAACCTAATTTTCTAACATTATACTTAATTGCTTTTATTGTTATAACTATTATTAATATTATTTGTCAGGAACCGTCCAAAATTCCTCGCCGGAACCCTAGATAAGCCCTGATCCCAGGGAAACTGACAGGACCCATCCCGGGAACCCTCTCAGGACCTCCCGCGTGATCTCGCCTAGTAAAGTCCCACTGGACAATCTCTAGAAAATATCCAATGGAACCTCACCTTACAACGTAGATAATCAACACCAGCATTAACTTTAATACCTCAAATATACAAATATATATATAAATAAGTCCACAACCGGCCTACTGTACTACAGGCCATAACAACACACATGAGTACTATGGTTTCTACTGAGTTCCATATTTAAAATCAGAGCATTCTAAGAGTGTCAACAAGGTTTATGAGTACAAATAAGTAATAAATAAGTCCAGAAGATAACAATAGGTAAAAAAAGGATAAATACAGCTGCTGTAGTAGAAGGAAACAAGCGGTAAGCTGTGCGCGAGGTAGACTGCTACTAGCTGCCTGGGCCTAGGGGAACGAATTTAAAACAATAAAACGTGAGATAAAGAATCTCAGTGAGTGGCATAGTATAATAGAAAAATAATGATTTACTTCTGAAAAATCTTTCTCTCAAGACCTCTCGTTCCACTCTTTTGAAAAGTTCTCCGTTTAAAATCATTTCACCAAAACCCAAACTTGTACCCCAATTAATATCATAAAAACTGATGCTCAAAAATATGAATGAATGATCATTGTAATATTATGAAATGTCTCAAATCAAGATATAACCATTTGAGCATACACTATAATAAATACAGTTCCACCAAATAAATATAAAAATGCAGAAATCGCCACAATATTTGTAAATCAACAATATAGACAAACATATACAATGTACCATACGATGTACAAATATACAAACCGTGGGATACACCCATATCACGATCCTCAATATATGAACGATGTCATGGAAATAATAAATAACCATCGGGACGTACCCAACCTCACAGTTCATGGCAATAATAAACCGTTGGATGATACCCACCTCACGGCACCGTAGCAATAATAATAAACCATCGGATAAACCCGACCTCACAGTCCGTGGTAATAATAGATAACCATTGGATGAAACCAACTTCACGGCACCGTGGTAATAATAATAAACCGTCGGATAAACCCGACCTCACAGTCCGTGGTAATAATAGATGACCGTTGGATGAAACCAACCTCACGGCACCGTGGTAAACCTAGCGCGCGTTAATATAATATAATATAATACTAATCCAAGGTATTGGCATTACATGGTACATCAATTTAAAATAACTAATACAGTATACATGAAACAATCTTGTAAGATTGTATATATATACTTTTCCAAACAATACTGTATCATAAATCATAATTTAACATTTAAACTTCCACCGCTTAATTAAATCCTTCAAAATCTCAAAACATCATTTCATACGAAAACCAGAAATACCACAGTGAAATATATTCACCATAAACCAATTTTAAGCATATAAAATTATAAAATATTTGATCGTGCTTAAAATTATATGATTTTCAATCTGGTTTCTCAAACCAAATAGTTTCCAAAATGATTTAAAATCTCAATTTAATTACCAAAAGTCCATTTATGGACCCATTAAAATTGAAAATCACTTAAAATATTATCAAAAGTCATATAAAATGATAACACATATATGTGAAGCAAATATTTATATTCGCATAAAACAACATTCTAATCAAATGATATATACGCAAAATATTTAAACCACATATATACTATACTATATATCCAAATCATTTAAAAATGATATAACCACTCACAGTACTGTAGATGCTCATGCCTGCTCCTTTATAGGATTGCCTCCAGGCTCAATTCGAATGCCTGTAATATAACATAATAAAATATTCCTTAGGCTCCAAACAACTAAACCTGAGACACTTGTATAACCCAAATGTCTCAAAATAATTTACAGTACTACAAAATTGCATAAATTGGACACCGGACAGTCCAATTATACCGCCTGTCCTTAGGATCCAGTACCCAAAATTGGGGATTTTCACCCGAAGCCTAATCTTTCGAAATTGAACCCCCAATTAGGTCCTAATATTATTCAATTTCACTAATCTAACTTCAATTCTAACCAATTTATCCAAAATCGTCCAAACACAGTCCCAATTTCTCCGAAAATTAACCAAATAATCCCAAAAATAGGAAAATTATCAAATGACCTCCAAAATTCACAAATTATATGTCAACGGAAAGCCCAAGAGACAAGAAGTTCACTAGTGGTCTTACCTTGGTCCGGTGACTCCTCCGGTGACCGGAAAATTGATGTAAAGGTTCGGCCGAACTTGAACTTGAGAGATCTCTCAAATGGTGGGGATTTTGGGCAATCTAACCATGGATATGGACTCAGAGGGGTCGAAAATGGTGGGATAGAGGTATGGGTCGAGCTGGGTTGGCCGGAAAACACAAGAAAAGAGGAGGGAGAAAATTTCTGGCCATCGGGCTTCTCCGGCTCGATCTGGGCGCGTCCGGCGACCGGTGGCCGTGAAATTTTGTGGCCAAGCTCGTCTCCGTCCCCCGTTCCTCTCTGACTAGCACGTGTAGCAAGGTGGTGGCTGCAGATGGGTCAAACAGCGTAAACCCGGTTGGAGGTAAAAACGGTCGGTTGAAGCCAGTGGGTCTAGGGTGTTTTTCTCAGGTTTTTGGAGAAGAAATGGGTATTTTTGGGCTTTTCTTCTTGTTTGGCACACTTATCGAGGCTTATATAGAGCCTAAATCACTAACAGATAAAAATTGGGGACTGGTTTGGACACTGATATAAAACTTATGTTTAAAACTTCTCAGAACCATAACTTTTTATCCGTAACTCGGAATTTGGCGTGCCACCAGTCTGTGAACTCGTAACAATGAGATCTATACAATGGTACCTCAGTCAAACCAAAAATATTAACTGTTGAAAAAGTCAACTCAGACCACATATTGTTCACTTGGTCAAAATTGGTCAAACTTAGTCAAACTTATTTAATTATGTGTATTTTTGGTACGGGGTGTTACAGAAACCCTACCGGACCCTCCAATGAAAAATCCAGCAGAACCTCCTCTAAGGGTTGGACTTATCACAAAATTATCCTGCACGAAAAACACTTCTAGAAATATCCCCTTATTCCTCCCACCTTACTACAATATATTTCCACGAATTTTCAACATTCCAAGTAAATGATAGAGAATCAATATATGATTCAATAAATATGTGTCCAATCAGCATACAGAGCATTATACAAATAATTATGAAATCAATATAATGACAGATGAAGCAATACAAGATGGAGAGGAAAAAGGGAGGAAATGCTTCTTGGACTTTCGGCAATGAACTGAGACATCGGGCTCGCCCAAGACGATCAACGTCTCCCAACTTGGGCCTAGGGGAACGGAATTTAAAAACATGAGATGCTAATCATCTCAATGAGTAACCCAATCTATTACATAATTATAATATTAATAATACAACAATAAAAGAAACTTAATTAATCAATACCAAACAATTAAATAAATAATTATAATAAATATCTGAAATAATATTTTCTCCCTTACAGTTCACTCAGTTGGAAAAGCTTTTCTTTTAAAACATTTTCACAAAACCCAATAATTGTACCCCAAAAATCAAGGAATAATTAATTAAATAAATTATAAATAAAATACATTAAATTAAAGATCTAGAATGTAAAATAAGAAACAAGAATAATTTTAATAACAATTATTAAATTGTACACAAAATGTCATAAACAAAATAAGCAAAATCACAATAAAATTTACATAAAAAAATAATCAAGGAAATATCAAATTAAATGGAATGCAATAATTTAGAATGCACATAAATACAAATATTAATTTAGAACTCAATATATACATTGAAAACATTTTAAAAATCCAATAATTAAATTTAGAATAAACATCACTAGATAAAATAAATAAAATCGTAAATAAACTTGTATTAAAAAACTTTGGCATAAAACAAAAATAAACTCAGTATATAAATTATAAAATTTATTGTTTAAATCAATGAAATAATCAAGGAAATATTTTTAATAGATTTTAAACCTCAATTTAAAATAGATAAAAGAATACAATAAAATTTATGTTAAAATTTCAAAATCTAAATAAATAATATCAACATGGTAAAATAAAATTCTAAAACACCAATTTAAAATAATTGATAAAAACATGAATAAACACATTTTAGAAATTATTAGTTTGAAATAAACAATAAAACAAAATTAAATATGTTTAATTTTAAATACGATTTTAAAGCATTTTGGTTTGAAATTCGTATCGAGAAAATAACTTGACGTACCATACTATATACCAGTGATGCCCTATGATACCCAGCGTCCCGAGCACCATCTGGCAGGAGGATAAACAGAGAAACTTGCATATGGTCACTTCGGCGTCCCGACAGAGCCGCTGCTTAAACCGTCATCCCAACCATGGAGGGGGGCGGCTTATGGCCAATATCAAACTTGCCTATCCTCGGTCCAATGGTAACTCACGGGAGACATTATAACTTGTGAGCTCATCCACATACACGGTACAGAACACCAGTACTGTATGAGTGCGTCTAAAACAAATAACTAAGTTTATTATTAAAATAAACTATTTTTCCAAAATTCACCGTGGGAATTATACTATTTTTCAAATTCATATTCCCACATTTTTCTTTAATATCATCAGCATAAATCCATCGATATAAATTCCATAAATTTCAAATCCATCAATGAAATCAACAATAATTTAAAATAAATATTCCTTCAATTCCTCAAATTTCAACATATAATTGAATCACATGATAAACATAGCAATTATAAAAGGAAATTGAAATCACAATTTCTTTTAATTCCCAAATATACTTTTGGTGCCCAAACATATATTAAAATAACATGCATTGGAAAAATAATTTAGATGGAAATTCTCTTAATATCAAATACATAAAACATATTTTTTAAATATCTAATTATAAAATATTCCAATAACAAAATCCAATAATTATTAAATTAAACCTCAAATTCAAGAAAATTCGTAAAACCCAAAATATTTATAATACACAAATAATTTAATTTCCTTCAATTTTTGCATAAAATTTCAATTAGAAATTTACTAAACAATTAACACATGAAATAAAATTTCCAAATATAATATCAACACAAAATATATACAATTTACCAACCCAAAATAATTTTGAAGGTGGGTCACTCACCTCGAACACGCAATCCAACCAAAATCCTCTATAGGATCAATTATGCGGCTCACACATGCTCCTAAAACAACAATATTACACAGGATCAAATAAATTAATATTTTATTCGGATAAATAATATCCGGTACCCGAGGGTTTAACACAAACGATGTCCAAAATTCATAAATAAGGTATCGATGAAAAGCTAAGGAGACGAGGAATACGTTACCAATCTCCGTTGGACTCAATTTTATCGGCAGGGACCGGTAGAATGGATGGGAAATTTCGACCGAACTTCAACTTGTCGTATCTCCTAAACGACAAGGAATTGAGCTGAATGGACCTCAAAATCGAGCTCTGGAGGTCCAAAATAGGTGGAAAGGAGTATCAATTTGACCGGATGGTGGTCGAATCGCCAACAGAGCCAATCTTGCCGTCGTCGGCAACAAACCCCAATCCGGCGACGATTGGTTGCCATTTTCCTACTACTGGCTGGAATCTTCCCCCCCTTCCTCCCCTCAGGCGCGTATGGCTTCATATGATCGAAAAAAAAGAAACGGGATGAAGTCGAGAGGGAGAAAGAAGGAAGGAGGAAGGAAGAAGAAGAAAAAGAAAAGAAAAGAAAAAGAAAAAGAAAGAAATTTTCGTGGGTGTTTCCCCACGTGAGGAAAAAAGAATTTAAAAAAAAAAAAATAATAATAAAATAATAAAAATAATAAAATAATAAAATAAATAAATAATATTAAGATAATATAGTATTTAATATGGTTAACATGTGGCATCTCTTCATTGTGACTCATGGCATCCTTATTAAGTCACACGTGGCATACTATTCACATATTTAAAAATAATATTAAAATAATATTATATTTGAAAAACTTTACAGGTCCATAACTTTTCAATAAAATGTCCAAATCAGGTGTACCGCTAGTCTACGGACTCGTATCGAGGAGTAATTCACATTCGTACATGAATCAAAGCTCATATCCCCAAAAATAAAAAGTCAACCGGCACCCTTAGACAATTTGGATCTCAACTTGTTTTGCTCATAACTTTCAAACCGTAGCTCCGTTTTCGATGTGCTACTAGTCTATATATTCGTGCTAATGTGTACTTCGTAACGGGACCTCGGTCAATGTGAAATTCCACCGGAAGCAAAAAGTCAACATTTGAATCCTTCTCGGTCAATGATGGTCAAACCTGGTCAACCTCGGTCAAATTTGAGAAATTTTCAGTGTACTTCAGGACAGGATATTACATTATTTTTGTTATTAATATTACAATTATTATTTATCATAATTGTGTTTACAATTATTTTCATTATTACTAATATTATCATCATCATTATGATTATTATTATTTTTTTTATTATTGCCATTATTTATTTTTATTTTTATTTTTTATTATTAGTATTATTATTATTATTATTATTATTATTATTATCATATGGTATATCCGGATAAGTATCATAGCTTACGGGTAAAAAAGATAGCTATTAGGCAAGTATGATAGCCCTTGGATAAGTGATTACCTTCGAGTAAATATGACAGATGATATTAATACTATTTTTATTATGGAAACGACTGTTATTATTATTATATTGTTGTTGATGTGATGATTGTTTTACTTTTCTTCCTATATTACTCATCGTTATATTTTGCAACATGATATTTGAAATGTATTGCAATGAGTAGGTGGTGTGGGCGGACGTGAATGATTAAAGATATATTTGGTTGTTTATTTAGTTGATTATTCCTATTGCATATATATATATATATATATATCTATATATATGTTTTATACAAATTGTTATTGAAATGCTGCCATTGTAGAAATTATTGTAGTAAGGTGGGAGGGATAAGGTGGTACCATATAAGAGTGCATTTTTGTGTAGATAAATTTTGTGGTAAGTCATTTCCTTAGAGGATATATTTTCGGATTTTTCATTGGAAGGTTTGGTGGTGTTTCCCTGGGATCAGGACTTGTCCAGGGTTCCGGTGAAGGATCTTGGACGGGTCCTGACCATAAAAGTTGGGGATCCAATAAAAAAAAAATATTATTTGTCAGCATTGATGAATAAATGATTACCAATGAAATATAAATGCTAGATGATAATTTAAATTATTATTATTAAAAGATTTGTTTTTAAAATTTGAGTATAAAAGATAATAGTATTAAGTGCTACAATTAAATTTTGTCATATTAATTGTTATTAATAATGACAAATTGTAAGATTAAAAAATTATATATGATAAAAGTTTAAAATTTAACTAAGAGAAATTCTTTTTACAATTTTAAAAGAACTCTCTGCAATATCATTCTTTATACATTACCATTTAAATATATAAAAAATATAAAATAACTTTATACAACATTTTCAATACCTAAAATATCCACAATTCATTCAAACATACCTTTTTCTTTTTTTTTTTTCAAAAATCCACAAATCGTTAACAAATCAAACATCACTCCACAGAAACACTTTTAACACTTTTGGACGAAATTGATGGTGATGAAAATTCTACAAAATTTTCTTTCCGATTAAAACATTTTTAGGCAATGAAGAAATGTATTAGTTGAAGTGTTCGGTCTTAAAATTGTGAATGTCTTTAAAGATATTCGGTTGTATACTTCTGAACATATTTGAAATACTCAGTTACATATTTCTGAACATATTTGAGATGTTTGTCTCTGAAGTTATTCAGTCGTATACTTCTGGATGTATTTGAGATATTTAGTACAATACTTTTAAATACATTTGATATATTCATATTTAAAAGCATTGGATCATATACTTCTAAATATATTTAAGATGTTCAGTCACATACTTTTGAATACATTTAAAATGTTCAATCCTATATTTCTGAGCACAAATATGTTTAATTAGTAAATTTTTTTAATAGTAATTTTAAATGGCATAAAAATATGAATTTATAATAAAACTGTGCAGAATTTATTTGATATTGTGACTAGAATCTTTTTTATAACAAATTTTCAATTTAATTATGCAATGACATATATGGAAAGGTCAATATATGAAATTCAATACTCATCATGAGCTTATCATAGCTAGCTGCTAAGCCAATCCATTTTGTTACCCGATACATTTTGTTATTTTCAATTAGTTACCATAATTGAATTCATAATATGATCCTATTAATTAATTTCAATCCATTTATGTTCAAAATTGATAAGATCATTTTTTTCTTGGTCACTAGTGCACAAATATCCGAAATGTTGCTTATTTTATGTTACTTTTGCGGATAAAAATAATTTTTAACATCAGATAGTTGTTTGTCTAGTTTGTGTTGCAAGATTCATGTTTCATATGAAATAATAATTAATGGTGTACGTGCAAAATTCGTTAATTAATGAAAATGACAATCTATTTCTCCTCCTCCTTTTTATTTATTTTTTTTTTTTTGGGGCACCACTTGTGTAGGAGCACGTCCACTGAATTTATGGATGAGCATTTTGCACCAGTTGCGGAGGAGCACGTCCACTGAATTTATGGATGAGCACATGCTCTTAAATGAAATATTCAGAAAAAAGAAAAAGAAAAAAGAGGGGTATTTATAAGTTGTATCAGCAAAATACAAAAAATAAAATAAAAAACAATAGAAGTCTTAAAATGACCCCGGAAGGTTACATTTCAAGGATTTGGAACTTAAAAATTAGATTTGTCTCATACCATCGTTTTTCTTTTTTCAATAAATGGCGACCACTGAATTTAATAATATATTGACTTATGATAATAATTGGTTAATCGTTATCCTTATCTTTTACAGTGAGATAAGACAAGCACGAAATATTGGAAGTTAATTAAATTTACAACTTTTTAAAGATATTATTTGTTTTTTCTTTGTTTTTATTTGTTCTAAGAAAAACTAAATTAGTTAAATCTCAAACTTTTTATGGTAATTTTGTTATTGTTTGGTTATACTATTGATGGTAAGTGGTAACGTCGGTACTTATGTTACTTCCATACAAAGTCCTTGGCAATATAGATAATGTCCAATTGCAGTGAACCTCCTTAGTATATAAATTTTAACTTGCTCCATTAATTCCAACAACAAAGGCATTAACAATGGAAGGTTCAATGAGGTTGATTATGATGAAGTTTTTGGTGATGGTTGTCCTAGTGATGGTGACCTTCATGCTAAGCGCCCAAGGAATAAAAACAGTACCTCCTTGTTGTAGGATAGATCCACTGTGCTGCCCAGATATACCTACTCAAGCAAACCCAATCCCCTAAGATACATATTTATATTTACATAATATTCATAAATAGAACCTCCTCTCCTCCTCCTCTTCTTCTTCTTCTTCTTCTTTTTTTATTTTTATTTGTTTGGTTTTTTGGCCTACTCAAGGCCAAATCTATGTCAGTTGTGGAATAGTGATATTGCTACTAAGCTATCCTGAAAAACACCTAAATGTTGTAACTTATCTATTATTACATAAATAAAAACGTGAGGTTCTTGGATACTCTCTCTCTCTCGCTCTCTCTCTGTATGTGTGTGTTGACATATTTATATATATTGTATAGAATTTTGCTGTAAATTCTTCATGTTCTTCTACTTTCAACGCTAGTGGGACTACTTATGCCTATCTATACAACACCATCGGTCCATTTTCCATCCAAAATTCCGTTAAGTAAAACGGATCAAAGTGCAAATTCGATATAATCATGGGATCACATATAAAATTAACACTAAAGAGGTGTAAAAAAAAATTAAATAGAAAATATTTTTCAAAATTACTAATTATTTAAAAATATAATAAATTATATTTATTTATACAAAATTGGGGAGAAAAATACATAATTGCTAATTTTTGAATTTATATATATTTTTTAAAAAATAGAGATAAAAGTTTTTAAGAATAAATATAAACTATTTTTTAAAAACTTAATTTTAAAACCATTTGTCACATACTAAATTTTCTTTTTACTTCCTCCATTAATTTATTGTAATAAATTTATTTTTTTATTTCAACAAAAATTGTAAATTTTTAAATTTTTATGTTTATTTTTTAATTTATATTCTCTTAAAAAAATCCAAAGCTCTAGTATCCAATTCAATTATTTAAAAATGCTTTTGTTTGAAACATGGTTTAAAATATCCAAAATTTCCTTGATATTTTTTCAAAAATTTTTTTTTTGAAAGGATCGAAATAAAATAAATTCCCATTATCTTTTAAATTTTTTTATCAATAACTGATATTTTTTCAATATTTCCATAAAAATTTCTGTATTTTGAACTTTCGATATTTCCATCGATATCCATTTTTTGAATCTTGGTTTGAAAGATATATTTATTTTCTTCTTACTTCCTTTCATTTACTTATTGTAACAAATTTATTTTTTATTACAACAAAAAATTATAAAATTTTTATATTTAGTAGTTTAATTTATATTCTGTTAAATACTTTTCAAAACTTTAATATTCAGTTCATTTATCCAAAACATGGGTCTGTATAAAAATTAAGATTTGTAGAATTTTAAATTATTTTTGGGAAAAAAATTCAAACTTTTTTATTATTTTTCTTTTTTTTTAATTGTATAAATATAATTTATTATAATTTTAAATTAGAAATAATAATTATTATTATTATTTTTTTTTTGGGGTTCTTAGTTCCAAAAACTGTCAAATCTGCACTTTGGTCTCTCCTACCTAACGGAAATTTGAATGGAAAATGAACAAAACACTAATAGTGCAAATAAGCTGAGCTTAAGGGATAAAAATGCCACCCAAAAAAAAAAAAAAAAAATCAGAATTGTTGATGCATGAATCTAAATCACCATGGGCCGTCATATGATAAACTGCAACCTAGATTTTACTGGCAAAAGAAAGAGAACATGAAGATCTCAAGGGTATCAATACAATATCAATCAAAGACATTCCAATGCTCAAATCAAACAGTACACTTTAATGTCAAAGTTGAATATTAGGGTTACTCTTAGTATTTATTGCGTACCTGACCATGAAGAATAAAGATGTATTTATAAATTCTTGGTATTGGGTTAATTTCAATGTTTCTCAAGAAACCAACTCACTAACCTAAAAGGCTAGTCTATAGAATCTCATATTAGAAAAGCGCTAACTATTCTAATTTATTTTAATTAGAATGATCTTGTTAAATATTTTTATGGAAGTTTCCTATTTTGGATAGCTGAGACACAAATCTCTTATATTATCTCTCAGAATACATAAGGAAGACACTTTCTTAGTTGGACTAAATCCTATATCAAACGAGATAAAGCTCATAAATATTCTCTCAGAAATTCTTCTAGGACATATCCTAGAAGTAAAGTTTCACTCAATCATTTTATCTTAGACATTCCCTCATAATCCCATACGCAGGCCCCTTTTTTAGGTTTTTATCAAATAAGAGGGAGGATTTATTAGTTTTAATAAATTTATTGCCATGAGATAATAATTGATTAATCGTGATGCTTATTTGTAACAGCTAGATAAGACGAGAACATAGTATTGGAAATTAGTTAAATTTAAAACTTTTTAAGGTATTTTTTTTTTATTTTTTCTTTGCTTTTATTTGTTCTTTAAAAAAAAAAACTGAAGATTAGTTAAATCTCAAACTTTTTATGGTAATTTGGTTTTCGTTTGCTTCTACTATTGATGGTAAGTGGTAACGTCCGTATTTATGTTATTTCCACAAAAGCCCACGTCCTTGGCAACATATATGTCAGGACCCGTCCAGAATTCCTTCCCCGAAACCCTAGACAAGCACTGATCCCAGGGAAATACCACCGAACCTTCCAACGGAAAATCCGGCAGCACCTCCCCTAAGGGTAGGACTAACCAAAAATTACCTGCACTGAAAACACACTTCAAAAAAATTCATCCCCTTATTCCTCCCACAATACTACAGATTGATTCCACAAATTTACAGCACTTCAAATATAACAACAACTCAGTGCATAACGAACAACTACACGTCCAGTACAGTATACAGAGCATTATACAGATAATGTGGAATTTATAAAATGACAGATAAAAAGCAATACAGGATGGAGAGGAAAAAGGGAAGAAATACTTCTTGAACCTTCGGCAACGAACTGAGACGTTGGGCTCGCCCCGGACAATCAACGTCTCCAACCTAGACCTAGGGGAATGGAATTTAAGAGTGTGAGATGCTAATCATCTCAGTGAGTGACCCTATCTACTGAACACCTTTAATATTAATAATATAAAAATAAAGGAATTTAATTAAGCAATACCGAACAATTAAATAAATAAATAAATAAATATTTGAAGTAATAATTTCTCTCAAAACCCTCACTATTCACTCCGTTGGAAATGTTCCCCTTTTAAAACATTTTCACAAAACTCGATATTCATACTTCCCGAAAACCAAGGGACCAAATAATTTAATAACAACAAATAAATAAATAAATACCCCAAATATAAATAAACTGCAATAAATTATAATAAATAATTTTGTACTCTTTGGGGTTTGAAACATTATTTGCAAATTACACCTGACGCACCACACCATATACCGGTGATGCCCTCCGATACCCAGCGTCCCGAGCACCGACTGGCGGGGGGGTTAAAGAGAGAAACCTGCAAACGGCACTTCGGCGTCCCGACAGTACCGCTGCTGAAACCATCTCCCGGCCAAGGAGGGGGGCGGCTGTGCGCAATAACAAACTTGCCTGCCCACGGTCCAATGGCAACAACGGGAGAAATAATAACCGCGCGCTAAACCACATAATACATGCGCGCTACCACGTGTCCATACACCAGAACACCAATACTGTATGAGTGCATCTAAAAATAAACATTATTAACCAACCGTACCGTTTTCCAAAATTACCGAAATACATTAAATTCTCACACTTACCATCCCACATATTTTTATTTAATAAACCGGTACGAAACATTGATAACAACAAACCACAATTTTCTCGAAGTACGAGATGCAACCATAAAAATACCGCGGGCATAATTTATAAAATTTAAACAAATATTTTCGTAAAATATTTAACCCAATTATGCCCGAAAAATTAATACTGAAAACCACGTACAAATACTACCGAAATACACTTTGCTCATGCATAATAAATTAAACCACAATAAAACCATAATTAAATCACACCACATGAGCATAATTTAAATACCAATTTAAATACCAATTAAACATAATTAATTGCCCAAAATAATTTTTGAAGGTGGGTCACTCACCTGGAGCACGCAATTAAACCATGATCCACCATGGGATTAATTCCATGATTCACCCGTGCTCCTAGAACAAAATTCACAGACAGTTAAATAAATTAATATTTTATTCGGATAAATAATACCCGGTACCCGGGGGGTCAAACACAAACGTTATCCAAAATGGTCGAATAATATACCGAATCGAAGCTCGTGGAACGAGGAGCGCATTACCGGTCTCCATCGACCCCAATTCCGCCGGAGGTGGCCGGAATTTGGCCGGAAAGCTTCGGCCGGTTTTCAATTCCTCGTATCTCGTAAACCACTTCGAATTTTTGAGATTGGAGGCCATATTTGGACTCAGAGGACCCAAAATAGGGGGAGAGAAGGTTTAATTTGGACTGGGCTGGCCGGAATACGGCGAAATCGCCGGAAAAATTTCAACTCGCCGCCACGACTTCGCCGGCCCGATCTGGGCGCGTCGCCGGCCGACCGGTCGCCAAATTTGGCTGGTGAGCTCGCCGGCGTGTGGGCTTGGACGGTGGCTGGTGCTTGTAGCGTATGGGTGGCCGGAATTTGAACAACATGGGAGAGAGAGAGACGGGCGGGAGAGAAAGAAAGAAAGAAAGAAAGAAGAAGAAGAGGAAGAAGAAGAACAGGAATCGGGCCCCTGGCCCTTTTTTCCCACGTGGGGAAAAGAAAAGAAAAATAAAAAAAGGAAAAGAAAAAGAAAAAGGAAAATAAAAAGAAATGATTTAAAATTAATTAAATAATTTTAATAATAATATTATTATTTAAAATAATAATAAAAATAACTTGATATTACACATGGTTGACATGTGGCTTCGCAACATGGTGACACATGGTCACCTTCATTAAGTCACACGTGGCACATCGTTACGCGTTTAAAAATAATATTAAAATAATACGGTGTTTGAAAAACTCTACAGGTCCATAACTTTCAAACCACATGTCCAAATCGGACGTGCCGCTAGTCTACGGACTCGTATCGACGAGCACTTCACAACCATGCATGAGTCAAAGCTCAACCTTGCATGAATAAAAAGTCAACTCGGGCACCCTTGGACAGTTTGGACCTCAACTTATTTTGCTCATAACTTTCAAACCGTAGCTCCGTTTTCAACGTGCTACTAGTCTACGAACTCGTGCCAAAGTGTACTTCGTAACGGTACCTCAGTCAACCTAGAATTTCAACCGGATCAAAAAGTCAACTTTTGACCCCTTTGGTCAACGGTCAACGGTCAACCTCGGTCAACGTGCAAAAATTCCGACATGGTTCGGGACGGGGTGTTACAATATATAATATCAAATTGAAGTGAACCTCCTTAGTATATAAATTTTAACTTGCTCCATTGATTCCAATAACAAAAGCATAACAATGGACGGGTCAACGAAGTTGATTATGATGAAGTTTATGGTGATGGTTCTTCTAGTGATGGTGACCTTCATGCGAAGCACCCAAGGAACAGTACCGACTTGTTGTAGATACGATCCAAGTTGCTGCCAAGAAACAACAATTCAAGGAACCCGAATCCCCTAAGATATACAATAAATTGATAAGCTGACTGTGCTGCAGCCATCTCACAGTCAGCAGACATGTCATCACATAGCCACGTCATCATACAATCTGGATCAACAAGAGTTTGCTTCAAACAAATCACCTCCAAATGATAAAAACAAAACTAGTGCAAGATAAATGTTATCAGCGATAAAGCTGGTGTAGCTGGTGTAGTTATCTGTCATTGGTAATCCTTATTTTGCCTTTTCTTGTAACTAACGTATGGGAAAATACTTGTATAAATAATGCTGTAAAAGTCAATATTAGAAGTAGAAAAAAGTGCAGTAAACAGTTAAGTAATACAATATACACAAGCACATTTTTTTGTTCCTTTCTTGTTTTTTATCATGGTATCAGAGCTTGGAAAATCTCCAAAGCTTAATCTGAATGTAGCTTTGGAAATTGAACCAAGATTAACCATCCAATCTTTTCATCAATGTTCCAGTTTGATATCTTTAAAACTTGATTTTTCAAATTATCTACTATGGAGATCACAAATGCTTCCCTTGGTTCGAAGTTTGGGAATTCTACATCACATTACTAATGCTGAACGTCCATTAGAAGAACTTCAGATAGAAACTAGTGGAGGTAGTGGAAGCAGTTTGTAATCCAAATTATCAACTATGGATCAACAATGATGGCATGTTTATAACTTGGTTGCTTGGGACAATGACAGTAGATGTACTCAGCTTCACCTTCGGCCTGGAGACAGCTTTCAGTGATTGGCATGCCATTGAAGAGCAACTGCTGCCAGCTACGAAGGAGAAGGAAATCTACTTAACTGATCGTTTGATGGGTTTGAAGAAAGGATCTGCAACCTTAGATGAGTATCTCAAAAACTTTAACTCTATTTCTGATAATTTATCTGCAATTGGAAAACCAGTGAATGACTTGGATAAATGCTTTCATTTATTTAGAGGATTAGGCCATACTTATCAAGATTTTAGGTTGGCTATGTTGTCAAAGCCCCCATATCCGACATATACGCAGTTTGTTCTCTCTTTAAGGTCTCATGAACAGGTTCTAAGTAATTTTTCAGAAGAAAAACAAGGCCTAAATCAAGAATATGCATTTGTTGGGCAACGAAGTTGTGGAACAGGAAGAGGACGTGGTGGCAGATTCAATTCCCGTGGACGTGGTTTTGGACCCGCAAGCTTCTCTGTGCCAAATCATGGAGGTTTCAGTCCTACAAACTTTTCTGTCCATAATCGTGGAGAAAGTCACTGTTCAACACAAGGCCATGGTAGCTATTTTTCCCGTAATATGGCTCCAGCACCAGTTTCTAATAGCACTCAGACCCTGAAATCCTCTCAAAAAGAAGCAATCATATGTCAAATATGTGGTAGACCCTATCATACTGCTTCCAATTGTTGGAACAGATATGATCCTATAGATGAACCCGATGAACACCATGAAGCTAATGTTGCCCATAAAGTTCAAGAAGAACCCACATTTTTTGTAGATTCTGGAGCTACATCCCACATGACTAATGACCCAGGTACCTTATCAATTTCTAAACCTTACAAGGGATCAGATGTTATCTATGTGGGTAACGGGAAAGCTTTATCAATTTCCCATATTGGAAACACTACACTTAAATCTCATCAGAAAAATATTTCTTTAAAAAATGTTTTGGTAGTTCCAGAATTGACAAAAAATCTACTTTCAGTTAGTAAATTGATTGATAATAGTGCTTGTAGTGTGGAATTCACCTCTTCTGGTTTTTTGATTAAGGACCTCAACAATCAAATAATAGCCAAGGGGCGTAGACAAGGTGGACTGTATGCTTTGAATGATGACAGTTACAATCAAGCGTGGGCAGCAATAAAATGTGGAGGTGGTTCATCTGAACTGGGGCATCTCAGATTGGGTCATCCAAACACTCAGTTCTTACAAATCTTAGATAAAAATAAAAATATGTCTGTTTCAAGTTGGATGACAAATTCCTCTGTGTGTGAAAGTTGTCAGTTAGGGAAGCAATGTAAACTTCCTTTTGGTACTTCCAATAATCTTTCTACTGCTCCTTTGAATAAGATACATTGTGACCTATGGGGACCTGCTCCTGTTTTATCTACTCAAGGTTTTAAATATTACGTTATTTTTATTGATGATTACAGTAGATTCACTTGGTTTTATCCTTTAAAAAGGAAATCAGATTTCTATGATACTTTTCTCAAATTTCAGAAGATGGTTGAAAATCAATTTGATAAAAAAATTAAAATCTTTTAAAGTGATGGTGGCGGTGAATTTCAGTCACAGATATTTATATCTCATTTGGATTATTGTGGTATTATTCATCAAATTTCTTGTCCAAGAACACCACAACAAAATGGTGTAGCTGAACGAAAGCATCGTCACCTTGTTGAAACAGGTTTGACTATGATGTTTCATGCTAAGATACCACCTAAATATTGGGTAGATATTTTTTTGACTGCTACATATTTGATAAATAGGCTGCCAGCTTCTTCATTAAAACTGGAAATTCCATATAAAAAATTATATGCACAATTGCCACATTATATGGGTCTTCGAGTTCTGGGTTGCAGATGTTATCCATATCTTAGACAATCGGGAAATAATAAGTTTATGAAGAAAACTTATCCATGTATTTTGATTGGCTACAGTCCTTCTCACAAGGGGTACAGATGTTTGGATCCAAAGACGAATCGAGTAATTATTTCAAGGCACGTTGTATTTGATGAAACATTATTTCCTTTCAAAACTAATATTTCTTCTATTTCACAGGAACCTCTTGAACTGACTACTTTCTTTAATGCTGATGAGTGGTATGCCACACCCAAGGACCAAGGCTCACACGACACTCAAAACCAAAATTGGTCACCCAAACCTTTACCCAACAGTTCATACAGCAAGAACCAGTCCACAGCACCTATATTACCCACCAGCTGTTGTGAGGAGACAACCCACTTACAACCAGTCTTTCCTTCCTCACCTACCACCTGCTGCCCTCCATCTCAACCGGTCCCCACTCACACACACACCCCCATGCCACCTACCTCCTCACCTACCCCCTGCTGCACTACATCACAGCCAGTCCCCACTCACTCACAATCATTTTCTGATCACGTACCACCCTCTCCTACAACCATCACAGTTCCTCTTACTCCCACTCAAGACATCTCCTCTCAATTATTTGTGGACTTAGACTTCCCACCGTTACCATCTCCTTCCCCTTAACCTCCCATTCAACCTCATCACCCCATGCTCACACGCCATCAGCTCAAACAAAACCCCCACTGTATCATTGAGCTTCATCCTCATAATACCACCAACACTGCTCTTCTCCTTGAAATAACCCCTGTTCCCGTTCCCAAATCAGTCAAGACAGCCCTTACTCTCCCTGAATGGCGCAATGCCATGCTTCAAGAATTATCTGCTCTTCACACCAATGCCACTTGGGTCTTAGTACCTCGGCCAGTGAATGTTAATGTGGTCGGTTCCAAATGGGTCTGTCGTGTGAAATACAAAGAAGATGGTTCTTTGGATCGTTATAAAGCACGCTTGGTGGCCAAAGGTTATACGCAAATTGAAGGCCTCGACTATGATGAGACTTTCAGCCCGGTGGTGAAACCCACATCTTTTCGGTTGATCATATCCATTGCTCTTTCCTATGGGTGGCCGGTTAAGCAACTTGATTTAAAAAATGCTTTTTTGAATGGCCATCTTAAAGAACAGGTTTTTATGGAGCAACCTCCTGGATTTGTTGATCGTACCAACCTAGATTATGTGTGCCTTCTCAAACGATCTCTTTATGGCCTCAAACAAGCTCCTAGAGCTTGGTTTGATCGCCTCTTACAGTGCTTACTCGGCTTGGGTTTCCAGTGTAGTAAAGCTAACTTTTCTTTGTTTATTTTTAAACAAACCACTGACATCGTTCTTCTCCTCGTCTATGTCGATGATGTTCTCTTAACAGGTTCTAATACTTCTTTACTTGCTACTTTGGTCACCCGCTTGAACACTGAATTTGCTCTGAAGGATCTTGGTTCTCTTCGTTATTTTTTGGGTATTGAAGCTCGGTCTTTTTCTGGTGGTTTGTTCTTATCTCAAACCAAATATGCTCATGATCTTTTGCAGTGGGCCAATTTGTTAGGTGCTGCGCCCATGGCCACCCCAATTTCTATCAAACAAACCTTTCACAGCCAAGATCATCTTCCTGTCAATGCAACCGAATATCGAAGCCTGGTGGGAGCACTTCAATATCTCACATTTACACGGCCGGATATTCAGCAAGCTGTTAATCATGTGTGTCAACATTTTCAAACTCCCCAACAGCAGCATCTTCGGGCCATTAAGCGTATCCTCCGATATGTTTGTGGTACCATGGACTATGGTTTACGTTTCTTAAAACAAAGCTCCAATTGTCTTCAAGGCTGCTTTGATGAAGATTGGGCTGGCTGCCCTTTAACTAGACGCACACTACAGGTTTTTGCATTTACTTTGGTGCCAACTTGATCTCTTGGTCCTCCAAAAAACAACCTACTGTTGCTCGTTCCAGTACGGAAGCTGAATATCGAGCCATGGCCTCCGCTGCTGCCAAACTCACTTGGATCTCTCACTTGCTGCAAGAAATCGGTATCTCGTATGATAGGCAGCTGAAGCTGTATTGTGATAATCTTAGTGCTCTTCATCTCACCCTCAATCCGGTCTTTCATAATCGAACCAAACACTTTCAGCTCGATTATCATTTCATTCGAGAGAAGGTTGCCTCTGGAGAAATTATCACCCAGTACCTGCCATCTTCTTCTCAAATTGCAGATCTGTTTACAAAACCTCTCAGCCGTTCTCAATTTCTTCATTTTCGCGGCAAACTGGGAGTTCACAAGCTCCCACTCGCCAGTTTGAGGGGGGATGATAAGCTGACTGTGCTGCAGCCATGTCACAGTTAGCAGCCATGTCATCATACAATCTGGATTAACAAGAGTTTGCTTCAACCAAATCACCTCCAAGTGATAAAAACAAAACTGGTGCAGGATAAATGTTATCAGCGATAAAGCTGGTGTAGCTGGTGTAGTTATTTGTCATTGGTAATCCTTATTTTGCCTTTTCTTGTAACTAAGGTATGGGAAAATACTTGTATAAATAATGCTGTAAAAGTCAATATTAGAAGTAGAAAAAAGTGCAGTAAACAGTTAAGTAATACAATATACACAAGCACATTTTTTTGTTCCTTTCTTGTTTTTTATCATAAATATCATAAACAGAACCTCCTCTTCTCTTCTTCTTTTTGCATTTGTATTTATTTATTTTTTTGGTTATTTGGCCTACTCAAACCCAAATCCATGCTTCGTGTGGAATAGTAAATATTGCCACTAAGTTATCCTCAAAAAGACCAAACTATTGGAACTTGTCTATGATTACATAAATAAAACAGTGAGGTTCTTTGATCTCTCTCTCTCTCTCTCTCTCTCTCCCTCTCTCTCTGTGTTTTGAACTCATATATATATATATATATATATATTATAAAATTTTGCTATGAATTCTTCTTGTTCTTCTCCTTGCAACCATATTGAGCTTACGTAAGTTTATTTACAATCCTATTGGCCCATTTTCCATTCAAACTTTCATTGAGCAAAACAAATCAAAATGCAAAATCGACATAATTATGGGATCACATATGAATTAAACGCCCAAAAAAAATAAAGAGAAAAAATTTCAAAATTAATAATTATTCAAAAATATAATAAATTATATTTATTTTTTGTAGAAATTTGGGAAAAAAAATAATTGCTAATTTTTCAATGTATATATATATATTGAAAAAATGAGATAAAGATTTTTCAAATCTATGTAAACTATTTTTAAAAAACTTTTGTTTTTCAAACTATTTTTCACCTACTAAATTTTCTTTTTACATCCTTCATTTATTTATTGTGACAAATTAATTTTTTTTTTTATTTCAACAAAAGGTTGTAATATTTCTAAATTTTTATGTTTAGTTTTTTAAATTATATTCTATTGAAAAAATTTCAAAGCTTTAAAATCCAATTCAGTTTTTTAAACATGGTTTTGTGCCAAAATATATTTATTTTCTTTATACTTCCTTTCATTTATTCATTGTAACAAATTTATGTTTTATTACAACGAAAAATTATCAATTTTTATATTTAAGGTTTAATTTATATTCTTTAAATAAATTCCAAAATTTTAATATTCAGTTTATTTTTTTCAAAACATGTTGCTGTGCAAATATATATATATATATATATAGATATAATTTTTGAAATTTTATATATTGTAAGATTTTTTAAATTTGAAATTATTTTTTGGGAAAATTTTTTCAAAATTTTTTATTATTTTTCTTAATTTTTTAATTTTATAAATATGATTTGTTACATTTTTAAATTATTATTAATTAAAAAATATTTTATTTTTTAAAAATATTTTTTTGGCTTCTCATTGTATATTGCATATGAAGTCTATAACTATCAAATTAGCACTTTGGTCTCTCCTATTTAACGAAAATTTGGATAGAAAATGAGCGAAAGACTAATAGTGCAAAATAAATTGTAACTTAAGACATAAAAATGCCAAAAAAAAGATGAAAAAAAATCAGAAACTAAGTATGTTTGCATTAAAAATAAAATGCAAATAATTCTGATTAGTATTTGATCCTAAGAAGAACAATGACTAGCTGGGATCCCAAGAGGGTCAAGAAATAGTTGGTCCTCTCTTAATTTGTTTATTTATTTGGAAAGCTTGAGATATTATGATGTACAAAGATTAAAGAATAGACTCTCTCCTTTGCAAATAATATTATTTTGGTCCCAATAAGTTCCCTGAAAAACTTGCAAAGACACATTCAATTTGGAAAAAGGATTAGACATGGAATTGTATATAATGGATGAATGCCTCCATTGATTGATTGTCTATCCTTTATCTTCAAATAATGAAGAGGCATTTTAATTTAAATCCCTATTTTTTTATTTTTTATTTTTTTGATAAATATAAGTTGACCTAAATATAGTCAAAAGGTCCCCATGTAAACTTTTTTTTTTTTTTTTAAAGAGAAAAAAAAATGAAAAATGCCTGCAACTTACTCCTTATCTTTTACATGTGAAACTTTCATATTTTTATGTAAATATGGTTAACTGAATTGTAACTGATAGTATATATATTTGCACAGTTTGTATAAGTTCAATTGACAAGTATCATAAAACTATGTAGAGAAGGTATAACATTATGACAAAAAAAAACATAGGAGAGTGTTTTACGTAATTTCTGAAAATACTGTACCAAAACGTGTATTGCACGGACATATTCAATTTTGGAAAAACATTAGACATGAAATTTGATTAACCACATTATGATATGCGAATAAATCAATTATTAAATCCGGTGGTTAGATTTGTCTCATGCCATCATTTTTAAATTGGAAAACTAAGAATACAGTTAATCCAAATTGTTATCCTTATCTAGATATATATATATATATATTTTTTTTTTTTTTCGAAATAAAAGAAAATATTTATTAAGAAGAATTTGATACATCATTATGGATGTCCGGAGACAACCAGTCAGTATCCTTTACTTTCATCTAACAATGATTCAACTGAATGTAGAGACAGAGCATACCTTAGCTAAACTATGTGCGAAATTATTAGTACTTCTAGGAGCAAAAGAACACCGAAAATCAAAATGAGTACTCAACAAAGACTTAATGTCTTTAACTAAAAAACAATTAAAAACCTAAATACTCATCAGAACCTGCAATAATAGAAACAGCCATCTGAGAATCACTAACTATTTCATCCCATCTATACCAATTTGCTTACAAAACCCCTATAGCTTCTTGAATAGCCATTAACTCCACTGTTAAAGGGCTGCGTAAAAACATTAAAAGGTTTAGCAAGAGCTGCTACCAAATTCCCTGTATCATCACGTATAGCAACTCCAATCTCCACAACTTCATTAATATTAGAAAGATCTCCATCAACGTTAATTTTAAACTGTCCAGCTCTTGGAGGTGACCAAACCCGACAAAATGAAGTTATCCTTATCTAGATATAACAACACATATAATATTGGAATATTTATTTTTTTTCCTTTTTGGTCAACATCGTTAAATCTCAAACTTTTTATAGCATTTTTTGTTTATATTTGTTCTTAAAAAAAAAAAAAAGGAAATTAGTTAAATCTCAAACTTTTTATGATATAATTTTGTTGTAATTCGGTTCTAAACATGTTATGTAAGCGGTAACGTCTATATATTTAAATGTTACTTCCATATTGTAGAATCCATCTCCTTGGCAGTATAAATATCCAATCGTAGTGAACCTCTCCTTAGTAAATTAAGTTGCTCTAATTCCAATAACAAAAACATCAACAATGGAAGGTTCAATGAGGTTGATTATGGTGAAGTTTGTGACGATGGTTCTCATGGCGATAGCCATCTTCATTGGAAGCAGCCAAGCACTATCATTAGTACCTCCTTGCTGTAGGTACAATCCAAATTGCTGCGGAACCCTTGAATCACCATCTGTTCAAGGAAATCCAATCCCCTAAGACATCATTTACATATATACAATTATTTACGTGTATCTTTCAAAAAATAGGTGTGTAAATAATTTAGATACATATTTTTTTAGAAAGATGTGTATATAAATATTTTAGATGCCCACAATAAATGCTTTTTATAACAAAATCCTATATATATGTATATTTATTTATTTATAATATTTATGTATACGTATAGAACTTCCTCCATTTGATGATGTATTAGTCACTTATTGGTACTTGTCCATCTTCTTCTTATTTTATCTTATCAATTTTGGTTATTTTGGGCTACTCAACCCAAAAAGACCTAGCTATTGTAACTTTTCTATGATCGGAAAAATTAAATTTGTTCTACTCTAATAAACTGAGGTTCTTTGAATTTCTCCCTTTCTTTTTTTTCTTTTTTTCCTTTTTTCCTTTTTTTTTTTTTTTTTTTTTTTTTTGTGGGTTGAGCACGTATATGTTAACTGAATTGGAGAAAGAACATTTTTGTTTTTTTTGTTTTTTTGCTGGAGTCATTTGATGAAACTGAAGCTTCTAGAGTTGAACAACAACAATCATTAATGTCTATAATATATATATATATATATAATTTTAGTTTACTAGACGTCTTTGCTTAGATTATGGTGGATATTTGGCATAGATTAAATGTAATTTGGATAAAATATCATATGAACTATATATAATCTGCAATATTGCTTGGCAGAAAATTATTATGTAATTCATTTTCTACTTGATGATGTTGGGCACGTTATGGTACCTAATATAATCCAAGGTTAAATTGCAAGCGATCAATGAGCTGTTGAATAACATAACAGCCCTTTGTTGTCTAATAGAATATTTATAGGGAGAGAATTTTGATTTGCGCAAATACTATATATTATTTCATATGCGGCATATTACTTTTTGCATAGAAATTGAATTGTACCAACTAAAAGAAAGGCTTTTCAAAACAAGTAACTATACACTAAAATATCAATCGTGTTGCTTGCAAAAGAACCATATTTAATAATTGCCTTAAAAAAAAAAATCAAGTAGTTGCATAAGTTGAGGTTATCAATAATTTCTTTGAATTTGTTTTTATCTTTGAGAATTTTTGTTCATATCTTTATGGGATTTTTTTTTTTCAAAGCATATCTTTATGGGAGTTGATGAGTTTATACACTATAATTAATAGAACATATCATTTTATATTGACAACTGTAAGCTAGCTAGTATTGCTCAAAAGAATTTGAGATTCCAAAATGATTATATGTTGGTCTGGCTCTTGTTTTGGAAAGTCATGGAATTACAAAATTTCTAATATCTAGATGTACCTTACAGAGTCTTAGAAATTTATTTTTTCAACATTATTTTTAAACACATAAAATGAAAAAATAAAATAAAATAAACACCTTTTTGGTTTGGTTGAATTTACTTTTATTAAAACCAAATTAAAATCGTATTGGAGACAAGCATTGTTTCCTATTATTGGATTGTCTACCCTTTATCTTCAATGAAGAGGCACTGGACCCCCATTCCGTTGCCCCAACACTAATCATAAGGTCCTTCCAAAAAAAGGGTTTTTGCATGGGATATATAAAATTACATAAATGCCCTTTGATTTTTTTTTTTTTTAAAATTTTCGAAAGGAATACCTCCTCATTTTTAAGTTTTGTTACAGTGTCACATATTTTAATGTACATCCTATAAAACCGTTTCATTCTTTCTTCTTCTTTATTATTATTATTTTTTTTTTCCTTTCTTCCTTTTTTGTAAATGTGTTTAATTAAACTGTAATTGGCATTTGAACATTTTATGCCCAATTTATAAGTGAAATTTTCATTAAATCATGGGCTTTTAACACCTATGCCCTTTATTTGTTAGGCTGTTTCACTTTAGTCCTTGAGTTAAAAATAAACATAGGTTTTTGAGACACTAATTCTTCCTTAAACTGATTTATGTCAACCTTTAGCAATTTTGAAGCATGTAGTATACTTGCTGCAGTAGTAAAACAATAAAATTAGAAAAATTAAACAATTTCATGAGACCCCCAGCACGCTGCATCAAATCGAGTGTCCACCTCAACACTGCTAAAAATAGTTTAAGGATCAAAATTCACTAAAAATTGAAATTTATGGTGCAAAGTGGTAAGAAAAAAAAAAGTAGGGATCAAAGTGTAAAGCCTTAATAATTGAGGGGCATAGGTGCTAAACCTTTAAACTATGTAGAAAGTAACAGAAGGGATATTGCACCAAAAATAAAATGTCAGGAAGTGTTAATGTAATTTCTGAAAATACAAAGGCAAATTGTACAAAACTTGTAATACAAGGTAAAAATCAGTATTGGAATATCCTAAGTCTGTTGGATCATGTTCTCTAAACTGTCATATTCCCTAGAGGATTTGGTATCTCCTTTGACTCTGATGTCTTCCCCATTTAAAAGTGACACACGCTTTGTTTGTTTTCCACTACATTCATCATCGTCATGTTCTTCTTCTTGGTCTGCATGGTCTCAATCTAGATTCTGATTTATACTGCATCATTTGGACTGCAACTATGGGTGTGGCTGTAGAATCTCAGTTTCATGTCTCAACAAACAAAGTTTTGGTCTTTTGCTTGTTGATTCATTTGAAAATTTCAGGTTTTTGAATCCTAAATATCCATTGCTGGAGTTTTTGCAGTTACTGTTGTAGATTCTGGATGTAAAGCTTTGGAAATTCTGGGTTTATATGAAGATGAACAGAGAAATGCAGATATTCCCTCTGTTCCCTCAACTGATCTTCATAAGGTATACTAGTTTCTCCATCGATTTTTCTTGTATATGTTTCAATTCTGTCCTATGTGAAGTACTTGTATAGCTCTCTAATTTATTTTGTTATCAATTTTTTGCAGGGTAGAGAAATAAATCTGATAGTTAAGATTATTCAATGCCTGGAATGACAGGCTATGATCTCCTGAGAAAGATCAAGGGATCTAAATCTCTCAAAGACATACCAGTCGTTATAATGTCATCAGAGAATATTCCTTCAAGCATCAACAGGTGAGAAAGAGCAAAAACATAAAATCTTGTCTACTTCCTCAAGTTTTTCTTGTGGAAGTTCATTTTATTTATTTATTAGTATTTTTGTTCTCTAATCTATTTTCTGTTTCTGGCATGGTTTAGATATTGATCATCAGATGTTTGGAGGTAGGTGCAGAAGAGTTCTTTTTGAAACCGGTTCAGATGGTAGATTTGAGCAAGCTTAGATCCCACATGATGAGTGTCAGGACCCGTTCAAAATTCCTCACCGGAACCCTAAACAAGCCCTGATCCCAGGGAAACCCTACCGGACCGTCCAATGGAAAATCCCGCAGAACCTCCCTTAAGGGTTGGACTTACCACAAATTACCTGCACTGAAAACACACTTCTATATTCATCCCCTTATTCCTCCCACAATACTACAAATTGATTCCACAATTTTACAGCACTTCACAGGAATAACAGTAATCCAGTGCATAAATAAAATATAAGTGTTCAGAATAGTATACATAGCTTCATGAAGTGCTATTTAATAGAAAATACAACAAAGATGAAAGAAATATTACAACTGAATTGAATGAGTACAAAAATACTTCTCGAACTACGATAGCGGCGGAGATTTGGTTCGCTCCGGAAGAACGCCTACCACCCCTTGCACCTAAGGGAACGGAATTTAAAAACGTGAGATGCTAATCATCTCAGTGAGCGACCCTATCTACTGAACACTTTTAATAATAATACTATAACGAATAAGGGAATTTAATTAATACCGGCAATTAAATAGGTAAATAAATAATAACAGTTGAAAATAATAATTTCTCTCAAAACTCTCACTAATCACTCTGTTGGAAATGTTTCCTTTTTAAAACATTTTCACAAAACCCGATATTTGTAATTCCCGAAAACCAATGGATCAAACAACTTAATAAACAATAAATAAATAAATACCCAAATGTAATTAAAATGTAAATAAATATAATAAATAATTTTTGAACACTTTGGGGTTTGAAATTTTATTTGAAAATTTACACTTGACGCACCACACCATATACCAATGATGCCCTCCGATACCCAGCGTCCCGAGCACCGACTGGTGGGGAGTTAAAGAGAGAAACTTGCAAACGGCACTTCGGCGTCCCAACAGTACCGCTGCTGAAACCGTCATCCCGGCCAAGGAGGGGGGCGGCTGTGGCCAATATCAAACTTGCCTGTCCACAGTCCAATGGCAACTCACAGGAGACATAATAACTTGCGCGCTAACCACATATACACCAGAACACCAATACTGTATGAGTGCGTCTAAAATAATTATTAAATTAATTATAACCGTAACGTTTTTCCAAAATCACCGTGGGAAATATACAAATTTTCACATTTACCATCCCACATATTTTCCTTTAACAAACCCAGTACGAAAACATCGATAACAATAAAACAATAATTTTTCTTGTAACACGAGGTTCAACAAATAATATACCACGGGTATAATTATAAAAATTAAACCACCAATGTAAACAAATATTTTCACAAAATATTTAAACCAACTATGCCCAAAGATAATAATATTAAAACCACATACGATTTATTATTGAAAATACCTTGCTCATGCATAATAAATAAAATTAAATCACAATAAATAATAATTAAATTGCACCACATGAGCATAATTTCAAATATCAATTAAACACCAATTAAATATAATTAATTACCCCAAAATAGGTTTAAAGGTGGGTCACTCACCTTAAGCGCGTATATCAGCTAAGATCCTCTGCAGGATTAACTCCACTACTCACACGCGCACCTAAAACATCCATAGTACACCAACCAAATATATTAATATTTTAATCGGGTAACTCCCAAATGGGTATCCGGGGAGCGAACACAAACGACAACTAAAAATTACGAATAATATACCGAATCGAAGCTTGAGTGATGAGGATCACGGATTCGGTCTTACTTCCCGGAGATCGGACCCGACGTGGCCGGAATCTCGCCGGAAAGCTTTCGAGATTCAACTCCTCAATTCTCCTAAACCGTCGCGAATTGGAGGAAAAAGACGCTGCATTTGGATTCAGGAGGTCAGAATTAGTGAACAGGGACCGGCGGTGCAACTAGGTACTCGCCGAAACAGTGACTTCCGGCGAGCCGCCGCGGTCACTGGCAACTGTCGCCGGCGGCGGCGCGTCCGGTGGCCGATGGCTGAGATTTTTGGGGGTTTTGTAGATCTACGGGAGAGGATTCCAACGGGACTGGTGGTGAGACAAACGGAGGCCGGACGGCGAAGAGATCGAGGTTTGAAGGTTTTCAGTGCCTCGCCGGAAAATGCTCCGATCCTAGTGTGTCGGAGGTCCAGTGGCAGTGAAATTTGGTGGGTAGGCCGGAATTGCCACAGGTGAGAGACCGGTCAGGCGCGTGTGGCTTGAAAGTGGCCAGAAATGGGTCAACGGCAGTGGCCGGCGGTGGAGGGGAAAAATCGCCGCCGAGCTTCGCCGGCTCGGTCTGGGCGCGTCCGGCAACCGGCGGTCGTGAAATTTCGGGGTTTGGCCAGAAATGGGGAGGCGCTCCCGTCTGGCCAGCGCGTGTAGTAAGGATCGACCGGAAAATTTGTCGAGTCCAGCGGCCGGTCGTTTCTCTCTCTCCCTCTCTCTCTCTCCTCTCTCTCTTTCTCTCTCTTCCCCAACGTTTTTGCCAAATAAAAGCCACTGTGGGTGACACTGTTCACCCACGTGGACCAATCAGGTGACGACACGTGGCGTTACTGTGCACTTAAGCCAGATATAATAAAATATTACAGTATCCGGCGAACTTCACACATCCATAACTTTTTAACCAGACGTCCAATTTAAGCGTGCCGCTAGTCTATGAACTCGTATCGACGAGTACTTTACAACCATACAAAAGTCAAAACAAAATTACACAACAATAAAAAGTCAACTCCCGGCACCTTTTGGACAGTTTGCACCTCGATTTGTTTTGCCAATAACTTTGAAACCGTAGCTCCATTTTCGACGTGCTACTGGCCTACAAACTCGGGGTATCATGCACTTCGCCATGGTACCATGGTCAACTAGAAATTTCAACTGGAACAAAAAGTCAACTTTTGACCCACTCGGTCAACGATCAACCTCGGTCAATGTGCACGAATTCCGATGTGGTTTGGGTCGGGGTGTTACAATGAGGGGGTAAAAAGCTAAAGGAAATCGCTTTTGGTCGATGAATTCATAGATGATGAAACAAACAAAGCCTTGGAAAACCAGTAGTTTCATTGGTTTTAATCTTTGATGACTCCATTGAAAGAAAGATTTTTGGAGAACGACAATCAACGGTTGGCCAATTTTCTTCAAATCTCATTGAAAGTTTAGCTGTTGAAAATGTCAATATATATATATATATATATATTCAAGATATTCATTTGAAAAGCAGCTCATAATTCATTACCAAGCAAATATAAAAAAAAAAAAAAAAAAATGGTCGGATAGCTTTGCTCATAAGAAAAAGATCAATTTCAGACTGCAAGCATTTCAGGAAGCGAATAGATCGATGAAGTGAAGGATGCAAAGCTTTGTTGTAGAGATCAATTCCATGGACAGTGTCAAAACTTTGGAAGATAATTGTCTCTCATTCAAATGGAAAAGTAACAAAAATCCTCCAAAAATACTACAGAGCATAAAGTATTTTTTGATCAGTTTGTATGCCGGTTGAGTATCCCTAATGAAGATTACCTCCTAAGTAGGAAGCAATTCTGTCCTTTTGAACCTTGTATTTAATCCCATGAGGGTACTTCTGGGACAATTTCTTTGTTTTCTTATGTATAACTTTTTTGTGTTTAACTAGTTTATTGTTACTTTTAGAGCATAATAACCTAATTCCGATCTAATTCTTACAGATTTGAGCACTTTTGAAAACAGTGACACTGGGTTGTGGTTTAATATGTTATCAGAACAGGGGTTCAATACCAATTACTGCAAGTTTTCAAAAATTACGTTATCATTTACATGTTGGACCCTTTTTATTTTTATTTTTATTTTTA
Organism: Ziziphus jujuba; assembly: GCF_031755915.1. Lineage (NCBI taxonomy): Eukaryota > Viridiplantae > Streptophyta > Magnoliopsida > Rosales > Rhamnaceae > Ziziphus > Ziziphus jujuba. The sequence continues at coordinate 5,521,202 of NC_083386.1, forward strand.
TTTCAGTCCTCCATTCATTTATCGGTTTCATCTTTCATCCATATTCTAACCTACATGTAAAGAAGATATTCGAGTATACAACTCAATTTCGATCGTCATTGGATTTATTGAAATTAAGGTAACTACTAGCAGTTGCTGGATGTATAGCATTTTCATTAAAGTCAATAGGGATAGATTTAGTTGATTTTAAAAATATTTTTTAATAAATAAAAAATAAACAAATAAGAAAATTCACCCAAAAAACAAAAATGTAGGAACAATTTTGTTGACTCTTCCAGATGATCATGGATTGATTCTCTTAATCCTTCAAAGTCAATCACTGAGTCATGACTATATAAATTGAATAATTATTGCAATTAATTAAGTTTTGAAAAGGTGAATTGATTTCCAAAGTTGGTGTATCAGTTTATGAATATGCGTATTAGAGTTTCCTAAAAAAGGATCCCGAGTTAGAATCTTCATTCAAATTTCCAACTTGAAGATATAAAAAAATAATAATAATAAAACAAATTACTTACTTGAATCTATCACTTTGAGATCACACCAAAAAAGATAAGTTCTCATTTTCTTTGAAAAAAAAAAAAAAAACATTTTCGACTAATTCTATTGTAAAACATCATCAACTCCATTAAAGATCGAGAAAGAATAAAGAAAGTCCAATAAAGATATGCAATTTTTTGACGATAGAGAGAATATTGATAGCCTTAATTTATGGAATTATTTATTATGGTTTTCTTGGATGTAACAAGATATGCTAGTACATTATATAATGTTAATACTTAATTAATTACTGAGCCCAAGAGTACTATTGGCTTCACATGAAATATAATACTGCAACTACATATATAATAAAGTAGTCGTAAATTTATAAAAAATTAATCAATATTGGTGGAATATAATCCATTCTATAATCATTAATATATATTTTAGAAGATTAATAATTTTAATATAGAAGAATTAATTTAAAAAAGAAAACAATACGTATAGTAGAGAACAAGTGATTTCCCACGAAAGGAAAGGTGGCACCTGACTCACCATATCACCGAATGAGATTTGGTGTATCACCTCCTCCTTTGTTTCCCAAATTAAACCTAATTTCTTTTTCCTTATCAAATCTCTTGCTTCTCCTCAGATTCCTATCACCTCCACAGTGCTAGGAAGCCTAAACATATATCCATATTATATCCATACATTCTACTCCTCTCTCAATGGCAACCCACTATTAATATAATATAATTACCATTATATATGTACATGTACAAATATGAGATTTGCCCGTTATATTATCATAGGTGATAAAGACATTTTTAGAAGATGCTGCAATTTTTTTCCCTCTTTTTTTTCTAGAATATGGAAATTCAAATTCGTTATTATTATACCAGAAAATAATGAGTGTTTCAAAAAAGATAAGATGAATTATTGTATAATATATTAATTTGGTAGAATATATAAACTAAATTGTGAGCCAAGCACATATACTTAGCTATTCCTCATATGTGTATTGGGTTCATGAATTGGGTCGTGTTGATATGATTAGTCTATCAATAAAGGATAATTCTTAAGACAAAAAACTTCAATTCCGTTTGTATATTTTATGAATTAAAACTCCAACTTCCAGAAAAAAAAGAAATGTGGAAACTTAATTATATACAATTTTTATTCAATTTTGACCAAATACCTCATTTGTTAAATTTTAATGGTATACCATGCACTTATATGTATAAGACCATATCCATTGCATGCAATTATAATTATACCAAGCCGGACTAAAAAACTATATATAAAATACGCCAAGTCTAAAATTCCTTTGAAAGCCACATAAAATAATTTCAATACTATAGAATGAGAATTAAAAACTCAATTAATTAGTATTTGACCCTAGAAGTCTTATGACTCGTGACTTAAAAAACAAGGGGTAAAATTTCATCATCATCAAAAGGTCAAAGAAAATGTTAGTTACAACCTATTTGTTTATTTTTCCATTTGTTTATATGACTTTAAAAATCACAAAATGGTCAATTTCAATTAGGCAGTGGTTTGCAAATAACATTATTTAGGTGGGTGCCCTTTGAAAAATTGGCCAAGACATTAAAAATAAATAAATGAAAAGATGGATAATTAGTTGGTAATGAGAAATGGGAAGCTGTTTATGCACGTGCATGGGATTGTGCAGCCTTTAACTTCAACGAAAAGGCCAATCGGATAATATAATAGTTGTCTTAATCCTAATCCAAAGGTCAAAAATTTAATAATAATGTACTTGTTTAATTAATTTGTATAATAAGTAAGGAAAAAAAAAAAAAAGAAAAAAAAAAGCACTTTCTTTGCTTGTTCACAAATTAAAAAATCAACCTAGAAGATCCGTGAGATTCTGAACGAAATCTGTCGGATCTTGCTTTCCAAACTGTCAGATTTTCCAAAAGGATTTTGTACCCTCCATGATTTTGATGGCTTCCCCATTTATAACTCCCACACCCTCTTCACAATTTTCATCACCACCATCACTTTCTTCATCTTCTGGTTTCCATAGAGATTTTCTGATATGGGTATGGCTGCTGCTGAAGCTCAATTCCATGTCTTGGCTGTTGATGATAGCCTTGTTGACAGAAAGCTCATTGAAAGACTCCTCAAAACTTCTTCATATCAAGGTAAATTGATATTCATGGTTTTCCATTAGTTTTTGAATTGTAGATTCAGTTTTTCTCATGGAAAGTTTAAGTTTTTGAGTTCTAAATCTTCTGGGTGTTAATTTTTTCTGGGTCTTTTTTTCAGTTACTGCAGTTGATTCAGGAAGCAAAGCTTTAGAGTTTCTGGGTTTGTTTGAAGAAGATGATCAACTGCTAGGTGATCCAGATAGCCCCTCTGTTTCCCCGAAAAATATAAATCATCAGCCGGATTTGGAAGTAAATCTGATTATCACAGATTACTGTATGCCTGGAATGACTGGTTATGATCTACTAAGAAAGATCAAAGAATCTAAATCTCTGAGAGATATACCAGTTGTTATAATGTCTTCAGAGAATGTTCCTTCAAGAATCAACAGGTGAGAAAATAAAACTGAAACATTTATATATGTATTTTTTTTTTCTAGTTAATTAATTCCTCTGTTTTCAAGAAGAAAATTTTCAAAATTTTGTTTTTCTGACATGGTTTTAAATATTGTTTTGGGTAATTGATCAGATGTTTGGAAGAAGGAGCAGACGAATTCTTTTTGAAACCAGTTCAGATGGAAGATGTAAGCAAGCTTAAGCCCCATTTGATGAAGAGTAAAGCTAAAGAATACCAACCAAACATCAACAAGAGAAAAGGCATGGAAGAAAACCAGTTATCTGATCAGAGAACAAGAACAAAATATAATGATTTAGAAGAAAGTTGTCTCAATTGTTCATCTTTCTAAATAGTATTTAAATCCTGTAGATACTTTTCTTTTTTTTCCTTCTCTTTTTCCTTTTAATTTTTGTCCCTTTAAAGCTTTTGGAAAATACAGGCTTATTGGGTGCTTAGATTAGATTCAGTGAAGGGAAATTGAGAGATTTTTTTTTTCCTTTTTTTTTTTTTTTGGATGTAAATGCAAGAAAAAGAAAAGTAATTCATTCAATTTTGATGGCTGATCGATAAAATATTTGACTCTTTCTACAAGTTTTGTTCTCGTTTTCCTGGAACTTTCACTTGGCCATATAAAATTAAACCATAAATAAAAATGCTTTTTTTTTTTTTTTTTAAAAGAAATAAAAAGCATTTTTAAGTGGTCCTGGGTCATAATGGGCTTTGTGGGTGAATCCACTATTAGGGTCAATTCATTGGAGATCCAACCCAATAAGTTTAGATCCAAACATTGGTTTTTTAACATGCCAGAGATTTCCTATGGATGGTGTTAAAATTTTAATGGAGTGAACAAGAAAAATTTTATTTTTTATTTTTTGGGTATAATTTTCATACTTTTTATAACAATTAATTAATAAAAAAGGACTTTTATTTTTGTTTGTTTTGGAAATACATTTAAAAGATGAAGTTGCTTATAAAATTACCATAAAAAAAACATTTAATTTGGTTCCAAACTCCTGCAAATTTGCCGAAATATTTTGATAATTGAAAAAAGAAAAAAACAGCAAAATGGTGAACATAAGGATCCAAAAAAAAAAAAAAAAAAGAAAAATTCCAAAACGGATCCAAAATTGCATTCCTAGACGTGGCAGGAAGCAATTGGTTAATTGACCAGAAGAAAGTCAATGGTGCTGTGAAGGAGCTTACGGCTTCCTGCGATTTGGGTCGACTGTATCAGTCAATCCTTTTCAACAACAACACCACCACCACCACCGTCACACTCTCTCACTTCACTCTCTAGATTCTCTCTCTCTCTCTTTCACTTTCTCTCTCTAAAACGCTTTTTTGCTATTTTCCCTCGCTTTCTGTCGCTTTCTCGCCCTTTCTTTTTCTTTTCTTTCCTTTCCTTTTCCAGCCCTACATTCTTTCTCTTCCCTCACACATACACACACAGAGACACTAACCCACCCTCGAAATATCCAAACAGCATTTTTCGTCGTTTTCCTTAAATCCCCTCTCCAAAGCTATTTTTCCACCTCCATTTCGGCTTTTCGATTTCTTCGATTTTAATTCTTTTTCTTTTTTTCTTTTTTTTTTTTTCGAATTCCGAGTTTCTATTAGCCATCTGCAAAATTTTCATATCCCCATTTGGCTGTGATCAATGTGAAAGAAGGTTTGGATCAAGCAGTGATGGTGGCTTAGCTTTTTTTTTTTTTTTTTTGATGAAATGGAGTAGGTGGAAATGTGGAGTAGAGATGGAGCTTAGGGCTTCGTTGAGGAAATTCAGGTCTTAGATGTTGTTGAGTGTGAAGAGGATGAACTTAGATCAGTCGAAGGCGGGCCCTGTGGAAAGGGACATTGAGTTGGTAGATTTTTTTTTTTTAATATTTATTTTTAGAAACTTTTTTTTTTTTTTTTTACTTAAAATGTTTAGAATATTTTTCTGTGCTTTGGATGTAAAAAAGCTTCATTTAATAGTTTCTGATGGTTTTTATTGCTAAAATTTGAAATGTGGTATGGTTATGATGCGTCTTGAGCATGTGATGTTGATTGGTGATGCTTCCGATGCCTATATTTTTCCTTTCATGTAGCGATTTATGATTTATATTTTGGAATTTCAGCTGCCAAAGTTGTTGATTATAGTGGATTTAATGTAATAAATAATATCTTACTGTATTTTTATGTAGCTGAATTACTTTGATTTTAGTTACTTAAGGACTTGATTTCTGCCTCGTGCAAAATTTTCTTCTCGTAAAATCTTTCCTGCATATGCTTCTTTATGGTATGTTTTTGCACCTGTTCCTCCATACATAAGCCATTGTGCTTGCAAAGTTTAAGACGCTTCATTTGGTAAAGCTATGGAATGATTGAGCATGGTTTTGGTTAACACAATCTCATCTTGATTACCTTGTTGGTTTGTTCTAATTCATGATCTCTGTTTGATCTTTTGAGCAGGCTATCACTGCTCTGAAAAAAGGGGCACATTTGCTCAAGTATGGACGCAGAGGAAAGCCCAAATTTTGTCCCTTCAGGCTGTCCAGTGTAAGTCTGAATATATCACCAAAGTCACATAGGTTAATTTATTAGGACTATGTGCACGTTCTCTCAATTTGATTTTTAACCAGTAGATATAGGGTTATTAATATGGTATATTTTTTTTTAACAATTTGCTTGCTTTCTCAAGGACCTATTAATTCTGAAGTTACATTTTCATTAATCCATTAGCTGCTTTTGAATTCAAGTATGCAGCCTAAATGGTTTACGTATGTATCGAGTGAGCTTGATGTTGGATTTATTGTTTGTTGTAGCAGTCCTTTTTGAATTATGAAACCTTCTGATGTATGCCTTTGTTAGTTCTTTCAGTTAATGAGCCATGTAATTAAGTTGCTTTGTTGCTTCTGATATAGATTAATGTAACCTACTGTAATTTTAACATAACTCTTATAAGTTTTATTTTTGTAATGTTTCTTCTTTCAGGATGAAACTGTTCTAATATGGTACTCAGGGAAAGAGGAGAAACATATAAAATTAAGCCATGTATCCAGAATTATATCTGGTCAGCGCACTGTAAGTTTCTCCATTTTGAGATCTTCTACACTTCTTTCATGGTCCCTACTGCAGTGACTATGCTAGAGATCCGAAGAAATTATCAGTTGTATAGGTCACTTTTGAGCCGATAAATTTATATTTATACTGTTTAATATCATTATCGCTTTAATTCTTTTAAATTTTAATATTCGTATATGGGGATAATGTAATAATAATTGATCTTTGTTGATCCCTTTATATTTCTTAAGCTTTTCTACTTATCATGGCTTAAGGCAGAACATACAAGATTATATACCAGTGTCTTAGCTGTTCCTAATTCCCATAAGAATAAAAGAAAAGAAGTTATATGGAATTTTTGTGTTTTCTGAATGTGAAGTTGCAATCATTGAATCTACCTATATCCAACAAACCTTTTAAAAGTAGAAGATTGATTCATAAATGTTTGCTGCATATTCCTTTCCCAAATTTTAGTCTGAAAATATTGTACTTTATTCTTGAATGTGAAGCATTTACTTCTTAACATTATTGTTTAAACCAGTGCATATACTCTGAATTGTTGAACTGTGATGAAATATATGATCAACCTCTTTCACAAAAAAAAAAAAAAATTAAAATTAAAAAAATTAAAAAAATTAAAAAAAAAAAATGTATATACATGATCAACCAACATTTATCAAATTTGGAAAACATTGGAAGTAAGAGATTATTCAGGAATTCATATTAAACACTAAGATTGTGCATGGAATTTCTGTTAGTAGATCCATAATGAAAGAAAAGTCTTTGTAATTACTAATGAAGCAATTAAATAAAAAATGCTGTAGGCCAAGGACAATTACTGTATGAGGTCTACCCAATGCTACATTCTAGAAAAACTGATAATTCTTGATTTGTTTTCTACAGCCAATTTTTCAGAGATATCCTCGTCCCGAGAAGGAATATCAGTCATTTTCTCTTCTATACAATGAGAGGTCCTTAGATTTAGTAAGCATAAATTCTGTTGTGGCCATTCCTTTTCTATTTCTTCACATGATTTTTCTGCTGTTTCCGATGTTTAAATATACTATTTTCACATTTAATTGTTTTTCTCTTAAATATACCAGATATGCAAAGATAAAGATGAAGCTGAAGTATGGTTTACTGGACTAAAGGCGTTGATATCACGCTGCCATCGCCAGAAGGGGAGAACAGAATTAAAAAGTGATGGAGCTCCATCTGAAGCAAGTAGTCCCAGAGCACACACCCAGAGAAGTTCTCCTTTGAGCTCTCAAATTAGTAGCGGTGATAGTTCACAGAAGGTATTCTATTTTTGTCTCTGGTTTTCATACCATGCTTATCTATCATCTGCAAGTAAGATAATCTTGTATTTTTGGCAAACAAGTTAAATCTTCTCACTGGTTATGCAGGATGGCATTGATCCCCTTTGTCTTCATACTACATACGAAATCCCTCATAGAATTGGTTTGGAGAAGGCATTATCAGATGCAATGTTATATTCCGTGCCTCCAAAAGTTTCCTTTCCTTCGGATTCTGCTTCTGCTTCAGTAATTTCTCTGTCATCAGGAGGTTCAGATGGAATAACTGGGCGCTTAAAGGGTGCAACTCTGGATGGTGTTAGAGTTAGTTTATCAAGTGCTGTTAGCTCATCAAGTCAAGGTTCTGGTCATGATGATGGTGATGCTTTAGGTGATGTTTTCATTTGGGGGGAAGGTGTAGGTGATGGCATTTTGGGAGGAGGTCAGCATAGAGTTGGAAGTTCATCTAGTATTAAGATGGACTCCTATGTTCCCAAAGCCTTGGAATCTGCCGTAGTACTCGATGTTCAGAGTATAGCTTGTGGTGGGCGATATGCTGCTTTGGTAACCAAGCAAGGTGAGGTATTTTCTTGGGGTGAGGAACTAGGTGGCAGACTTGGACATGGTGTAGATTCTGACGTCTCCCATCCTAAGCTGATAGATGGTCTCAAAAATATCAATGTTGAATTTGTTGCATGCAGTGATTACCATTGCTGTGCTGTAACACTTTCTGGTGATATGTACATATGGGGTGGTAGAACTTGCAAACTTGGGCAGCTTGGACATGGGAATGAAGCAAGTCAATGGGTTCCGAAAAAGCTAAATGGACCTTTAGAGGGAATTCATGTCTCATCAGTTTCATGTGGACCATGGCATACTGCTGTTGTGACCTCTGCTGGGCAGTTATTTACCTTTGGTGATGGAACTTTTGGTGCTCTAGGTCATGGGGATAGAAGAAGTATTTCAATGCCCAGGGAAGTGGAGTCCCTTAAAGGGCTTCGCACTGTGCGAGCAGCTTGTGGTGTATGGCACACTGCTGCTGTTGTTGAAGTTATGGTTGGTTCATCTAGTTCTAGCAACTGTTCATCAGGAAAGCTTTTTACATGGGGAGATGGTGATAAAGGTCGTCTTGGGCATGGCGATAAGGAAGCAAGACTTGTACCTACCTGTGTTGCTGCTCTTGTTGAACCTAACTTTTGTCAAGTTGCCTGTGGACACAGTCTTACTGCTGCACTTACAACTATGGGCCATGTTTACACAATGGGAAATCCTGTTTATGGTCAACTAGGGGACCCAAAAGCTGATGGAAGGCTTCCAAGCCGTGTTGAGGGAAAGCTAACAAAGAATTTTGTTGAAGAAATTGCTTGCGGTGCATATCATGTTGCTGTTTTAACTTCAAGAACTGAAGTCTACACTTGGGGGAAGGGTGCAAATGGTCGTTTAGGCCATGGGGATACAGAAGATAAAACTTCACCGACACTAGTTGAAGCTTTGAAAGACAAACAAGTAAAAAGTATTGTGTGTGGCCCAAACTTTACTGCAGCTATCTGTCTTCATAAATGGCTTTCTGGTTTTGATCACTCAACATGCTCTGGGTGTCGACTTCCATTTAATTTCAAAAGAAAAAGACACAATTGTTATAATTGTGGACTTTTATTCTGCCATTCTTGTAGCAGCAGAAAATCTCTCAAGGCTTCCATGGCTCCAAACCCAAACAAATCTTATCGTGTTTGTGATAATTGTTTTGGAAAGCTAAGAAAAGCCACTGAAACCAACTCTTCATCTCACTCTGCTTTGAGTAGAAGAGGAAGTGTGAATCAAGGACTCAACGAACTCATTGAAAAGAATGAGAATTTGGATTTAAAATCTACTGTTAAAGAACAGGAAAGTGGATCTCTCAAAAAGAACAAGAAACTGGGTTTTAATAGTAATCGTGTTTCGCCCATTTCAAATGCAGTTCCTGGGGGTGGTACACTTAATGGATCTAAGTCTTTTAACCCATTGTTTGGGTCATCCAAAAAATTCTTCTCAGCTTCTCTTCCTGGATCAAGAATTGTATCTAGAGCAACCTCACCAACATCAAGACGATCTAGCCCACCTCGTGCCACAACACCAACTCCAATTCTCTCAGGGCATACCTCATCAAAAGTTGTAAATGATGCTAAAAGGACAAATGAGAGTCTAAGTGAAGAAGTTCTTAGATTAAGAGCTCAGGTATGTTAATCTTCTTTCTTCTTCTTCTTCTTCTTTTTTCAATTTTTTTTTTTTTTTTTTTAACTTAAACATAATACTCGAAAGTGTATGTTGTTTTTGAATTGATGGTAACTTAGTATGGTATTAGTGCTCATGTTGCTTCTTTGATCTTCTTGATTCTGTTAGTTTACTATTCTGCACATGTTAGGCCCACTTTTTTTGTGATAATCGACTGAATTAGACTTGACATGGAGTGTTAAATGTGTTTGTCTTGGCTTGAAAAATTGTTGGAAGCGTAACTTCACTACTTCATTTGTTTTCTATGACTGTACTGTATTCGAACTGTAATTTTAATTCAAACATTGAATGCTCCGGCTAGCACATATTTATGGGATGCTTTTGGCAGTAGATTTAGTTAGTTAGATGGATCTAATTTTAGGACCAAGTTGTGGTTTAGGAGTAAACAAAATTTTGAATCTACATCAAGTGTCTGTTTAATTTTCTTTTCTTATTCATTCATTTTAACAGCATTCCATAATATCAACTGCTTTCAAGTTTAGGAGGCATACTCCAAGTTTGAATTGCATTTTGATTCTAAATTTTGATTGGAACCATTGATTCTATGCCTCTTTCAGTATCTTTGCATTTTCTGGTATTCATATTGTGTCATCCAAATTCTTGTCACTTCTCATGGGGTATCTGGCATTATATAATATGATGTTACTACTTGAATAGAGTTTATGCCAATTTGTGGTTTGACTATGTAAAAGCACCATTGATCTACTAAGCATATTCTTTTCACCTAATTAACCTTATGATGCTGTAGGTTGAAGATCTCACTTGTAAATCTCAGCTTCAAGAAATTGAACTGGAAAAATGTGCCAAACAGCTAAAAGAGGCTATTGCAATAGCAGGAGAAGAAACTGCAAAATGCAAAGCGGCAAAGGAAGTAATTAAGTCACTTACTGCTCAAGTAAGTTTCATGCGTATGTTTGTATTATATATATAAAGGATGCTTTATTGCTAGGAAAGAAAACCTTTGAGGAAGAAAACAATTCTCATTAAATTAGAGGCACTGGCTTTCTTGTACTGCAGTGCTTGGTTATATCATGACCAGTTTTGCAAGGTCTATGTGATTAAATTATATTTGGCACTTTGATGGTGCAAGGTCCATATGATCAATTATTTGTCTCAATGATGTTGTGAAATAATTGATAGTATGGGAATGATAATGCAGACTTAAGATAGTTAGAGGCCAGTACATCTTACCAGGAATTTTTGGTGCGGCACAGGTGGTCACCAAAGTAAAATTTATCACTCAGGTGATGAAGTGAGTATTGTTGTAAAGAACTGTGACTCCCATCTTTTCTAGAAGTACAATAATAGTCTGTAGATGTGGATTGATGTTTTAAACTTGTCCTGGACAACAAAATTTTATGTTTGTCACATTTCATTCAGTTTCTAGTACCAGTTCAATTGTTTTTCTTGCATGTAACAGTTAAATGATTTTATGGACTGAGTGCCTGTAGTTTACAAAGAACAGGAATTTAAAGATGATGCAAAATATCAGCTTGAACGACCTATAATGTTGAAAAAGTAGAACTTGGTAGTGGCAAATCTAACTTACAATTATAAGTTCGAGAAAAGTATCTATAGTACTTGGGTTAACTCAAACCCAAGTATGTGGTTATGTAGAATGCACTGGTGTTTTGGATGGAACTGAATATTATTTGCTTATACTTTCATTGCTTACTCTGCCAAGTGCTTCTTAGTTCTTATATCTAGTTTGTTTGGGATCTTCAACTGCCTCTTCCTCGTACAGCTGAAATTAATTTATTATATGTATATTTGAACTAATTGTTTCTGTTTTATTATTGAAGTTGAAGGACATGGCTGAAAGGTTACCCATTGGAACTGCAAGAAACGGCAATTCACCCCCAAAAGGTTTTTCTAGTCCTATTTCTCAGGATGCGTCTAGTGTAGCCAATGAGCAAGCAAGCAGTCCAGTGGCTTACCGTGAAACAGATCCCATTCAATCAAACAGCTTTACGATGTGTGATGTGTCAAGCAATGGCAGTAACAATACTTCAGGTCACACTGACATGATGCATTCTGAAGCAACAGCCAGGAATAAGAATAGAGCATTGAAGACAGAAACCACAAACATGGATGAATGTGTTGAGAAAGCTGAGCCTGGTGTATATATTACTCTTGTCTCCTTGCCTGGAGGACTCAAAGATCTCAAGCGTGTCCGCTTCAGGTATGTTATTAATCAGCTTTCGTTCCATTTGCCTTTGACAGAAATAAATCTAAATATTGCAGTTTGTCTATATATGAGAAGTGGTAGCACCAAATATGTGGTTCTTACAGATGCCATAAGCTTTCTAGAATTCTACTATTAGTAATGTAATAGAGAATACTAACCTTTGTGCCTGGAATTCTATTATTGTCAGTCGGAAGCAATTCAGTGAGAAACAAGCAGAACAGTGGTGGGCAGCAAATAGGTCCAGAGTGTACCAGCAGTACAACGTTCATGCAACAGACAAGTCAAATGTTGCCTTTTAGTCCATTGACCCCAACTGCCATTGTCAAAGATACTAATGACAAGGCAATTCCTATACCCCAGGCTTAAGAAAAATCTGATGTTCTTTTTGTTGTCTGCTGTTGAAGGAAGCAAGGGCAGGATAAAACTACTTCGGTCTTTGCCCTTTTTTTTTTTTTTTTGGTTTTTATTTCTATATATTTGTAGGCATGGTGGTAAATTCGTCTGGGCTTGAGTTTTATTTCTCCACCCTTTCTGATTCTTTTTTCATTTTCTGGTAAATGTACCCACAATTTTTTCTTGTTGGAAATTCCCTCCGGAGGGAAGTGGTAAAAGAGTAGAAGAAAGGGATGTGTAAATTCTTTGTAAGTAGGTTGATAGCCTGGATTGAATTCAAGAAGGGTGTTGTAAATTCATTTTCATCTGTTGAAGGTTTTGATACCGGATTATGTGCTACATAGAGCTTCATCTCGAACGAGATTCAATACAGAACTTACCAAGTGCAGCTCTCAGAACCTCTTTTCTATTTTTTTATTTTTTATTTTTTATTTTTTTGTGTTGCGACAAATAGAGGTAACACCGTACAAAATCAGACACTGACTTTGAAAAGTCACTTGAAAAAGTGTATTATCGTTCAGAAAGCAACCCTCACAATTATTTTCCTAAAATAAAATTTTGCCATCCATATGTGAGTAACGCGCTAAGATTTTCTCATTTCCTACCATTTTTTCAACTATTCAATACCACAAGTTAAATTTTCGATTTGCTGATCATTTATTTATTTATTGCTATTTTTTATTTTCAATCTTTTCGGTGTTTCCAAAGTGCATTTGGCTATAAAAGTATCAGATTCTATTTCCTCGGATCTGCCTGTTCATAATTATTAATTATTTTTACATATACTTTTAAGTTTTGTTTCATTTTCTATTTAATCCATTTTGAAATTTGTTTAACAATTAAAATTGACAATTCATTTGTCCAATTTGGTATTTCTTTTAACACGTTATGATATAATTAATGTAATAATGTCAATTACATTTTCAAGTCTCAACTGCAAAAATACACTCCTATTCTTTTTTCCCTTTTATGTTTATTAATCCACTTTGTTTGTTGTTGTATTTTTATGTATATATTTTTTATTTTTTATTCAGGTTTAGGGATTCCAAAGAGAAAACAAACAGTAGTTTTTACCCGTGAATTATCCTGCAAAAACAATCTTTATTTGTTAAAAGTATTCGATTCACTCAATTTTAAGCATTATGTAATCAATGGACGAAATAAGACATTCAGTCCACAAATACTTGCATTAGACATCTTACAAATTATTTCTTGAAATTCGTCCATAGTTGAAAAGAATTCTATACATGATCCTCTCCTCCATCCAATACAATTACAACACCTTTTCCTTAAAATCCCAAAAATAAACTATTTTTCAACTCTTCATCAGCAATAAGATTTTGAAATTGGCACATTTAACACCAATCTCAATCAACAAATTTACCAGAAGATGCTCTCAAAATGCAAGCTACCAAATGTACATGCATGATTTCCATCTCCTTGGTATCGTCTCTAGGACACTAATTGTTTCCAAAATAATCATATACTAAAAATCATGTCCATACTTCTGGATCAATTAAATCTTTATACCGCGGCGGGTTAAACAGCAGGTCTAAGTAACAAAAGTGGTGATTCTCGGTAACCATCCAACAAGCTACCAAATTCCTGTGACCCAAGTGAAAAAACAATGATAGATTATGATGAGTTAACAAAATCAATACATGCTAAATAGCAGTTTAGAGAACCAGGGGCAATTAATCCATTCGATAGGTTTTCTAAAAAGACATAAAACAGCTACAGTTAGTCAGCCACATTAGAGTTTTGTTCCATCTTTTAGTATTCTTGCAGATTACAGCCACTATTCATAAGCAATCAGTTCCTTTGCAAACCCAAATTCCTTTTCTGCTGTCCAATTGAACTAAAATCCAAGGACTACTTAGTGGAAATTACAAGTTCAGACATTTAATTAGGTTCTACATACGCAAATCCTAATTAAATGTCTTAACAAGCACAGCATGTATGGTCCTATACATTTATATGACCGCAAAATATAATAATAACAGATGCATGATGAAGGGATGATATTTCAATCTGCGAAATTGTTGATCAAGATGTGATAGCATTATGTTAGCAATATGTAATAAACAATTAAACATATAATGCACAAACCTTATTGCATCTTATGATTTGTTCGCACAAAGCCAAGCCGAGAGAGGTAATTACTCTCAGCAAAATCATGCAGTGAACGATGCGTTCTTGACCCTTCGCTGTCCACATTTCCAAATTCTTCCCTCAAAAATCTTCTGCACCCATCATCATCCTAAGGAACATGAAGAGGAAATTTTAATACATTAATGATTTAAAACAAACAAATAATATTCCCAGAAACATTTAGGAGAAAAAGGTGATGGGATAATCAATCAAGAAACTGAGGTACGAGAACAAAAATGAAGAAAAAAGAACCTTCCTCTGTTATCAATTTTGAATTGATTTTTTATTTTTATTTTTATCAATATCTAAGTAAGAGATAATCCTTGATTCAAAATAATTCTCTCCCTCTCTCAGCGATAAAGGCAGTAAGGACTAGGCAATGTAAATATGGCACAAGAGGTTAATCAAATTAGCTCATATAATGAAATAAAAAGTAATACAAATTACAGGCTAGTGAATATTTATTTACAAAAAGAATAAACCTTACCCCATATGAAAAGCAAGATAATTTATTACAAATGCAGCTAAAATTCAAAAAGGTGGGATGATGTTTGGGGGAAGGAAAAAAAAAAAAAAAAAAAATCAATAAAGGAGGTGCATACATGTAAGAACTCCAACATTTGTTCCTCAATTGTACCACGCATTGCTAAAGTCTCCACTTGAATAGGACGAGTAGCACCCATCCGATGAGCACGACTAATAACTTGTTCCTCCATGCTGATAAGGTTCCAACCAATACAACCACAAGGCAGAAGGTGAAAATATTTCCTTTCCAATATTAGAAACAAAAAAAAAAAAAAAAACTTTTGTGGAATGGTATAACTGTATAACAGAATAAAATGATATAAAAATGCGCATGATGTTAAGACTACCTTCTATCCCATATTGGTTCCATTAAAAATACATGTGTCACAAAGCTCAAATCCAGACCCAGTGCAGCACTTCCATCCATCAAGAGCACCATGCAACTTGCATCATGCTGGAACATGGCCAGTGACTTCATCTGGAAAAATGAAAGCAACTTAACCAAGATATTAAAACATACCAAAAGGTATTACAGAAGGGTGCCAAAAAACAAATGATTACCTTGTTGCTAGAGTGCATTGGGCTATACATACCAGCAAATTTAATACTGGCAATGGTTAACTGGCAAAAGAAAATAAAGTAAAAAATCTATCACTTTCACAACAAAGATCACAAAAACAGATTCAATATTTAGCATTCTACCTGCTGTTCAATGACATGGATATGCTCCAGAAACTGAGAAAATATCAAAACTTTGTCCGCACTTATTTTATGAGTCTTGCAGTTCAATGTGGGCATATCAACCTCTTGTACCAATACTTCGAAGTTGCTCATCTGAGAGTGAGAAAGCGACTCCTCAATGTGATTAGCATCATTATTATCATCCTTACGACGACAGAGCTCCCTATTTTCTTCCTGCAATGCTTTCAACTTTTGTACAAGATAAGTAACTTTACTGCTAGATGTTGATTGCCAATCAGGATCCCAGTTATCCTGCATAAAACAACAAATAGTATTTATCAGTAACATTATTTGCAATATAGAATTAAAAACACCAGTTGTTAGCTATGCCTACCTGTTTATATGATGGTTGTAGCTCAATAAGATCTTTAGGTACAGGCCACTTTGGGTTAGGGTTTTCTGGACGAGTTAGTGAATCAGGAGTTTCCATCTCATATAAGTTACCACAGCCAGGATATGTACATCTTTCACTGTCCAGGGCAACACAATCAAGGCATAAAAGATGCCTACATGGTGTAACAACAGGCAAACGGCACCATTCTTCACATCTAAAAGGATAATCCAATCCATGATTACTAAAACAAATATTTTCCAGAAAAAAATTAAAAGAAAAAAAAGAAAAGAAAAAAAAGAATGAAGAACCTCAAATCCAAATATTACCTTGCACAATTGCCACCATATAGGAGGTTATACTTTATAAAAGCATATTCCTCGGAACTGGGATCAAGACCTTTTTCAACTAAAATATCCATAGTCTCCTGAATATCTTCACCAGCATCTGTCACTTTTATATGACCAGCAACACAGCAAGATAGCCTGACATTTCTAATAGTTGTACTCCGAAACTTCCACTGCCTTTGATTCAGCAGACTCTCAACATGAGAAGGATCATTCCAGTCAGCCATTAATATATTACGCCGCACTGTAACTACTAATTCATTGTAAGTTCTTGCATGTTCCTCAGTAAAATCGAGAAAAGTGGCTTTCTTGATGCAGGGTGGAATAGTCTGCAAATCTGTCTTTCTGGCACTAATCATGCACCTTTGTAGTAAATGCAACAATCTTGATCGTCCTTCTTCCATCTCGGCCTCAAAAGGCCTAAGAATCCCAGCTTCCCATGACTTTTGATTCTGTCCATAAGCCTCCTCATGAAGGAATTTAAGCAATGGCTGAAGATGTGACAGTTGGCTGTTGGGTGTATTAGGAGTAGGGGTGCCTGTCAATATCCAACGATTTGAAGCCATCAATGAGACAGCCATTTGCAATTTGTTTGTCAAGCTAACACTTGATCCAAGGGTATGCCCCTCGTCCAACATGACCCTAAGCCAATGCACTTGCATCATTACACTTTTCTTACGAGGGCCCCACTCTGCACTTAAGCGGTTGAAAGTAGTTATGACAACATCATAGTCCCAAGCCAGACTGTGTGCAGAAGGCTTTCTATGATCAGTCCAGAAATAAACTCGCAACTGACCAACTCTCACATGTTTCTGGATTTGGGTTTTCCAATGGTCAACTAGATTTGATGGAACAACTATGAGGGTTGCTCTCGACAGATATAATCTGATTGAATCCAATGGCACAGAGAGAGCAATTTCCAGAGCAGCTACATCAAAGCACAAGTTGTCAAGATTTTGCGGGTAAAACCACCTCACAATACCCTTTTCTACTCTTTTTCTGAGACCAAATGCTTGAAATATCTTGTGAAACCCATGATCAACTTCACCAGGCACCACACAAGTACTAATGAAAGGACTTCGCAAACCAATCACTTCCATTTGCGAAAGCTTTTCTGGAGAAAGTCTAGCTAACCAAGTTAAAGCTTTTTTTGTTACACGATTAATCAAGGCATAATGTTCCTTAAGCACACTAGTGAAGAATGAAACATTTTGCTCCTCTCCTCCAGATGTTCCTTTGGTGTGAAATCCTAGTAAATACGTAATCGGCTGGCAACTGTCCCATGATTCTTCTGGAACATTGCAACTGTTAAATAAAGGATCAGTGTTCATGCTACAAAACCATGCTCTACTAGCATCAGCTACACTACTTTCATGTAGCTGCCGCCACTTGTGACAGGCATCACACTGAACCCAAGTGTCATCATGCTTGTAATTCATGGTAACCTTTCCAGGTTCATTGCAATTGTTTGAAAGTCCTTTCGACCTCTCAACTTCTTGACCATCTGAAGAATTCTTTATTTTTCTAGAGTTTTGCCCTCCCTTTGTTTTCCTGGATGAGTCAGATGCTCCTTCAAATGTGAAAAGAAGATTTTTCTTGATGTGATTCAAACTCCTAGTGCTTCGCAACACATGCATTGATGGGTTAGAGCATGCAGCTGTTGGTGTTTTGACCCGTTTACCAGAACATGGAAGATCAAATCCTGCAGTTTTTGCATCAAGGACAATTAGCCTGCCTCTTTTGGATGAGTAATTGCTGAATTCCTCTATACCTCTTTGAGCTTTCTGGCCTACGGCCCTCATTCTTGGGACCATATTACCACTGGAAAGATGATCACCCTCTAGCTCATAATATCCACAACTCTTACCATTATGTGTACACCAGGTGACTTGTACACCATCAGGTGGGCCGGCCAGTGTTCCCTGTGTCTTCAAAATAAGGGAAAGAGCAGTTATAGTCTTGCCTAAGCCAGGTTCATCACAGAACATTCCCCCACGGAAATCATTGATGGTGGGAGCTAAACCACTGACTATTTCACCAGAAATAGTATTTACATAGAAAGAAAATCCATCCTCAGTTGACAAGGCCTTGTATAGAGGATGCGGCAAGATTTCAGCATGCCTCTCCCTGTGTAACATCCACCGCACTGCTGCCTGCTGATGAGGAAATAACGTTAGTTTCATACATGGCATGATAGATACAGCCAGGAGCCTTAGATGGCGACAGGTTGCAGCAACCCTAACAAGCTCCATTGGGCCAAGTGTAGCTAGAATATTCATCAGAATGTCATCAGATACTTCCCAAATGCCAGTTGTAGAACAGTCATCTTCTGGTTGTATTCTAGAAGAATAATCAGGATGTCTGTTATTGGTCACACTAGGTATGCTCTTAAAAATTTCATGAAGTTCAAACAGCCTTTTCTTTGAAGAATCAGTAACACTATGATGCAGCTTACATCTCAGAACATGACAATCAGAGAGATCCCATAAGGCCCTGTTAGCTCCGAGACAAGCTTTACAATAATCTTCACTGGCAAGCATTGAGCTTCTTTCGCCCCAGTCACAACTGCAGAGAGAAACGTTCTTGAAATGATTAGGATGAAACCGAAAGTATAGGTGGTTTCCCACATTTAGGTGAATGTCGAATCTTTTTCATTGAACCTGAATCAACCAACTGCAGTTTCACAAATAAAAAAATAACCCCAAAAAAAAAAAAATAATAAAAAATTCCAGTTTATATCCACAAAATCAATAGGTCAACTCAGGTTTAATGACATGGGTCCAAGTGATAACGTAGACCAGCATAACCAAGTGACCACATATTGGGCATAAACCCAATTGCTGTAATAGCACCAGGTTCTCTCAATAGAAGATTGCCAGCCAATGATTCTACCCGGTATAGACTAAAGCTACCAAATTTACCATTGCACATAAAGGTTTTTACTCATTAATCTAACAAATTTATGTTAAAAAGCAAATATATTCTACAGATTAAGCAAAAAAGGAATGCTAGAGAAAAATTGGAATGAACCTCAAGTGTCTGAATAAGGCACCGGCAACCGAACCGGATTTCGGAAACTGCCATCCAGCCAACAATGCAACAGGAAGATACACATCAACCAGCAACACTGCCCTGGT
Source organism: Ziziphus jujuba (assembly GCF_031755915.1). Lineage (NCBI taxonomy): Eukaryota > Viridiplantae > Streptophyta > Magnoliopsida > Rosales > Rhamnaceae > Ziziphus > Ziziphus jujuba. Next base: position 5,540,671 of record NC_083386.1, read on the forward strand.
CTCCGAGCCGCCATCAACGACTTCGGCCCAAACCATCCTCGCATCGATTGCTAAGCACTTGTTCATCACCAAAGCATGAAGCTGGTGCACCACGCTTATACTTCCATTCACCAACCCTATGCTCCTCTTCCTCTTAATCCCCAGTTTGCGCATGGAATTTCTGCGATTCCCATTGGAATTCTTCACCATTTCGCTTTCCACAGCCTCGCATTGCTCCGAATCATGAACTTCCTGTAGTACTGATTTCGGTACTGAACCAACGGGTGTTAAAACGACGCCACAATGGGACCTGAATCCGAGCTCGGAGTTCTCTCGGGAGATTCGAAAGCGAGTGCCGAAACGTAACGTATCGGAGTGGATTGGGGAATTAAGAGTGAGAACAGCACAAAGGAAACCGCAGAGCTTGTGGTCCGGAAAAGACGACGAATTGTCGTCCATTTGGACCCGTTTGGGAAAGATTCAATTTTTTTTTTTTTTTAAATTGAAGAATGTTAGAAAATTGGTTAGGGAATTAGGGTTTTGGGAATTGAATTAGGATTATGAATTGGGGCATTGAATGGGTTTTAGGGTTTGAGATTTTTTTTTTTAATTTTTTTATTTTTGGAGCATTCTTCGACAAATACAGAGTAGACAGACGGAGAGAAAGTTCGTTGGATTTCGTGGGAACCAAGTATTCTTCTTCTCTGTGGGTAGTGGCTGAGAGAGAGAGAGAGAGAGAGAGGCCGAGGAGGATATGAGTTCTCACGTGCCTCCTCTTTGTATAATTACATTTCACCTCCTAAACTGTTCTACTTTTTTCCATTTAGCCCCTTAAATTGTAAAACCCTTTTAACATTATCCCAAAATTATTAATATTTTTGACATTATAATTTTAGATTCATCAAAATTTATTAAATAAATGTTTGATATCAAAATAATTTAGTATTATTTTATTAATTTTATTTTTTATGATTTTTAAGAATTATTATTGTGTTATCCAATTAAAATATGGTAAACAAATTTAATACTTGTAACATTATCTAGCAAATTCTAAATAATTACATTGGCCGTCATGTTTAATTTTTAATTAAATTTTTTTATCAAATTTATCTATCAACATATATTATCAAACATTATTGTTAAAAAAAAAAAATAATTTAAAAGGCTATTTAAATTCTTAAAAAAAAAAAAAAAAGGAAGGCAATTTGAAGGATTTTTTGGTGTCGCGGTATAAAGTTGCATAATTCGGTGGGGTAAAAATATAGTTATCCCATTTACTTATTTATTTGTAAAAAGCTCAAATTGGAGCCCTTTTAAGTAAATTGCTATTTATTCACCAACAAAAATATTTTTCTTTTTAATTATTGATTCAATATAAAAAAAAAAAAAATAATGAATTTAAAATTTTGACTCTGTTTTTTTTTTTTTTTTGGGGTAAAAAGTTTGACTCCGTTTCTTTCATGTTTTACACTCTTTCTTTCTTATAGTTCTTGGGCAGGGTTTATTTTTCTGTGTAAGGGTTTTAGGCACCTAACGAAGTACCAGCCTTTCTCTTCTCTTATCGAAGAATCCCAAAGGCAGAGCAGAGAATCTGCAGAAACAGCAACAATGAAGGTCAAAGTAATCTCTCGCTCCACCGAAGACTTTACTCGAGAACGAAGTGGAGATTTACAGGTTACCCATTATTTCTCACTCCCTCTTCAACCCAAAATCTACTTTTTCTTTTCATTATATCTCAGATTTTCTTTTTGTTTTTCCCATTCAATTTGATTAGAGGGTGTTCCGTAATTACGACCCCAACATCCGGACCCAAGAGAAAGCCGTCGAGTATGTCAGGGCTCTAAACGCTGCCAAATTGGAGAAGGTGATTTTTGGGCTTTGATTTGGATTACATTCAATATTTGGAGATTTGGGCTTCTACTTTTTTTGCTTCTTTGATTGATGGCTTTCGCTTTTTTTTTTTCTTTTTTTTTTTTTTTTTTTTTGGTTTATGGGTAATGTAGATTTTTGCAAGGCCGTTTATTGGAGCTATGGATGGGCATGTAGATGCTGTTTCCTGCATGGCAAAGAATCCGAACCACTTAAAAGGAATATTTTCGGGTTCAATGGATGGAGGTATTTTGATTTTTCTTTTTTCTTTTTTTCTTTTTTTTTAACAAAAAAATCGATGCTTTTTTTTTTCGCCTCCTCTCTGTTTAGTGATGCCAAGTAGTTGTTTAAGATGCGTAATGGAGAGATTTTGTTTTGCTTTTTAGTACGATAAAAATGAAGTGCGCAAATATATAGTGTCATGCTATCCAATAATCTAATTTAATTTCTTGTGGTTCTATCATTTGCCATGATGAACGCTGGGTGGCTTACTTTTTTTGGTTTACTTTGTACCAAAAATGTAGTCTTAAGTTTGCATTGTACAATTGCGCCTTTATTCTGGACCAATTTGTTGCCTTTTTGGTTTCATCCCCATTACATATTTGCTATTACGGCAACTTTTTTTTTTTTTTTTTTTTTTTGGGTTGAAAATCGTACTTCAAAAAGTTGAATTTCCCTGACTGCGAAAATGCTTGTGTATTTGTGTTTGCAGATATTCGTCTATGGGACATAGCTTCCAGGTAATTACATGTACCGCTGACTTGAGTTTTCCTCTTTTATAGGACAATTTAGATTCTTGGTTTTATGCATTTTACTTTACATGGAGTAGTTTTAGGTGCATTATATGCTTATGGGTGTGGACATGTATATTCAGCTGTAAAAGTTGCATGTACATGCTTATTATATGTGTTTTAACATATTATCATATCCTCTAAGACGAAGGCTTCTTGCTTCATCAATATCTACTGTAAATAGACTTTGGTCGGTAAAGATAAATGTGGGACAGGCTTGGGTCTGGAAAACTGCGAAGCATCTTCTTGGTTTTTCCTGAATCTTGTCTTTTGCCATCAGCTTTTGTTTTTACTTATGAAAGATTGATGAAGAGATAGAGAAATGAACTAGATATCCATGGTTCTTCTCTTTAATTTGTCATTTTCTATTATTTCTGGATTTATTGGTGGTTATATTGCTATTTTAGACATTATTTGAAATTTATATATGTACTTCTTTATGGGAAAAAAGGAAGACAGTTTGTCAATTTCCTGGTCACCGAGGTGCTGTCCGAGGTCTAGCAGCATCTACAGATGGACGCATCCTTGTTTCTTGTGGAACTGATTGCATGTGAGTAACTATCTCTTGGGTGTATCTGTATATCACTATTATCATTCGTAAGCTGGAACTTAAGGTCATAGATCTACTCTTGAAGATTTTATCCACTATACATTTTGCTTGAACTTTTTTTTTTTCCCCCCCATTTTTGTTCAGTGTAAGGCTCTGGAATGTACCTGTTTCTTCCCTCACGGAATCATATGATTCATCTGATAAATCTATTGAGGTAGTGCCTACTTAGTAATGTAATATGTTTTCATTAGATGGGTTTTCTGTTTTGCCTTCTAACTAGCTATAAATCATACATCCAGCCACTGGGGGAATATGTTTGGAAGAATGCATTTTGGTAAGCGTTTAAACATAATTCCAGTGAAGATGTTGCATACTTTTACAAGTGAAATGCAATATGGGTGTGTCTTTAAGTATCGCATTTTAAAGTTTTTACTTTTTGATTTTCAGGGCTGTTGATCACCAGTGGGATGGTGATCGTTTTGCCACAGCTGGAGCTGGAGTGCATATATGGAATCATAATAAGTTGTGACCTAACCTTGTATTCTTCTTATCCAGTAAAGAGTTCCTTTATTCTCCCTTCCCTTGACAATGTATCTTTGATGTATAGGTCTGCTCCAGAAAGGAGTTTTGAATGGGGAACAGACACAGTTATCTCTGTACGGTTCAATCCTGGAGAGCCAAATGTCTTGGCCACAACAGCAACGTATGGGATATCCATAATTATGTCATTGCTCTTTATATGTTCTAGAATTTAAGTACTATGCCAGCTTATGTTTTCTGTTCAGTTATTTTGGTTCAACAGGAAATGGGAATGATTAAGGAGTCCTACTCGTCAATATCATGAAAATCAGAGATTACTAATTGTAGAAAGGGTCATCCATAATCTTATATGTCTACTTTTTAGGCAAAATATTACATTGTTTTAAGTATCAAATTATCATCAAGCAAGCTCAACAATCCCATGAATTATGATCTTATAAATGCAAATCAAAAGTACTTGAAAACATGTAGTGAGGTTTCAAATTGACAATGAGTTCTGCTATTTAGGAAGTTGATTGCCATGAAAACATGTTTCATTTGTTTGTTTATCATTATATGTTTCATTTCTAATCTTGTATAGTTGTACTTTAAATTAACTTTCTTTATGTTTTCTTTTGTAGCGACCGCAGCATAACCCTGTATGATTTGCGAATGTCATCAGAAGTAACAAAGCTTATAATGAGGGTATTAATGGCACATTATTATATTCACTGGTCTTCAGTTTGTGATTTTTATTTTTTGACTTATGGGTTCATTTAACTCAAATATTTTGTTCTCAACTCTTGCAACTTTCTGTAGCTATTCTTACTTGTATTTTTCTTGTGGCAGACAAGAAACAATTCCATTTCGTGGAACCCGATGGAGCCTATAAACTTCACTGCTGTAAGAACAGTATTAAATCTTGTTCAGTAAAAGTTGTATATTTATGGCAGTTGTGTCCATTAATGGATTTGTTTTATATCATCTCATGCATCATGTTAAGTTTTGAGATGTTTAACTATCAAATTTTATTATGAGAGTTGGACAGGTTATTGGAATAGGTCTTATCTAGAATAATCTTGGATGAAATATCTTGATATTGGACACTCGGATCACTTTTTGAATTGTTTTACTTTGGTAGCTAATTCACTGCTAGCAGTGTTATTTGCTTTTGCAAACATGCATCATTTTAAAGCTTTTACGATATTAATATGACCTTACAATTATTTTGATAGAATGATTGATTGTTATTTTGGTTTCTTGTGCGCCATAAATATATATTCTGTTTTTTCTCCTCTATACAATAAGATTCTAATCATGCTCTGCCGAAGCAGGCTAATGAGGACTGCAACTGCTATAGTTATGATGCTAGAAAGATGGATGAAGCTAAGTGTGTGCATAAGGATCATGTTTCTGCAGTGTAAGTTGGGAAACCATTATTAATCAAGTGATTTTTTTTTTTTTTTTTTTCACATCCTGTAATGTCCATCTGTTTGGAATTAATATGGAAACTTACTGCAACAAATTTCCTTCATTTTCAGGATGGATATTGATTATTCACCAACTGGTCGTGAATTTGTGACTGGGTCTTATGATAGAACTGTGAGTACCCTGTTGCTAATGAATATATTCCCTTTCATCATTGAATTGTAGTCTTTTATTAAAATTTTCTTTCACTGCAGGTAAGAATTTTCCAGTATAATGGAGGTCATAGCCGAGAAATTTATCATACAAAGAGAATGCAAAGGTTTTTACCATTTTCCCTTTCTGATGAGCCATGTTTTCACTTTTTGGTTGTGGATTTATTGAAAACTAATATAAAAGAAGTATCAAATTCTTCCCCATTTCTTGTACAATTAATACCTTGAATTTTATATTCGAATTTTCAGACAGAAGAAAACGGAAATAAAATTGTGCCTTATAGCCTGAGAAGTTTTTGTTTCTTACTTTTGCTACCTTGATTACCCTCCTTTGAATACAGGGTATTTTGTGTCAAGTTCAGCTGTGATGCAAGCTATGTTATTTCTGGGAGCGACGACACTAACCTTAGACTTTGGAAGGCCAAAGCATCAGAACAATTGGGAGTTGTAAGATTCTCTTTCACTCTTCATGTTTCCATTGTTGGCCTGTTTTAATATGACTTCCTCATCTGTTACTGCCGAGTCTACCTAACTTTGATATGACCTGATAACTACTTTTTCTTTTTCTTTTATGAGTGTTTAGGTTTGTCATTTATATAGTTTACAGTAGACAGCAAGCATAATCATTATAGGTTTCAAAAACTAGATAATAGTTTTTGGAAGAGGCTAAATTTTAGTCATTGATTTCTTTAGTTCAAAGTCCTTTTTGCTTTTCAAAACTTGAACCATTTGTTGCTTGCACTACAGCTTCTTCCAAGAGAACAGAAGAGACATGAGTATCATGAAGCTGTTAAGAATCGGTACAAGCACCTTCCTGAAGTCAAGCGCATTGTCAGGTAAGATAGAGCAAGCAATTGTGCTTCCTAAACGACTTTACTTGTTTCTAGTATATATATATATATATAATCAGTTATGGAGATCTAATTCATATTTGTATATTCTGTAAAAAATGAATGGTGATTGCAGGCATAGGCATCTACCAAAACCAATATTCAAGGCAGCTGCTCTCAGACGAACCATGACTGAAGCTCAGAGAAGAAAAGAAGAAAGGAGGAAAAAACACAGCGCCCCAGGTAGTACTACTACTGAGCCACTACGTAAAAGGAGAATCCTAAAAGTAGTTGAGTGAGTTATAGACAGATTCTTTTTGGGGAAGGGTTGTGTGTTTTGTTTTCGTTAACCACAATTATGTATTTCTAATTTTTATCGATAGTTCAACGGAAATAGGCATCAAAGGTTTAATTTTTATTGATAGTTCGGAAAGTCTTGTACCATTTTTGTAATCTTGATTTTCATTTTACTTGACCTTAACACTTACGAGTTTAGCCATAATTTCACAGCAGATGTACTATGTTTTGAGTTATAACAGAAAAGAAAGAAAACCTTTCCTCTCTTTGTTCCCAGAAAAACCTCCTTTACTAAGAGTAAATTAGTGTTGGCACATGGCATAAAAATTTTAAAGAGTGAATTAGTGTTGGCGAATGGCATAAAAAATTTTACTATGAACTTTACCAGATTTATTTTTATGTCCAAGGTACTATGACAGAAATCTGCTTCTATTGATACATAGGAGAGAAATATGCTATCATCTAAAACTACAAAATTGGCAGTATGTAAGAAGGAAGTTCCCATCAATCGGAAGGCATACTTTGAAAGCTCCAATTTAAACTTTTACAAATCAAAAAATGGATATAAATTGAACAATTTCATATAAATGGATTACAACTATGGTGAATGTTTCAGAGTACCACATCTCTCTGTTTCTTTATTTCAAAATAGAGTTTTTACATTGGGAGTAGAATGACGTGTAATGCAAAACACTGAAAAACTTCTATGACCTGCCAGTCTTCCCAACTGTCAATATTCAGGAAGTAAATGAAATTTCCAGGTAATAAAAGCTAACCACTAGTTTCTTTACCCAAAAAAGAAAAAAATGGATAGCCATTAGTTTAGTACTTACAGCGGCAACAGAAATTAATGTACAAGTCTTGAATGGTTCCAGATTCAGCAGTTGATAAATATTCCACCTGCATTTAACGCAATCACAATGTGCTTGTTCGTAATCTTTGAATCTTTTCCTTGGTATTGAACAGGAAATCTGTTTTTATTATGTTATACTATATATGCATTCATCAATTAGTATGGCATCCAAGATAATGGTTTACCTACAAATAAAGGGGACCCACCTACTCAAAATCACTTCTAAAATTGCAATATTTGTCCCTTGAAATATTATATTTTGTGTCACCTTAAATCCAATTTATAACCTATGATCCAGAGGAAAAAAAAACAAAAAGTCCAATTGATAACCAAGTTAAAGGATAGTGTCACATGTCCTTTACAATAATGTATTGATAACCAAGTTAAAGGATAGTGTCACATGTTCTTTACAATAATGTTAATTTTGCCTCCTTAACCATTGGGTGTTTGTATTCCCCTTGTATATTGTTACCTATTTGGACTGAAGTGATGAAAAAAAAAAAAAAAAAAACATATTTTATGGGGCAATGTGATGATTTTTAAAATGTAGGGGCCAAAATGCTAAAAGTGTGAAAGGTCACTAAAATAAAGTGTATTTGGTTTTGATAATAATAACAATAACAATAACAACAAAGTAAAGTTTTACCGACATAAAATTTCCTATGTATATATTATAAGAGATACAACATAATTCAAAATTTTTGGACAGATAAAAGATTGTGTGCATAGATTAGGCTAATTTAACTTGCATTCACACACACACACACACAAAACTTTTTTTTTTTTTTTTAAATAACTACAATTTATCAATCTTATATTTTAATTGTTTTTTTATTAATGAATTCAATTATTTTATGTCAACAAAGCAAATATATATATATATATATATATATATATATATATATATTTTGCTAGGCTCCCCCAGGCATCCCCTTTCCCCCAAGACTCGAACCCAGCATCCATTGACCGGCGGTGGTATGCTAACCACTGAGCTCTCACACGAGTCTTAACAAAGCAAATTTTTTTAGGTGTTGATAATCCTAACTGAATAATTAAAAAATAATCTATCAAAATAATAATAATAATATATTAAAAATAATATTATTAAGATTCCAATATAATAGTTTTCAATATATATATATATATATATAACACTACAGCTCATTTTGTTTTTTTTTTTTGGTATCCAAAAGAAAAAAAAAAAAAAAAAAAACACGACGGTCTCAAAATCACTTCGTTTTAGTTTTATTTCTTGACCTGATCTATATGCAAAAATGAAAGAATGCACTAGCTTCGCTTCGTCTGTGAACCAACTCGGTTCAAAGTGTTTTTCTAAATCAACTCTGCTTAGCCAAAAGTGTTTTCCCAGAAAATCAATCCCATGTACAGAAATATTTAAGCAGTATTATTTTCCTTGCTATTTTTGTGTTAAATATATTTAATGTAAGTACATTCCCTTTTTGTTTTTTCTGGTTCTCTGTACAGTGCAACTTTGGGATGGATATATGGAAATTCTTTTTTGCATTCAATTAAGATTTCAGAAGATGATCATATTATACTTTTTTGCCTTTTGTTCTGCTTTATTCTTTTACCTTTTGCAACCCATTGAACTCTTAACAGTTAATCTATAGTATCCTTAAAAATGAACTATTTTCTTTAATTACTGTTTTGCCTATTAGGGATTTTTAAATCGCAGAAAGAGTGGAAGATATCAGCTTCTATGGTAGTTTTGTAGGTAAGATTTTCTTTTCATAATTACCTTTATTGTTTCTTACAAACTTTGAAGGCTCTTCATTTGTGCTTGGCAGAGCTTTGGCTTCTGTTTACTGGGGGACTAGTGGCTGATTCGCCATGGTCAAAAACCTGTGACAAACAGGGACTATATGTTAGTGTATACTATTTTGCCATTCAGATGCAGTTCATAATGTGAAACTTACTGTGGATTATTTACAATTTAGAACTATACATTTCTGAAACAATCTTGGTTGTTCATCTCTCAGGGTAATTTTCAACATTCTTTTTGGCCCTAGTGTAAACTTTTGGATGACCATTATTACAAGCGTTTCTTCTTGGAAGCTTGAATAGTTTACTTGGGCCAATCAAGGTACCAGTGTTCTGTAATCATAATTGATGGTTCCTCTACTGCTTCTCCACTCTAGTGTTTTTTTTTTTTTTTTTTCCCTGAGTTTGTAAGTGCTTCCAAGATTTTACAATTAAGGGTAATAGCAAACCAACATATTCCATCATGAAAAACATAAAATAGTTAAACTTTTCTAAAAGTGTTCACTTTGAAAGTATTTCCCGAATATTGTTTGTGTGTATCTCTCTCTTCCCTTTTTTATGCTTGCAAGTATTAGTTTGATGTTTCTGGACAATCTTGTCATTCAGCCAGCAGGGCTGTCAAGAATCGATACAATCACCTTCCTGAAGTCAAGCGCATTCGAAGGCAAGATAGAGCAAGCAACTATGCTTCCTAAACAGCTTCACTTGTTTCTAGCATAATCAGTTACAATGATCCTGTCCATTTTTGCATCTTCTGTAAAAAAAATGAATGATGATTGCAGTCAGAGGCATTTACCAAAATCAATATTCAAGGTGGCTGCTCTCAGACTAACCATGACTGAAGCTCAGAGAAGAAAAGAAGAAAGGAGGAAAAACACAGCACCCCGGGTAGTACTACCATAGAGCCACTACGTAAAATGAGAATCCTAAAAGTAGTTGAGTGAGTTATGGAAGTATTCATGAGGGGTTTTGCATTTTGTATTTGTTACCACAATTATGTATTTCTATTTTTTATTGATAGTTCAATGAAATAGGCTTCATAGGTTTAATTTTTATTGACAGTTCAGAAATCTTTATACCTTTTTCGCAATCTTTTTTGCTTTTTATTTAATCGTTGGACTTGACAGTTTAGCCATAACTTCATAGTAGATGTACCACTTTAAGTTATAAAAGCAAGGAAAAGAAAACCTTTCCTCTTTCTCTATAATCCAAAAAACCTTTACTTGAAGTGGATTAGCGTTGGCACTTGGTATAAAAATTTACTACGAACTTTACCTTATTTATTTATATCTGCAAGGTATATGAAAGAAACCTGCTTCTGTTTATAAGAGAGAAATCTGCTACGATCTCAAAAACTATAATATGTAGTAAAAAGTTCCTCAGTAACTCATATGCTCCAGTTTAAATTTTTGCAAATGAAATATGGAAATAAATTGAGCTACCTCACATTAAATGGATGACAAATATAGGTAATGTTTCAGAGAACCACATTTTTGTCTCAAAATATCTAACAGGAAAATTACCCACATGGTGCTTCTTATTTGACAACAAAGTTTTGCATCAGAGGTAGAAAGGGGTAACGCAAAAACTTGGAACTTCTATGACCTTGTTTTCTCATATCCTTTACTATTCCACCTGCCAGAGCTCCTCGCTGTCGATATTCAGAATGGTCAACCAAATTAATTTTCCTGATAATAAAAGCCAACCATTAGTTTCTTTACCAAAAATAAATAAATAAAGAAAGAAAGAAAGAAAAGGCTAGCCACTAGTTTGATACTTATGGGCGCAACAGAAATTAAGGTCCAAGTCTTGAATGATTCCAGATTCAGCAGTCGAGGAATATCCTACCTGCATTTAATTACAATGTAGTTGTTCATAATCTCTGAACCTTTTCTTGGTATTGAACTTAATATGATATATCCGCATACTTCCATTAATCTTTATTAGTTAATTATGTGATCCAAGGTAAGAAGTAAAGTGTACTTGGTCCTAGTAACAATGAAGAATATTCAACATTGACTTGGGTTTTTAGAATGATCTATTATGTTTGATATACATGGACAGCAAGTAAAGCTTTGGAATTGGTAAAGAAGATATCCAAGCTTGCAATGTGGAGCACCAACTCTGAATAAAAATCCAGAAGCTTTGAGTAAGTTCAGCAACCAACATGGGCAAGCTACATAAAGAGAAGATGAGCTGCCATACAATGTGAGCTACTCAATTGAGTAGAGCAGGCTCCTAGAGAGAGAGCTCTCATGTTAGAGTTAGTAAATAATGCTAGGTGTTTATGTGTTAGTGTCCCAGGGGTTATTATGTGTGTGGGTCCCACTGCATGTATGATTGTTTTATGTTGTGTTCACATAGTTGTTTTGTATAAGTCATTAATATAATAAAAGTGATTTATTTTACCCTCAACAAACAATAACAAGAATAACAATGATAATAAAGTTTTATGAAATATAATCCCCAGTGTGTACACTAGAAACAATAAAATTCAAAAATTTGTGACAGATAAAAGATTAAAGGCTTTCACGATCATTTTCCAAATTTACAAAGTTATACCAAAGAATTGACTAAAAAGTTTGTCATACTCATACCTTTGGTTAGTTTTGACTGTAGTAGATGAGATTCGACCTCGGTAAATGAGATTCAACCTTGGTTGTTCAGCAATAGCTTTCTTGTGGCAGCATTAATGTCACCCTCTTCTAACTGTTGCGTTTGGAAAGAACTGGATTCGTAATTGTCAGAACGCACTACTTCATCAAAGTCAAAGTCAAACTCCATAACTGTATCAAAAATTACATCTACATCTTCACCTTCATCTCCATCTTCGTCTATAGATAGTATTAATTTCTTCAGTTTTGGGGTGCTAATATTTCCATCACAAAAACTCACCATCTGAGGGCAATATTTGAAAATTAACCGTTTCAAATTTGGAAATCTCATTACACAATTCCCTGAATAGAAACTCCTGAGGTTTTGTAGATTACCAAGTACCAACTCTTCCAGCCGATGAAAAACAATTTCAGTACCCTCCTCTGCTTCACTTCCATTATAATCTGCTATTATTTGAATCATCTTTTCGCATTTTTCTATCAACATTTTTCTAAGTTGAGTCAGACTTCTAGCTGCTGATGGTGTTAACAGATATTCCATTCCATGGCATTTTGACACTTCCAGAATCCTCAAAGCTTGGAAAGATATTGAGGCTCGGATTAGATTCTTTAACGTATGGCATTGGAATACCAATAAACATTTCAAATTCTGGAAGGCTCTTCCTGCAGGATGGTAATGCTTCTTCCATGAATCCATCAAACGATCAGTCACCTCATCTAGAATTAGGAATTTCAAAGAGAGAAATATTGCGGCATGTTCTTGATCATCCACATTTAGACCTTCATGATCAATTTCATATTGATAGTTCCACAATGCTTTCTGGGCAACATTAATCTGCTTCAATATCAATCCTTTCAACCGAGGCAGCTTCAAAATAGAATCTTCAATTTCCAGTTTTGGACAATTTGTTATCCTCAATCTATCCAAGGATGAAAACTCCGCCCAACTTTTGGAGCAAAATCTTTCCAAGTTTGGGAGATCGTCGAGCACTAATAACTTAAGATTGGGAAGCAGTTTCTCTTTTTCCATCCTTTCTTTGTCATTTATGACTAGTACATCTTCCATAACACTGCATCCACGTACCTCTAGATGCTCAAGCTGCGCAATCTTTCTGGCCATAGCAAAAGACAAGAGATACTTCAAACTATTGCAACCATGAATCTTCAAGTTTGTTAGATTCTGCATGTTAAAGTTTTCTGGAGGATGGTCTGGCAATAACTTTTCGGAGTTCAGGGTGGACAACTCCAAATCCTTCAAGCTAGGCAATGCAACCTGTAGAGAATAATCATTCATCAAGATCTCGACTAGCTAGTAAAAATGCTATTCAATATTCATCACCAACAATGTGGCAGCTGATGTGGTGGTGGAACCCGTAGAAGTGCTATATATGAGGTGCTTTTCTCATAATAATCACCAGTGTTTATCACTATATTATGATTTATTCGTCAATTCTACCTTTTATTCTACCTTTTTATATCGCTAGATCTAATATAATTTCAGTTAATGTCTAAAAACAAATGGCTAATTATCTTTCTAATTAAGTTTTTGAACAACAAAAACAAACATATATCATGCATGTGAAAATAAATATATAGTACTGGCTAGTGTACGTTAACCTGCTTCAAAATTGAATAACCAAAAATTCAGAATTTTAATTAACTTTAAAACTAACGACAAGAAGTCAGAAATTTAGAGAATCAAACGTACCATAGGATAAAAAAAGGGCAGGGGGCGATTCACATCTAACGGCTCCTCCTCTTTCCTGTGACCAGTGAAGGCAGCTTCCAATTCGGAAAAAGGGAAATGAGCAAGATTCGGAGAAGATTTTAAGATCAAGGAACGTAAATGAGGAAACTCAATCTTCGCAAAGATTAAGTGGGGATGACCCTCTTTCCTTCCATAAGTAACTATCTCACTCATCATCTTACAGTTAATAACTTTGATTTTCTCAATCTCTCTGACACGGGAGGATGACAAGAGATTCTTCAATCTTTCACAATCTTTCACTTCTACAACTCTCAATTGGCCAAAAGAATTTGTTAAGAGTTCATCATGCCATATCTTTTCCAATTTCTTTAGATTTTCAAGACGTAATGACTCCAAACTTTGAAAGAAAGCATTCTGAGAATGATATCTCTGATCCATGGAACCAATGATGTATTGCATTTCATCATTATTCACAATTTTTAGATGCTTCAACTCTGGAAAACCCTCTCTGTCTAATTCATGTATAACATTGTTCAGACCAGTAGATCCATACAGATTCAAAACTTCTGACCTTTTCACTAACATTTCAAGACCATGAAATTCCTGAAATCTGCTTATATTAAGCTCAATTAGTTCCAATTTTCTCGAAGATGGATTTCTTGGAGCAAAGGACTTGTCCAAGTATCTTGGTCCTCCGGCTATTAATATGCCGTATCTCTTCAAGTTCATACTAAACAAGTCTTTTGGCATAACATTGACATCCGGTATGTCTAAATATAAAGTGGTCAGTCTAGATAAATTCTTTAACTCCATAAGACTAGCATTTCTTCTTCCAGAGCCTACTTCAATATCCCATCTTGTAAAGCTCTCGAACATATACAGTTCTTCTAAATGTACTAAATTTGATATGACATTGCATTCAATCACTTCAAGTTTGGAACAATAGCTCAAACCTAATGATTGCAGACGAGTCAATTGTCCTATTTGTCCTGGCAAATTCCTAATTTTGGAATATGAAAGGTCAAGAATTTTTAGATTCCTTAACTCTCCAATTAAAGCCACATCTTCTATCTCACAGTTATTCAAAAACAGAGTATGGAGATTTTTAAGGAATTCAAAGGATGAAGGTAGCGGTTTTAGACATACAGAAGTCAAATCTAAAACTTTAAGCTCCTTCATTGCTTCAAAAAAATGGTTTGGGATTTGGAAGTTTCGATTCTTCTGGAAAGACAGATTGCAGATATGAAAAAACACAAGCTGCGGACACTCTAAGCTTTTTGGAAGTTGATGAGCATCACCCTCAAAATTTGGTAGTGAAATTGCAGTTGCAACTTTGAGTTTTTTATTGTCTTCCAGCTCATCAACATTTCTAAGACAAAACATATTGTATTCTTCAGATCCAATTAAGATGACAACATCACGAACTACGTCATGCATTTTTATTTCGTCCATGTTGGAACCAACATTCAACAATAAAGAAGAAGCCTTGAGAATATCAACCAGTGCAAGCACTTTCTCTCTTGCCTCTTCTAAGTTTTTGATGCTTTGAAATAGTTCCGGCAGACCCATAACATACTTCAACCATACCTCGGTCCCAATCACTGCATCTTCAGGAAATAAACTACAAATCAAGAGTAATGACTTTGCTTCAGTACTTTCCAAAAAGTCATAACTCAACTTTATGCTGGAATACACATTTTTGTTCATGCCTTTGATGTTGGTTGGGGCAGATCTTCGTAGCTCTCGCAAGGCATTACTCCAAATAGGATAGTCTTTCTTTTTCAATGCACTTGCAACTGTCTCGAGCGCAATTGGTAAGCCCGCACATTCTTTGACAATCTCAATTGCCAAAGCTTGTATTTCTGGATTTCTGATTAATTGATCACCCACTATTTTGTCAAACAAATCTTTTGCTTCATCAAAGCGTAAATCATCAAGGACGAAATTCAGGTTGGCATCCATATCATTACATACCACATCCTGAGATCTAGAGGTGAGAAGAATTTTACAATCATTCTTGTCATTCCCAAAGGCTATCCCAACTTCATACAACTCCAATTTCTCCCAGATGTCATCTATGACATGTAACATCTTCTCTTCTCGCCCCAGTTGCTGACGTAGTCGTTTTGCTCTTACATTTTTGTCGTTCTCATTATCACCAAACTTTAGACCTAGCTGATCTGCAATTTCTTTTTGGATCTTGTGGGGGTCCGGAGTTTGAGATACAGTGACTATAACTGCCTTTTTGAATAGCCTGTCATCGTCAACAGCTTTTCTGGCAACTTCTTTAGCAAGCATGGTTTTGCCAACACCGCCCATACCATAAACTCCAATCATCTTGACACCAGGATTCCTTAATGCCTCCATAATTCTGTTGAAGGTGGAGGTTCTTGATTGGAAAATCATGTAGCCTCCTTTGGTCATATCAATGGCAGCCGACTGTGGTGGAAGGCGGTAAGAAACCTTTTGGAATAATGTGTTTGCTGGTTGCATTTCATCACCAGCAGTTTCTGCCAAGGAGTTTGCTATCTTGCTGAGCCGCCTTCGTGATACCAGATTCGGAAACAACTTGCTTGAACACAGAGGCATTGCATAATCTTCATCCTTAAAAAATTCATCATTAGCCTTTTCAATGATCCCAGTTACTTCATTTATCCACTCCTCCACAGCACCTTCGATTTCTTCGCCATTTCGTCCAGCCTCCTCAATAGAGTGCTGCATCCTGGCTTTTTCACCTTTCAAACGCTGAATTTTAGACTTGACGTTGTCCACATTTCTTTTGTAGTGATAGATATAGCCCAATTTACGGGCAACTGTACCAAATGTATACTCGCAAATTTTTGAACCAACCGCTATAAGTAAACCCATGCTGATTTCCTGTAAAACCCAATAAAATTGTACAAAACAAAATTGCCAAAGCATATTTGACAACAATTGAAAACATGTTCAATGAAGGGAATTAAGTACCTGCAGAGTTGATTGGTAGTGGATATAAATGAGCTCAAGCTGTACCTTCAGGTGCAGTCTATTCCTGCTTTTTTTTTTTTTTTTTTTGGTAGTTTGGAATATATTGCAAAGTAGAAGATGAAAGTAAACAAAATTATGTCAGATAGAGAAACAAAAGAGAAGCAGAAAGTATCAAGTTGAAAGGAGGATTGACTCGCTACAAATCAGAATGACAAATAGAAACCAGAAAAATGAAATGCAAGCATGAATATAAAAAAATAGCACTTAGAATAGAATGTATGAGTACGGGGAATTGAGTGGAAGGAGGTGCAAAAATGTTAATATAATATCAGTACGGTTCTCATTAGATCAAAATTATGCATCTCAACCAGTCTTTTATCAGGTCATTAAACTAAAGTCACTTATAACACGGGTTGAATTTCTTTAAAATGTTTGTAATATTATCTTTTCATGCTTTTGACTAATTAACTATTAAAAGAAACTCGATGAAGCTTGTTGCTTTATTAGTGATATGTGTATATATATCGATATATGTTGTCGGGAATATTTTATCACTTCATAAATAATTGGATAACAAAGAAACAATTTTCTAAACTGTTTAAAACAATTAAAATTTTGTGGCTCAAATTATCTAGGTTGTCTAAATTTGGAAATCTTATTAAAGTATTTTCTTTCTTTAAATGTCATATATATATATATATAAAACTGAGATTTAAATATTTATATACAATCAACTTATATGACATGTTTTTACAAAATTATGCTTTTAAAAGCCCTCTCATGAATTATTTGACACTTACAAATGATTCTCGATGTTATAAAAAAAAAAAAAAAAAAAACCTTAAACTGTTAACAAGTCATAGGAAAATTATACATTAAGACAAACTGGCCTTATAAAAAATATATAAAGATTTCAAAATGTAATGTTACTTAAATTCCACAATGAAAAATTTATTTAATTAATATTAATACTTCTTTGAAGAAAGTATTATTTTTAATCATTTTTTAAGAAAATATCATTGTAAAAATATTGTTTTGATGAAAATGTTATTTTTAAAATATTTTTAATGAAAATAATATTTTTGATATTTAGATAATAAAAAAATTTTGGATTAAATTTTTTGGAAAATGGTATTATGGGTATGCCAAACGGGTATTTTCGTCAAATTAAAAAATCATAGTCGAGGGCTTTATTTGTTATTTTAATAATTTAAGTCGGTTGCTATGTTATTTGTAAAGGGTTTTATGGAAAATGAAGACTGCATGGAAAATGAAATATTTTAATTTCATATTTGGGAAACAAAAATTCAAATTATGCACATTATAATAGTTTATAAATTAAATGTACATTATAGACAGAATTTCCCAAAAAAAAAAAATGATAAAGAAATGAAAGGCATAGATTAAAAACAAAATATATTTAGAGTAACATTGAAAATAACAAGATCCCAAGAAAGGAAAAAAATAAATAAATAAAATAACCATTTAACTACTTACTCATGAAACCACTGAGAAACGAAAATGAAAGTAGGAAAATGAAATGGATAAAATTGCATACATAATGGTCAAAGTGAGGTTCTAAAATTGAATTACAATAAAACAAAATGTCAATTTGCAGGAAGCTAGGGGAAGTAAACCATGTACCTGTATATTATTTTAGAGTGGTAATATCTTTTGCGATGCCGACTGTGTGGAGCTTCAAGAGAAGTACGCTTCTTTTTCTTTTTTGGCGAAGTAAAACGCAAGGTTTGTAAGAATGAAAAACAGCTACAACAGAGAAATCAAAACAAACAAGGAGAGCAAACCGGTAAATATATGATAAAGAAAACAAACAAAAACCCAGAAAACGAAGCAACAGACTTTCCACATCAACAGCTGCCTTTTTTTTTTTCCCCCTCTAATTGGAGCTGCTTTATAATTCTGTTTTTTCTTTAATTATGCAAAGTGAGAGGGGAAAAATAGAAAATCCACCCAAAAAAAAAAGGACCATAAAACGAAGGGACAGAGGAACTGATTTTTCACACTGACAAAAGAACTGCTGAATAATATTTTTTAAAATTTTTTTTTTGGTTTAAATTTTGCAAAGTGAATGATAGGATTTAGAAGCAGAAAGATGGCGAGTCGGCGACAGAAACAAAATAAGGGGACAAGCGCAAA
This sequence comes from Ziziphus jujuba, assembly GCF_031755915.1. Taxonomy (NCBI): domain Eukaryota; kingdom Viridiplantae; phylum Streptophyta; class Magnoliopsida; order Rosales; family Rhamnaceae; genus Ziziphus; species Ziziphus jujuba. The sequence goes on from NC_083386.1 coordinate 5,559,228, forward strand.
CCAAGAAGTGCGTAGCTTTGTTTTCTGAAGGTGGGCTTGTAGACTGCATACAAAATAAGATATTTTAATTTCGTGTAGTTTAGCTAAAAGAAAGAAAATTACATATATTTACATTACGATATATATTTTTTTCTATAGATATTATTTTGTACATTATGATTTAGACTTTTATTCGCTATAGTAATATAATATGCGTTACTTACGTGTTCTTCGAGAAAAAGCTTACCAACATTAAAAGAGATTTTGTCCCCAAAAAAAAAAATACAAACAATGGTAAAAAAATGTAAAGTGGAATAGAAGCAAACTATATATAAAACAAAAATAAGAAGAATAAGATACAAAAAAAAAAAAAAAAAAGATTCAGTTAAAGAAAACAACGACAGAAAGCAAGAATTATTATAATTTTTATTATTTAAAAAAAAAAAGATGTACTTGATTATAAATAATTTCAGAACCTTCCCGGTCTGTTTTAAGTGTAGATTTACTAAACCACGATAAAAAAAAATCTCATTGAAATAAAATAAAACTACAAAAACAAAATCAGGAGATGATATCAAACACCAAGAATAAATGAAATGAAAATGGGAAAATGTAATGGATAGAATTGCGTTCCTTACTGAAGCTTACACCAAATGGAGCGTTAAGAGTGTGGAAGGTTAAGAGGATTTCCTATAAAACCAGGCCATATTATTTTACCTAACATTCAACCACTATCATTGTACTCGACATTGACTTCTAGTCTTCTAACAATGACAAAACTAAATAAAGAAGCACGTATTAGTTTTGCATATAAGCCTTTATAGTTTTACAAATTACATAAATATTCTAACCACATTTCATTTTTTGTTGCAATTTATCACTTCCTTTATTGTGTACATTTTTTTTTTTATGGTTTTCTTTTTTCTTTTTTGTTTTAAATTTGTAAAATTATCGTAATTCAATATAATGGAAATACAATCAATAAAAAGGTCAAAGAAAAATTATACATGGAGAGACAAAACCAGCCTTATAACATGGAGAGAAAACTTTGTTAAAAAAAATTTAGAAATATAGCCCCTACAAGACAATCAAATGGTAAAAACCATTGTTTCCTCAAGCAATAATTTGAGTTCAAATCCCCCTCACCACAATATTATTAAAAAAAAAAAAAATTAGAAATCTATCTAATTTCATTTTTAAATTAATAATATACATTGTCAAATTAAAAGTTTTTAATTAGATATAATGATTTGACATTAATATTTTCTATTAGATCAAATAATAAATAAAATAAATGGAAAAAACATATATATATATATATATATAGATATAGATATATAAAGTGGCAAAAGCAAGCATTGAAATAAACAGAAAATTTTTGGCGAGAAACTTGGAATCTAACCAAATAGATAGAGGTTCAGATTTTATCATCGTCGAGATCGGAGCGTCAGTCATACGTACGGAACTATAAACACAGAAACTACATTGGATTTTTTTGCTATGGTGGTTTATAGCCTAATAAAAAATTTGGAGAACTTAACGGAAAACCACCATATAATAATGTTTTATATTAACAATTGAGTTTTATTAAAGAAAATTACGAATAAATAATTTTTTTAGCAATATACAGAGTACTCATTTATACATAAAGAAAAAAACGATTGCTATCTAAATATGGATTAAGAAAAAACAAATAAATTAAATTTGCATTTAAGAAAACCAAACACATGACGATTAAGTAGTAATTTTTTTCATAAAGATTTCCTAAAAAATTAAATACAAAAACTGTTTCATCTTTGTTAATATTTGATTGTTCAAAAAGCCCAAAAGGATTATTACTTGAATTCGTCCTAAACTTTAGTAGTTGTAATTAAAAATATTCTTGTAATTTTCACACACAAATAACTTGTATATAAACAATAAATACTTTTCTTATAACTACATCTTCACGATTCCCATTTCAATTTCTTTAGCATTTAATTTGTGCAGTCTGATATTTAAATAAATATATATATTTGATGATGTGCCATCCATATTAATGTTACGTTAGGTATTGAGTATATGAATATTCTGAATTTAAAAGCAAATAAACAAGAACAAAAAGATAAATAAAACAATTAGGGACAGAATTGCGTATCCGAAGAAGGTTACAGCAAATGAAGTGCGAGGGTAGTGTGCAAGGAGAGAGGAATTTCTAGAAAACCAATGGCAGAAATTAATATTATGAAAAGCTTTATAATACCTTAGCATTATTATTGACTTCCAAGCCTCCTACTATTGATTTCTACTAATATTCACCAAAAAAAAAAAAAAAAGAAAGAAAGAAAAGTCTTCTACCAATGGCAAAAGACAGTGCAGCACATTCAGACCCACACCCTCAATAATTCTAAGTTGGTAGGCCCATTCCAATCCTAAAAATTAAACACAAAAAGGATGCGTCTGTAGGGTGTGCAAATATAAATCTCATATTAATCAATCTCATATTAATCAAACATTGGTATTCTAAAGGTATATAAGAGAATTAGATTATTTCCTATATAACATTAACCTTTTAAGTGGAACTTAAGCCTTAACAAGTTTGATAGCATAAAATTTCGGGTCAAGGTGGTCATTATTTTATCTGTTTTTTTTTTAATTATTATTCATTTTATTTTAATCTTCACTACTTGTATAATTAGTGGTGATTATTCTTTTTCTTTTATTTACTCATTTTACTTAATTCACCACTACTTGTATAATTAGTGGTGATTATTGATTAGTGATCATTTTATTTGTTCTTTTTCTTTTATTTAATTCATCACTACTTGTAAAATTAGAGGTGATTATTCCTTTTCTTTTATTTGTTCATTTTATTTAAACAAAATTTACTATTCATCACTCCTTGTATAATTAGTGGTGATTATTGATTAGTGATGTGGCTTACTTACAAATACTGGTGATTACGGATTACTGATTAGTAATATGGCTTACTTATAGTTTAAAAATATTTCAGGTGACCTTTTTTGTTTAAAAAAAGTCACCCATTATTTGTCCACATTAAAATAGACAAGCTTGTTGCATCGTTTAATTTTTTGTATGATGTGTCGTATAATTTTTTTGTTTCTAGTGTCGTCTATTAGGTGTCATTAGAACCCTGGTCTTTTTGGTGTAGTGAATTTTTATAAATCAATTATCCACTACCATAAATTGTAAGGTTGCTATAATCGGCAACCAATATTACAGCCTTTTACTATATATACATATATATAGTGATGAATAACAATGTTATTTTTTAAAAACTAGTCCACCTTCAATGAACCTTAATTTGAATAATAATGTGGGTTCACACCTGAAATTATAGGAGCCATAAGTTGTAGGAAACATAGAATTTGTGATTTCACAGCTCATGTGGACCTCCAGAAGGAAAACAACCCATTCCTAACTACCAAACGCAAGGTCATGAGCCATAACTGCCTTTCCTTTTCACCTTGATCATTTTCTATTTGGTTGCACAAAACTCCAATTTTGAATTTGTACATGCTACAATAACAATGATAGAGGATGCACATACTACGTGTAGCAAAGTAGGTCCCAAATCATCAACCAAAAAGAAAAAAAAGTTAAAATTAGAACCATTCAAAGACTTAAACAGCAAATATAATAAAATCAAAAGGAAAATTTTACACACTGGTTTCCTAAAAAGCAGGATTTAAGCTTGAAAACTATTTATAAAGAGAATGTATTTCCACCTTAAATATGTATAGTTCCATAGCTTAAGTTTGAAGAACAAATTCATGAGAAACACCCAAAATACAGTAGTATTTTTTTTTTAATGATTTTTTCATTTTTCAATAGAAAACTTTTTTTTTAGCATATTTTTAGTTAATTTACTATATGCCGCTCACTTTTTTTTTTTTTTTTAAATTTATTTTCTATTTTTTGTGTATTGGGTCTAAAAGTCAATTAACATCGCATGCTCAATAATATATTTTAAGTAGTTGAACACATTAATTTCAATGCTTTAAAAAATATAGGAACATGTCTCTGCCACCTTCTAGTGATCCTTCGTCCAAAAACTGCCCCACCTTAATTAAAATATCAACGACCTTGGAATTAGTGAGTAATGTCATAAATTTCACCACCGCTATCTTTAGCTGCACTCACCAATTCTCCACCGTTGCCTTCTTAAGATTTGCTTAAAGATTGTCTATATTGCATCTACAGATCTGCAAAGGAAGATAAAACCCCGATGACGACCAACAGCTGCAACTGTATTTGCCTTAATTAGGGAGCAATAATCCAGATTCAACTCAAACAATAAACTGTATTAATATATATATATATATATATAGATATAAAGAAATGTTACAGTGGGAAAGGTAGCCCACTAAGGGTGAGGTAGTCCACTGAGTGGTGGGTGACACACCTCTCATAAAATGTTGCAGGATGTGCAACAGTGAAAAATTGGCTGTTGCGTGTCTACTAATATGCTGCACACCCACCACTTAATGAGCTTCCTCGCCTACTTGAAAATTTTTTTATATATACACTGATAAAACTCAATTGGATCACAAAATGCAACAGACAATCACAAAGCTTTAACCATGTACCTAGTGGAAAAATCTTTTGCAGTATAAATTGAGTGGAGTGGAATATGTAGCTAAGCAGCTTCAAGAGCAGAGTATGTAAACCCTTCTCTCTATTTTTTTTTTTTTTTTTAATTGTCGTGAAGTTATTTGTATCAGAAAATTAACAAACTTAGAAGACAAAGATGAAGTTTATGAATTATCTAAACCAGAAAACAAAAGGTTTAGGAGGTAGAGATAAATATATTATCAAGATTAAATTGGATTTATAATTTAATAATGTGATGGAGTAAAACTATACCTTTGATGGAGATTTGATGGGATGAAAATAAAACTTGATCAAGATAGGACTTATAATATCATGGCTTTTATCATCATTAACAAGCTTTAGGTGGAGGGCACCCTTTGACAGTTAGGATCCTCTTGTTTTTTCCATCCTTAATTGTGCCAGGTCCACCGTTTGAAACACCAAAATTCCAATAAACTTCTTCTTTTCAACATGTTCTAGTTCATTTATTTATTAATTCTTTTTAATTCTAACATTCTAGCATCCTAGTTTTCTATGAATTCATTTCTAGCTTTCATTTAATTAGTACTTATATTTCAATCTGTTCTAATTTTATTTTTTACAAGTCATTTTGCTAAGTTGAATTTTATTGTTAATAAAGTCCGATATACTGTTGTCGGTATTAGAACCCATACAAAAGTAAACACAAAGAAATGAAAAACGATACAGCAGCAAAATAAAAACAAACGATAATCGCAAAAAAAAAAAGAGCAGAGGAACAGAGAAACGAGAATTTCCACAAAGCCAATGCAGACAATATAAAAAAGCTTATAAAACCTTTGCATTATCAATGAGTTCCAATTCCAAGTCTTCTACTGATGGCAAACTAGATAGCTGGGCACATTTGGACCCACATTCTCAACGATTTTGCGGTGCAATCCTAAAAATTAAACACAAACAAAAAGGATGCGTCTGCCAGGGGTCCTAAAGTCATTTTGCTCTTCATGGGTATTCTTATCGTTGAAAACACCAATAGCTATCACAAATTGTGAACATTCATGACCCATGTGGTAGCAGAAGAAAATAAAATTCAATTTTCTTTAAGTAGTGACAACAATCATTCAGAATTTTTAACCAAAATTACTATTCATCACTACTAATAATTACTGGTTATTAGTGATGTGGGTTACTTAAGCTATTTTTTTATTTTATTTTTTTGGGTAAGGTAGTCATATTATGGTTCAGGAATTAGTCTTAAATTTTTATAAATGAATCATCGATGACCAAATTAATATAAATTGCTGGGTCACTATAAACGGTGACCATCACAGCTTGTGTCGTCACTATAAACGATGACCACCATATCAATATGAAATTTTTGGGTAACTATAAACAGTGACCATCACAGCTTGTTAAGTCACTATAAACAGTGACCACCATATTAATATAAATTGTCACTATAAACAGTGACCATCACAGCTTGTTGCATCAATAGAAACGGTGACCTCACAGCCGATGAATTACAATGTTATATTTTCTAATAACTAGTCCACCTTCAAATGAACATTAATTTGAATAAAAATGAGGCTTCACATCTCAGATGGGCAAACTAGGAGTTCTAAATTGTAGGAAACATAGAACTTGTGGTTTCAAAGTTCAAATGATGGTCCTCCAAAAGGAAAACAACCCATTCCTAACTACCAAGCAAGTACATGGTCATTAGCCTTGACTACATTTACTTTTCACCTTTTGTCATTTTGTTTTGGATTTCCAAACTCCAACTTAAAATTTGAACCTACTAAAAAAAAAAAATTATCAAGAAATATCCCTCCCCGATTTATCCAAAAAAAATTATGAATAAAAAATTGTACATATGACGATGATAGAGGATGCAAATACTACATGCGTGTAGTAAACAGTACGTCCCCAAAAAAGTTATCAAAAAGGGGGAAAAAAGGAAAAAAAGAATAAAAACCATATAAATAATTCAATAGCAAATATAATTAAATCAAAGTGAAATATTAACACTCTGGTTTCCTTAAAAAACAGGATTTGAACTTGAAAACTATACATATAAATAATATAAGTACAAATATATAGTTCCATAGCTTAAGTTTGAAGAACAAATTGAGATAATACCAAGAAAACTTATTTAGTATATTGTTAGTGAATTTCCTATATACAGTTTTATTTTTTTGTTTTTTGTTTTTGTTTATTTATTTATTTGCTCTCAAAGTCAATCAACATCAGAAACTCAATAATTTTAGGTAGTTGAACACATTAATTCCAATGCTTTGAAAAATATATGAATCTGTCTCTGTCCGGTACTAGTGATTCCTATCCTAAAATATCTCCATCTTAGAATCTTATCGTACAAACCTTCAGATTAGTGAGCCATGTCATAATTCTTAGGGTGGATTTTTTAGCTTTCCCAGATTTTTTTGTGAACCTGCCAAGTTATAAGGTGAACAGAGGAGCACAAGAATACAGGCAGTTCTAGCGTGTGACCCAATTGGGAATGTTAGCAATAGCTTCATTCACTATCTTTCAATTAAAAGGGTAAACTCTATTATATAAACAAATTTTGAGAGTCATATGCTGTCTTAGGAGAAACAGAACATAGTCCATATATATAGGAAGTTTTAGCACAATTTGTGAAAATAAAATGTCAGAAACTACTGAGCGTGAAGCATAAATATCGGGTCTTACATGTACAAAACAACAATTTAACATAAATAAGAGTAGTTAGCAGGATTTAAACAGGATACAAGTTAGAAAATCATGTTATGATATCAGGTAAATCACCCTCAAACATTTAAACTTTGGGTATTATGAAGTAGGACAATGAGACACAGTACTAGTTAGTACTGCATCTAATAAGCTTCCTTGAGATACAACTTAATTACTTATTTTTGGTTTACTTTCCCAGCAAATTCGAGTAGGTATACATTTAATTCCCATTTACCAACAAAATAAAAAATGAAACAAGTCAAAGACAAAGTGATTAGTTCGCAAATAGATTAATATGAATGGTTGTCTTTTTTCTCCAATATTCTTCCTTATTTAATCCAGGATATTTCCTAAAAGCTAGTGGAATTTCCACAATGCGCTATAATGGACAAGATTAAGGAATATATAATTTTGACAAAAAAATCTTAGAGGGATGTATTCAATTTAGAGTTTGATGGATTTAAAATGAATTATAGACTTTAAAGGATTTGATGGATTGTTATGGAATTCTACAGACTCCATAAAGATTTTGTAAGAATCCAATGAAATCTTTGGATTTAAAGGTGGATTTCATATCTATAATTTTCTTCACAATTTCCCTGTTAAAATCCTTTCAAATCCATTAAAATCCATCATTTTTTAAAGTCTTTTAAAATCAATGACTTTTTGAATACCACCAGATTTTAAAAGAATTCTATAAAGTCCTAATTGAATACATCTAGATTTTAATGGACTTTTATAAAATCCATCAAAATCTGAATTGAATATGTAACACCCCGTCCCGAATCGCACCGGAATCCGTGCACGTTGACCAAGGTTGACCGTTGACCGTTGACCAAAGGGGTCAAAAGTTGACTTTTTGACTCGGTGGGAATTTCGAGTTGACCAGGGTACCGTGGCGAAGTGCATGACGCCCTGAGTTCGTAGGCTAGTAGCACGTCAAAAACGGAGCTACGGTTTGAAAGTTATGGGCAAAACAAGTTGAAGTGTAAACTGTCTAAAAGGTGCCGCGAGTTGACTTTTTCTTGTGATGTAATTTTGAGTTGACTCTTGTATGGTTGTAAAGTACTCGTCGATACGAGTTCATAGACTAGCGGCACGCTTAAATCGGACATGTGGTTAAAAAGTTACGGACATTTGAAATTCGCCGGGTACCGTATTATTTTAATATATTTGGCTTAAGTGCACAGTAACGCCACGTGTCAGCTTCTGATTGGTCCACATGGCATGAACAATGTCACGCAGGGTTTTTATTTGTTAAAACTCTCGGGGAAGAGAGAGAAAGGGAGAGAAGAGAGAGAAAGAGAGAGAGGAGAGAGAGGACCCACCGGCCGCCGGTCATTTTCACGTTTTCCGGCCTAGTTACTGTACATGTGCCGGCCATCCAGATTGCCCACCTCATTTCCGGCAAAACCTCCAAATTTCACGGCGAACGGCCGCCGGACGCGCCCGGATCGGAGCTCCGAAGTTCTGCGGCGAGTTTTTCCCCTCCACCGCCGGCCACCGCGAATCGACCCTGTTCCGGCCGATATACAGTACACGCGCCAGCTAACCTTGATCCTCTCCTCAAGTCCGGCCTACCCACCAAAAATCACGGCCATCGGACCACCGACACGCCGGGATCGGAGCGTTTTCCGGCGAGGGGTCGGAAATCTTCAAACGGTGATTTCTCCGCCGTCCGACCTCCGTTTTGCTCACCGCCGGTCCCGTTGGATTGCTCTCCTCACGATCTACAAGTCTGCAAAATTTCACAGCCAACGGCCACCGCACGCGCTGCCGCCGGCGACGGTTGCCGGTGACCGCGGCGGCCCGCCGGAAAATACTGTTCCGGCGAGTACCCGAAATTCCGGCCAGCTCCAGTCCGCAGTGTTCGACCTCCTAAACCCAAATCCGACTTCCGTTTCCGCCAATTCGCGACGGTTTGGGAGAATTGCAGAGCCGAAACCCAAAAAGCTTCCCGATAAAATTCCGACCCCGTCGGGTACGATAATCGGAAATTAAGACCGGATCTGTGATTAGCATCACTCGAGCTTCGATTCGGTATATAATTCGTAAATTTTAGTTATCGTTTGGTGTTCGCTCCCCGGGTACCCATTTGGGGATTACCCGAATAAAATATTAATATTTGTGGTTTTGGTACTGTGGATGTTTTAGGTGCACGTGCGAGTAGCGGAGTCGATCCTGCGGAGGATCTTGATTGAGATACATGCACAAGGTGAGTGACCCACCTTCAAATTTATTTGGGGAATTTAATTGGTGAATATATTATGTGTGATTTAAATATTTGGAATTTAATTTCTATGTGCCAAATATTTATTGGATTTATTGTGGAATTGTTTATGAATTTATTGGATTTAAGAACATGTGCATTATATAAATTTATGCCATGTGAAATTATTTTATGGTTTTGAGGATTTTGAAATTGGTGTGGTTTTAATATTAAATTGGGCACGATTTGATTTTCAAATATTTCAAGGAAAATATTTGGTTATGTTGGTGATTTCAATTTTTATAAAATATGCCCATGGAATATTATGAGATTTGATTATTATATTTCGAGAAGTATTTATGCTATTGAGAAAATGTGGATATTTGAATTGGTGGATTTGAAAATCATGGAATTTATGGTGTTGATTATAAAGAAATTACGGAGAATTTCCGGGTTCAAGCGGATGGACTATGCCCACTATGTTTATGAAAAATGTGAAATTTGTTATATAATTTAAATATGTGGATTTTATGATTTTTGGATGCACCGTGCACGTACTGGTGTTCTGTTTATATGTGATATGGTTAGTGTGCACACGGTTATGATTAGCGCGCAGGTGGGTGTGATTAGCGCGCAGGTGATGTGATTAGCGCGCAGGTGGGTGTGATTAGCGCGCGGTTGATATTATGAGGTTGTCCTGTGGTTGCCATCGGATGAGGGTAGGCCACCCCCCTTGGCCGGGACACCAGGTTAGCAGCGGCGCAGTGGGACGCCACGCGACCGTATGCCGGTTTCTCTCTATAACCTCCTGTCTGGCGGTACCTTGGGATGCTGGGTACTGTTGGCGCCACTGGTATATAGTGGGTGTATCAAATGATTTTCAGAACTGTGTTTTAAAAATAAAATGTTTAGAAAATGTATTGGAATTAAAATTATAATTGTTACTGTTCTGGTATTTATTTGATGTCTTGGTTTTCGAGGAATACGAACAAAGGGTTTTGTGAAAAGATTTTAAAAGGGGAACTTTTCCAACTGAGAGAATTGTAAGGGTTTTGAGAGAAATTATTATTTCCAATTAATTATTATTTATATACTTATTACTGTGATATTATATTGTATAGTAGATAGGGTCACTCACTGAGATGATTAGCATCTCACACTCTTAAATTCCGTTCCTCTAGGTACCAGGTTGTCGGTGTTCATTCGGAGCGGACTTGATCTTCCTCGCTGTTTTAGTTCGGCAGTACCCGTTTATTCTTTTATTGCAGTTGTACTATTTCTTTCACTCTGGTTGTATTTATCTTGCACTGGATTACTGTATTTTTTTTTTATATTGAAGTGCTGAAATTTGTGGAAACAATTTGTAGACTGTGGGAGGAATAAGAGGATGTTGTTAGAAGTGTGTTTTCAGTGCAGGTAATTTGTGGTAAGTAAATCCCTTAGGGGAGGCTCTGCCGGATTTTCCGTTGGAGGGTTCGGTAGGATTTCCCTGGGATCAGGGCTGTCTAGGGTTCCGGGGAAGGAATTTTGGACGGGTCCTGACAGTTGGTATCAGAGCTCTAGGTTCTAGTATTCCTAAGGGACTGTGCATTGTTGTGTGTCCCATCCATATCTAATCTCTCGTTTTACCCGTGTGAAAGCGTTCTTTCTGTTTGTCTCGAAGTAAATTCGTTGCCCGAGTTTGAATAACTCTAATCTTCGAGGGTGTCAATTAGGATCATCTAGCCTAACGGGAAATTCCTATGGCTTAGTCGATGGTCGAGGATGCCTTTTCTTGTTGAAGGTCAAGTTTATCATCGTGAATGGTATCCATTTCGTTCATGGAGAAGAAGGATGATTGGCTAAGGATGTGTGTCGATCAATTTCAAGGCGTCAAAATATTTTTTCGATCGTTTATCAAAAAATTAAATGCTTTTCAAAGTGGTATTTGAAATTAAAGGTGTTTTATTCAAGTATTTTTGGTTTGTGCTCGTACATGTATCTGTATGTTATATTGTTGATATTGTACTGCACCATATGGAGGCGGCGAACCAATGTGGTCCATGTAGAGCTAGCCCCATGATCATGTTGCCTACGAACCCGGGGAATTGGACGGCCAATATAGGCAACCACCCTGGTTTGTATTGGTAGCAGAGTGTCGGCGACAGTTGGAATCATGGATTACGTAACATGTAGAAGGTGTCGTACGTACCTCCATTACAAGCGTGCATATTTTATTTTATGCTATGGATTTTAAGATATGAATTTCAATGTGGAGTTTTAACAATTGCCTATGCAAGTTAGGTATATTTGAAAAATATATTTTATCATTTGTTTTATGTTATGGTTTTTCCAAGAGCGACTTAAGGGTTAAGTATCGCCAGTCGAGAATCAAAAGCAGGACTCAAAAAGGAGATCCTAAAGGAAGCACGTGATTCAATGTATGCGATACACCCCAAGGGTATAAAGACGTATGGAATGCTCACTGGATGACATGGTGGTTTGGCACGATAAAGGAAGTTGCAAGATCCGAATAAAGGTACTTAAGTCACCGACAAGTAAAGTAGGGAGATGTAAATATGGATTTCGTGCTTAAACTATCGTTCACAAAGAGAAGGTACGACAGCGTTTAGAGAATCAAGCAAGCTCCGGATAGCGACTAAAGTTCTACTTGGTGGTTGATGAGGTTAATGAGATGAGGATGATTCCTTAGGCATGGTTGGATGTTTAAGCAGGGTTATTTTCATTCTAGAAGCTAAGATCTTGATATCTTATTTCCCTGGAGATTTAAGGTTCGTATTGGTGGTGCTTTATCGATTCAAGGTGGTTGATATTGTTGGTGATAATTTACAATGATAAGGAGTATGATTTTTGGGACGTAGTTAGAATTTAAGAAGTGTGGAATACTTTTATGGGTTAAGGATCTAGTGATTTGTTCATAGTATTGGTGGTGATGCTAGAATTAAGATTTAAATTCTTTATTGCTTGAGGTGTGGATTCATGGAATTTATTTGAAATGGGGAAAACTTAGGGTTTTCAAGAATGGTATTTGGATCTTGAGAATTTTATTCATGACCTTGATGAATTTAGTTAAAAGAAAGATTGATGTTTGTCGAGGTTAAGACTATTGGTTAATCAATGAGGAGCAAGGGTTTTATAATTGTAAGTACTAGGAGGGTAATTGAAGACAAGTGAATTAATCTCAACCTTAACTTGGTGATACCAGTATTTGAGGAAATTAGACTTAAGTTCTAATCTTACCTTTTGAATTGCTGATCGAGTTACGAGAGTTGGTTGTTGGTTTAAGGATGCATGCTTCAGAAGCACTTTATGGTTAGCGTTCGATTATGACCAAGATGACATTATTGGTGGATTGGTATGAAGAGAGAAGTGGCAGACTTCGTATCAAAGTGTTTGCTTTGTCAACAAGTGAAAGCAGAAAGACAGAAGCCTTCGGGACTACTCCAACCTTTACCGATTCCCGTGTGGAAGTGGGAAGAACTCAACATGGACTTCGTATTCAAGCTTCCTTCCACACCTAGAAGGTATGACGGCATTTGGGTAATCATTGATCGTCTCACCAAGTCGGCACACTTCCTACCGGTACGAGAATGTTTTTCACCCGAGAAGTTAGCCCAGTTGTTCGTGCAAGGCATACGTGGGATCAGTTCAAGATGGCCTTCTCTACTGAGTTTTGTCCTCCTGCCTACCGTGAAGCAAGAAGGAGAGAGTTCGAGGAACTACGACAGGGGAACATGACGGTGACAGAGTACGAGAGGAGATTCCGAGAACTATCAGAATTCTACATGCACCTAATTCCCGACGATCACACGAAGAAGGTGAGGTTCATAGACGGATTGAAAGAGAGCATCAGCTACACCCTTTCTGGATCAGTACATCCCACCTATCAGTCCGCCAGGGATGCAGCGCTCGAGCTAGAGAGACAAGAGGAGATACACAGACCCTCGAGGCGCAGATCATTCGAAGGTTCGTATAGCGGAGTACCTCGACAGGGGGCAGCTAAGAAGAGCCATAGCTCAGGCTTAGACAGTGATGGGTTAAGCCCACGAGGCAGATTCCAGAGGAGAGATAGTTATCGCATGCCCCAGCCAGCTCGCCATTCGATCAGTGTGGATGCAAGCTCGTATCAGTAGTCACGCATTGGTTCTCCGCGGATTTGTCCACTTTGTAGGGAGAATCATTCTGGGCAGTGTCAGATGGATGGTTTATGCCTTCGGTGTGGGCAGCCAGGCCACATAAGGAGGGATTGCCCTTATGGTAGCAGCAGTGTGCTAGAAGCAGGTCGACGGACACAGCATACGGGGATATTTCCAGGACAGAGTTCCCAGGGGAGTCAGCCAGTAGGAGTTTCTTCGGGATCAGTCCAGCCGTCTTCAGGATCGAGTCGAGGTAGAGGAAGGAGACCCCAGCAGACAAGTCAAGGCCGGGTGTTTGCTATGATGCAGCAGGGAGCCAGGACTACGCCCGACGATTTCACAGATCAAGTGATGGAAGCAGACCTGATCCTGTTGGATCTATCCGGACTTGAAGTAGTGTTGGGCATGGATTGGTTGGCAAGGAACTACTTAGTCGAGGAAGCGACATGGGAGCCCGAAGCGCAGGTGCGTGATCAGAACCCTTGTTTGTTCCAGTGACACGCGGAAATTTCGAGGATGAAATTTTTCTAAGGGGGGAAGGCTGTAACACCCCGTCCCGAATCGCACTGGAATCCGTGCACGTTGACCAAGGTTGACCGTTGACCAAAGGGGTCAAAAGTTGACTTTTTGACTCGGTGGGAATTTCGAGTTGACCAGGGTACCGTGGCGAAGTGCATGACACCCTGAGTTCGTAGACTAGTAGCACGTCAAAAACGGAGCTACGGTTTGAAAGTTATGGGCAAAACAAGTTGAAGTGTAAATTGTCCAAAAGGTGCCGGGAGTTGACTTTTTCTTGTGATGTAATTTTGAGCTGACTCTTGTATGGTTGTAAAGTACTCGTCGATACGAGTTCATAGACTAGCGGTACGCTTAAATCGGACATGTGGTTAAAAAGTTACGGACGTTTGAAATTCGCCGGGTACCGTATTATTTTAATATATTTGGCTTAAGTGCACAGTAACGCCACGTGTCAGCTTCTGATTGGTCCATGTGGCATGAACAATGTCACGCAGGGTTTTTATTTGTTAAAACTCTCGGGGAAGAGAGAGAAAGGGAGAGAAGAGAGAGAAAGAGAGAGAGGAGAGAGAAAGAGAGAGAGAGGACCCGTCGGCCGCCGGTCATTTTCATGTTTTCCGGCCTAGTTACTGTACATGCACCGGCCATCCAGATTGCCCACCTCATTTCCGGCAAAACCTCCAAATTTCACGGCGAACGGCCGCCGGACGCGCCCGGATCGGAGCTCCGAAGTTAGGCGGCGAGTTTTTCCCCTCCACCGCCGGCCACCGTGAATCGACCCTGTTCCGGCCGATCTACAGTACATGCGCCAGCTAGCCTTGATCCTCTCCTCAAGTCCGGCCTACCCACCAAAAATCACGGCCATCGGACCACCGACGCACCGGGATCGGAGCGTTTTCCGGCGAGGGGTCGGAAATCTTCAAACGGTGATTTCTCCGCCGTCCGACCTCCGTTTTGCTCACCGCCTGTCCCGTTGGATTGCTCTCCTCACGATCTACAAGTCTGCAAAATTTCACAGCCAACGGCCACCGCACGCGCCGCCGCCGGCGACAGTTGCCGGTGACCGCGGCGGCCCGCCGGAAAATACTGTTCCGGCGAGTACCCGAAATTCCGGCCAGCTCCAGTCCACAGTGTTCGACCTCCGGAACCCAAATCCGACTTCCGTTTCCGCCAATTCGCGACGGTTTGGGAGAATTGCGGAGCCGAAACCCAAAAAGCTTCCCGATAAAATTCCGACCCCGTCGGGTACGATCATCGGAAATTAAGACCGGATCTGTGATTAGCATCACTCGAGCTTCGATTCGGTATATAATTCATAAATTTTAGTTATCGTTTGGTGTTCACTCCCCGGGTACCCATTTGGGGATTACCCGAATAAAATATTAATATTTGTGGTTTTGGTACTGTGGATGTTTTAGGTGCACGTGCGAGTAGCGGAGTCGATCCTGCGGAGGATCTTGATTGAGATACGTGCACAAGGTGAGTGACCCACCTTCCAATTTATTTGGGGAATTTAATTGGTGAATATATTATGTGTGATTTAAATATTTGGAATTTAATTTCTATGTGCCAAATATTTATTGGATTTATTGTGGAATTGTTTATGAATTTATTGGATTTAAGAACATGTGCATTATATAAATTTATGCCATGTGAAATTATTTTATGGTTTTGAGGATTTTGAAATTGGTGTGGTTTTAATATTAAATTGGGCACGATTTGATTTTCAAATATTTCAAGGAAAATATTTGGTTATGTTGGTGATTTCAATTTTTATAAAATATGCCCATGGAATATTATGAGATTTGATTATTATATTTCGAGAAGTATTTATGCTATTGAGAAAATGTGGATATTTGAATTGGTGGATTTGAAAATCATGGAATTTATGGTGTTGATTATAAAGAAAGTACGGAGAATTTCCGGGTTCAAGCGGATGGACTATGCCCGCTATGTTTATGAAAAATGTGAAATTTGTTATATAATTTAAATATGTGGATTTTATGATTTTTGGATGCACCGTGCACGTACTGGTGTTCTGTTTATATGTGATATGGTTAGTGTGCACACGGTTATGATTAGCGCGCAGGTGGGTGTGATTAGCGCGCAGGTGATGTGATTAGCGCGCATGTGGGTGTGATTAGTGCGCGGTTGATATTATGAGGTTGTCCTGTGGTTGCCATCGGATGAGGGTAGGCCACCCCCCTTGGCCGGGACACCAGGTTAGCAGCGGCGCAGTGGGACGCCACGCGACCGTATGCCGGTTTCTCTCTATAACCTCCTGTCTGGCGGTACCTTGGGACGCTGGGTACTGTTGGCGCCACTGGTATATAGTGGGTGCATCAAATGATTTTCAGAACTGTGTTTTAAAAATAAAATGTTTAGAAACTGTATTGGAATTAAAATTATAATTGTTACTGTTCTGGTATTTATTTGATGTCTTGGTTTTCGAGGAATACGAACAAAGGGTTTTGTGAAAAGATTTTAAAAGGGGAACTTTTCCAACTGAGAGAATTGTAAGGGTTTTGAGAGAAATTATTATTTCCAATTAATTATTATTTATATACTTATTACTGTGATATTATATTGTATAGTAGATAGGATCACTCACTGAGATGATTAGCATCTCACACTCTTAAATTCCGTTCCTCTAGGTACCAGGTTGTCGGTGTTCATTCGGAGCGAACTTGATCTTCCTCGCTGCTTTAGTTCGGCAGTACCCGTTTATTCTTTTATTGCAGTTGTACTATTTCTTTCACTCTGGTTGTATTTATCTTGCACTGGATTACTGTATTTTTTTTTATATTGAAGTGCTGAAATTTGTGGAAACAATTTGTAGACTGTGGGAGGAATAAGGGGATGTTGTTAGAAGTGTGTTTTCAGTGCAGGTAATTTGTGGTAAGTAAATCCCTTAGGGGAGGCTCTGCCGGATTTTCCGTTGGAGGGTTCGGTAGGGTTTCCCTGGGATCAGGGCTGTCTAGGGTTCCGGGGAAGGAATTTTGGACGGGTCCTGACAAATATCATTAGATTTGTATGGACTCCTTTAAAATCTAAATCGAATACCTCAAAACTTTAAAAGACTTTTAAAATCCTTCAAATTCTAAATTGAATACATCCCCCTTAATTTGTATTAATCACAGAGATCATCAAATGAATCATAACGACCACACAAATGTCAAAGCAGCCTAAATATGAAATATGCAACAGTTAAGATCCAGCCTAAATATGAAATATCCAACAGTTAAGATCCAGCCTAAATATGAAATATCCAACAGTTAAGATCCAAAGAAACAAAGTGATATTACAACTCCAAACACTTTAGATCATTCAAAAGTAGACATATGAAACATTCTCGTATTGAAAATACTTGCAATTAAGCATTAATGGTGCCTTTTTTACTCAAATTATTATGCCAAACATATTATTACACCAAAAATACTTATCAGGCAAGCAATAGTACTATATACCATGTACATAATATTCGCATATATAACATATTTTCCATTTATATATAACACCAACCGAAAAAATGAAAAAGAATGACAAAAAAGAAACAAGATGGCAGTTGTACAAATCACGATAGAATGTTAGCAGTAGCTTCATTCACCATATTTACAAGGGTTACCTGCATCTATGACGAGCAAAAGTGCATCTCAGAAGTTGGTAGTTAATATGTTGTCAAGAGAGAAGCACAACAGTCCATAGAAAGTTCTACGACAAAATTAGGCAGCACTACACCAGTGCGGGGCAAAAAAAAAAAAAAAAAAAAAAGTTAACGGCTAATAACACCTCAATTAAGTAGTAATTTGATAAATTATACGGTGACCATGTTAGATATAAACATGAAAATAAAAGCATGACAAGCAAAATATGATTTCCAAACTAGGAAGATGGAAATTTAAGTGTAATACTATTCCCCTAGACATACCACACTTTCATGCACCCCGGGATGGGGCAAGGAGTGGTTTCTTGGTGGAGGTCCTAGTAGGTATTATCCTCAAATTTGCCATATGTTAGCTCATTCAGAACGTATATAGCAACTCTCAGCAAGACAGTACTAATTTTCATTTATGGATAATATTTGTATTTTGATATTCCATAAAGAAATTCAAAGTTTTATTTCAAAGGTTGCTTTCAGCCGCTGAGAAGGGAAAAACAATTAACCTTTAAATTGTAATAATGGATGATGAATTTCTTACATATTTCCAAATCCCATGGAGGTTGAAAATTAAACAGCAAAAGGAATTATTTGAAGACTTACATAATTAGATTTACATTTCCAGGAAATAAATTTGCTAGATTATAAAGAACAACATTAAATTTAAATTTCCTGCAAATAAACTTGCTAGATTATAAAGGACAGCAAATAAACTGCCACTTATTTTCTTACACTTGCATTTCCAGCACCCATCCAAAAGTCTTAACAGAACAAAACAGAGTGCAATCAAATATAAACCAAACACAACAAAACAGAGTATGGCCATTCTGTTTCGCAAATCTAATACAGATGACCAGATGGATGGAATTGGATTGATTGATTGATATATCACCATCAAGTTAAACCGTTTGATCTATAATTACAAGAACCTTGCTTCCACTTCTAAATCAGTCCCTTTCCTTTTACTTTTACTATAAAATAAATAAAAAAATAAAACCACAGCACTTAAACAGATACTCCCCATAAAACAGCCATTTTTCCTCTGTTCCCAAATTGTTCAATTGAAAATCCACATCAAAATAGTGTCTAATCTCCAATGATAGAGAACATACAACGCAAACTCAACATATCAAAGACAGAAACTCTGAATTTCTCAGAGATACAACAACAAAATTATATACTTGTTCGAAAACAAGGCTTTCAAACAAGGACCGGATCATCCATGCAAGCAACCAAACCTGCAGAGACCGTGGCACTACACTTTCGAGCATATGGATATTCAAGCAATGGCTATTTGTCAATAGATATGAGGGATCCAGATCTGAGGTTGCGAATATTGAAAAGAGTTTACTGACATTGAAAATTAGTGTTTATATATTTTGGAATTCAAAGCATTTTATAAAAAATAAACAAATAAATTATTAGTTCTGGACATATTCATGTATAACTCTTTCAAAACAACAATCGTTTATTCAATATAGTCAACATATATTCTAGCACAAATACAATAATCAAATTTTGGAAAGACATGCGGCATCAAGTTTTTGCTGTCCACATACTTCTAATGGGCTCGAATGTGAATGTCTTCCTGCACATTCCCGATATTCACCAAATGTAACCTGCAAAAGAATTTTCTAACTAACTATCCAAGCCAATTATTCAGCTAATTATTTTTCTAACTATAAAATGTCATTCCTTTGGAACAGCCTAATTGTAAAGTCCCGACTCATTCCCAGGCAAAGAGCCTGGTTCTGTTTATATGCATGATGCATATTTGTGTACTTTGTATGAGAAGATTGGATGAAAAAAATAAATTAAGAACCATAGTTGAAATTAAGTCTGCCTTCTTTAATAATGACCTGTGGCTGCCTTGACTCAAGAGTTTAGAACCGACCCAAAAAAAAAAAAAGGAAAAAAAAAAAGAAAAATCATCACCCTCATATAGACATATAACCTTTTTTTATTAAAGGAAATCCATATACTGAGATATAGAAATGCACAATTGGATTGAGAAAACTTTTGAGCTCCATTTCCTCTAATTTAGAGAAAACAAATTTATGAGAGGATCCCCATGTTGTGATCCTTTGATCACGAAAGACACACAAAACTAATACAGAAAAATAAAGAGCGACAAAAGGCATGAAAATTGAGAAGAACAATATGTATTATAACTATAAAATTTATACAACAAAAAACTTCTCTTAGCCTCTCTCAGAAAACCTGTATTTTCTATACTGTGTGTTGTGTGTTATACAAGACTGAAAATGAGCATCTATTTATAATGCTATCTCTAGGGTTTCTAGAGTTGAAACCCTAATAGGCTTGGGCTTTAGGAGATAAAAAGACTGGACCCCACAATTCTCCCCCTCCAGCCGCATTTCAAAAACTTGATGGTCACCCACCATCTAAATCAGCTATGTCTCTACATAGCTTCAACATCTCTGGTGTAACAACCTTTGTAAACATATATGCTGGAATACCACATCCGTGCTTCTGATAACCTTCTTTACCTTAGGATCCCATAATCTGTATCCGAATTCTTCATCTCCATATCCGATAAAGATGCATGGAGTAATTCTTGCGTCAAGCTTTTGCCTAAGCGCCTGAGATACATGTGCAAAGGCTAAACATCCAAATACTCTTAAATGAGATTATGAGGGATTCTTACTAGACCACACTTTCTCTGGAATTTCAAAATTCAATGGTACTGATGGCAATCTGTTAATTAGATAGCAGGTGGCACGAAACAGCTTCTCCCCAGAATGACTTTGTTAACTAAGCCATATTGATCATACTTCTGACCTTCTCTGTAATAGTCCGATTCATTCTCTCAGCCACACCATTATGTTGTGGAGTGGAAGGGACCATCTTCTCATGCCGAGTGCCATGTCCTCTACAATAGGCATCAAACTCTCGGGAGGTATACTCACCTCCATTGTCTGAGCGAAGACACTTAAGCTTCTTTCCTATCTCATGCTCTACCATGGTATGGAACTCTTGGAAGTGATCTAAAACTTGATCCTTTGTCTTTAGAAAATAAACCCACACCTTCCGAGAAGTATCATCTATAAAGGTCAGGAAATATTTGTTGCCACCTAAAGATTTCTCTTCCAAATGTCCACAAACATCAGAATGCACTAGACTAAGCAATTTTGATCTTCTCGTTGAAAAGGTCTTAAATGAGACTCTATGTTGCTTACCATATAAACAATGATTATAAGGATCTAGTATGGCATCCTTGGAAATAGAGATAAGCTTCTTATTTGTCAAGGTAGACAATCCTGTCTCACTCATGTGACCGAGTCTCTGGTGCCATAGATTTTGAGATACCTCTCATTCTGTAATATTGAGGCTATCTGCACAAATCTTCATATGAGTCTTATAAAGTGTTCCACAAACATGTCCTGGAGCGAGAACCATAACACCTTTTGTCATTTTCCATGTGCCATTGTAAAATTGGTTGCCGAAGATTGCCTTGTTAAAGGCTATTCTTGAAAGCAGATTGAGCCGAAGGTCTGGAACATATCGAACATTGTTCAAAGTAATTATATGTCCGATGTTGGTCTTTATCTAAATATCACCAGTTCCAATGATCTTAGCGAAGCTGTTATGTGAAGTCCCACATCAGTTGGAAAGAAGAATAAAGCATATCTTAAAAGAGGGTGTGGATACCTTTCCCTTGCGAGGCCTTTTAAAACCTTGAGGGCTGTTGTAAAAGGATTTCCTAGACCCAAAGAGGACAATATCGCATGCGGGTGGTTTAGGCTGTTACATGTTGTTTCCCATCTTCACTGTGCCAAAGTCTTCTGCTTTATATGTTTTGAAAAACTCTATATGCGGAGTAACATGGTAGGATGCTGCAATATCTACTACCCATTCGACTTCTTCGCTTGAAGTGTGAAGGCATGATTCTTCATGTGTGGAACAATATGCCACTTCTCCAATGACAGTGACTAAAGTCTCACCATCCTTCTTTGGCTGAATGTTTTTCTACCCCTGCTCTCGCAACATCTTCTTACAGTACTTCTTCAAGTGTCCTTCTCGGCCACAATAATGACACTTGTATGTTGGCCTCCTTCCATCTGTGGATCTACTTCTACTTTGGCTCTTACCTCTCCCCCTGTCATGAGTACCTTTTTGTTGTCTCCCCCGTTTCCCTGTGACAAAGGCATGTGTTTAATCATTGCCAATGTCCTTCCTCCTAGCTTCCTCATTAAATAGGGCATCAGTTACTATGGCCATGATAAGTTTGCCGTTGGGGGCCAAATTACTGAGAGAGACTACATGTTACACCCTGTCCCAAATCATATCGGAACTTTTATACGTTGATCGAGGTTGATTGGGTTTGACTGACGTTGACCGAGAGGATCCTGACACTACTAGTGTCTCCCAGCTATTTGGAAGAGAGCTAAGAAGTAAAAGTGTCTGTTTTTCATTCTCTAGTTGTAACTCCACGACAGATAATTGGTTTACGAAGTTCTGAAATATACTGGTTTGCTTGGCTACAGAAGTTCCATTTTTCAACTTCAAATTCACCAAATGCCTCATCAACATCACCAAATGCCTCATCAACAAGGCTTTTGTAACACCCCGTCCCAAATCACACCGGAATCCGTGCACGTTGACCGAAGGGGGTCAAAAGTTGACTTTTGTTCCAGTTGGAATTTCTAGTTGACCAGGGTACCGTGGCAAAGTGCATGATGCCCTGAGTTCTTAGACTAGTAGCACGTCGAAAACGGAGCTACGGTTTGAAAGTTATGGGCAAAACAAGTCGAGGTGCAAACTTTCCAAAAGGTGTCGGGAGTTGACTTTTTCTTGTGGTGTAATTTTGTTTTGACTCTTGTATGGTTGTAAAGTACTCATCGATATGAGTTCATAGACTAGCGGCACGCTTAAATCGGACATTTGGTTAAAAAGTTATGGACGTTTGAAATTCGCCGGATATCGTAATATTTTATTATATCTGGTTTAAGTGCACAGTAACGCCACGTGTCATCACCTGATTGGTCCATGTGGATGAACAGTGTCACCATGGTGTCTTTTATTTGACAAAAATCTTGGGGAGGAGAGAGAAAGAGAGAGGAGAGAGAGAGAGAGAGAGAGAGAGAGAGACGACTAGCCGCCGGATTCCGACAAATTTTTCGGTCGATTCTCATTGCACGCGCCGGCCAGACGGAAGCCTCTCCCCACTTCCGGCCAAACCCCAAAATCTCGCGGCCGTTGGTCGCCGGACGCGCCCGGATCGAGGCGGCGAAGTTCGGCGGTGATTTTTCCCTCCACTGCCGGCCACCACCGTTTGCCCTATTTCCTGCCATTTTTAGGCCACACGCGCCAGCCACCCCTCAACACCTCCTCAAGTCCGACCTACCCACCAAATTTCACGGCCACCGGACCTCCGACACCCCGGGATCGGAGAGTTTTCCGGCGAGGGGCTGAAAATCTTCAAACCCCGATTTCTCCGCCGTCCGGCCTCTATTTGACTCACCGCCGATCCCGTTGGAATCCTCTCCCCTCGATCTACAAAACCACCAAAAATCTCAGCCAACGGCCACCACACGCGCCGGCGGCGGCAATGGTTGTCGGTGACCGCTGCGGCTCGCCGGAAGTTACTGTTCCGGCGAGTACCCAATTGCACCACCGGTCCTTGTCCACTGTTTCCGACCTCCTAAATCCAAATCTGGCATCCTTTTCTGCCAATTCGTGATGGTTTGGGAGAATTGAGGAGTCGAATCCCGAAAGCTTTCCAGCGAGATTCCGGCCACCTCGGGTCCGATCACTGGAAAGTAAGACCGAATCTGTGATCCTCATCACTCAAGCTTCGATTCGGTATATAACTCGTAACTTTTAGATGTCGTTTGCGTTTGCTCCCCGGGTACCCATTTTGGAATTATCCGAATAAAATATTAATTTATTGGGTTGATGTACTGTGGATGTTTTAGGTGCACGCGCGAGTAGTGGAGTTGATCCTACGGAGGATCTTAGCTGATTTGCATGCTCCAGGTGAGTGACCCACCTTTAAAAATATTTTGGGTAATTAATTATGTTTAATTGGTGTTTAATTGGTATTTAAATTATGCTCATGTGGTACAATTTAATTATGGTTTTATTGTGATTTAATTTATTTATTACGCATGAGCAAAGTATATTTCGGTAATAGTCGTATGTGGTTTTAAGTATTATTTCTGGGCATAATTGGTTTAAATATCTTATGAAAATATTTGTTTAAAATGGTGGTTTAATTTTATAATTATGCCCACGGTATGTTAATTGTTGAACCTCGTATTACGAGAAAAATTATGGTTTATTTATTATCGATGTTTTCGTACTGAATTGTTAAATGAAAATATGTGGGAAGGTAAGTGTGAAAATTTAATATATTTCCCACGGTAATTTTGGAAAACGGTACAGTTGATTTAATAATTATTTTTAGACGCATTCATACAGTATTGGTATTCTGGTATATGTATATGTGGTTCAGCGCGCCAATATTATTATGTCTCCCGTGAGTTGCCATTGGACCGTGGGCAGGCAAGTTTGATATTGGCCATAGCCGCCCCTCTCCTTGGCCGGGATGACGGTTTCAGCAACGGTACTGTCGGGACGCCGAAGTGCCGTTTGCAAGTTTCTCTCTTTAATCTCCCCGCCAGTCGGTGCTCAGGACGCTGGGTATCGGAGGGCATCACCGGTATATGGTGTGGTGCGTCAAGTGTAAAATTTCAGATAAAGTTCCAAACCCCAAAAGTGTTCAAAGTTAATTATTATGATTTATTATATTTTAATTATATATTGGGGTATTTATTTATTTATTGTTTATCAAATGGTTTGATCCCTTGGTTTTTGGGAGGTACGAATATTAGGTTTTGTGAAATTGTTTTAAAAAGGGAACATTTCCAACGGAGTGATTAGTGAGAGTTTTGAGGGAAAATTATTATTTCCAACTGTTATTATTATTTATTTATTAATTGTTGGTATTAATTCAATTCCCTTATTTGTCATATTATTATTATCATTAACAGTGTTCAGTAGTTAGGGTCACTCATTGAGATGATTAGCATCTCACGTTTTTAAGTTCCGTTTCCTTAGGTACAAGGGGTGATAGACGTTCTTCCGGGCCGAACCAGTTCTCCGCCGTTATCGTGTTTCGAGAAGTACTTTTGTACTCATTCCTTTCAGTTGTATTATTTCTTTCATCTTTGTTGTATTTCTGTTGAATAGCACGTCATAAAGCTCTGTATACTATTTGGACACTTATGTTTTATTCATGCACTGGCTTACCGTTATTGTTGTGAAGTGCTGTAAATTTGTGGAATCAATTTGTAGTTTTGCGGGAGGAATAAGGGGATGAGTGTAGAAGTGTGTTTTCAGTGCAGGTGATTTTTGGTAAGTCCTACCCTTAGGGGAGGTGCTGCTGGATTTTCCGTTGGAAGGTTCGGTGGTATTTCCCTGGGATCAGGGCTTGTCTAAGGTTCCGGGGAAGGAATTCTGGGCGGGTCTTGACCGTTGGTATCAGAGCATAGGTTCTTGTAATCCTAAGGGACTGTGCATTGCTGTACAGCCCATCCGTAAATTTCTTCCTTTTGTAATCGTGCTTAAGTGTCCCTGTTTCTAAACTCTTGTTTGTTTCCTTAGAATTTGCTACGATGAGTAGGCTGGACACACGTAGAACTCGGGAACGCTCAGCTAAGAGTTCCGAGAGTCGATCGAGTCTTAGAAATCTGGTCTCTCAACTAACTCGAGCCTTAGGAGGTTCAAGCTCTAGTAATCTATCCCTGGATCAGGCTTGACGTTTAGGAGACATGAATTTCGATGGAAGCCAAGGCCCAGCTGCAGCCATGAATTGGCTATCCAACATGGAGAAAATCTTGGAAGAGGGGATGCAGTGCCCCGACGAGGACATGGTGAGGATTTCTGGTTTCATGTTAGAAGGAGATGCCCGGAAATGGTGGCAAATAGAAAAGACTCGCAGAAGGCATACGTGGGATCAGTTTAAGGTTGCCTTCTCTACTGAGTATTGTCCTCCTGCCTGCCGTGAGGCAAGAAAGAGATAGTTCGAGGAACTGCGACAGGGGAACATGACAGTGTCCGAGTACGAGAGAAGATTTCGGGAACTATCAGAATTCTGCATGCACATGATTCCCGACGATCATGCGAAGAAGGTGAGGTTCATAGACGGCTTGAACGAGAACATAGCCTTCACCCTTTCTGGATCAGTACATCCCATTTATCAGTCCGCCAGGGATGCAGCGCTCGAGCTAGAGAGACAAGCGGAGATGCGCAGACCCTCGAGGAGCAGATCATTCGAAGGTTCATATAGTGGGGTACCTCGACAGGGGGTAGCTAAGAAAAGCCATAGTTTAGGCTCAGATAGTGATGGGTTAAGCCCACGAGGCAGATTTCAGAGGAGAGGCAGTTATCGTATGCCCCAGTCAGCTCGCCATTCGATCAGTGGGGATACAAGCTCGTATCAGTAGTCACACTTTGGTTCTCCGCGGATTTACCAAATTTGTAGGAGGAAGCATTCTGGGCCGTGTCAGATGGATGGTTTATGCTTTCAGTATGGGCAGCCAGGCCACATAAGGAGGGATTGCCCTTATGGTAGTGGCAGTATTCTAGGAGCAGGTCGACGAGCACAGTATACTGGTGTATTTCCAGGTCAGAGTTCTCAGGGGAGTCAGGCAGTAGGAGCTTCTTCGGGATCAGCCCAACCGTCTGCAGGATCAAGTCGAGGTAGAGGAAGGAAACCCCAGCAGACAGGTCAAGGTCGGGTGTTTGCTATGACACAGCAGGAAGCCAAGACTACACCTGACGTTATCACAGGTAGTTTGAATATTTTTGGTAATGACGCACGTGTGCTTATAGACCCGGGAGCAACACATTCGTTTATCTCAAGAGAATTTGTCGTTCGGGTCATTATGACCCCTACTCCTTTAGAATGTCTGCTAGAAATAGCCACTCCTACAAGAGAATCCTTGTGGCCTAGCCAGCTAATCAAGGAATGTTTCTTCTGCATTGAAGATCAAGTGATGGAAGTGGACTTGATCCTGTTGGATCTATCCGGACTTGATGTAATCTTGGGCATGGATTGGTTGGGAAGGAACCATGCCGAGGTTGATATCTACCCTTACCGCCAAGAAGCTACTGAATAAAGGTTGCCAAGGGTATTTGGCTCATGTGATAGATACCCGAGTAAGTGGGGTCAGGTTGGAAGACATGCCCGTTGAGCGGGATTTTCCGGATGTGTTTCCTGAGGAGTTACCAGGATTGCCTCTGGAAAGAGAAGTTGACTTTCCCATTGAATTAATTCCGGGTACTGTGCCTATTTCTCTACCGCCATATTGGATGGCTCCAGCGGAGCTAAGGGAGCTAAAGGTCCAATTGCAAGATTTGGTAGATAAGGGGTTTATCAGACCAAGCATATCGCCGTGGGGAGCTCCAGTTTTTTTGTGAAGAAGAAGGATGGTAGTCTAAGACTGTGCATCGACTACCGACAACTTAATAAGGTCACCAACTCCAGGGTGCCAAAGTGTTCTCCAAGATCGACTTGAGGTCTGGATACCATCAGTTAAGGATCCGAGAGTCGGACATTCCTAAGACTGCCTTTAGGACGAGGTACGGACATTATGAATTCCTGGTGATGTCGTTCAGACTCACCAATGCCCCAGCAGCTTTTATGGATTTGATGAATAGGGTGTTTCGTCCGTACTTGGATCATTTTGTCATTGTATTTATAGATGACATCCTGATCTATTCAAGGAGCCAAGAAGAGAACGCGAGACAATTGAAGAGAGTGCTCCAAACTCTAAGGCAGCATCAGCTATATGCTAAGTTCGACAAGTGTGAATTCTGGTTGAATCAAGTGGGTTTTCTCGGACATATCGTGTCAGCCGAAGGCATCTATGTGGACCCCGATAAGGTGAAGGCAGTGTTGAGTTGGGAGCGCCCTACCACTGTGAGGGAAGTACGATGTTTTCTTAGATTAGTGGGATACTACCGTCGTTTTATAGAAGGGTTTTCGAAAATTGCTTGACCGCTTCATAATTTAACCCGAAAGAATGTTGAATTTAGTTGGACAGACAGGTGTGAACAGAGTTTTCAGGAGTTGAAGCAAAGGTTGACATCCGCACTTGTCTTAACTTTACCTAATAGGAATGAAGGTTTTGAAGTCTATTGTGATGCATCCCATCAAGGGTTGGGTTGCCTGCTAATGCAGAATCAAAGGGTGGTAGCGTACGCATCACGGCAATTGAAGCAGCACGAACAGAATTACCCTATGCATGACTTAGAATTGGCGGCGGTAGTCTTTGCTCTAAAGAAGTGGAGACACTACTTGTATGGGGCCACATGCCAAATTTATACCGACCACAAAAGCCTCAAATACATTTTCACTCAGAAAGAGTTAAATATGAGGCAAAGGAGATGGATGGTGTCAGGACCCGCCCAGAATTCCTCCCCGAAACCCTAGACAAGCCCTGATCCCAGGGAAATACCACCGAACCTTCCAACGGAAAATCCGACAGCACCTCCCCTAAGGGTAGGACTAACCAAAAATTTCCTGCACTGAAAACACACTTCTATATTCATCCCCTTATTCCTCCCACAATACTACAGATTGATTCCACAAATTTACAGCACTTCAAAGAATAACAGCAATCCAGTGCATAATTAATACATAAATGTCCAATACAGTATACAGAGCATTATACAAATAAATATGAAATTAATACAATGACCGACAAAAAATAATACAGGATGGAGAGGAAAAAGGAAAGGAGATGCTCCTTGGACTTTCGGCAACGAACTGAGACGTTGGGCTCGCCCCGGACAATCAACGTCTCCAACCTGGACCTAGGGGAACGGAATTTAAAAACGTGAGATGCTAATCATCTCAGTGAGTGACCCTAGCTACTGAACACTTTTAATAATAATAATAATAATATTATAACAAATAAGGGAATTGAATTAATACCAACAATTAATAAATAAATAATAATAACAGTTGGAAATAATAATTTTCCCTTAAAACTCTCACTAATCACTCTGTTGGAAATGTTCCCTTTTTAAAACAATTTCACAAAACCCGATATTCGTACTTCTCGAAAACCAAGGGATCAAACCATTTGATAAACAATAAATAAATAAATAAATACCCCAATATATAATTAAAATGTAATAATTCATAATAAATAACTTTCAACACTTTTGGGGTTTGGAACTTTATCTGAAAATTTACACTTAACGCACCACACCATATACCGGTGATGCCCTCCGATACCCAGCGTCCTGAGCACCGACTGGCGGGAGATTAAAGAGAGAAACTTGCAAACGACACTTCGGCGTCCCGACAGTACCGCTGCTGAAACCGTCATCCTGGCCAAGGAGGGGGGCGGCTG
Source organism: Ziziphus jujuba (assembly GCF_031755915.1). NCBI lineage: Eukaryota > Viridiplantae > Streptophyta > Magnoliopsida > Rosales > Rhamnaceae > Ziziphus > Ziziphus jujuba. The sequence continues at coordinate 5,588,418 of NC_083386.1, forward strand.
TGGCCAATATCAAACTTGCCTGCCCATGGTCCAATGGCAACTCACGGGAGACATAATACTTTTGCGCTAAACCACATATACATATACCAGAACACCAATACTGTATGAAAGCGTCTAAAATAATTATTTAATCAACCATACCGTTCTTTCCAAAATTACCGTGGGAAATATATTAAATTTTCACACTTACCATCCCACATATGTTCATTTAACAAACTGGTACGAAACATCGATAACAAATAAAACCATAATTTTTCTCGTAATATGAGGTTCAACAAATAAAATACCGTGGGCATAATTATAAAATTAAACCACCAATTTAAACAAATATTTTCATAAAATATTTAAACCAATTATGCCCAAAAATAATACTTAAAACCACGTACGATTATTACCGAAATATAATTTGCTCATGCACAATAAATAAATTAAATCACAATAAAATCAGAATTAAATTGTACCACATCAACATAATTTAAATACCAATTAAACACTAATTAAACATAATTAATTGCCCAAAATAATTTTTAAAGGTGGGTCACTCACCTGGAGCACGCAATTAAACCATGATCCACCATGGGATCAATTCCACGACTCACCGGTGCTCCTAGAACACAATTCACATATAGTCAAATAAATTAATATTTTATTTGGGTAAATAATACCCGGTACCCGAGGGGGTCAAACACAAACGTTATCCAAAATAGTCGAATAATATACCGAATCGAAGCTTGAGCGACGAGGATTACAAATCCGGTCTTACTTCTCGGAGATCGGACCGGTGGTGGCCGGAATCTCGCCAGAAAGCTTTCGGGATTCAACTCTTCGATTCCCTCAATCCGTCGCGAATTGGTAGAAAAGGACCCTGGATTTGGATTCAAGGGGTCGGAATCAGTGGAGAGGGACCGGCGGTGCAACTAGGTACTCGCCGGAACAGTGACTTCCGGCGAGCTGCCGTGGTCACTGGCAACCGTAGCCGGCGGCGGCGCGTGTGGTGGCCGTTGGCTGAGATTTTTGGCAGTTTTATAGATCGAGGGGAGAGGATTCCAATGGGACCAGCGGTGAGGCAAACAAAGGCCGGACGGCGGAGAGATCGGGGTTTGAAGATTTTCGGCCCCTCGCCGGAAAATGCTCCGATCCCGGCGCGTCGGAGGTCCGGTGGCCGTGAAATTTGGTGGGTAGGCCAAACTTGAGGAGGTGGTGAGGGGTGGCTGGCGCATGTGGCTTGAAAATGGCTGGAAACAGGGCAAACGGCGATGGCCGACGGTGGAGGGAAAAAATCACCACCGAGCTTCGCCGCCTCGATCCGGGCACGTCCGGCGGCCGGCGACCGTGAGATTTTGGGATTTGGCCGGAAATGGGAAAGGGGTTCCGTCTGGCCGGCGCGTGTAGCCCTTCGGTGGCCGGACGGTGGCCAACCGGTGGTGGCTGGTCGTTTCTCTCTCTCCTCTCTCTCTCTTTCTCTCTTTTCCCCGGTGTTTTTGCCAAATAAAAGCCACCATGGGTGACATTGTTCATCCACGTGGACCAATAAGGTGACGACACGTGGCATTTTACTGTTCATCGATTCAAAAATATTAAAATATTACGGTATCCTGCAAACTTCACGCGTCCATAACTTTTTAACCGTACGTCCAAATTAGGCGTGCCACTAGTCTGTGAACTCGTATCGACGAGCACTTTACAACCATACCAAAGTCAAAGTAAAATTATACAACCATAAAAAGTCAACTCCCGGCATCTTTTGATAGTTTGAACCTCAACTTGTTTTGCTCATAACTTTCAAGCCATAGCTTTGTTTTCAACGTGCTACTAGTCTACGAACTCATGCCAACGTGTACTTCGTAACGGTACCTCCGTCAACCTAGAATTCCGATCGGGTCAAAAAGTCAACTTTTGACCCCTTCGGTCAATGGTCAAAGTCAAAGTCAACGGTCAACCTCGGCCAACCTCCGTCAATGTGCAAAAATTCCGACATGGTTCGGGACGGGGTGTTACAACCTTCCCCCCTTACAAAAATTTGATCTTCGAAATTTCTTACGTCGCTGAAACGTATAAGAATATTGATTGTTGATTTGTGTCTCAAGCTTCCACGTCGCTTTCTCGACTAGATTAATTCACCACGAGACTTTTGATCTGAGAAAATAGTCTTATTGACCCATATGCATTCTTCATGACTTAAAAATCTGCATTGGTCGCTCCTTACATGACAAGTCTCTGATGTCCTTTCGTAGCAACAACACGTGAGTTACGCTGCATACCCATATCTACTTCCCCGAAAATGCTAACTTGCATGCCACAAAACCAATTCTTCCAATAACCCTGTAGAACCAATGCAACAAGAACTTGGCCTTTTCTATCAACCAAAGCATACAACCCTCTTCTACGGAGATAATTTCAAACTTTAATCTCAGACTTCGAATTCAACATCTTCTCCTTGCATGTCGGCTTAACTCATGTGTCGATTCCTGAGCGGTCTTCAACTCTCTTGGGTGACCTTCGCCTTATTCATAGTCATCCGTAGGTGTTCGCATCCAATTCATGTTGGTCGTCGTGTGGTGCTTCTCCTCACCTACTTCACTTCAACACTGTGGAGTTCGGCCCTGCCTTCCATATTGAATCCCATACAAAGACACCTCGATGCTCGCTTGGTGGTTAATATCGTAACGAATCCTATCGGTGGAAATTGCTCAATCCAGCTCCTTTCGACATTGCATACTGCATGGTCTCAACATAACTTCCAAGTGTGAATTTTGCACTTTGCTTGTCCATTGGCCTATGGTGAAAGGCGATGCAGTCGTTAGGTCTCGCTCCAAGTGTATCTGTTAACCTTTATGTAACAGCCCAGACCACCCGCATCAGAATATTGTCCTCTTTGGCCCAGGGTTCAGACCCTCTCTCCCCCCTGGCCTCAAGGTTTTACTTCTGCGACCCCAGTTACACGGTGGGTCCACAAAACGCGTCCTGAAGGGAGAGGTATCCACAGCCTTATAAAGACTGCTTCGTGCCCCTCTCCAACCGATGTGGGATGTTACATTTGTCATAGTCTTGAAATAAAGCTCGAATCTCAAATAGTCGTGATGGCGATTGATGCTCTATGCAGACTCATAATACGCTTTACAAACAGCTTGGCTGACTTATCTCAGTAAGAACCACTCTTGTACCAGAAAAAAGTACGCTTCATTTCCACTCCCCGCTTCCACTTGTCGGCAGCTTAACTTAGCAAGTATAATAGAGACCTCATCCACTATCACTACACTGCCATCACGCCTAATAGTGAATTTTAACTTTCCTCTTGCGTAACTTTCCTCCTCATGCCCATTACTTAAGGATATTCAAACTAGGTCACGAGAACACGATCTACAAGTCTTGGTCATAGTCGAACGCTAACCATAAAGTGTTTCTGAAGCATGCATCCTTAAATCAACAACCAAGTAGAACTTTAATCGCTGTCTGGATCTTGTTTGATTCTCTAAACGTTGTCGTACATTCTCTTTGTGAGTGATAGTTTAAGCATGAAATCCATGTTTACATCTCCCCACTCGACATGGAAATGGGCAAGGATTGGAACTACCTCAAACGTCTTTATCCCCCACTTTTACTTGTCGGTGACTTAAGTACCTTTATTCGAATCCTGTAACTTCCTTTATCGTGCCAAACCATAATGTCATCTAGTGAGCATTCCATACATCTTTGTATCCTTGGGGTGTATCGCATACATTGAATCACGTGCTTCTTTTAGGACCTCCTTTTTGAACTCAACGATATCCTACTTTGGATTCTCAATTGGCGATACTTAAACCTTAAGTCGCTCTTAACCTGCATAGGGAATTGTTAAAACTCCACATTGGAACAATAATAAAAACATGAACAAATGCAAAAAATCATATCTTAAAATCCATAGCATAAAATAAAATATGCACGCTCGTAGTGGAGGTATATACGACACCTTCCACATGCTACGTAATCCATGATTCCAACTATTGCCGACACTCTGCTACCAATACAAACCAGGGTGGTTGCTTATATTGGCCGTCCAATCCCCTGGACTCGTAGGCAACATGATTATGGGGCTAGCTCTACATGGACCACATTAGTTCGCCGCCTCCGTATGGTGCAGTATAATATCAAACAATATAACATACAAACACATATATGAACATAAACAAAAATACTTGAATAAAACACCTTTAATTTCAAATATCACCTTGAAAAGTATTTAATTTTTTAATAATCGATCAGGAAAAATATTTTGACACCTTGAGGTTGATCGACACACATCCATACTCGGCAACGGGTATCGATTATGGGTGGTGACCTTGCTAAACCATTGATAGCCGATACACACCCTTAGGCAATCATCTTTCTTCTCCATGACTGAAACAAATGCCATTCACGATGATAAACTTGACCTAGTGAAACCTTTATTCACCAAATCTTGCAGCTAAGCCTTTAAGTCCTTCAACTTTGATGGAGTCGCACGGCATGGCGGTATTGAAGTAGATCAATGTCCAAAGCCAAATCAATAATGAATTGATATCCTTTTTACGGTCACAATCCAGATAACTTGCTGGGAAAATGCTTTCGAATTGCTTTCCACTATTAGCGGTTCCAATGCTCACCATCTTCTTTGGCATCAACCACCTGGGCCATAGACCCTTAACAACCATTCTCCGATAGCTCCTTGGAGACGAGGATAGAAATTAACCACAGCAAAGGCCTCCTAACTCCTCCACGAAGCACCACTTCAGGTAAGCTGAATCACTTTAACTTTACTCCTTTATGCTAGCGGTCCATAAACATAAGTTGCATAACCACTCGATCCATATCTAGGACCACTTCGAATCTCAAAAAGATTCACAGAATTCGATCTGCCCCATTACTTTACCTTCGAAAAGAAAGGCAATCCTCGACCATTGACTAGGCCATAGGAATTCCCCGTCAGGATAGGTGATTCTAATTGACACCCTCGAAGATTAGAGTTATTCAAACTCGGGCAACGAATTTGCCTCGAGATAAAGGGAAAGAACGCTTTAAGACGGGTAAAAATGAGAGATTAGACGCGAATGGGATGCACAACAATGCACAGTCCCTTAGGAATACTATAATCTTGAGCTCTGATACCAACTGTCAGGACCCGCCCATAATTCCTCCCCTTAACCCTAGACAAGCCCTGATCCCAGGGAAATACCACCGAACCTTCCAACGAAAAATCCGGCAGCACCTCCCCTAAGGGTAGGACTAACCAAAAATTTCCTGCACTGAAAACACACTTCTATATTCATCCCCTTATTCCTCCCACAATACTACAGATTGATTCCACAAATTTACAGCACTTCAAAGAATAACAGCAATCCAGTGCATAATTAATACATAAATTTCCAATACAGTATACAGAGCATTATACAAATAAATATGAAATTAATACAATGACCGACAAAAAATAATACAGGATGGAGAGGAAAAAGGAAAGGAGATGCTCCTTGGACTTTCGGCAACGAACTGAGACGTTGGGCTCGCCCCGGACAATCAACGTCTCCAACCTGGACCTAGGGGAACGGAATTTAAAAACGTGAGATGCTAATCATCTCAGTGAGTGACCCTAGCTACTGAACACTTTTAATAATAATAATAATAATATTATAACAAATAAGGGAATTGAATTAATACCAACAATTAATAAATAAATAATAATAACAGTTGGAAATAATAATTTTCCCTTAAAACTCTCACTAATCACTCCGTTGGAAATGTTCCCTTTTTAAAACAATTTCACAAAACCCGATATTCGTACTTCTCGAAAACCAAGGGATCAAACCATTTGATAAACAATAAATAAATAAATAAATAAATAAATACCCCAATATATAATTAAAATGTAATAATTCATAATAAATAACTTTCAACACTTTTGGGGTTTGGAACTTTATCTGAAAATTTACACTTAACGCACCACACCATATACCGGTGATGCCCTCCGATACCCAGCGTCCTGAGCATCGACTGGCGGGAGATTAAAGAGAGAAACTTGCAAACGACACTTCGGCGTCCCGACAGTACCGCTGCTGAAACCGTCATCCTGGCCAAGGAGGGGGGCGGCTGTGGCCAATATCAAACTTGCCTGCCCACGGTCCAATGGCAACTCACGGGAGACATAATACTTGTGCGCTAAACCACATATACATATACCAGAACACCAAAACTGTATGAATGCGTCTAAAATAATTATTTAATCAACCATACCGTTCTTTCCAAAATTACCGTGGGAAATATATTAAATTTTCACACTTACCATCCCACATATGTTCATTTAACAAACCGGTACGAAACATCGATAACAAATAAAACCATAATTTTTCTCGTAATACAAGGTTCAACAAATAAAATACCGTGGGCATAATTATAAAATTAAACCACCAATTTAAACAAATATTTTCATAAAATATTTAAACCAATTATGCCCAAAAATAATACTTAAAACCACGTACAATTATTACCGAAATATACTTTGCTCATGCACAATAAATAAATTAAATCACAACAAAATCATAATTAAATTGTACCACATGAGCATAATTTAAATACCAATTAAACACTAATTAAACATAATTAATTGTCCAAAATATTTTTTAAAGGTGGGTCACTCACCTGAAGCACGCAATTAAACCATGATCCACCATGGGATCAATTCCACGACTCACCGGTGCTCCTAGAACACAATTCACACACAGTCAAATAAATTAATATTTTATTCAGATAAATAATACCCGGTACCCGGGGGGGTCAAACACAAACGTTATCCAAAATAGTCGAATAATATACCGAATCGAAGCTTGAGCGACGAGGATTACAAATCCAGTCTTACTTCTCGGAGATCGGACCGGTGGTGGCCGGAATCTCACCGGAAAGCTTTCGGGATTCAACTCTTTGATTCTCTCAATCCATCGCGAATTGGCAGAAAGGACCCCGGATTTGGATTCAGGGGGTCGGAATCAGTGGAGAGGGACCGGCGGTGCAACTGGGTACTCGCCGGAACAGTGACTTCCGACGAGCCGCTGCGGTCACCGGCAACCATTGCCGGCGGCGGCGCGTGCGGTGGTCGTTGGCTGAGATTTTTGGCGGTTCTGTAGATCGAGGGGAGAGGATTCCAATGGGACCGGCGGTGAGGCAAACGGAGTCCGGACGGTGGAGAGATCGGGGTTTGAAGATTTTCGGCCCCTCGCCGGAAAACGCTCCGATCCCGGCGCGTCGGAGGTCCGGTGGCCGTGAAATTTGGTGGGTAGGCCAGAATTGAGGAGGTGGTGAGGGGTCGCTGGCGCGTGTGGCCTGAAAATGGCCGAAAACAGGGTAAACGGTGGTGGCCGGCGGTGAAGGGAAAAAATCACCGCCGAGCTTCGCCGCCTCGATCCCGGCACGTCCGGCGGCCGGTATCCGTGAGATTTTGGGGTTTGGTCGGAAATGGGAAGGGGGTTCCATCTGGCCGGTGCGTGTAGCCCTCCAGTGGCCGGACGGTGGCCAATCGGTGGTGGCCGGTCGTTTCTCTCTCTCTCTTTCTTCCCCGGCGTTTTTGCCAAATAAAAGCCACCATGGGTGACACTGTTCATCCACGTGGACCAATCAGTTGACGACACATGGCGTTTCACTGTTCATCAATTCAAAAATATTAAAATATTACGATATCCTACAAACTTCACGCGTCCATAACTTTTTAACCGTACGTCCAAATTAGGCGTGCCGCTAGTCTGTGAACTCATATCGACGAGCACTTTACAACCATAGCAAAGTCAAAGCAAAATTATACAACCATAAAAAGTCAACTCCTGGTACCTTTTGACAGTTTGAACCTCAACTTATTTTGCTCATAACTTTCAAACCGTAGTTCCGTTTTTAACGTGCTACTAGTCTACGAACTTGTTCCAATGTGTACTTCGTAACGGTACCTCCGTCAACCTAGAATTCCAATCGGGTCAAAAAGTCAACTTTTGACCCCTTCGGTCAACGGTCAACCTCGATCAACCTCCTTCAACGTGCAAAAATTCTGACATGGTTCGGGACGGGGTGTTACAGATGGAGTTATTGAAGTATTATGACTGTGTGATTGATTATCACCCAGGCAAGGCGAATGTAGTGGCAGATGCTTTGAGTAGGAAGGTTATCGGATCTCTTGCTCACATCCAAGCCATCCAACTACCTCTCATGGTGGAGTTGAAGAAGATGGGGGTGTTAATGCATATGCATCCTTCGGGAGTTCTTATGGCTAGTTTCAGGTGCGACCGGTGTTGGTGGATCGTATATTGAAGACGCAATCGGAAGATCCTAAATTGAGAACAATTAAGAGCAAGGTACAAGAAGGTCTTGATCCGGAGTTTTCCATAAGGAGGGATGGAGCCCTCGTGTATAAAGGACGACTTTGCGTTCCTGATATCCCAGAACTCAAGAAGGAGATTTTAGAAGAGGCGCATAGCTCGATGTATGCGATGCATCCTGGAAGTACTAAAATGTACCAAACGCTTGTTAAGTATTATTGGTGGATTGGCATGAAGAGAGAAGTAGCAGATTTTGTATCAAAGTGTTTGATCTGTCAACAAGTAAAGGCAGAAAGACAGAAGCCTTAGGGACTACTCCAATCCTTACCGATTCCCGTGTGGAAGTGGGAAGAACTCAACATGGACTTCGTATTCAAACTTCCTTCCACACCTAGAAGGTACGACGGCATTTGGGTAATCATCGATCGTCTTACCAAGTCGGCACACTTCTTACCGATATGAGAACGTTTTTCACCCGAGAAGTTATCCCAGTTGTTCGTGCAACGTATTGTAAGTCTTCATGGGGTACCGTTAGCCATCGTCTCCGATCAAGATCCGCATTTTACTTCACGACTATGGCGGAAGTTGGCTGATGCACTAGGAGCAAGACTTAACTACAGCACCGCTTTTCACCCGCAATCTGATGGACAAGCTGAGCGCACAATTCAGACATTAGAAGACATGCTAAGGTCGTGTGTTATGCAATTTTGCGGTAGCTGGGATGAACAATTGCCATTGATAGAATTTGTCTACAACAACAGTTATCAGGCGAGTATTGGGATGTCCCCGTATGAAGCTTTATATGGGAGGCAGTGTCGGACACCTCTGTGTTGGAGTGAGGTAGGAGAAGAGAGACTCCTTGCAACGAATAATGCGGTTGGATCTGAATATTTAAGGATGACTTTGGACAAGGTGAAAATTATTAAAGACCGATTGAAGGTTGCCCAAGATCGACAGAAGAGTTATGCCGATGTGCGTAGGAAGGATTTGGAATTCGAAGTAGGAGATTGGGTATTCCTAAAACTATCTCCATGGAAAAGAGTCGTACGCTTTGGTCGATGAGGTAAGTTGGGTCCTCGTTATATTGGGCTTTACGAGATTACGGAGAGGATTGGCTTTGTGGCTTATAGATTGGCGTTATCGGAAGAGCTAGCCCGAGTGCACAACGTGTTTCATGTTTCGATGCTACGGAAATACATCGCAGACCCCTCACACGTACTCGAGAGTCCGAACATAGAATTAAGGGAAGATCTTTTGTATATGGAGCAGCCAGTGCAGATTTTGGATCGCGAGGAGCGGGTGCTACGTAAAAACACTATTCCTCTAGTTAAAGTTTTATGGCGGAACCATTTAGTCGAGGAAGCAACATGGGAGCCTGAAGCGCAGATGCATGATCAGTACCCTTATCTGTTCTAGTGACGTGCGAAATTTTGAGGAAGAAATTTTTATAAGGGGGGGGGGGAGGGAGGTTGTAACACCCCGTCCCAAATCACACCGGAATCCGTGCACGTTGACCGAGGTTGACCGTTGACCGAGGGGGATCAAAAGTTGACTTTTTGTTCCAGTTGGAATTTCTAGTTGACCAGGGTACCGTGGCGAAGTGCATGATGCCCCGAGTTCGTAGACTAGTAGCACATCAAAAAAGGAGCTACGGTTTGAAAGTTATGGGCAAAACAAGTCGAGGTACAAACTGTCCAAAAGGTGTCGGAAGTTGACTTTTTCTTATGGTGTAATTTTGTTTTGACTCTTGTATGGTTGTAAAGTACTCGTTGATATGAGTTCATAGACTAGTGGCACGCTTAAATCGGACATTTGGTTAAAAAGTTATGGACGTTTGAAATTCACCGGATACCGTAATATTTTATTATATCTAGCTTAAGTGCACAGTAATGCCATGTGTCATCACGTGATTGGTTCACATGGATGAACAGTGTCACCACAATGGCTTTTATTTGACAAAAATCTCAGGGAGGAGAGAGAAAGAGAGAGAGGAGAGAGAGAGAGAGAGAGAGACGACTGGCCGCCGGATTCCGACAAATTTTCCGGCCGATTCTCGTTACACGCGCTGGCCAGACGGAAGCCTCTTCCCATTTCTGGCCAAACCCCAAAATCTCACGGCCATTGGTCGTCGGACGAGCCCGGATTGAGGCGGCGAAGTTCGGCGGCGATTTTTCCCTCCACCGCCGGCCACCGCCGTTTGCCCTGTTTCTGGCCATTTTCAGGCCACACGCGCCAGCCACCCCTCACCACCTCCTCAAGTCTGGCCAACCCACTAAATTTCATGGCCACCGGACCTCCGACGCGCCGGGATCGGAGCATTTTTCGGCGAGGGGCCGAAAATATTCAAACCTCGATTTCTCCACCGTCCGACCTCCGTTTGCCTCACCACCGGTCCCGTTAGAATCCTCTCCCCTCGGTCTACAAAACCACTAAAAATCTCAGCCAACGGCCACCGCTGGCAACAGTTGCCGGTGACCGCGGCGGCTCGCCGGAAGTTACTGTTCCGGCGAGTACCCAGTTGCACCGCCAGTCCTTGTCCACTGTTTCCGACCTCCTGAATCCAAATCTGGCATCCTTTTCTGCCAATTCACGATGGTTTAGGAGAATTGAGGAGTCGAATCCCAAAAGCTTTCCGGCGAGATTCCGGCCACCTCGGGTCCGATCACCGGAAAGTAAGACCGATTCCGTGGTCCTCATCACTCAAGCTTTGATTCGGTATATAACTCGTAACTTTTAGATGTCGTTTGTGTTCGCTCCCCGGGTACCCATTTGGGAATTATCCGAATAAAATATTAATTTATTGGGTTGGTGTACTGTGGATGTTTTAGGTGCGCGCGCAAGTAGTGGAGTTGATCCTACGGAGGATCTTAGCTGATTTGCGTGCTCCAGGTGAGTGACCCACCTTTAAAAATATTTTGGGCAATTAATTATGTTTAATTGGTATTTAAATTATGCTCATGTGGTACAATTTAATTATGGTTTTATTGTGATTTAATTTATTTATTACGCATGAGCAAAGTATATTTCGGTAATAGTCGTACGTGGTTTTAAGTATTATTTTTTGGCATAATTGGTTTAAATATTTTATGAAAATATTTGTTTAAAATGGTGGTTTAATTTTATAATTATGCCCACGGTATGTTAATTGTTGAACCTCGTATTACGAGAAAAATTATGGTTTATTTGTTATCGATGTTTTCGTACCAAATTGTTAAATGCAAATATGTGGGATGGTAAATGTGAAAATTTAATATATTTCCCACGGTAATTTTGGAAAACGGTACGATTGATTTAATAATTATTTTTAGACGCATTCATACAGTATTGGTGTTCTGGTATATGTATATGTGGTTCAGCGCGCAAGTATTATTATGTCTCTCGTGAGTTGCCATTGGACCGTGGGCAGGCAAGTTTGATATTGGCCACAGCCGCCCCCCTCCTTGGCCGGGATGACGGTTTCAGCAGTGGTACTGTCGGGACGCCGAAGTGCCGTTTGCAAGTTTCTCTCTTTAATCTCCCCGCCAGTCGATGCTCAGGACGCTGGGTATCGGAGGGCATCACCGGTATATGGTGTGGTGCGTCAAGTGTAAAATTTCAGATAAAGTTCCAAATCCCAAAAGTGTTCAAAGTTAATTATTATGATTTATTATATTTTAATTATATATTGGGGTATTTATTTATTTATTGTTTATCAAATGGTTTGATCCCTTGGTTTTTGGGAGGTACGAATATCGGGTTTTGTGAAATTGTTTTAAAAAGGGAACATTTCCAACGGAGTGATTAGTGAGAGTTTTGAGGGAAAATTATTATTTCCAACTGTTATTATTATTTATTTATTAATTGTTGGTATTAATTCAATTCCCTTATTTGTCATATTATTATTATTATTATTATCATTAACAGTGTTCAGTAGTTAGGGTCACTCATTGAGATAATTAGCATCTCACGTTTTTAAGTTCCGTTCCCTTAGGTGCAAGGGTGATAGACGTTCTTCCGGGCCGAACCAGTTCTCCGCCGTTATCGTGTTTCGAGAAGTACTTTTGTACTCATTCCTTTCAGTTGTATTATTTCTTTCATCTTTGTTGTATTTCTGTTGAATAGCACTTCATAAAGCTCTGTATACTATTTGGACACTTATGTTTTATTCATGCACTGGCTTACCGTTATTGTTGTGAAATGCTGTAAATTTGTGGAATCAATTTGTAGTTTTGCGGGAGGAATAATGGGATGAGTGTAGAAGTGTGTTTTCAGTGCAGGTGATTTTTGGTAAGTCCTACCCTTAGGGGAGGTGCTGCCGGATTTTCCGTTGGAAGGTTCGGTGGTATTTCCCTAGGATCAGGGCTTGTCTAGGGTTCCGGGGAAGGAATTTTGGGTGGGTCCTGACAGCTTTATTCCAAGCGGTCTTGGGTCGGTACATGTCCTTCAGCTTATTCAAAAAGGTGTATGTGTCTATTTCTTGTGCAACATGATGGAAGACACTTTGGTCGATCCATTGGCGGATTTGACCGATCATTTTCCTCTTCATCTTCTTCCATTTTGCTTCTTTGGTGGGATCGGGATTCTTTCCTTTGGCATCTAAGGGGTCAAATAAGTCCTTGTAATTTAGAAGATCTTCCATCCGATATCTCCAAAGTGCATAGGTGGTCGCAGTTAGACCTGGCAATTTGGATCATGACACGGCGACACGACTCGAAAACGACACGGAATAAATGGGTTTGGGTTTATTATAAATGGGTTCGGGTCATAATCGGATCAACCCGTTTAACACGATTATTAATCGTGTCATTTTCGGGTTGACCTGTTTAACTCGAAATTGACCCGTTACGACCCATTTATTAAACGTGTCAGTTTCAACCCGACACGATTATATACCTATTACAACCCATTTAAATTTAATTTTAAATTAATATTTTATCACTAATATAATATTTAATAACTAAAAAAATATTATAAATTAAAAATTTTATAAAAATAATTTTCTATTACTAATTTTTTAAAAACAAAAAATACATCTTTAATAAAAACAAAAACATAAAAATAACAAAAAATTTTGGGTTAATAGGTTAATTTTCGGGTTAACGGGTTAATAGGTTAGTTTTCGAGTTAATAGGTCAATTTCAGGTTAACGGGTTAATAGGTCAACACGACCCGTTAAAATAATCGTGTTAAACGGGTCGTATCGTGTTGACCTGTTTATAAACAGGTCGGGTTAGTGTTTTAGGTATCTGACACGATTAATAAATGGGTCATGTTCGGGTTAAGCATTTTTGACACGATTATTAAACGGGTTGACACAAACACGACCCACCAACCCGAATTGCCAGGTATAGTCGCAGTAAGCTTGATCATCGCTCCTGAATATGACTCATCCATTGACATCTTGTCTTACAAAAATTTGGAGCTGAATTCGGAAAAATAGAGTCCATCAATGTGTCAGAAACGGTCAAAAATGATGGGTTTGACTCTTTTCAGGTCAAAATCTGAATCTTCAAAATTTAGGGCCAAAGTGCAATTTCCAAAAATTTCGGATCAAACTGCAAATACCAAAAATACAAGGATATTTTTGCAATTTCAGAAAATTTTTGGACCGATGCTGATGTGGCTGATGATGTGGCATACAAGATGACATGGCAGGGTGACATGGCAGGCAAGTTCAACTTGCATACAGATTCCTAAAAAAATAAATAAATAAATAAAACTTTTTTTATAATTACAATACCTTTTTTTTATAATTACAATACGCCACTCTTACATTTTAATTATATATTTTTATTAATGAATTACAATTATTTTATGCCAACGAAGTAATTTTTTTAAGGTGTTGATATTCCTAATTGAATAATTACAAGATAATTTATCAAAATAATAATAATAATTATTATTATTATATTAAAAAATAATATTATTAAAATACCAATATAATAGTTTTCAATATATATATATATATACATATGTATTATAACACTATCGGCTCTTTTTTTGTATTTGAAAAAGAAAAAAAGCCACAACGGTCTCAAAATCACTTCGTTTTATTTTTATTTCTTGAGCCGATCTATATGCAAAATGAAAGAATGCACTAGCTTTACTTCGTCTGTGAACCAACTCGGTTCGAAGTGTTTTTCTTAATCAACTCTGCTTAGCCAAAAGTGTTTTTCTGCAAAATCAATCCCATGTACAGAAAGATTTAAGCAGTATTATTTTCCTTGCTATTTTTGTGTTAAATATATTTAATGTAAGTATATTCCCTTTTTGTTTTTGTTCTAGTTTTCTGTACGGTGCAACTTTGGGACGGATATATGGAAATTCTTTTTTGCATACAATTAAGATTTCAGAAGATGATCATGTTATACTTATTTGCCTTTTGTTCTGCTTTACTCTTTTACCTTGAATACTTTGTCAAGTATGAGACTTTTGCAACCCATTGAACTCTTAACAGCTAATCAGTAGTATCCTTAAAAAATGAACTATTTTCTTCAATTACTGTTTTGCAGATTAGGGATTTAAAAACCGCAGAGAGAGAGGAAGATATTAGCTTCTATGGTGGTTTTGTAGGTAAGATTATCTTCTCGTAATTACCTTTATTGTTTCTTACAAACTTTGAAGGCTCTTCATTTATGGTTGGCAAAGCTTTGGCTTCTGTTTACTGGGGGACTAGTGCCTGATCCGCTATGGTCAAAAACCTGTGACAAACAGGGACTATCTCAGTGTTAGCGTATACTATTTTGCCACTTGGATGCAGTTCATTATGTGAAACTTACTCTGGATTATGTACAATTCAGAACTATACATTTCTGAAACAATCTTCGTTGTTCATCTCTTAGGGTAATTTTCAACACTCTTTTTGGCCTTAGTGTAAACTTTTGGATGACCATTGTTACAATGTTTCTTCATGGAAGCTTGAATAGTTTACTTGGGCCAATCAAGGTACCATAGTGTTCTGTAATCATAATTGATGGTTCCTCTACTGCTTCTCCTCTCTAGTATTTTTTTAATTTTTAATTTTTTGAGTTTGGTAATTGCTGAAGTGCTTCTAAGATTTTACAATTAAAGGAAATAGCAAACCAACATATTCCGTGGTGAAAAACATAAAATAGTTAAACTTTTCTAAAAATTTTCACACTTTGAAAGAATTTCCGGTATATTGATTGCGTGTGTATCTCTATCTTCCCTTTTTATGCTTGCAAGTATTAGCTTGATGTTTCTGGACCATCTTGTTATTCAGCCAGCAGAGAAGTATCCAAATATGTTTTGAAAAAAGTTCATAGTTTGGAAGGTAAGGTTTGTTTTCGCATTTCTTCCAATAATAGATACGCCATTGAATTTTCTACTTACACCTTAAGTTCCTGACATCTTATCAAATTCCAGGGGGCTTCTTGTCTTCCATAGTTTGCTCTATCCGCTTATGGAAATGATGATATGTGACATGGTGGCTGCTCTGCTCTCATTGCAGGGTGTAGCTGCTTGTAGCATCTGTATATTTCCTATTACATTCTTCGCTGATTTTAGGTTAACTTTTCATATACAGGTTTTATCTATACTTTTGTTGACAAGTTACACCCATATAACTTGATAATTACTGCCGAGTCTACCCAACTTTGATATCATGACTTAAAAACTATTTTTGCTTTTTTCTTTTACGAGTGTATAGATTTTTTGTTTATATAGTTTACAGTCGACAGAAAACATGATCATAATAGGTTTCAAAAGCTAGATAGTAGTTTTGGGAAGATGTTGAATTTTAGTCATTGATGATTTCATCCCTTTGTTAATTTCTTTAATTCAAAATCCTTTTTCTGTCATTACATGCTAATACGTCCTGTTTGAAACTTGAAACATTTGTTGCACATCACCTTCTTGAAGTCAAGTGCATTATAAGGTAAGATAGAGCAAGCTATTGTGCTTCCTAAACAGCTTCACCTGTTTCTAGTATAATCAGCTACAAAGATCCTATCCATTTTTGTATCTTCTGTAAAAAATGAATGGAGTTTGCAGGCATAGGCATCTACCAAAACCAATATTCAAGGCGGCTGCTCTCAGATGAACCATGACTGAAGCTCAGAGAAGAAAAGAAGAAAGGAGCAAAAAACACAGCACCCCAGGTAGTATTACCATAGGGCCACTACGTAAAATGAGAATCCTAAAAGTAGTTGAGTGAGTTATGGACAGATTCATGAGGGGTTGTGCATTTTGTTTTTGTTGCCAAATTGTGTATTTCTAATTTTTTATTAATAGTTCAATGAAACCGCATCATAGGTTTAATTTTTACTGACAGTTCAGAAATCTTTGTACCTTTTTTGCAATCTTTTTTGCTTTTTAGTTAACCGTTGAACTTGAGAGTTTAGCCATAACTTCACAGTAGATGTACTATTTTAAGTTATAAAAGAAAGGAAACGAAAACCTTTCCTCTTTCTCTGTAATCCAGAAAAACCTTTACTTGAAGTAGATTAGCTTTGGCAATTGGCATAAAAAATTTACTATGAACTTTACCTTATTTATTTATATCCACAAGATACTATGAAAGAAACCTGCTTCTGTTTACAAGAGAGAAATCTGCTATGATCTAAAAAACTATAATATGTAGTAAAAAGTTCATCAATAACTCATAAGCTCCAGTTTAAACTTTGTACAAATGAAATATGGAAATAAATTGAACGACCTCACATTAAATGGATTACAACTATAGGTAATGTTTCAGAGAACCACATTTTTTTCTGTCTCAAAATATCTAACAGGAAAATAACCCACATGGTGGTTTTTATTTGAAAATAAAGTTTTGCATTAGGGGTAGAAATGGGTAATGCAAAAACTTGGAACTTCTATGACCTTGTAATCTCTTATCCTTTACTAGTCCACCTACCAGACCTCCTAACTGTCGATATTCAGAATGGTCAACCAAATTAATTTTCCTGATAATAAAAGCTAACCATTAGTTTCTTCACCAAAAATAAATAAATAAATAAAGAAAAGGCTAGCCACTAGTTTGATACTTACGGCTCAACAGAAATTAAGGTCCAAAGTCTTGAATGATTCCAGATTCAGCAGTCGAGGAATATCCTACCTGCATTTAACACAATCACAATGTACTTGTTCACAATCACTTAACCTTTTCCTGGAATTGAATTTAATATGTTATATTTGTATACTTCCATTGATCATTATTAGTTAATTATGTGATCCAAGGTAAGAGTAAAGTGTATTTGGTCCTGGTAACAATGACAAGAATAACAACGATAATAAAGTTTTTTGACATATAATCCGAATGTGTACATTAGAAACAATATAATTCAAAATTTGGTGACAGATAAAAGATTAAAGGCTTTCACGATCATTTACCAAATTTATCACGTCTAATACCAAAGAATTGACTAAAAAGTTTGTCATACTCATACCTTGGATTTTCTGCTAATAGTTTTGACTGTAGTCGATGAGATTCAACCTTGGTAGTTCAGCCATAACTTTCTTATGGCAGCATTAATGTCACCCTCTTCTAACTGTTGCACTGGGAAAGAACTAAATTCGTAGTGGTCAAGAAGCAATTCGCCATCTTCATCAAGGCCACTGTCCATAGCTCCTTTCAAAAATTTTTCTTCACCTAGGTCTAATAAATGTTCGGTTTCCGAAGGCAGTATTAATTTCTTCAGTTTTGGGGTGCTAATATTTCCTTCGCAAAAACTCACCATCTGAGGGCAATATTTGAAAATTACCCGTTCCAAATTTGGAAATCTCATTACACAACTCCCTGAATAGAAACTCCTGAGTTTTTGTAGATTATAAAGTTCCAACTCTTCCAGCCCATCAAAAACAATTTTAGTACCCTCCTCTGTTTCACTTCCATTATAATCTGCTATTATTTGAATCATCCTTTCGCATTTTCCTATCACCATCGTTCTCAGTTGAGTCAGACTTTTAGCTGTTGATGGTGTTAACAAATATTCCATTTGATGGCATTTCGACACCACCAGAATCCTCAAAGCTTGGAAGGCTGGGACTAGATTCTTTAACGTATGGCATCGGAGTACAACTAAATATTTCAAATTCTGGAAGGCTCTTCCTGCAGGATGGTTATTCTTCTTCCATGAATCCATCAAACTGTCAGTCACCTCATCTAGAACTAGTAATTTCAAACCGGGAAATATTCCTGCTTGTTCTTGATCATCGTCATTTAGACCTTCATGATCAATTTCATATTGACAGTTCCACTTTGCTTTCTGGGCAACATTAATCAGCTTCAATATCAATCTTTTCAACTGAGGCAGCTTCCAAATAGAATCTTCAATTTCCAGTCTTGGACAATTAGTTATCCTCAATCTAGCCAAGGATGAAAACTCCGCCCAACTTTTGGAGCAAAATCTTTCCAAGTTTGGGAGATCGTCAAGCACTAAGAACTCAAGATTGGGAAGCATTTCCTCTTTTACCATCCTCTCTTTGTCATTTATGGCTAGTACATCTTCCATAACACTGCATCCACGTACCTCTAGGTGCTCAAGCTGTACAATGTTTCTGGCCATAGCAAAAGACAAGAGATACTTCAAACTGTTGCAACCATGAATCTTCAAGTTTGTTAGATTCTGCATGTTAAAGTTTTCCGGAGGATGGTCCGGCAACAACTTTTCGGAGTTCAGGGTGGACAACTTCAAATCCTTCAAGCTAGGCAATGCAACCTGTAGGGAATAATCATTCATCAAGATCTCGACTAGCTAGTAAAAATGCTATTCAATATTCATCACCAACAATGTGGCAGCTGATGTGGTGGTGGATCCCATACAAGTGCTATATTGAATAATCAAGAATTCAGAATTTTAATTAACTTTAAAAGTAACAACAAGAAGTCAGAAGTTTAGAGAATCAATCGTACCATGGGATAGAAAAAAGGCAGGGGGCGATTCACATCTAACGGCTCCTCTTTCCTGTGACCAGTGAAAGTAGTTTCCAATTTGGAAAAAGGGAAATGAGCAAGATTCGGAGAAGATTTTAATATCAAGGAACGTAAATGAGGAAACTCAATCTTCGCCAAGATTCTGTGGGGATTATCGTCATTCCTTCCATAAGTAACTATCTCACTCATCATCTTACAATTAATAACTTTGATCTCCTCAATCGCTCTGACACTGGAGAATGACAAGAGATTCTTCATTCTTTCACAATCTTTCACTTTCACAACTCTTAATTGGCCAAAAGGATTTGTTAAGAGTTCACCATGCCATATCCTTTCCAATTTCCTTAGATTTTCAAGATGTAATGACTCCAAACTTGGAAAGAAAGCATTCTGAGAATGATATCTCTGATCCATGGAATTAATGATGTATTGCATTTCATCATTATTCACAATTTTTAGATGCTTCAACTCTGGAAAACCCTCTCTGTCTAATTCATGTATAACATTGTTCAGACCAGTAGATCCATACAGATTCAAAACTTCTGACCTTTTCAGTAAGGCTTCAAGACCATGAAATTCTGTCAGTCTGCTTAGATTGAGCTCAATTAGTTCCAATTTTCTCGAAGCTGGCTTTCTTCGAGCAAAGGACTTGTCCAACTGTGTTGGTCTTTCTCCTATTAATATGTCGTATCTCTTCAAGTTCACACTAAACAAGTCTTTTGGCATAACATTGACATCTGGTATGTGCAAATGTAAAGTGGTCAGTCTAGATAAATTCTTTAACTCCATAAGACTAGCATTTCTTCTTCCAGAGTGGCATCCTTCAATCTCCCATCTTGTAAAACTCTTGAGCATATACAGTTCTTCTAAATGTACTAAATTTGATATGACATTGCATTCAATCACTTCAAGTTTGGAACAGTTGCCCAAATCTAATAATTGCAGACGAGTCAATTGTCCTATTTGTCCTGGCAAATTCCCAATTCGGGAATGTGCAAGGTCAAGAATTTTTAGATTCCTTAACTCTCCAATTAAAGCCACATCTTCTATCTCACACCAATTCAAAACCAGAGTATGAAGATTTTCAAGGAATTCAAAAGATGAAGGTAGCGGTTCTAGACATACAGAAGTCAACTGTAAAACTTTAAGCTCCTTCGTTGCTTCAAAAAAATGGTCTGGGATTTGGATGTTTCGATTCCTCCAGAAACTTGGATTCCAGATATGAAAAGACATAAGTTCCGGACACTCTAAGCTTTTTGGAAGTTGATAAGCATCATCCTCAAAATTTGAAAGTGAAATTGCAGTTGCGACTTTGAGTTTTTTATTGTCTTCCAGCTCAACAACATTTCTAAGACAAAACATATTGTGTTCTTCAGATCTAATTAAGATGACAACATCACGAACTACGTCATGCATTATTGTTATGTCCTTTCTGGAACCAACATTCAACAACAAAGAAGAAGCCTTGAGAGTATCAACCAGTGTAAGCACTTTCATTCTTGCCTCTTCTAAGTTTGTGATGCCTTGAAATAGTTCCGGCAGCCCCATAACATACTTCAACAAGAACTCGGTCTCAATCAGTGCATCTTCAGGAAGTAAACTACAAATCCAGAGTAATGACTTTGCTTCATGACTTTCTAAAAAGTCATAACTCAACTTTATGCTGGAATACACATTTTTTTTCATGCCTTTGATGTTGGTTGGGGCAGATCTTCTTAGCTCTTGCAAGGCATTACTCCAAATAGGATAGGCTTTCTTTTTCAACGCACTTGCAACCGTCGCAATGGCAATTGGTAAACCTCCACATTCTTTGACAATCTCAGTCGCCAAAGCCTGTATATCTTTGTTTTGGATTGATTTATCACCCACTATTTTGTCAAACAAAGCTTTTGCTTCATCCGAGGGTAAATCATCAATGGGGAAATTCATAGCAGCATCCATATCATTACATACCACATCTAGAGATCTAGAGGTGAGAAGAATCTTAGAGTCATTTTTACTATCATTTCCAAAAGCTATCCCAACTTCATACAACTCCAATTTCTCCCAGATGTCATCTATGACTAGTAACATCTTCTCTTCTCGCCCCAGTTGCTGACGTAGTCGTTTTGCTCTTACATTTTTGTCGTCCTCATTATCACCAAACTTTAGACCTAGCTGATCTGCAATTTCTTTTTGGATCTTGTGGGGGTCCGGAGTTTGAGATACAGTGACTATAACTGCCTTTTTGAATAGCTTGTCATCGTCAACAGCTTTTCTGGCAACTTCTTTAGCAAGCATGGTTTTGCCAACACCGCCCGTACCATAAACTCCAATCATCTTGACATCAGGATTCCTTAATGCCTCCAAAATTCTGTTGAAGATGGAGGTTCTTGATTGGAAAATCATGTAGCTTCCTTTGGTCATTTCAATGGCAGCCGACTGTGGTGGGACGCGGTAAGAAATCTTTTGTATTAATGTGTTTGCTCGTTGCATTTCATCACCAGCAGTTTCTGCCAAGGAGTTTGCTATCTTGCTGAGCCGCCTTCGTGATACCAGATTCGGAAAGAACTTGCTTGAACACAGAGGCATTGCATAATCTTCATCTTTAAAAAATTCATCATTAGCCTTTTTAAGGATCCCAGTTACTTCATTCATCCACTCCTCCACGGCACGTTCGATTTCTTCGCCATTTCTTCTAGCCTCCTCAATAGAGTGCTCCATCCTGGCTTTTTCACCTTCCAAACGCTGAATTTGAGACTTGACGTTGTCCACATTTCTTTTGTAGTGATAGATATAGCCCAGTTGACCGGCAACTGGACCAACTGTATACTCGCAAATTTTTGAACCAACCGCCATAAGAAAGTCCATGCTGATTTCCTGTAAAACCCAATAAAATTGTATAGAACAAAATTGCCAAATCATATTTGACAACAATTGAAAATATGTTCAATGAAGGGAATTAAGTACCTGCAGAGATGATTGGTAGTGGATATAAACGAGCTCAAGTTGTACTTTGAGGTGCAGTCTATTCCTTCTTTTTTTTGTTTTTTGTTCTGTTTTTTTTTTTTGGTAGTTTGGAATATATTGAAAGTAGAAGATGAAAGTAAAAAAAATTATATCAGATAGAGAAACAAAAAAGAACCAGAAAGTATCAAGTTGAAAGGCGGATTGACTCGCTCCAAATCAGAATGACAAATAGAAACCAGGAAAATGAAATGCAAGCATGAATATAAAAAAATAGCACTTAGAATAGAATGTAACAGTACGGCTCTCATTAGATCGAAATTATGTATCTCAACCAGTCTCTTATCAGGGCATTAAACTAAAATCTCTTATAACACGGGTTGAATTTCTTTAAAATGTTTGTAATATTATCATTTCATGCTTTTGACTGATTAACTATTAAAAGAAACTTGATGAAGCTTGTTGCTTTATTAGTGATATGTGTGTACATATATCGATATATGTTGTGGGGAATATTTTATCACTTCATAAATAATTGGATAACAAAGAAACGAATATCTAAACTGTCTAAAACAATTAAAATTTTGTGGCTCAATTTATTTAGATTGTCTAAATTTGGAAATCTTATTAAAATATTTTCTTTCTTTAAATGGCATATATATATATATATATATATATTTATATAACTGACATTTAAATATTTATATACAATCAACTTATATGACATATTTTTACAAAATTATGCTTTTAAAAACCCTCTCATGAATTATTTGACACTTACCAATGATTCCTGATGTTATTAAATAAAACAAAAAAAAAAAAAAAAACTTAAACTGTTAACAAGTTAAAGGAAAATTATACATTAAGACAAACTAGCCTTATAACAAATATATGTATAAAGATTTCAAAATGTAATGTTACTTAAATTCCACGATGAATAAATTTATTTAATTAATATTAATACTTATTTGAAGAAAGTATTATTTTTAATCATTTTTTAAGAAAATATCATTGTAAAAATATTGTTTTGATGAAAATGTTATTTTAAAATATTTTTAATGAAAATAAAAATTTTGATATAGATAATAAAAAAAAAATTGGATTAAATTATTTGGAAAATGGTATTATGGGTATGCCAACCGGATATTTTTGTCAAGTTAAAATATTTTTAGCATTTAATTAGCTAAAAGAAGCAATGTGTTGTACATAATCATAGTTGATGGCTTTATTTGTTATTTTAATAATTTAAGTCGGTTACTATGGTATTTGTAAAAATCAAATAGTTTATTGGGTTTTATGGAAAATGAAGACTGTATGGAAAATGAAATATTTTAATTTCATATCTCGGAAACAAAAATTCAAAATATGCACATTATAATAGTTTATAAATTAAATGTACATTATAAACAGAATTTGCCCCAAAGAAAAATGATAAAGAAATGAAAGGCATAGATTAAAAATAAAATATATTTAGAGCAACAGTGAAAATAACAAGATCCCAGAAAAGGAAATAAATAAATAAATAAAATAACCATTTAACTACCAACTCATGAAACCACTGAGAAACGAAAATGAAAGTAGGAAAATGAAACGGATAAAATTGCATACATAATGATCAAAGTGAGGTTCTAAAATTGAATCAGAATAAAACAAAATGTCAATTTGCAGGAAGCTAAGGGAAGTAAACCATGTACCTATATATTATATTAGAGTAGTAATATCTTTTGCGATGCTGACTTGGAGGAGTGGAGCTGCAAGAGAAGTACGTTTCTTTTTCTTTTTTGGCGAAGTAAAACGCAAGGTTTGTAAGAAATGAAAAACAGCTACAACAGAGAAATCAAAACAAACGAGGAGAGCAAACCGGTAAATATATGACAAAGAAAACAAACAAAAACCCAGAAAACGAAGAAAGAGAAAACTGACTTTCCACACCAACAGAGAAACTAATTTTTTTTTTTTTTTAATGGAACTGCTTTATAATTCCTTTTTTTTTTCCTTTAATTATGCAAAGTGAAAGAAAAAAAAAAACGAAGGAACAGAGGAATTGATTTTTCACACTGACAAAGAAACTGCTGAATAATATTTTTTTAATTTCATTTTTTTTTTTAAATAAATTTTGCAAAGTGAACACTAGGATTTAGAAGCAGAAAGGTGCCGAGTCGGCGATAGCAACAAAATAAGGGGACAAGCGCAAGCCAGGAAGTGCGTAGCTTTGTTTTCTGAAGGTGGGCTTGTAGACTGCATATAAAATAAGATATTTTAATTTCGTGTAGTTTAGCTAAAAGAAAGAAAATTACATATATTTACATTGGGATATATATTTTTTTCTATATATATTATTTTGTACATTATGATTTAGACTTTTATTCACTATAGTAATATAATATGCGTTACTTACATGTTCTTCAAGAAAAACATTACCAACATTAAAAGAGATTTTGTCCCCAAAAAAAAACAAAAACAATGGTAAAAAAATGTAAAGTAGAATAGAAGCAAACTATATATAAAACAAAAACAAGAAGAATAAGATACCCAAAAAAAAAAAAAAAAAATCAGTGAAAGAAACCAATGAGAGAAAACAAGAATTATTATTATTGTTTTAAAAAAAATATGTACTTGATTATAAATAGTTTCAGAACCTTCCCGGTCTATTTTAAGTGTAAATTTACTAAACCACAATAAAAAGAATCTCATCGAAAGAAAATAAAAATACAAAAACAAAATCAAGAGATGATATCAAAAACCAAGGATAAATGAAATGAAAGTGGGAAAATGTAATTGATAGAATTGCGTTCCTTATTGAAGCTTAGAGCATCTTCAATGGTTCTTTCTATTGGAGTCTATGTGGCATTGATTTTGGAAAGTATTCATGCTTATATGACATTCTTTCTATTTAATAGATAATGTTTTAGACAATTTCTCTCAAATGTGTTCTGTTTAAAATGTCCTAAAATACTAATATGTAATTTTTATTTTAAAATTATATCTAATTAAAAAAATAAAAAACTCACACAAGAGTTTTTTTTCTTTTAACAAAAATCAATAAAAATAAATAAAATGCTGACTCAGCTTGTCTAACAGAACTTCAAGAAGTAGACAGTGTCCTTCACAGTTTTTATTTCTTTTGTTACCACATCAGCTTGATAGAAGTAATGCACAAAACCATTGGAGAATATTTTTTTAAAACCTTATTTATTTATCTGATGTGCCAAACGATTTTTAAATATACAGAAAAGATTTTTTTAAAAAATTATCTATTTATCTGATATGCTAAACGATTTTAAATAGACAAAAAGTCATTGGAAATGTTCTTACATCAAATGGAGCGTTAAGAGTGTGGAAGGTTAAGAGGAATTCCTATAAAACCAGGCCATATAATGAATAACTATCCTATTTAGATTTTCACCTAACTTTCAACCACTATCATAGTACTTGACATTGATTTCTAGTCTTCTAACAATGACAAAACTAAATAAAGAAGCACGTATTAGTTTTGCGTATACACCTTTGTAGTTTTAGAAATTACATAAATATTCCACCACATTTCTTTTTTTGTTGCAATTTATCACTTATTTTATTGTGTACATTTTTTTTTATTGTTTTCTTTTTTCTTTTTTTGTTTTAAATCTGTGAAACTATCGTAATTCAATATAATGGAAATACAATCAATAAAAAGGTCAAAGAAAAATTATACACTAAGACAAAACCAGCCTTATAACAAATACATGGAGAGTAAAACTTTGTTAAAAAAATTAGAAATCTAGCCCTACAAGACAATCAAATGGTAAAAACCACTGTTTCCTCAAGCAATAATTTGAGTTTGAATCCCCCTCATCCCAATATATATATATATATATATAAATTATTAATCTATCTAATTTCATTTTTAAATTAATAATATATATTGTCAAATTAAAAGGTTTTAATTAAATATAATGATTTGACATTAATATTTTCCATTAGATCAAATAATAAATAAAATAAATAGAAAATATATATATATCTATATATATATATATATATATATAAAGTAGCAAAAGCAAGCATTGAAATAAACTGAAAATTTTTGGCGAGAAACTTAGGAATCTAGCCAAAGGGATAGAGGTTCAGGTTTCATCATCGTTGAGATCGGAACCTCAGTCATACATACGGAACTATAAACATAGAAACTGCTTTGGATTTTTTTTTTTTTTTTCCTATGGTGGTTTATAGCCTAATAAAAAAATTTGAGAACTTAATGGAGAACCACCATATAATAATATTTTATATTAACAATTGAGTTTTATTAAATATAATTACGAATAAATAATTTTTTTAGCAATATACAGGGTACTCATTTATACATAAAGAAAGAAACGATTGCAATCTAAATATGGATTAAGAAAAAACCAATAAATTAAATTTACATTTAAGAAAACCAAACAAATGACGATTAAGTAGTAATTTTTTTCATAAAGATTTCATAAAAAATTAAATACAAAAACTGCTTCATCCTTGTTTATATTTGATTGTTCAAAAAGCCCAAAAGGATTATTACTTGAATTCGTCCTAAACTTTACTAGTTGTAATTAAAAATATTCTTGTAACTTTCACACACAAATAACTTATATATAAACAATAAATACTTTTCTTATAACTACATCTTCACGATTCCCATTTCAATTTCTTTAGCATTTAATTTGTGCAGTCTGATATTTAAATAAATATATATATTTGATGATGTGCCATCCATATAAATGTTACGTTAGGTTTTGAGTATATGAATAGTCTGAATTTAAAAGCAAGTAAACAAGAACAAAAAGATAAATAAAACAATTAGAGACAGAATTGCGTACCCGAAGAAGGTTACAGCAAATGAAGTGCGAGGCTGGTGTGCAAGGAAAGAGGAATTTCTAGAAAACCAATGGCAGAAATTAATATTATGAAAAGCTTTATAATACCTTAGCATTATTATTGACTTCCAAGCCTCCTACTATTAATTTCCACTAATATTCACCCAAAAAAAAAAAGAAAAAAGAAAGAAAAAAAAAAGAAAAAAAAAAAGAAAGAAAAGTCTTCTACCAATGGCAAAAGACAGTGCAGCACATTCGGACCCACACCCTCAATAATTCTAAGTTGGTAGGCCCATTCCAATCCTAAAAATTAAACACAAAAAGGATGCGTCTGTAGGGTGTGCAAATATAAATCTCATATTAATCAATCTCATATTAATCAAACATTAGTATTCTAAAGGTATATAAGAGAATTAGATTATTTCCTATATAATATTAACCTTTTAAGTGGAACTTAAGCCTTAACAAGTTTGATAGCATAAAATTTCGGGTCATGGTGGTCATTATTTTATCTGTTCTTTTTATTTATTTATTCATTTTATTTTATTCTTCACTACTTGTATAATTAGTGGTGATTATTCTTTTTCTTTTATTTATTCATTTTACTTAATTCATCACTACTTGTATAATTAGTGGTGATTATTGATTAGTGATCATTTTATTTGTTCTTTTTCTTTTATTTATTCATTTTATTTTATTCATCACTACTTGTAAGATTAGAGGTGATTATTCCTTTTCTTTTATTTAAACAAAAATTACTATTCATCACTCCTTGTATAATTAGTGGTGATTATTGATTAGTGGTGTGGCTTACTTACAAATACGGGTGATTACTGATTACTGATTAGTAATGTGGCTTACTTACAGTTTAAAAATATTTCAGATGACCTTTTTTGTTTAAAAAGAGTCGTCCATTATTTGCCCACATTAAAATAGACAAGCTTGTTTGTGGCATCGTCCAATTTTTAGTATGATCTGTTGTATAATTTTTTTGTTTCTAGTGTCGTCTATTAGGTGTCATTGGAACCCTTGTCTTTTTGGTGTAGTGAATTTTTATAAATCAATTATCGACTACCATAAATTGTAAGGTTGCTATAATCGGCAACCAATATTACAACCTTTTACTATATATACATATGTATGGTGATGAATAACAATGTTATTTTTTAAAAACTAGTCCACCTCCAATGAACCTTAATTTGAATAATAATGTGGGTTCACACCTGAAATTATAGGAGTCATAAGTTGTAGGAAACATAGAATTTGTGATTTCACAGCTCATGTGGACCTCCAGAAGGAAAACAACCCATTCCTAACTACTTTTTTTTAGCATATTTTTAGTTGATTTACTATATGCCGCTCACATTTTTTTTTAATTTATTTTCTATTTTTTGTGTATTGGGTCTCAAAGTCAATTAACATTGCATGCTCAATAATATATTTTAAGTAGTTGAACACATTAATTTCAATGCTTTAAAAAATATAGGAACATGTCTCTGCCACCTTCTAGTGATCCTTCGTCCAAAAACTGCCCCACCTTAATTACAATATCAACCACCTTGGAATTAGTGAGTAATGTAATAAATTTAACCACCGCTATCTTTAGCTGCACCCACCAATTCTCCACCGTTGCCTTCTTAAGATTCGCTTTAAGATTATCTATATTGCATCTACAGATCTGCAAAGGAAGATATAACCCCGATGACGACCAGCAGCTGCAACTGTATTTGCCTTAATTAGGGAGCAATAATTCAGATTCAACTCAAACAATAAACTGTATATATATATACGGAAATTCTATGGTGAGGACGGTCCGCATGAATACCGCAGTTTTAATAACGATTTTTCATAATATTAACAACGGTTTCTTAGAAAATCTTCACCAATACTATGAAAAATAATCACCAATATTGTGGTTCGCATGAGGACCATCCACACCATAGATGGACTGTATATATATATATATATATAAAGAAATCATATAGTGGGCAAGGTAGCCCACTAAGGGTGAGGTAGTCCACTAAGTGGTGGTGACACACCACATAAAATGTTGCAGGATGTGCAACAGTGAAAAATTGGCTGTTGCATGTCTATTTATTTTTATATATATTTTTGTTTTGTTTTTTTATTGTCGTGAAGTTATTTGTATCAGAAAATTAACAAACTTAGAAGACAAAGATGAAGTTTGTGCATTATCTAAACCAGAAAATAAAAGGTTTAGGTGGTAGAGATAAATATTATCAAGATTAAATTGGATTTATAATTTAATAATGTGATGGAGAAAAACTTTATCTTTGATAGAGATTTGATGGGATGAAGATAAAACTTGATCTAGATAGGACTTGTAATATCATGGCTTTTATCATCATTAACAAGCTCTAGGTGGAGGGCACCCTTTGACAGTTTGGATCCGCTTGTTTTTTTCCGTCCTTAATTGTGCCAGGTCCACCATTTGAAACACCAAAATTCCAATCAACTTCTTCTTTTCTACATGTTCTAGTTCATTTGTTCATTAATTCTTCTTAATTCTAACATTCTAGCATCCTAGTTTTCTATTAATTCATTTCTAGCTTTCATTTAATTATTACTTATATTTCAATCTGTTCTAATTTTATTTTTTACAAGTCGTTTTGCTAAGTTGAATTTTATTGTTAATAAAGTCCGATATACTTTTGTCGGTGTTAGAACCCATACAAAAGTAAACACAAAGAAATGAAAAACGATACAGCAGCAAAATAAAAACAAACGAGAAGCGGCAAAAAAAAAAAAAAAAGAACAGAGGAACAGAGAAACGAGAATTTCCACAAAGCCAATGCAGACAATATAAAAAAGCTTATAAAACCTTTGCATTATCAATGACTTCCAATTCCAAGTCTTCTACTGATGGCAAAATAGATAGCTAGTCCACCTTCAAATGAACATTAATTTGAATAAACATGAGGCTTCACATCTCAGTTGGGCAAACTAGGAGTTCTAAATTGTAGGAAACTTAGAACTTGTGGTTTCAAAGTTCAAATGATGGTCCTCCAAAAGGAAAACAACCCATTCCTAACTACCAAGCAAGTACATGGTCATTAGCCTTAACTACATTTACTTTTCACCTTTTGTCATTTTGTTTGGGATTTCCAAACTCCAACTTAAAATTTGAACGTACTAAAAAAAAAAAAAATTATCAAGAAAAAAAATGATGAAAAAAGAAATTGTACATATGACGATGATAGAGGATGCAAATACTACATGCATGTAGTAAACAGTACGTCCCCAAAAAAGTTATCAAAAAGGGGGAAAAAAAGAAAAAAAAGAATAAAAACCATATAAATATTTCAATAGCAAAAATAATTAAATCTAAGTGAAATATTAACACTCTGGTTTCCTTAAAAAACAGGATTTGAACTTGAAAACTATACATAAAGATAATATAGGTACAAATATATAGTTCCATAGCTTAAGTTTGAAGAACAAATTGAGATAATACCAAGAAAACTTATTTAGTATATTGTTAGTGAATTTCCTATATACAGTTTTATTTTTTTGTTTTTGTTTTTGTTTATTTATTTATTTGCTCTCAAAGTCAATCAACATCAGAAACTCAATAATTTTAGGTAGTTGAACACATTAATTCCAATGCTTTGAAAAATATAGGAATCTGTCTCTGTCCGGTACTAGTGATTCCTATCCTAAAATATCTCCATCTTAGAATCTTATCGTACAAACCTTCAGATTAGTGAGCCATGTCATAATTCTTAGGGTGGATTTTTTAGCTTTCCCAGATTTTTTGGTGAGCCTGCCAAGTTATAAGGCGAACAGAGGAGCACAAGAATACAGGCAGTTCTAGCGTGTGACCCAATTGGGAATGTTAGCAGTAGCTTCATTCACCATCTTTCAATTAAAAGTATAAATTCTATTATATAAACAAATTTTGAGAGTCATATGCTGTCTTAGGAGAAACAGAACATAGGCCATATACATAGGAAGTTTTAGCACAATTTGTGAAAATAAAATGTCAGAAAATACTGAGCTTGAAGCATAAATATTGGGTCTTACATGTACAAAACAACAATTTAACATAAATAAGAGTAGTTAGCAGGATTTAAATAGGATACAAGTTAGAAAATCATGTTATGATATCAGGTAAATCACCCTCAAACCTTTAAACTCTGGGTATTATGAAGTAGGACAATGAGACACAGTACTAGTTAGTACTGCATCTAATAAGCTTCCTTGAGATACAACTTAATTACTTATTTTTGGTTTACTTTCCCAGTAAATTCGAGTAGGTATACTTTTAATTCCAATTTACCAACAAAATAAAAAATGAAACAAGACAAAGACAAAGTGATTAGTTCGCAAATAGACTAATAAGAATGGTTGTCTTTTTTCTCCAATATTCTTCCTTATTTAATCCAAGATATTTCCTAAAAGCTAGTGGAATTTCCACAATGCGCTATAATGGACATGATTAAGGAATATATAATTTTGACAAAAAAATCTTAATTTGTATTAATCACAGAGAACATCAAATGAATCATAACGACCACACAAATGCCAAAGCAGCCTAAATATGAAATATCCAACAGTTAAGATCCAAAGAAACAAAGTGATATTACATCTCCAAACACTTTAGATCATTCAAAAGTAGACATATGAAACATTCTCTTATTGAAAATACTTGAAATTAAGCATTAATGGTGCCTTTTTTACTCAAATTATTATGCCAAACATATTATTACACCAAAAATACTTATCAGGCAAGCAATAGTACTGCATACCATGTACATAAATATTCGCATATATAACAAAATGAAAAAGAATGACAAAAAAGAAACAAGATGGCAGTTGTACAAATCATAATAGAATGTTAGCAGTAGCTTCATTCACCATATTTACAAGGGTTACCTGCATCTATGACGAGCAAAAGTGCATCTCAGAAGTTGGTGGTTAATATGTTGTCAAGGGAGAAGCACAGCAGTCCATAGAAAGTTCTACCACAATATTAGGCAGCACCACATCAATGCGGGGGAAAAAAAAAAAAAAAAAAGTTAACGACTAATAACACCTCAATTAAGTAGTAATTTGATAAATTATACGGTGACCATGTTAGATATAAACATGAAAATAAAAGCATGACAAGCAAAATATTATTTCCAAACTAGGAAGATGGAAATTTTAGTGTAATACTATTCCCCTAGACATACCACACTTTCATGCACCCCGGGATGGGGCAAGGAGTGGTTTCTTGGTGGAGGTCCTAGTAGGTATTATCGTCAAATTTGCCATATGTTAGCTCATTCAGAACGTATATGGCAACTCTCAGCAAGACAGTACTAATTTTCATTTACGGATAATATTTGAATTTTGATATTCCATAAAGAAATTCAAAGTTTTATTTCAAAGGTTGCTTTCAGCCGCTGAGAAGGGAAAAACAATTAACCTTTAAACTGTAATAATGGATGATGAACTTCTTACATATTTACAAATCCCATGGAGGCTGAAAATTAAACAGCAAAAGGAACTATTTGAAGACTTACATAATTAGATTTACATTTCCAGGAAATAAATTTGCTAGATTATAAAGAACAACATTAAATTTAAATTTCCTGCAAATAAACTTGCTAGATTATAAAGGACAGCAAATAAACTGCCACTTATTTTCTTACACTTGCATTTCCAGCACCCATCCAAAAGTCTTAACAGAACAAAACAGAGTGGAATCAAATATAAACCAAACACGACAAAACAGAGTATGGCCATTCTGTTTCGCAAATCTAATACAGATGAACAGATAGATGGAATTGGATGGATTGATTGATATATATCACCATCAAGTTAAACCGTTTGATCTATAATTACCTTGCTTCCACTTCTAAATCAGCCCCTTTCCTTTTACTTTTACTATAAAATAAAATAAAAAATAAAGCCACAGCACTTAAACAGATACTCCCCATAAAACAGCCATTTTTCCTCTGTTTTCAAATTGTTCAATTCAAAATCCACATCAAAATAGTGTCTAATCTCCAATGGTAGAGAACATACAACCCAAACTCAACATATCAAAGAGAGAAACTCTGAATTTCTCAAAGATACAACAACAAAATTACATACTTATTCGAAAACATGGCATTCAAACAAGGACCGCATCATCCATGCAAGCAACCAAACCTGCAGAGACCGTGGCACTACACTTTCAAGCATATGGATATTCAAGCAATGGCTATTTGTCAGACAGATATGAGGGATCCAGATCTGAGGTAGCGAATATTGAAAAGAGTTTACTGACATTGAAAATTAGTGTTTATATATTTTGGAATTCAAAGCATTTTCTAAAAAATAAACAAATAAATTGTTAGTTCTGGACATATTCATGTATAACTCTTTCAAAACAACAATCGTTTGTTTATTCAATATAGTCAACATATATTCTAGTACAAATACAACAATCAAATTTTGGAAAGATATGCGGCATCATGTTTTTGCTGTCCACATACTTCTAATGGGCTCGAATGTGAAAGTCTTCCGGCACATTCCCGATATTCACCAAATGTAACCTGCAAAAGAATTTTCTAACTAACTATCCAAGCCAATTATTCAGCTAATTATTTTTCTAACTATAAAATGTCATTCCTTTGGAACAGCCTAATTGTAAAGTCCCGACTCATTCCCAGGCAAAGAGCCTGGTTCTGTTTATATGCATGATGCATATTTGTGTACTTTGTATGAGAAGATTGGATGAAAAAAATAAATTAAGAACCATAGTTGAAATTAAGTCTGCCTTCTTTAATAATGACCTGTGGCTGCCTTGACTCAAGAGTTTGGAACCAAAACAACAACAACAACAACAACAACAACAAAAAAAAAAAAAAAAAAAAAAAAAAAAAAAAAGACAAAGGAAAAATCATCACCTTCATACAGACATATAACCTTTTTTTATCAAAGGAAATCCAGATACTGAGATATAGAAATGCACAATTGGATTGAGAAAACTTTTGAGCTCCATTTCCTCTAATTTAGAGAAAACAAATTTATGAGGGGATCCCCAGACCTTCCTCCTTACCAACAATTTCTTGCTCACACTGATGAATAGATAGTACTGAAAGTTGGGAAACACCTTTGGTCACCGAAGGTGGAAAATATTGCTTTTAGATTTGGACAATCAGAAGCTTGAACTTCCTTTTAAAGTCAGGGAAGGCAAAAGTTCCTTGATGATCTTTACTCTGGATTACACTTGAGATTTGGTAAACCATGTAACTCGGAAGAATTCAATTGAGTGGATACATTGTGTCATGAATTTCTTCAGCATTGGATGTTTTGATTTCAAATATTTCTTCCACCATTTCACAATCTTTTTATTTCCAAGCTTGTTATATGCTTGTTATACCGTGGAGTCTTCAGCATTGGATGCTTGTTATTTCCTGTAAAACCCAATAAATTGTACAAACAAAACAAAAATTGCCAAATCATATTTGGCGACAACTGAAAACATGTTCAATGAAGGGAATTAAGTATCTGCAGATGATTGGCTGGGGATATAAAAGAGCTCAAGCTGTACCTCAGGTGTAGTCTGTTCCTTCTTTTTTGAATTTTTTTTTTTTTTTTAATAGCTTGGAATATATGGCAAAGTAGTAGATGAAAGCAAACAAAATTAAACCAAATAGAGAAACAAAAAAGAACCAGAAAGTATCAAGTTGAAAGGAGGATTGACTCGCTCCAAGTTAGCATGACAAATAGAAACCAGGAAATGAAATACAATCATGAATATCAAATAACAGCACTTAAGAAGAGAACGTATATGTATGAGAAATTGAGTAAAAGGATGCGCAAAAATATTAATATAATGTCAGTAAGGTTCTCATTAGATCAAAATTATGTATCTCGACCAGTCTTTTATCAGGTACATTAAAATAAAATCTGTTATAACACTGGCTGAATTTCTTTAAATTGTTTGTAATATTATCATTTTCATGCTTTTGGCTAATTAACTATTAAAAGAAACTCGATGAAGCTTGTTGCTTTATTAGTTATATGTGTATATATAGATATATATTGCGGGGAATATTTTATCACTCCATAAATAATTGGACAACAAAGGAATGTACATTTAAAATGCCTAAAACAATTAGAATGTAACTCAATCTATTTGAATTGTCTGAATCTAATTAGATTGAAGATCTCATTAAAATATTTTCTTTCTTTAAATGTAAGTTTTATATATATATATATATATATATATATAACTGACATTTTAATATTCATATACAATCAACTTACTTATATGACACATTTTTACAAAATTATGCTTTTAAAAATGCTCTCATGAATTATTTGACACTTACAAATAACTCCCATTGTTACTCAAAAAAAAAACCTTAAATTGTTAACAAGTCAAGGAAAAATTATACAGACAAACTGGCCTTATAAAAAGTATATAAACATTTCAGAATGTAATGTTACTTAAATTCCATAATGAATAAATTCATTTAATTAATATTAATAATTTTTTGAAGAAAGTATTATTTTTAATCATTTTCGAAGAAAATATCATTGTAAAAATATTGTTTTCATGAAAATGTTATTTTAAAATACTTTTAATGAAAGTAATATTTTCAATATTTAGATAATAAAAAAATTTTGGATTAAATTATTTAGAAAATGGTATTATGGAAAATGGATTAAAATATGCACGTCGTAATAGGTTATACATTAAATGTACATTATAAAGAGAATTTGTCAAAAAAATGATAAATAAATGAAAGGCAGGATTAAAAACAAAATATATTTAGAGCAACATTTAAAATAACAAGATCGCAAAAAAGGAAATAAATAAATAAATAAAATAACCATTTAACTACCTACTCATGAAACCAGTGGGAAACGAAAATGAAAGTAGGAAAATGTAAGGGATAAAATTGCATACCTAATGGTCAAAGTGAGATTCTAAGTTGGGAAGTTGTGGATATGTATACTTTAGAGGTCATGGTTTTAAAACATTGAAAAAAAGGGAGAGAGAAATTATTGTAACTGATATAAAAAAAAAATAAAATAAAAAAATAAAAAAAACAAAAAAAAAACCCACCTAATAAAGCTTGTATGGAAGGTGAAAATGAATTTCTACAAAGCCAGGAGTTTCTATAATATATAAGTATCCCATTTTACTAGCTGAACTTTCACCATTGACTTATAGTCTTTTAACTAAAAGTGAGAAATTTAAATAAGCACCTTTTTATTTTACTAGTTTTGCATTAAATTAATATTTATAAGTGGAGAATTCATCATATCGATATTAAAATTTAAAAATAACAAAATCAAAATGGTATTTACTATAAAAAAGATTATTACTTATTCAACTAAAATTTTAATATTAATTCATTAGTTGAGATAGAATTTCAACATTTAATCCATTGTTAAATCCTAATTTTATATTAGAAATATGTTCCAATACAAATATGTTTCCAAGAGTATTACAATTAATGTACAAAAAGAAATTATAAGTGGGTCATTTTATAATTTATGAAAATACGGAGGTATTTCATCAATACAAGTAAAATAGAGAGGTGGTTCCAAAACGCGTGTGGACTCAGACTCCCAATAATTTTAATTGATGGCCCCATTCCAACGCTAAAAACAAAAACATTGACTGCATT
Source organism: Ziziphus jujuba (assembly GCF_031755915.1). Taxonomy (NCBI): domain Eukaryota; kingdom Viridiplantae; phylum Streptophyta; class Magnoliopsida; order Rosales; family Rhamnaceae; genus Ziziphus; species Ziziphus jujuba. The sequence continues at coordinate 5,625,016 of NC_083386.1, forward strand.
TGTCCAGTCAATTAAGTGATGCCTACATCAAACTTTGGGTGCAATTTCTGTTTAAACAAGCTTTTTTTTTTCTTTTTTTTTTTTGGGTGAAAGTTTATATAAGCATTCGGAATAAAAATTTACCAAAAGAAGCATTTTGAACACACACACAACAAAAAAAAAAAAAAAAAAAGGGAAACATTGTAGTGGTTAACAGTTTTTGTGGCGATGTCGACTGCTCCCATGTGTGAAGTTCAGGCTCAATTCAACAAAATGATTTAAAAATAAAAAAATAAAAAAAAAACATAAAAAAAAAAACAAAACTATCGCAAAATCTTACATCAATATATAATAATAATAATAATAATAATAATTCTGGACCTCACAGCACATGTGGACGTCAGAGGGAAAATAACTATCCTATTTTTTTAACCTAACTTTCAGTCACTATCATTGTACTCGTCATTGACTTCTAGTCATCTAACAATGACAAAAACTAAATAAATAAGCGCCTATTGGTTTTGCATATACACTATTGTAGTTTTAGAAATTACATAAATAATAGTAATAATAATTCTGTGCCTCCACAGCACGTGTTCATCTTTCAGGGTAATTTTCAACACTCTTTTCGGCCTTAGGGTAAACTTTTGGATGACCATTGTTAAGAGGGTTTCTTCTTGGAAGCTTGAATAGTTTACTTGGGCCAATCAAGGTACCATAGCGTTTTGTAATCTTAATTGATGGTTCCTCTCCTGCTTCTCCCCCCCTAGTTTTTTCCCTTATTCATTTATTTATTTATTTTTGAGTTTGTATAATTGCTGGAGTGCTTATCTAAGATTTTACAATCAAGGGAAAAGCAAACCAACATATTCTATAGTGAAAAACATAAAATAGTTAAGATTTTACAATCAAGGGAAAAGCAAACCAACATATTCTATAGTGAAAAACATAAAATAGTTTAACTTTTCTAGAAGTTTTCACAATTTGAAAAGAATTTGCCAAATATTGTTTTGTGTGTGTGTGTCTTCCCCTTTCATGCTTGCAAGTGTTAGTTTGATGTTTCTGGACAATCTTGTTATCCAGCTAGCAAAGAAGCATCCAAATGTGTTTTAAAAAAACTTCATTGTTTGGATGGCAAGGTCTATTTAGCATCTCTTCCGGTGATAGATGTACCATTGAATTTGCTACACACACCTTAAGTTTCTACCATCTTATCAAAATTCCAAGTGGCTTCTTGTCTTCCAAAGTTTTCTCTATCCACTAGTGGTAATGATGATCGGTGACATAGTGGCCGCCCTGCTCTCATTGCAGGGTGGAGCTGCTTGTAGCAGCTGTATATTGCCTATTACTCTTGTAATGCTTCTTTGCCGATATTAGGTCAACTTTTCGTGTACTACTTTTTGGTGACAAGTTACCCCCATATGTCTTGATTACTGCCGAGTCTACCCCACTTTGATATCATGACTTAAAAACTATTTTTTTCTTGTTCTTTTACGAGTGTATAGATTTTTTATTTATATAGTTTAAAGTAGACAGAAAAAATTATCATAATAGGTTTCAAAAACTAGATAATAGTTTTTCGAAGATGTTGAATTTTAGTGATTGATGATTTCATCCCTTTATTAACTTCTTTAATTCAAAATACTTTTTCTGCCATTACATTCTAATACGTCCTATTTGAAACTTGAAACATTTGTTGCACATCACCTTCTTGAAGTCAAGTGCATTATAAGGTAAGATAGAGCAAGCAATTATGCTTCCCAAACAGCCTCACTTGTTTCTAATACAATTAGTTACAAAGATCCTATCCATTTTTGTATCTTCTGTAAAACATGAATGGTAATTCCAGGCGTAGGCATCTACCAAAGCCAATATTCAAGGCGGCTGTTCCCAGACGAACCATGACCGAATCTCAGAGAAGAAAAGAAGAAAAGAGGAAAAAGCACAGCACCCCAGGTAGTGTTACCATAAAGGCACTACGTAAAATGAGAATCCTAAAAGTAGTTGAGTGAGTTATGGACAGATTCATGGAGGGTTGTGCATTTTGTATTTGTCACCACAGTTTCGTATTTCTAATCTTTATTGATACTTCAATGAAATAGGCTTCATAAGATTAATTGTAACACCCCATCCCAAATTATACCATAATTTTTGCACGTTGACCGAGGTTGATCAGGTTTGACTGATGACCAAGAGGGTCCAACTTTGACTTTTTGATTAAGATAAAATTCCAAGTTGACCGAGATACCGTTGCAAAGTACGCATCAACATGAGTTCATAGACTAATAGCATGTCGAAAACAAAGCTACCATTTGAAAGTTATGGGCAAAACAAGTTGAGATCCAAACTATCCGAATGTGCCGAAGTTGACTTTTTATTCCTGTAGACTTTTACTCAAGTATGATTGTGAAGTAATCGTCGATATGAGTTCATAGACTAGTGGCACGTCTAATTTGAACATGTGGTTTGAAAGTTTTTCTGAAACAGTAGTTACTATTCATTGATCTGTGTATATGTAAACAGTATCGTCATGTGTCAAGTTTGCAACCAATCCTGTGAGTGCACAGTGACACCCATGGGTGGCATTTTAATTGGCCAAAATGTGTGGTGGGCATGAGAGGGGGGAGAGTGAAAGAGGAGAGAGAGTGAGGTGAGAGAAACCACCACCGGCCACCACCATCCGACTGCCGTCCAACCACTAGAACAGTACACGTGCCAGTCCACCTTCAAGCCCACCTAAAAACCAGCCAACCTCCAAAATTTCACCGCCAACTGACCGCCGACGCATCAGGATCGGGGCGATTTCCAGCAACCACGCCACTACCTTCCACCGTAGCTTCCTCCCAAACCAGATCTCTGCTTGCCTCACCGTCGGTCCCTTTGGATTACCCATCATCAGATGTACCTCCCCACAAATTTTCACAGCCAATGGCCGTTGGACGCACCGCCGGCGGTGGCAGAATCTGGTAACCATGGCGGCTCGCCAAAAAATCCACCTCCGATGAGTTTCCGACGACACCTCCTACCCTTCCCCATTAATTTCGACCCCCTGAACCCAAATCTGGTGTCCACTTTCCTCAATTCTTAACGGATTGTGAGAATCAAGGGTCTAAAATCTGAGAATTTTTCGGTGAGATTCCGGCCACCACGGGTCCGATCTCCGAAAAGTTAAGACCAGATCCATAATCCTTGTTTCACAAGCTTTGATTTGGTATAGCATTCGTAATTTTTTGTTGTCGTTTGTGTTCGCTCCTGGGCTACCATTTGGGTGTTATCCGATTAAAATATTAATATAATTAGTTTGTATATTGTGGATATTTTAGGTGCATGTGTGGGTAGTGGAGTTGATCCTGCAGAGGATCTCGATTGATACACGTGCTTGAGGTGAGTGAGCCACCTTCAAAATTATTTTGGGATGCTAAAATATATATATTTTGTGTTAATTGGTTATTTGAAGAATATATTTTGTGTTGAATATTTAGTAAATTTATATTTGGAATTTTGATGCCAAAATTGAATAAATTATAATTATTTGTGCATCAAGAAATATTTTGACTTCAAGAATTTGATGGATATGGGATTTTGTCAATAATTGTTAAATTTTATTGTTGGAATATGATGTAATTAGAAATGCTTTCATGTGAATTTTAATAGACGTTTAATATTAGAAGGATTTTCCATTTAATTTTACAATGCCAATTTATGATGGTTTTAATATATGTGTTGTGGCTAAAAATATATTTAAGATTTTAAAAGAATTATAGTTTAAGGTTTTTAATAAATTATTGTTGAGTTTGATGTTAATTTTATGATGCATGATAAATGTGTTTACACGATTTTAAGGATACATGAATTTCATGTGGTTTTAATATTATTTTTGGCATGATTTGATTTTAAAGATTTCAAGAAAAATATTGGTTTAAGTTATGGTGCTTTCAAAATATATATTTATGCACTTGAAATATTATCTGGCTGATTTTATGCTATAGAAAAAATTATATATTATTGATGGATTTATACTGGTGATATTTAAGAAAATGTGGGATTGTGAATTTGAAAAATAGTATAATTCCCGCGGTAAATTTTGGAAAAACTTGATATTTTAATAATAAATTTAGTAATTGATTTTAGATGCACTTATACAGTACTGGTGTTTTATACTGTATATGTGGATAAGCGCACAAGTTGTAATGTCTCCCATGAATTGCCATCGGACCGAGAATAGGCAAGTTTGATATTGGCCATAACCGTCCCCCTCCATGGCCAGGATGACGGTTTAAGCAGTGGCGCTGTCAGGATGCTGAAGCGACCGTATGCAAGTTTCTCTCTTTAACCTCTCGTCAAACGGTACTCGGGACGCTGGGTATCATAGGGCATCACTGGTATATAGTGTGGTGCGTCAAATATTTTTCAGATATAAATTTCAAATTCCAAAGTTTTAAAGTTGTATTTAAATTAAATATTTAATTTGTTTTATCACCTATTTCCAATTAGTATTTTCTAAAAGATATTTATTCATATTTTATGTCAATTATTTTAAATCAATGTTTTTAAAATGCATCTTGCCATATTTTTATTATATAGATTGATTGAATATTTCAAAATGAATTTTATAATATTTTTACCACTTATTTTACATGGTTTATTTGTAATTATTTAAATTCTGTTATTGACTCTATTTATATTGAATTATTAAATCAAATTTTATGAATTATATATTGAATTTCACTTTTATGTTACATTTCTCTAATGCAAGTATTTTAAATTTATTTTATTGTATTTTATTTGTATTTGGATTATTTAATTATTTATTTAATTAATTATTCCATGATTTTTGGGGCATAAAATATTCAGTTTTGTGAAAATGTTTTAAAAGGGAAATCTTTCCAACAAAGTGAATGGTGAGAGTTTTGAGGGAAAATATTATTTTCAATTATTTATTTATTTATTTATTCTTAACTAATCAAGTGTACTATAATTATTATTACTATTATAATTGTATAATAGATAGGGCCACTCACTGAGATGATTAGCATATCATATTTTTAAATATGTTCCCCTAGGTACAAGGATTGCTAGACGTTCGTCCGGAACGAGCTTGACTTTCGTTGCTGTCGTGTTTCGAGGAGTTCTCTTTCTTTTCATTTATTTCTATTTGTAATATTTCTTTCCATCCTTTGTTGTATAACTTTCATATTTAATCGTATCATGGTAAAGCTCTGTATACTGTCTTGGATGTTTATTATTAATTACGCACTGATTTCTTGTTATTCAATTGAAGTGCTACAAATTTGTGGAATTAAATTGTAGTAAGGTGGGAGGAATAAGGTAGTGTATATAGAAGTGTGTTTTCAGTACAGAGAATTTGTAGTAAGTCCAACCCTTAGGGGAGATTTTACTGGATTTTCCGTTAGAGGGTCTAATAGGGTTTCTCTGGGATTAGGATTTGTCTAGGGTTCCAACGAAGGATCTTAGACGGGTCCTGACATTAATTTTTATAGATAGTTCAGAAATCTTTGTACCTTCTTTGCAATCTTTTTTGCTTTTTAGTTAACTGTTGGACTTGAGAGTTTAGCCATAACTTCACAGGAGATGTACTATTTTAAGTTAAAAAAGAAAGGAAAAGAAAACCTTTCCTCGTTCTCTGTAATCCAATAAAAACCTTTACTTGAAGTAAAAACCTTTACTTGAAATGGATTAAGGTTGGCACTTGGCATAAAAAATTTACTATGTAACTTTGCCTTATTTATTTATATCCACAAGGTACTATGAAAGAAACCTGCTTCTGTTTACAAGAGAGAAACCTACTACGATCTAAAAAACTATAATATATAGTAAAAAATCATCAATAACTCATAAGCTCCAGTTTAAATTTTTTAAAATGGAATATGGAAATAAATTGAACGACCTCACATTAAATGGATTACAACTATAGGTAATGTTTCAGAGAACCACAATTTTCTGTCTCAAAATATCTAACATGAAAATAACCCACATGGTGGCTTTTATTTGACAATAAAGTTTTGCATTGCAAGTAGAAACGGGTAATGCAAAAACTTGGAACTTCCATGACCTTGTAATCTCTTATCCTTTACTAGTCCACCTACCAGACCTCCTAACTGTCGATATTCAGAATGGTCAACCAAATTAATTTTGCTGATAATAAAAGCTAAACATTAGTTTCTTCACCAAAAATAAATAAATAAATAGAGAAAAGGCTAGCCATTAGTTTGATACTTACGGCTGCAACAGAAATTAAGTTCCAAGTCTTGAATGATTCCTGATTCAGCAGTCGAGAAATATCCTACCTGCATTTAGCACAATTACAATGTACTTGTTCATAATCTCTGAACCTTTTCTTGGTATTGAACTTAATATGATATATCCGCATACTTCCATTAATCTTTATTAGTTAATTATGTGATCCAAGGTAAGAGTAAAGTGTACTTGGTCCTAGTAACACTAACAAGAATAACAACGATAATAAAGTCTTATGACATATAATACCCTGTGTGTAGATTAGAAACAATATAATTCAAATATTTGTTACAGGTAAAAGATTAAAGGCTTACACAATCATTTTCCAATTTTACTACGTCTAATACCAAAGAATTGACTAAAAAGATTGTCATACTCATACCTTTGATTTTCTGCTAATAGTTTTGACTGGAGTAGATGAGATTCAACCTTGGTTGTTCAGCCATAGCTTTCTTGTGGCAGCATTAATGTCACCCTCTACTAACTGTTGCATTGGGTAAGAAATGAATTCTTCATCGTCAAAATGCAATTCTCTATCATCAATGTCACCCTTCATAAGTTCATCATAAAAATCTTCATAGCCTTCATCTTCATCTCCATCTTCCTTTATAGATAGTATTAATTTCTTCAGTTTTGGAGTGCTAATATTTCCTTCACAAAAACTGACCATCTGAGGGCAATTTTTGAAAATTAACCGTTTCAAATTTGGAAATCTCCTTACACAATTCCCTGAATAGAAACTCCTGAGATTCTGTAGATTACCAAGTATCAACTCTTCCAGCCGATCAAAAACAATTTCAGTACGCTCCTCTGTTTCACTTCCATTATAAGCTGCTATTATTTGAATCATCCTTTCACATTTTTCTATCACCATCTTTCTCAGCTGAGTCAGACTTTTAGCTGCCGATGGTGTTAAACAAATATTCCATTCCATGGCATTTTGGCCGACACCACACCAGCGCCCCAAAAGCCATCATGCATGGTATTTAGTTTTTTTTTTTTTTTTTTTTATAATTTTTTAATTTTTTTTATTTATTTGTAAGCTTCATAAAGTTCATCAATAGTGAAGGAGAATGCGTGATTTTTTATTATTGATTTTTGCACCAACATATATATATATATATATAACATATAAATGCAATATTATTTTGTTTTATTTTAGATAGTTAATTAAAGTACATACCAAGTTATTCCCCAAAAAAAAAAAAAAAATGTTAGAGTAGCCACAAAACCAAGCAAGTAGGTTAAAAGTATTTTTAATTTTTCTACAAAAAATGGAAAAATATGGTTTTATATTCACAATAAATTAAGTACAAATTGTTTTTTTAAAAAAAAAAAAAAAACTCTTTGACGCAAAAGAGAAAATTGTATATATTTTGTTTTTAGTTAGGAATTAATCACCACAAGAATTTAAAATTTACAAAAAAAAATATTAAATGTATTGATGTTTAAGTTATATTTTTTTTTTCTTTTGCTATTAACCAATTGTCCTAATATTATAGATGTAGATAAATATATGTTAAAAAATAACAATTAATTAACTATTTTATTACTTTGGATTTTTAGATAAGTGTTATATTTATATAAAATAATTTTAATTGGAGATAAGTGGTAGATAAATCAATATATATATATATATATATAGATGAGTCGAAAAAAAAAAGTATTAAAATCAACAAAAGAAACGAAAAGGGGAAAAAAAATAATTCAAAATTGGGGTGGGGGGCACAATTGTAGATTTCTGTTCTACTCCATCAAGGTCAAAAAGCATAATTCAACCAGAAAAAGAAAAGTCAAAAAGCAAAAAAATACGACATAGAATATTAATAAAAGAAATGGGAGGGCACTTCGCCCTCCAGTGGGCCCGCTGGTGCGCTTTTCCATTACGTGGAGCCGATAGTTTTACGATTAAGAGTTGTTTTTATTAAGATTTGTTTTTTCAACGTTTACAGATTGAAATTAAAAAATTTATCTTATTTAAAAATAATTTTAATATACTATTAAATTTATGATATTTAATAATTAATTTTTAATTTTTTAATATGATTTAATAGTTAATTATAAAAAATTTGATAAGATAGTTAATTGAAATAAAAGCATCAGTTGAAATATTGGTTGCCATATTAATATAATTAAGATAATTTTTTAATTTTAGTTTTATAAATGACTCATAAAGTTAATACAGAAATCATGCAACCACCAACCCTCAAGTTATTTTATTAATCATTGTCCTTTTGGTACAACCTAAATGGCTATAATTTCAGACTAACCTAAATTTTAGCTGTTGATCATATTTAATAGGTGCTAATATTCTCCTTCCTTCCAAAAAGTTATTAATCATGCAACCCTTAGCCAACCCACTAAGGTGAGCTATTAATTTCCTTTATTCAAAAAGCAGGAAAAAAAAAGAAAAAAAAAAATATATATATATATATAGATATCAAATGTAGTTGGCAAAATTCTATAAATTGATATAAACTAAGTACAAATAAATAAACCTTAAAAGAATAAAAATATATATTCAAATACAAACGCATAAAATAACCACATCATCTCACAGGATTAATAAATACAAAGTTATATATATATATATATTTTTTTTTGGGGGGGGGGGGGGGGGATGATAAATAGAAAGTTGGTCAAACAACTTTGTTCTTGAAGAACATCAATTTCAAATTTTAATTACTTTGCTGTCATGCGAGTGTTAAGGACAAAAGTGATAATTACATAATACTTCCTGAACTTTCACCCAAATTTCAATTTCCTCGCCAAACTTTTTTTTTTTTTTTTTTCAGCAATGCCCTCCTCCATTTTGACATAATATCAATTTGCTCCATGTTTTAATTTTATTAGAATCTAACCAAATTCATTGGCTAATATTGAAATTGCATGTTTATATTAATAAAAGTTGTCTAAACAAAATTTCTTTTGAACAAAGTTTCTTTAAAAAAAAAAAAAAAAAAAAAAAAAAAAAAAAAAAAAACCAAAACCAAAACCAATATGCTCCGAGTATTATCTTCTTCTTTTTTTTTCTTTTTTATCAAATTTAATCAAAATAAAATTTTATTTAGACATATTTTATTTATCAAATCTTGCAATTTCAACATTATCCAATCAATTTTACCGAATTCTAACTAAAAAAAAGGGAACAAATTGACATTCTATCAATATTTGCACCAAAAAATAAATAAATAAATAAATAAAATTCAGGGAATAAATTCAAACTTTAGTCAAAGTTTAGGGTGGTGTTATGTATTTTTCCCAAGGCAAAATCCACCAATTCCAGATCTTGTTGTGCACCGCACAATCTGAACAACCAAAAGAAAGTAATTGATGATAATCCTAGCCTATACAGTATATTACTAATTCCAGGCTCACCAAAACCATGGGGAATACATGCTAATTTTCTGTAAAAGCCAATAAAAATTATAGAACGAAAACCAAATCATGACAGCATAGCAAATGAAAAACATGTACAAGAAAGGGAATTGATTAAGTACCTGAACAGATATTGGTTGTGACTTGTGAATAGAAATGAAGCTAAGAAGTACTACTTCTAGTAGCTAGCTTCGTGTGCAGTTTCTATACTCTATAAATATATATATATATATATATATGGGGGGGATTTTTGTTTGGAATACTTTGGGAAGTAGAAGACGAAATTAACCAAAAGCGATATGCAGACAGGTTTAAATCAAACAAAGGAAACGGAGGAAAACCAGGAAGTATCAAAGTAAATAGAGTATTGACTAGCTCCAAATCAGAATGACAAAAAGGAAACAATAGGAAATGAAAGTGCAGGAATATCAAACATAACAACCTCAGGGTTAAAGAAAGGCTAGGTATACGTACTCAGCAAGAAAGGCACAAAATGATATATTACAAGGCAGAAGATGAAACTAAACAAAAAAATATTTGAGATAATGTCAAATAAAATAAGGGAACAAAGAGAAGCCAGAAAATATCAAACTGAAGGGGGGATTGAATAGCTCCAAATCAGAATGACAGATATTGGTAACAAGAAAATGGAAGTGCAAGCATGAATATCAAACAACAACCTTAAGGTTGTGAAGAGGTGTGTATGACCATTAGATATTGAGTATGAGAATGTGCAAAGCTATACATCTATGGAAGAAAAACACAAATGGCTATTTTTATTGTTTACCGTAAAGAAAAAGGGCATTTGTTTGTTTAAATTTACATACATATGCTTTACCATTGTCATAATCCAACTGTGCTTTTGGCTATTTAACTATAAAAACACTGATAAAGTCTGCTGCTTTATTTATTGTAATACATATTTGCTTTATTTATTGTAATATATACTTGCTAATCAAGTCCTCGAGGATGCCCCCACAGAAACAAAGCAAAGAATTGAGTATGAACAACTACTATTAACTAATACTAAATTAATTAAAGCATTAAAGGGTAATTTGAAATGAAAAAATCATCCCAGAAGCGCTTTGTTCCTTGCTTACAAGATTCAGTTACAAAAACCGACTAGAAGAGGTAATGGGGTTCTCTTATGGAAAAGGTTTCCAGGTTAAGCACCTATTGTGGTCCTCCTCAAACAATCATTGAATATGTGATTTTTGGAAAACAAAATCAGAAAAAGTAGTTCCATCTTAACCAAAAAGTACCATAAGCGTTTATATCATCTTTGGACACTTTAGAATTACTTCCAAACAAGCACCAAAGTGAGTGTCATAAGAAGAAGAAAACTAGAAATTTTGGTGATTATGGGGGGAAAAAAATGAAAATGCTTATACATACAAAGACTAAAAAATTTAGGAACAGAAATACACCCACAAGCCGCATGAATTGTTTTTTTTTTTTTTTTTTGTTTCCTTTTTTGAAGTGTAAAATCAGTAAGTGATATTCAAATCTAATTGTATTTGAAAAGTTGATCGAATTCAATCCAAAACTAAAATGGATTAGATTGATATGGATATTATCAATTTCATTACTTTAATTAAAACTTTGAATACCCTGGACCAAATGGTATAGGTATATTTAAATTTTTTTACATTGATTTTTGTAATGACAGTAAAAGAAAGTTTGATACAGAAAGCATGCAATCAAGGTAAGTCGTTAATCACAGAAAAAGGGAAAGTCTAATACACAAATCATGCCACCCATTAAGGTAAGTAAATAATCTCGTGAATTCGAAGAGCAGAACAAAATTTAAAAAACTAAATTCACTCTACCCCCACATTTTTGCTTCCTGTTAAAAGACCAAAAAAAGTAATTTGAGAATGGGGTTGAGAATAAGCATCAGTGCCTGGTTGGCTGCTCAAGTTTGGATGGTTCTAGGTGAATGGCTTTCAGTGTGTTTTTTTCTGGCTTATGATATTGCCTTGTCTTTGAGGAGTGAAGATTTTAATTTTGATTGATTTTTTATTTAATTTTCCCACAGCTTCCTTCAACGTTTGAATTGGTTTTTACTTCTTTTTTTTTTTTTTTTTTCCCTGTTAACTTCCATGTATGTTTTTTTTTTTTTTTCTTTTTTTCTTTTTTTTTGGGTTATGGTGGAATCAATATGTTTTTGAGTAAGATATTATAGCATTTGTCATTCAGATTGATTTACATATTGACGAACAAATACGATTGCTTCTTTTTTTTTTTCTTTTTCTTTTTTTCAATAGAAGAATTTTAAATTCAGATTGTAATTACAACCTATATTATGTTATGGAAAACATTATTTAACATTAAAAAAATTCTTTTCTAAATTTTACCACATTGGGCTGTATTTTTCAGCATTTAGGCTTCACTGACATGGATCTTCTCCATTTCTCTATCATTTTTGGAATGGAGGACTAAAGTTTGGATTAACCAATATTCATCTCTTTTTTTTTTTTTTTTTTTACCTTTTTATCAATATTAAATTTATGACAATTTAGGAGGAGAAAGTTCCATCCAAATAAAAGTTCGGACCTAAAATTTGAAGATATATTCTTCTTGATTTTTACCATTGAGCTAAATCCAAAAGCTACAACAGTGTTCATGTCATCATTATTAAATTGGAAATATTTCTATTAGCCATTAACGAGGATTAATTTGTTTTTTATGATTTTAGAATTAAAAATAAATTAATAAAAATATGATATGAGAGAATAAAATATTAGAATAAATTAATAAAATACGATTGCTAAGTGAATTATATAATTTAGATAAAATAAAATAAAATAAATGAAGCGTTTGACCATGAGATATTTAAGGATTAAAAAAACAAAAAAAGAACATTGGATAGATTAATTTAATGGCCGACATTATGTCATGAAAAAATCACACACATAAGATATCTAAAGGTTTCTTGGGGAAAAAAAATATAAATATATATATATATATATATATATATCTGCCCCATTGGATTAGATTAATTTAATGGCCTAGAAGTTATAAAACGCCACACTTCTAAAACGTAACAGATAACACTATACACTGTTGGGGTGAGAAAGTTATGATCAAGAGCAAGCTAACTTGAAGTGTTAGCAACAAGCAAGCTTTTGGTGATGCTCTTGGAAATAGTTGTGTGTGAGTTGTGTTTTTAGGTTTTGGTTATAGTGTTTTCTGGTTTTTAGGGTTTCTAAAGTGTTCTAAGGTGTTGAAGAAGAGATAAGAAGAAGGGGACCACGTTGGCTTTTGAAAATAAGGCTTAGATGTGTAGCCATTTCATTCATTTTACAATATAAGCTTGAAATTACAACTAGTTCACACATGCCAAGCATGTGAGCTTACAAAATGAGTAAAGTATTTGAAATTTAAAAAGTAAAATGGTCAACACCTAACTTTTCATACACAAAAGAGGTAAAAACCAGCTGCAACATGTCTATTCCAAATATAGTAAAAAGTGGCACATGGTTTGAACTAAGTTCCTATTGTTTAACTAGTTTGTGTAAACAACCAAACTAGCTTCACCTACTTAGTTTCCCTTTGTATCTGCTTATGAAACTTGGTTTGAAGCATCCTTGGTCATCAATAAATATTGTTCCAAGAGCTAGGAAAGTTCTGGAATCGGATCATGGGCCAAACAGCTCCAAAACTGACCCATACTCTGCATACTGGGCCTATCAGATACAGCAACCTGTTTGGAATAGAAAATGGACTTTCCCATGTCATTTTAACCTGAAATTTGAACCATAGTCTTTTATATATGTTTTTAGACATCCATTAAAATTTCAGCCCAAAAATCCATTTGCAACCTGAGATATAAGATAAATAGTGGAACTATGTTGCTGGAAATTATGAATCCAGTACCATAGGCATTTCAAGCATAACATTCCTACTCTTTTGTGCATAATTTTGCCTATACTTTTGCATACATAACTTAGGCACAAAACATTATCAAAATATACCTTGCATCAATTAAAAACATACAAAAAATATAAACTCATAAAAGGAAAGGATTTGATACCAAGGTGTGCATGCTAGCCGATGACATGCACCATCAAGTGGCAAAATTGCCACACTTCAACACTCCTCCTTGGCAATTTTGTATGAGACATTGAGAAGTACTCTCAATATCTCAAATCTCTTCTTTCCCAATGGCTTGGTGAAAATATCCACCAAGTTCTCCTCGGAAGTCACATACTCCAACTTCACTTCACCACTTGCTTCAAATTCCCTTAAGGAATGATACTTGACCGGTATGTGCTTGGTCCTCCCATGTTGGACTGGATTTTGTGCAATTGCTATTGCTGAAGTATTGTCACACAATATTACCATGGCTTCCTCTTGCTTCAAGCTCAAGTCCTCCAATAATTTTCTAAGCCAAATACCTTGATTAGCACAACTTGAGCAAGCAATATAATCGACTTCCACGGTGCTTTGTGCAACGGTTTGTTGCTTCTTGGAATTCCATGAGAAAGTACCATTTCCAAGAGTATAAATGTAGCTCGATGTGCTCTTGCTATCATCCAAAGAACCAGCCCAATTACTATCACTATAACTAAGCAAAGCTTCATTCATGCCATCCTTGTACAATATACCCAAATCACTAGTACGTTTCAAATACCTTAGGATTCGTTTTGCATAACTAAGATGATTTTGTGATGGACTATGCATAAATCTTGACAAAACAACCACACTAAATATGATATCCGGTCTAGTAGAGTATACATATAAAAGGCTACCAATTAAACTTGTATAGATGGAAGGATTTACCTTTGGAGAATCATCATCCTTCACCAACTTGGTGCCTTCATTCATAGGTGTGGCAACGCTATTACAATCCTCCATGTCAAACTTCTTGAGTAACTCCTTCACATAGCTTTACAACTTCAATTCCAAGAAAGTATTTCATCTTTCCAAGGCTAGACATCTCAAAATTCAATTCTAGCTCACTTTTGAAATTGCTCACTTCTTTCTCATTACCACCGGTCACTAAGAGGTCATCAACATAAAGAGATACCAACACCATGCAACCATGAATCCTAATATACAATGTAGGCTCATTAGGACTCCTGCTAAATTCATGCTTTGTCAAAAAACCATCTATCTTGGCATACCATGCCCTATGAGCTTGTTTAAGGCCATACAAGGCCTTGTGTAGCTTGTATACCTTCTCTTCACTTTCTTTCTTCACAAAACCTTCAAGTTGCATAATATAGACCTCCTCCTTCAATATTCCATTCAAGAAGGCTGACTTCACATCAAGGTGATATACTTTCCAATACTTTTGTGCCGAAATTGCAAAAAGAAATCTTATGGTTTCCATCCTTGCAACCGGTGCAAAAGTCTCTCCATAATCCACACCGACTTGTTGTGTATATCCTTTGACAACAAGCCTTGTCTTGTGCTTATTTATGGACCCATCCGGATTGTACTTGGTCCTAAAGATCCACTTCACCCCAATAGCATTCTTTCCCTTCGGTTTTGTTACCAAGCTCCAAGTGTCATTCTTGTTTATCACATCGATTTCATCTTGCATGGCTTGTCTCCACTATTTTCTTGCCACAGCCTCATGGATATTGATTGGATCACTCAATGCCACATTACACCTTTCATAAATCTCATTAAGAGGTCTTGTGCCTCTCACATCATCACCAATCTCCAAATCAACCCCTATGGAGATTTCTAGCTCATTCTCATCATATTCATCATCATGGGCAGCACTTTCATCATTTCCTTGTTCCTCATCGTTATCATGAGCTTCAAGCCGATTGTCTTCGTCCATACTAGCCAACTCCTCCTTACTACAAACCCATTTAGCTTCCTCATCAACTTTCACATCTCTACTTATCACAAGTTTCTTGGTTTCCAAGTTATACACTCTATATCCCTTGGTTACATCACTATAGCCAACCAAGACACCAACTTGTGACCTTTCATCAAGCTTTCCTCTTTTCTCTTGTGGTACTAGGATGTAACAAATGCTTCCAAATACCCTTAGATGATCAAGAGAAGGCTTATATCCAAACCAAAGCTCAAATGGGGTTTTACTCCTCAAAGACCTGGAGTAAAGCCTATTTTGGATGTAGATGGATGTATTAACTCCTTCGGCCCAAAACTTCTTTGGCAAGCCACTTTCAAACAATAAACATCTAGCCATCCCCATGATGGTACGGTTCTTCCTTTCACATACACCATTTTGTTGTGGTGTGTATGGTGTAGTGAATTGATGAACTATACCATGATCCTTACAAAGTTGTTTGAAAGCCTCACTTGTGTATTCCCCACCATTGTCCGTCCTTAACACCTTTATAGTGCAACCAGATTGATTTTACACTAACTTCATAAATTCTACAAACTTCTCCAAAGCTTGTGATTTTCTTTCAAGGAAATACACCCAACACATTCTTGAGTAATCATCAATGAAAATTATGAAATACTTGCTGCCATTTAAGGATGGAACACTCATAGGATCACAAATATCCAAATGTATAAGTCCTAGCTTCTCCTTTGATCTCTAAGAACAAGATTGAAATGCTAGCCTAGTATACTTTCCCTTTTGACACACTTCACACACATGTTCTTACTTCTCCACCAATGGCATGTCTCTAACAAGTTCATATGTGCCTACCAATGACTTAAAGCTAGCATGGCCTAGTCTTTTATGCCAAAGTTGAGAGGTGTTCTCCACTTTGGTGTTCAATGCAACCGATGCACCATTTTCATCCATATTCAACCTAAAATTCTTGTTCTTCATTCCAACACACATTAATTCATTTCCATGTGGATCAACTATAGTGCATGTCATGTTTGAGAAGTGTAATGCATATTTGTTCTCAAGCATTTGACCTACACTAAGTAAGTTCTCACATAAAGAAGGTACATAGAGAACATCATGGATAGTTTTGATACCTTTGGTGGTGTGTATCACCACATCTCCTTTGCCTTTCACTTCCATCAAGGCTCCATTTCCAATTTTAACTTTGTTATGGCTGCTCCTATTCAAGTTTGTGAACCACTCATGCTTGTGAGACATATGGTGTGTTGCTCCACTATCAATGATCCATCCTTCATCATTCTTCATGCTAGTAAAACAAGTAGCAACAAACAACTCTTCGGATTCATTATCACTTGCATTATCTTTAGCACAAATGTAGCCTCTATTGATTCTTCATGTCTACTCTTCATCCTTTGCTCCGTAGCTTGCAAGGCATTCACCAACTCGGTCAAGGAAATTTCATTTAGGTTCCTTGACTCCTCCAATGAAGATATCTTAGCTTCAAACCTCTCGGGCAAGGAGACCAACACCTTCTCCACAATCCTTTGGTCACTTAATCTTTCACCTAGCACCCTAATTTGATTCACCACATTAAGAAGCCTTGTGGTGAACTCTTTAACCGTTTCTTTGTCTTTCATCTTGATAGTCTCAAACTCCCTCCTTAGGTTAAAAATTTGCATTTGCCTTGTCCTTACACTCCTTTAGAACTCATCTTGAAGTTTGTCCCAAGCTTCTTTGGCACTCTCACATGCCATTATCCTTGTGAAAATGGTATCACTAATACAAGAATGAATGGCAGTGAGAGCCTTGAAACCTTTAGCCAATTCCTCCTCATGGTACTTGATTTGGTTGACCGTTGCCCCTTGTCTCAAAGGCTTGGGTTCTTGGGGATTTATGGTGACCTCCCAAAGACCATAAGCCTTCAAGTAGGCTTGCATCTTAATACTCCAAATATTGTAGTTCTCCCCATTGAAGATAGGAGGAGAAGGAGTTGAAAAACTTGAAGAAGCCATGTGAATGTTGCTTTCGAGTATGAAGGAATATGAAAATATATTTGTGCTTTCAAGTATCTCTTCACTCTTAAGGAAAAAACCAACCCAAAAACCTCACAAATCTCACAAAAATGTGCCTTGCTCTGATACCACTTTGTTGGGGTGAGAAGGTTATGACCAAGAGCAAGCTAGCTTGAAGAGTTAGCAAGCTTTTGGTGATGCTCTTGGGAATGGTTGTGTGTGAGTTATGTTTTTAGGTTTTGGTTATAGTGTTTTCTGGTTTTTAGGGTTCCTAAAGTGTTCTAAGGTGTTGAAGAAGAGATAAGAAGAAGGGGACCACGTTGGCTTTTGAAAATAAGGCTTAGATGTGTAGCCATTTCATTCATTTTACAATATAAGCTTGAAATTACATCTAGTTCACACATGCCAAGCATGTGAGCTTACAAAATGAGTAAAGTATTTGAAATTTAAAAAGTAAAATGGTCAACACCTAACTTTTCATACATAAAAGAGGTAAAAACCAGCTGCAACATGTCTATTCCAAATATAGTAAAAAGTGGCACATGGTTTGAACTAAGTTCCTATTGTTTAACTAGTTTGTGTAAACAACCAAACTAGCTTCACCTACTTAGTTTCCCTTTGTATCTGCTTATGAAACTTGGTTTAAAGCATCCTTGGTCATCAATAAATATTTTTCCAAGAGTTAGGAAAGTTCTGGAACCGGATCATGGGCCAAACAGCTCCAAAACTGACCCATACTCTGCATACTGGGCCCATCAAATACAACAATTTGTTTGGAATAGAAAATGGACTTTCCCATGTCATTTTGACCTGAAATTTGAACCATAATCTTATATATGTCTGTAGATATCCATCAAAATTTCAGCCCAAAACTCCATTTGCAACCTGAGATATAAGATAAATAGTGGAACTATGTTGCTGGAAATTATGAATCCAGCACCATAGGCATTTCAAGCATAACATTCCTACTCTTTTGTACATAATTTTGCCTATACTTTTGCATACATAACTTAAGCACAAAACATTATCAAAATATACCTTGCATCAATTAAAAACATACAAAAAATATAAACTCATAAAAGGAAAAGATTTGATACCAAGGTGTGCATGCTAGCCGGTGACATGCACCATCAAGTGGCAAAATTACCACACTTCAACATACACCTAATTCTTTTACAAAGTTATTTTACCAATTAATGTGGCATTATTCCATTAGAGAAAAATGATATAAATTAAATATGAATAATCAAACCTTTAAAATGATAAATGAAAATATGAATAATCAAACCTTAAAAATGATAAAAGAAAATCAATACAAACAAATAAAATAGCATCACGTTATTTGCTAAATCAATTGACATATAATTGTGTACACAGCTTCGTGCTCATTGCAATATAGTTCTTGCATAAATGATTACTTTCAAATTTAAATCTGTTGTTGTCTTAAAACCAAAATTCACCATCTCCAATACTAGTCCCAAGTGACACAACAAAACCAAAAGAACTAAATTGATGATAATCCCTATTTAGAATACAAAATCCTAGACTATACTAATTCCACGCTCACCAAAAGTATACTCAATAAGTCACTATGCCAAATACATACAACTACAGCTAAGTGTAAACAAAAATTTGTAGATGTACATTGATAAAAGTTGCAGATTGAGAAAATTTCCTATTTTGGCCATGGCTGGCAGCCCCTATGATTGCAGTTAATTCTCTATTGAGGTAGCTGACCGTGAGGCGGTCCTGGCGGCGGAGGTTGTGGCATCCCAGATTGATTAGTGGACTACAATAAACAAGAAAACAATGCATGAAATTTTGATGATGTAACAAAGGAAATTAGAGATTTGACTTTTAAAGGCACCCAAATTCCCTCTAAAAAGCAATGCAAGAGCCAAATCAAACTCATGTTAGCAGGCAGCCAACCTTGATTCTGACCCATGTTAAATTTATCATGAGTTGTGTCTCCTGGCCTATATCTGCACCAAAACTTTGTTGTGTGATCATTGCTACCACTGCAGAAGAACCACACAAGATTACCAAATGAAGGGATCAAATTACTTGAACATTGATATAGCAATGATACTCACTTGTAAACATGAAAATATATAATAGCTGTATAGAGTCTTAACATTTTGATATTACCTGGGTTTCTGACAAACCTAAGAGAATGTTTGCATTTACATTAACATTCAAGCTACTTAAAAATCTCTTGCATCAGGTTAAGTTTTGGGATTTTAACTACAAATCTTATTATGAGAGTTGGAAATTTTATTGGAATAGGTCTTATGTAGAATAATTTTGGATGAAATTTCTTGACATCAGACACTCGTATCACTTTTTGAATTGTTTTACTTGGTCACTAATTCACTGTTAGCGGTGTTATTTGCTTTTGCAAACATGCATCTTTTTAAAGCTTTTACCATATTGATATGACTCAAAATTATGTTGATAGAATGATTGATTGTTATTTTGGTTTCTTGTGCTCCATAAATATATATTCTGTTTTTTCTCCTCTATTTGATAAGATTCTAATCATACTCTACCGAAGCAGGCTAATGAGGTCTGCAACTGCTATAGTTATGATGCTAGAAAGATGGATGAAGCAAAGTGTGTATATAAGGATCATGTTTCTGCAGTGTAAGTTGGGAAACCATTATTTATCAAGTATATATATATATATATATTTACATCTTGTAATGTCCATCTGTTTGGAAGTAATATGGAAACTTACTGTGACAAATTTCCTTCATTTTCAGGATGGATATTGATTATTCACCAACTGATCGAACAGTGATTTCCCTGTTGCTAATGAATATAGTCCCTTTCATCATTGAATTGTAGTCTTCAAAAACTAGATAATAGTTTTTGGAAGATGCTAAATTTTAGTCATTGATGATTTCATCCCTTTACTAATTTCTTTAGTTTAAAATCCTTTTTGCTTTTCAAAAGTTGAACCATTTGTTGCATTGCACTACAGCTTCTTCCAAGAGAACAGAAGAGACATGAGTATCATGATTCTGTTAAGAACCGGTACAAGCACTTCCTGAAGTGAAGCGCATTGTGAGGTGAGATAGAGCAAGCAATTGTGCTTCCTAAACGACTTTACTTGTTTCTAGTCTATGTAATCAGTTATAAAGATCCGATTCATATTTGTATATTCTATAAAAAATGAATGGTGATTGCAGACATAGGCATCTACCAAAACCAATATTCAAGGCAGCTGCTCTCAGACGAACCATGACTGAAGCTCAGAGAAGAAAGGAAGAAAAGAGGAAAAAACACAGTGCCCCAGGTAGTATTGCCACTGTGCCACTACCTAAAAGGAGAATCCTAAAAGTAGTTGAGTGAGTTATGGACAGATTCTTTTTGGGGAGGGGTTGTGCGTTTTGTTTTTGTTACTACAATTATGTATTTCTAATTTTAATTGATAGTTCAATGGAAATAGGCATCAAAGATTTAAATTTTATTGACAGTTCGGAAATTCTTGTACTATTTTTGTAATCTTTGTTTCATTTTACTTGACCTTACCACTTACGAGTTTAGCCATAATTTCACAGCATATGTGCTATGTTCTAACAGAAAAGAAAGAAAACCTTTCCTCTCTCTGTTCCCAGAAAAACCTCCTTTACTAAGAGTGAATTAGTTTTGGCACATGGCATAAAAATTTTAAAGAGTGAATTAGTGTTGGCGAATGGCATAAAAAATTTACTATGAACTTTACCAGATTTATTTTTATGTCCAAGGTACTATGACAGAAATCTGCTTCTATTAATACATAGGAGAGAAATATACTATCATCTAAAACTACAAAATTGGCAGTATGTAAGAAGGAAGTTCCCATCAATCGGAAGGCATACTTTGAAAGCTCCAATTTAAACCTTTACAAATCAAGAAATGGATATAAATTGAAAAATTCCACATGAATGGATTACAGCTAATGGTGAATGTTTCAGAGTACCATATTTCTCTCTTCTTCTTTTTATATATATATATATATATATAATTTCAAAATACTTAAAAACTTCTATGACCTACCAGTCTTGCCAACTGTCAGTATTAAATAAGTAAATAAAATTTCCAGATAATAAAGGCTAACCGCTAGTTTCTTTACCCAAAAAGAAAAAAATGGATAGCCATTAGTTTAGTACTTACAGCGGCAACAGAAATTAATGTAGAGCAACAGTAATTATTGTTTCTTACAATCTTTGACAGTCTTCATTTATGGTTGACAGAGCTTTGGCTTCTTTTTACTGAGGGACTGGTGGCTGATTCGCTATGGTAAAAAACCAGTGACAAACAGGGACTATCTCAGTGTTAGTGTATACTATCTTGCCATTCATATGCAGTTCATTATGTGAAACTTACTGTGGATTATTTACAATTCAGAACTATACATTTCTGAAACAATCTTGGTTGTTCATCTCACAGGGTAATTTTCAACACGCTTTTTGGCCTTAGTTTAAACTTTTGGATGACCATTGTTAGAAGAGTTTCTTCTTGGAAGCTTGAATGGTTTACTTGGGCCAATCAAGGTACCGTAGTGTTCTGTAATCATAATTGATGGTTCCTCTACTGCTTCTCCTCTCTAGATTATTATTATTATTATTATTTTTTTTTTTTTTGAGTTTGTGTAATTGCTGAAGTGCTTCTAAGATTTTACAATTAAGGGAAATAGCAAACCAACATATTCCATAGTGAAAAACATAAAATAGTTAAACTTTTCTAAAAGTTTTCACACTTTGAAAGAATTTCCCCAATATTGTTTGTGTATATCTCTCTCTTCCCTTTTTATGGTTGCAAGTATTAGTTTGATGTTTCTGGACAATTGTTATTCAGCCAGCAGAGAAGTATCCAAATATGTTTGGAAAAAAGTTCATAGTTTGGAAGGTAAGTTTTGTTTTGGCATTTCTTCCAATAATGGATATACCATTGTATTTTCTAAACACACCTTAAGTTTCTAACATCTTATCAAAATTCCAGGTGGCTTCTTGCCTTCAAAGTTTGCTCCATCCGCTTGTGGAAATGATGATTGGTGACATGGTGGCTGCTCTGCTCTCATTGCAGGGTGGAGCTGCTTGTAGCATCTGTATATTTCCTATTACTCTTGTAATGCTTCTTTGCTGATTTTAGGTTAACTTTTCATGTACAGATTTTATCTATACTTTTGGTGGCAAGCTACCCCCATATGACTTGATAATTAGTACCGAGTCTACCCAACTTTGATATCATGACTTGAAAACTATTTTTCCTTTTTCTTTTACGAGTGTATAGATTTTTGGTTTATATAGTTTGCAGTCAACAGATAATAGTTTTTGGAAGATGTTGAATAATTTCATCCCTTTGTTAATTTCTTTAATTCAAAATCCTTTTTTCTGTAATTACATGCTAATGCATCCTGTTCGAAACGTGAAACATTTGTTGCATTACAGCTTCTTCCAAGAGAAAAGAAGAGACATGAGTATCATGAGGCTGTCAAGAATCGATACAATCACCTTCCTGAAGTCAAGCGCATTAAAAGGCAAGATAGAGCAAGCAACTGCGCTTCCTAAACAGCTTCACTTGTTTCTAGCATAATTAGTTACAAAGGTCCTGTCCATATTTGCATCTTCTGTAAAAAAAAAAAAAATGAATGGTGATTGCAGGCATAGGCATTTACCAAAATCAATATTCAAGGTGGCTGCTCTCAGACGAACCATGACTGAAGCTCAGAGAAGAAAAGAAGAAAGGAGGAAAAAACACAGCACCCCAGGTAGTATTACCATAAAGCCACTACGTAAAATGAGAATCCTAAAAGTAGTTGAGTGATTTGTGAAATAACGGTGCTTCTTGGTTGGCAGGAAAACTAAAGAATTGTTTGGAAATCAAGAAAATCAGAAAGAAAAGTAAAGAGAGCTCAAGAGCGTTTCCATTTCATTAATCATAATAGACGAATTACACCAACTGTCTTGTATTTATACAGAAAACGAACTAATAACAAAATATATGCAACTGTCATATGATTGGCCAGCATTGAGTTTCACGGATTGATGAGTTGGCAAGACTGCTAGCTGTCAACCTTTTATCAATAAGAAGATGAGCTGTCATAACTGCATGCATGACTTAGTTGAGCCACTTGTAAGAGACAGTTAAGCTGAAACAGGCCTCTAGAAGAATCTCAAACAGTTATGGACGTATTCATGAGGGGTTGTGCATTTTGTATTTGTTACCACAATTATGTATTTCTAATTTTTATTGATAGTTCAATGGAATAGGCTTCATAGGTTTAATTTTTATTGACAGTTCAGAAATCTTTATACCTTTTTTGCAATCTTTTTTGCTTTTTAGTTAACCGTTGGACTTGACTGTTTAGCCATAACTTCACAGTAGATATACTATTTTAAGTTATTAAAGAACGGAAAAGAAAACCTTTCCTCTTTCTCTATAATCCAGAAAAAACCTTTACTTGAAGTGGATTAGCATTGGCACTTGGCATAAAAAATTTACCATGAACTTTACCTTATTTATGTATATCTGCAGGGTATATCAACGAAACCTGCTTCTGTTTACAAGAGAGAAATCTGCTATGATCTAAAAAACTATAATATATACTAAAAAGTTCATCAATAACTCATAAGCTTCAATTTAAATTTTTACAAATGAAATATGGAAATAAATTGAACGACCTCACATTAAATGGATTACAACTATAGGTAATATTTCAGAGAACCACATTTTTCTGTCTCAAAATATCTAACAGGAAAATAACCCACATGGTGGTTTTTATTTGAAAACAAACTTTTGCATTAGAGGTAGAAATGGGTAATGCACAAACTTAGAACTTCTATGACCTTGTTATCTCTTATCCCTTACTAGTCCACCTACCAGACCTCCTAACTGTCGATATTCAGAATGGTCAACCAAATTAATTTTCCTGATAATAAAAGCTAACCATTAGTTTCTTCACCAAAAATAAATAAATAGATAAAGAAAAGGCTAACCACTAGTTTGATACTGACGGCTGCAACAGAAATTAAGGTCCAAGTTTTGAATGATTCCAGTCAAGGAATATCCTACCTGCACTTAACACAATTACAATGTACTTGCTCATAATCTCTGAACCTTTTCTTGGTATTGAACTTCATATGATGTATCTGCATACTTCCATTGGTCTTTATTAGTTAATTATGTGATATAAGGTAAGAGTAAAGTGTATTTGGTCCTAGTAACAATAACAAGAATAACATCGATAATAAAGTCTTATGACATATAATCCCCATTGTGCAGATTAGAAACAATATGATACAAAAATTTGTGACAAATAAAAGATTAAAGGCTTTCACGATCATTTCCCAAATTTACTACGTCTAATACGAAAGAATCGACTAAAAAGTTTGTCATACTCATACCTTTGATTTTCTGCTAATAGTTTTGACTGTAGTGTATGAGATTCATCCTTGGTTGTTCAGCCATAGCTTCCTTGTGGCAGCATTAATGTCACCCTCTACTAACTTTTGCATAGGGTAAGAACTGAATTCATCGTTGTCAAAATGTAATTCTCTATCATCATCTAAATCAATGTCATTCTCCATAATTTCAGTAGAAATCTCTTCATGAGCTTTATCTTCATCTTCATCTTCACCTCCATCTTCCTTTATAGATAGTATTAATTTCTTCAATTTTGGAGCGCTTATATTTCCCTCACAAAAACTGACCATCTGAGGGCAATATTTGAAAATTAACCTTTGCAAATTTGGAAATCTCATTACACAATTCCCTGAATAGAAACTACCGAGGTTTTGTAGATTACTAAGTCTCAACTCTTCCAGCCGATCAAAAACAATTTCAGTACCCTCCTCTGTTTCACTTCCATTATAATCTGCTATTATTTGAATCATCCTTTCGCATTTTCCTATCATCATTTCTCTCAGTTGAGTCAGACTTTTAACTGCTGATGGTGTGAACAAATATTCCATTCCATGGCATTCTGACACTACCAGACACCTTAAAGCTTGGAAAGATATTGAGGCTGGGACTAGATTCTTTAACGTATGGCATTTGACTACAAATAAATGTTTCAAATTCTGGAAGGCTCTTCCTGCAGGATGGTAATTTTTCTTCCATGAATCCATCAAACGATCAGTCAGCTCAATTAGAATTAGTAATTTCAAACAGGGAAACATTCCGGCTTGTTCTTGATCATCCTCATTTAGACCTTCATGATCAATTTCATATTGACAGTTCCACATTGCTTCCTGGGCAACCATAATCCGCTTCAAGATCAATATATTCAACCGAGGCAGCTTCCTAATAGAATCTTCAATTTTAAGTTTTGGACAATTAGTTATCCTCAGTCTAGCCAAGGATGAAAACTCCGCCCAACTTTTGGAGCAAAATCGTTTCAAGTTTGGGAGATCATCAAGCACTAAGAACTTAAGATTGGGAAGCAGTTCTTCTTTTACCATCCTCTCTTTGTCATTTATGGCTAGTACATCTTCCATAACACTGCATCCACGTACCTCGAGGTGCTGAAGCCTTACAATGTTTCTGGCCATATCAAAAGACAGGAGATACTTCAAACTATTGCAACCATGTATCTTCAAGTTTGTTAGATTCTGCATGTTAAAGTTTTCTGGAGGATGGTCTGGCAATAACTTTTCGGAGTTCAGGGTGGACAACTCCAAATCCTTCAAGCTAGGCAATGCAACCTGTAGGGAATAATTATTCATCAATATCTCGACTAGCTAGTAAAAATGCTATTCAATATTCATCACCAACTATGTGGCAGCTGATGTGGGTGGTGGATCACATACAAGTGCTATATATGAGGTGCTTTTCTCATAATAACCGACATGTCAGCTGCCATGCGACTGGTATTTATCACTATATTATGATGTATTCTTCAATTGTACCTTTATATAGCTAGATCTAATATGATTTCAGTTAAGGTCTAAAAACAAATGGCTAATTAAATTTCGATTTAATTTTTTGAATAACAGAAACAAATATATATCATGCATGTGAAGATAACTATATAGTACTAGCAAGAGTACGTTAACCTGCTTCAAAATTGAATAATCAAGAATTCAGAATTTTAATTAAATTAACAACAAGAAGTCAGAAATTTAGAGAATCAATCGTACCATAGGATAAAAAAAAGGCAGGGGGCGATTCACATCTAACAACGGCTCCTCCTCTTTCCTGTGACCAGTGAAAGTAGCTTCCAATTTTGAAAAAGGGAAATGAGCAAGATTCGGAGAAGATTTTAATATCAAGGAACGTAAATGAGGAAACTCAATCTTCGCCAAGATTCTGTAGGGATGATCATCTTCCATTCCATAAGTAGCTATCTCACTCATCATCTTACAATTAATAACTTTGATTTCCTCAATGTCTCTGACACTGGATGATGACAAGAGATTATTCAATCTTTCACAATCTTTCACTCTTGCAACTCTTAATTTGCCAAAAGAATTTATTAAGAGTTCACCATGCCATATCCTTTCCAATTTCTTTAGATTTTCAAGATGTAATGACTCCAAACTTGGAAAGAAAGCATTCTGAGAATGATATCTCTGATCCATGGAATTAATGATGTATTGCATTTCATCATTATTCACAATTTTTAGATGCTTCAACTCTGGAAAACCCTCTCTGTCTAATTCGTGTATAACATTGTTCAGACCGGTAGATCCATACAGATTCAAAACTTCTGACCTTTTCAGTAAGGCTTCAAGACCATGACATTCTGGAAGTCTGCTTATATTGAGCTCAATTAGTTCCAATTTTCTCGAAGTTGGCCTTCTGCTATCAAAGGAATAGTCCAAGTATCTTGGTCCTTCTCCTATTAATATGTCGTATCTCTTCAAGTTCACAGTAAACAAGCCTTTTGGCATAACATGGACATCCGGTATGTGTAAATGTAAAGTGGTCAGCCTAGATAAATTCTTTAACTCCACAAGACTAGCATTTCTTCTTCCAGAGTGGTCTCCTTGAATATCCCATCTTGTAAAGCTCCCGAGCATATACAGTTCTTCTAAATGTACTAAATTTGATATGACATTGCATTCAATCACCTCAAGCATGGAACAGCAGCTCAAATTTAATAATTGCAGACGAGTCAATTGTCCTATTTGTCCCGGAAAATTACTAATTTTGGAATATGCAAGGTCAAGAATTTTTAGATTCCTTAATTCTCCAATTAAAGCCACATCTTCTATCTCACAGGAATTCAAAAACAGAGTATGGAGATTTTTAAGGAATTCAAAGGATGAAGGTAACGGTTTTAGACATACAGAAGTCAAATCTAAAACTTTAAGCTCCTTCATTGCTTCAAAAAAATGGTTTGGGATTTGTAAGTTTGGATTCTTGTGGAAAGATCGATTGTGGACATAAAAAAACTCAAGTTGCGGACACTCTAAGCTTTTTGGAAGTTGATGAGCATCATCCTCAAAATTCGGAAGTGAAATTGCAGTTGCAACTTTGAGTTTTTTACTGTTTTCCAGCTCAGCGGCATTTCGAAGACAAAGCATATTGTGTTTTTCAGATCCAATTAAGATGACAACATCACGAACTACGTCATGCATTTTGACTCTGCGCACCGAATCAGCATTCAACAACAAAGAAGAAGCCTTCAATTTATCAATCAGTGTAAGTACCTTATTTCTTCCATCTTCCAAGTTTGTGATGCTCTGGAATGGTTCCAGCCCCATAGCACATCTCAACAAGTCCTCAATTTCTAATCCCGAATCTCCAGAATATATACCAAGAATCAAGAGTAATGACTTTGCTTCATTACTTTCCAAAAAGTCATAACTCAACTTTATACTCGAATAAACTTTTTTGTTCATGCCTTGGATGTTAGTTGGGGCAGATGTTCTTAGCTCTTGCAAGGCATTACTCCAAATAGGGTAGGCTTTCTTTTTCAACGCACTTGCAACCGTCGCAATGGCAATTGGTAAACCTCCACATTCTTTGACAATCTCAGTCGCCAAAGCCTGTATATCTTTGTTTTGGATTGATTTATCACCAACTATTTTGTCAAACATAGCTTTTGCTTCATCCGAGGGTAAATCATCAATGGGGAAATTCATAGCAGCATCCATATCATTACATACCACATCTAGAGATCTAGAGGTGAGAAGAATCTTAGAGTCATTTTTACTATCATTTCCAAAAGCTATCCCAACTTCATACAACTCCAATTTCTCCCAGATGTCATCTATGACTAGTAACATCTTCTCTTCTCGCCCCAGTTGCTGACGTAGTCGTTTTGCTCTTACATTTTTGTCGTCCTCATTATCACCAAACTTTAGACCTAGCTGATCTGCAATTTCTTTTTGGATCTTGTGGGGGTCCGGAGTTTGAGACACAGCGACTATAACTACCTTTTTGAATAGCTTGTCATCCTCAACAGCTTTTCTGGCAACTTCTTTAGCAAGCATGGTTTTGCCAACACCGCCCATACCATAAACTCCAATCATCTTGACATCAGGATTCCTTAATGCCTCCATAATTCTGTTGAAGGTGGAGGTTCTTGATTGGAAAATCATGTAGCCTCCTTTGGTCATATCAATGGCAGCCGACTGTGGTGCGACGCGATAAGAAACCTTTTGGAATAATGTGTTTGCTCGTTGCATTTCAGTACCAGCAGCTTCTGCCAAGGAGTTTGCTATCTTGCTGAGCCGCCTTCGTGATACCAAATTCGGAAACAACTTGCTTGAACACAGAGGCTTTGCGTAATCTTCATCTCTAAAAAATTCATCATTAGCCTTTTCAATGATCCCAGTTACTCCATTCATCCACTCCTCCACAGCACCTTCGATTTCTTCGCCATTTTTTCCAGCCTCGTCAACAGAGTGCTGCAGCCTTTCATTTTCACCTTTCAAACGCAGAATTTGAGACTTGAGGTTGTTTACATTTCTTTTGTAGTGATAGATATTGCTGAATTCACTGGCAACTGGAGCAAATGTACCCTCGCTAATTTTTGTAACAATGGCAACGAGACACTCCATTGCTGATTTTCTGTAAAAACCAAACCAAACCAAACCAAACCAAATCATCACAGCAAATGGAAGCATGTACAATAGAGAATTAGTTGTCATGTCTGTCAGTCACAAGAATTATACGTTTTAAGCTATATTATTTTGCTTATTATTTGCTAAATACATATATGTTTAAAAGTGTGGAATTATATGCAGTTCTTATGATTTCTTACTTTTAGGTAAAAATTGAGGAACTATAGAATTTCAACTCAAATAGACATCATTTGGAGCCTAAATCCTAGTCGATTCAAAGGATATTTGAAGTCGAAAAGAGAAGAAAGGAAGCTTCTGTTTGGTTTTAATATCCTACCTAGTTGTGGAGAAATGGCGAGTAGATAAAGGAGGAACTTTCCTCAATTAAATGATGATCAAATTAAAACCTAGATTAGAGAAAGGAGAGTTATTTTCCTTGGTGAATAATTAGACTTAAATGGCAGCAAGCATGAGAGAAGGAAAGTTTAAATTTAAGTGCTGTATCCAATGAGGGTTTAGCGAAAGCAAAGTGCAGCACATGCACTCTTTGGCTTTTCAACATGATTTTAGGCAACTCAAGGCGAAATTGGGTTGTAAGCCACTTCTCCCTACCCTATATATATATATATATATATATATGCGCCAGTTCGGCCGCACTATAAAAGAAACACATTATTTTCTACACACAGCACACAGATTTTAAGAGAAAGTTTGGGAGCAAAATTTAGGGTCTTTAGCATTGAGAAATGGCAGCAGAAGAAGGAGACAGCAGCAAGGATTGGCCATCTCCTGTTTTCTTCTTCAATTTTTTCTCTTCTTTTTCTTTAATAATTTATCTTTAATTTTAGGGTTAACTGCTGTTTAGTACTATCAAGTTTTAGGATTATGCAAATTCAACCTCAAAGTTTAGAATTGTTTGGAATGAATCATAAAGTTTCAAATTTGTTACAAAATCAATCTCATTTATCTGTTAGATGACATCAGCATATTGATATCATACTAACATAATAATTCATTTTTCAACAAAAAAATTATTTTTCAACAAAAATAAATTTTTTATTTTTCAATTTTATATTTATGGTTTTTTATTTGAACAATTGTATCTGTTCCTATTTTATTTGAATTACAATTTCAAAGAAATTAAATATTTTCGAACTTAAAATTTAACCGAAAAAAAAATAAAAATAAAATTGGAATTTTCAGTCTAACAAAAAATTGTTATTAAACCAAAAATTAAATAAAATAATTTTACTAGACTAAAATATAGTAATAATTTTTATGCCTAAATCATAAAAAAAAAGGACCAAAATTACAAATATAAATAATAGACCAAAATTATACAAAAATAAAAATAAAAATAAAACTATAATTTTTGCTCTAGAAAAAATATTTCTATTAGACCAAAAATTTATAATAATTTTTAAAACCGAAACCATTAAAAAAACAAAAATTAAAAATTAAAATTAAAATAAATTTTTGTGCTTTTTTTTTTGTCTAATATAAATAATAAAAATAAATACATTATCATTCATTTTATTTTTATCATTTTTATTTTTATTTGGTCTAATAATTTATCTTTATTATTTTAAGATCCTTATCTTTTTAAGCAAATATGATTGCTCATTTTTGCTTGTAGAATCAGGTAATTTATTTTCATTCTAATTATGATATTTCTATGGTTGTTCATTCCTTGTAGAATCAAGTAATTTGCAAGTTAGTATCGCCTTTTTTTTTTCTTTTCTTTTTGAAGCAAAATATAAAAAAAAATCATAAAATTAAAATTTTTTTTTAAATTTTGGATTAGTTTTTTTATGGCCTACGTGTAACAAATTATTATTAATTTTTGGTCTAATAAAAATATTTTTATTGGACCAAGATTTCAATTTTATTTAAAATTTTTATCTTTGGTTTAATTTTAGATCCAAAAATATTTGATTTCTTTGAAATTTCAATTTAAATAAAATAGGACTGCATACAATTTTTCAAAAAACCAGAAATATAAAATGGAAAAATAAGAATTTTTTTTTTTTTTTGGTTGAAAACAAATTATTGCAACACCCTGATCTAAGAAAATACTTCGAATTTGAAGTTTTGATCAAGTTTGACCGAATTGACCAAGTGCGTCTCATAATTGACTTTTTGCTATGAGAGTAATTTCACTTTGACCAAGGCACCATAATGAAGTACGTGCTAACCTGAATCTATAGACTAGTAGCACGCCAAAATTGAAGCTAAAATTAGAAAGTTATGGTCATAACAAATTACAATCAAGACTGATCAAGCGAGCCTGAGGTTGACTTTTTATTTCTATAGATTTTGATTTTGATTTTGATTTATGTACCATCATATAGTATTCATCAATACGAATTCATAGACTATTAGCATATGTGATATGGACCTATGGTTGAAAGTTACGGATCTGTAAAGTTATATATATTTTTTGAAGACTAACTTTAATTGGTAATTTTATTGAAAAGCATGTAAAGGGATATTTGAAAACCTTCCAGATGGGTTTTATGTGTCACCCATCCACAGGTGAGACATGGCCACACTCCTTTCTTTTTCTTTTTCTTTCCCTTTTTCTCCCTCCTCTACCACGAAGGAAAACTCTCTCTCTCTCTCTCTCTCTCCCCTTTCTCTCTCTTGGGTTTGTCAAAATTGACTATTTTTCGACCACCCATTGATAACATGGGTTGGCCATTGATGAAGCCCAATCTCGAGAGGCCTCAACAATCAAGTTTCACAGCCAATCAATTGGCAAGGTACCCAAATCGGGCTACTAAAGCCAGCATTGGCCTATTTTGTTTTTCTAGTGAAATGACCATTTTCTGACCTACCCACTCTAATCCATACCTATCTCCCCTACTTTGGACCCCTAATTTCAAATGTGGCCTTTTTCTTTCTAAATTCCAAGTCGTTTGAGAGACACATAGGTTTGAAGTTTGACCAAAATTTTTCAACCATTTTTTGGTCATTGAGGGCGAGTTTGGTTCGTTGAAGTTAAGTATCCTTAATCCTTGATTTACAGGCTTGCATTTGGTATATGGTTTGCTAATTATGGTTAGGTATTTAAAATTTTATTATTTTTTAGCTAATTTAGAAATTGGTATAAAAATTGGAATGTGTTGAAAGTCCCACCTAAGAAAATTGTTGCATATAAGTTCATAGGGGCTAATAGAGATTAATAGATACTCAATTTCATAAAACTAATTTCATAAAACTGAGTGTAATTAGGAGAAACCCCAAATCTAGAGCAATAGACCAATCAGGGCTATTGTATTGGGAACCCAAAGCAGTGGAAGAGAATTTTAAATCATTTAGTGTATTTCAAAACCCTTGAAAAACATATGTAATTTTTAAATAATGTTTCTGGTGCGTGTTAGGCATCCAACGAAAAATGCGGTGGACCCTACAATGGAGCAAGGATGGATAAATGTCATAAAATTCCAAAAGGGTTAGATGCTGATGTTTAATTAAAATCATTTTGTTTATTGAGTTATTGTTTTAATCGCTGATCTATGATTTTGAAAGTTTTAAATTATTGGTAGTTGTAAAATTAAAAAGATATTAGTTTACATAGTTTCTCTCTTACTGCTTTTTCGAATTGCAAACTTTTATATCCCTAATTTTAGTTTTGATAAAATAATCGTATTAGTGAAACATGTTTAATTACGGGTGTATATATATATGTATGCATGTGTGTGTGTGTGTGTGTGTGTGTGTGTGCTTAATTAAGTAAATGTACATGATTTTGCAATGTTACTTGATTGCCTATTTTATTTATTTATTTATACATTGATTTATAAGTTTAGAAAACCTAATTTTGGTAATAACTATTTTTGTGTTTTGAAAAGACAATTCTTCATTTATGGTTCTTTAAATAGATATAAGAAAACCAAATATTTAATATATCTATATATATTTATATATTTATGCATATGTATATCTGTGTATATAATTAAATATACACATATATATTTATATATTTATATATTTATATATATGATTTTGGTATTATTATTTATTTATTTATTTATGCATTTACTTATTAATTTAAATGTTTATTTTTATTTTTTAAAGAATAAAAAGTTACAAAGGTATTTAATATTAAGATGATTTCAATATGTTCTACTTTCTTAAAACATTATATTTGGGTATTTCAAATTTATTTATTTTTGGTTACTGATTTTTGGATAATAATTAAATAGTTAGAATTACGTTTGATTTTATGGAAATTGTAAGATTATTCATTAATTATATTAAAATATTATTATTTTTCTTATTTTAAATTTATTGGTTTATTATTTAATTATTCATCTATCTATTTGTTTATTTGTTTATTTATCCAATCATCTAGTCAAAACATTTAATTGCCGTTTTTAAAATACAATTACGAGGAGTCATTTTCTTGTAAATGTGTATGTTTACATGTGATTAGTTAGTATATAAATAAACCATATAGTATTGATGTTCTGTATTGTTATGTTTATTAATTAACATACAGGTTATATTTAATCATCATTTGTGAGCTGTGATAAGTAAAGATAAGCATGTAATTTGTAGTGATAGTATTAGCCACACTCCCATGGTAGAAGGATAGTAGGTTTAATCATTCCTATGGGCGTTAAGGTGAGCAAGAATAGGCAGATATTTTTATTGTGATGACATTAGTCATCTCCCTTGGTTGTAGGATGGTAGGTTATTTAGCATTGGCACCGTTAAGATACTAATGGGATCATGTGCATGTTCTCCTCTCCCTTCCCCATCTATCAAGTAGTATTTGGGACACTAAACATCAATTAGCAGCACTAGTATATAGTATGGTGCATCAGCTATCTTTTCGATATATGCTTATATATATATATATATATATATTATGTTATGCGTTAGGTATACCATACCAAACTGGAGCAACAACTGGGTTAAACTTAAGAGTCGGTTAGTATTGTATTTCTGCTGCCTACGAGATCAGGAGGTTGGATGGCCATCATTGGCAACCACCCCTGACTGTATTGCTAGTAGTATATCTATGATCAACTGATATTATGGGGTTATTCCTTAGTATGTCATATGGTATATTAGATGTATTAGCCTTCCGACAAGTATTGGAGTCTTCAAATAGATATATTAGGCTTTGAATAGGCATTGCAGCATTCGGGCAAGAGTATTAGCCTTCGGATAGGTACTTCACTCCTTAGGCATGTATTATGGCCTTCAGACAGACATTGTAGTTTTTGGATAGAAGTATTAACTTTCGACTAGGTACTTCAACCTTTGGATAGGTACCATAGCTTTTGAGTAGGTGTATTAGCTTTCGTGCAGGCATTATAACCTTCGTATAAGAGTACTATAGCCTTTAACTAGGTACTTCAAATTTCGAGCAAGTATCATAGTCTTTTGGCAAATGTGTTAGCCTTTGGGCATGTGTGTTAGCCTACGGACAGATTATTCAAGTCCTTCGAAAGATTGTATACATAATTATATTTATGTAGAAGATATATATATATATATATATATATATATATATTTACGTTGGTTTTGGATAATGGTTATGTTATTGGAGTTACTGTTAAGATCTCAACTGATTAATTTAAAGTACTATTTCTTCATGTGTATTACAAATGTAAGTTATTTTATTAAAAGTTATCTGACAATTTATTGATTATTAACGGTACAATTTGTATCTATATATTTCCTATATGTAAAAAGGTAGACTATATGATTTAGGGTCTAGAACCTAGGTTGTTTTTATCTTTCATTATTATTATTATTATTATTATTATCATTATCATCATCATCATCATTTTTTTATCTGCATTTGTGTGTTGAGTATAGTTATCAAGTAATGTAAAAGTGTGAGATTGCAGTAAGTGGGTGATGTTGGTGGCCATGAGTTTTAAAAGTATGTATTTTTTGTGCTGCATAAAAACGTGGGAAGAATCGGGACCATCTTAAGGTCCAGGTAGTAAGCTTTGGAAGGGATCCCGACACATATAAAGGTATTTATGATTTATTAACTATTACTCATATTTGTATTCCTATGCTATTCTTATCGAAGTCCTACAAATTTGTGAAAATTTATAGTAAAGTGGGGAGGAATAAGGCAGATGCATGGGCAAGGAATATTTGGGAAAGTTTAGTTTATAGGGGAGATGCTGTTGGGTTTTTCTGTAGAATTTAGTTGGGGTTTCCCTTAGCCGGAGCCATTCTAGGGTTGCCGATAGGTAACTCTGGGAGTGTCCTGACAATTATGACATCAGCATACTAACATCATCTAATAATAAAATTAACAACGTAAATCAATTGGATTGATTTGCAACAAATTTGAAATTTCAGGATTCAATTTAAGCAATTCCAATTTTCAAGGTTCAATTCAACCAACCTTGAAACTTCAGGGCACTAATTATGTAGCAAGGATTCGTTATGATGTTTAAGGTATTTTCCTTAATATAGTTATGAACTAGCTTCATAATTAGGGCTATGATATAACTTTAGCTATAACGATTTAGTTGTTTTGTATTGGATCCTATTTGGTTATTTTTGTATTGGATTCTAATTGGTCATTTATTCAATGTTAAGAATTTATTATTGCACTTCATCCTTGTATGTTTCTAGCTAACTCATAAATCTTTACAAATACTAGAGTATGCTTGAAATAGAATATATGGTAATAGATCTATAATGTATTCCATATTAGTGTAATTGGTTGAAAGATAATTATATTAATATTTACGTTCATAACTTAATCGTAAAGCTTAATGAATTCTCACTTAGAACCATGATTGAAATCTATATGTGAATGTTATCAATTGTGTGTAAAAGCAACTTTTGATAAATCTAGGATTAAGTATGGTTAAAAAAGTGAGCAGCTAAATAGGTTTCCATGCGAATAGGATTAAATTGGAGCAGGTAATGGTCAGGTCACGTGCCCTAGTGTTATCATTATTGAACCTCTCTACTTTCCTAGTTTCTATTTTCTTGAGTTTATTAGTGTTTAATCTTATTATTAATCATTCAAGTTTTTGTTTCTCAATAGCATAAAAATTAAGTTTGACTAGCTTTTGTTATTTAATTCCGAACAAAAGCCGTGTGACTATAACTCTAATTTTTACCTCTTTACTACATGCTAACAATTTATATACTTGTGAATTGACAACGGTGTTGAGTCCAGTGTGTAAAATGTACTCTGCTAAGAGAATTAAGTACGCACCTGCAGCTGCAGATTGGTTGCGAATATAAATGGAGCTTTCTAGGGAGTATAGTAGCTTCCTTCAACTGCAGTCCTGTGCCCTTTTTTTTTTTTCTTTTTTTTTTTTGAGGGGTTGGGGGGCTGTTGTGTTTGAAATAAATATTAAAGTACTGAGTAGATGAAATTAAACAAAGAGTTAAAAACAAATTCTTGTAAATCAATAAAGAAAACAAAAGAAAATCAGAAAATATCAAATTAAACGAGGATTGACTAGCTTCATATCGGAATATTAACAAATGGAAACAAGGAAAATATGGAAGTGCGATGCATGAATAACAAATTATAACATACCTTAAACAATAAAATGTGAAGAAAATGTATGAGTTCCAGAAACAGAGTGGGAGAACATAATATATATATATATATATATATATATGCATATATACGATATAATGGAACTACTATGGTGTGGGAAGATGCTCACCATTTGGTGGGTGAACAATCCATATCTTTTTAATAATATGCGAGTTAACTCATTTAAGAATACGCACTGGGACTCACCAAGTGATGAGCACATTCTCAGATGGGCTGATAAATTTGATATGTTAGCCAGTAGTACTAAGGAAGAAAAGCATAAATGCCTACCTACTTTTACTGTTCATCTAAAGAAAAAGTGCCTTTGTTTGGATGCCATTGTCCTAATTAAAGTATGAAAGCATCAAAGGAAAAGTAATGAACAATAATAATTCTAAAAGCATATTGTTCTTTGCTTAAAAAATTCTGAAACAAAAACCGAATAGCAGTGGTAAAAGCGGTTCTCTTTGAGGAAATGCTTTACACGTTGAGCACCTATTAGGCGCTTCATACTCAAAATCATTAAAATATGTGATTTTCTAAAGACAAGATCATCAATAAAAATATATTCCATCTCTGTTAACGAAATACTACAGAAAACATACTTTATCCTCTTAAAATGCTTTTCTTAGACATTTTAGAATCACGCCCAAAAAGAAAAAAACGCTATGCATAGCATCTGGTGACTTGAGAGAGAGATAGAAGAACCAATCAAACCCGCAAGCACACATGACACGAAATTTTTGTAACTGATAATTTTTTTTTTTTTTTTTTCTGAAATGCAGCTTCAGTAAGCGATCCGATTAATTTAATTCAATCCGAAACAAAACTGGATTAGATTGATTTAGATGTATATCAATTTCACTACTACTAAGTTAAAATTTTGAACACCCTGGATATATGGACCAACTGTTATTGGGAATGACTGAAAAGGGAAGTGTAATACAGAAAGAATTGCTTTCTTCGATCTGGAAAAACCTTTACTTGGAGTGAATTAGTGTTGGCACTTGTCATAACAAATTTACTATCAACTTTACCATATATATTAATATCTGCAATGTACTATGACAGAAATCTGCTTCTATTGATATGTAGGAGAGAAAAATGCTATGATCTAAAATTTACCATAACTCCTATTACTCTTGTAATGCTTCTTTGCTGATTTTAGGAAAACTTTTCATACACAGGTTTTATCAATACTTTTGTTGACAAGTATAGCATTTTTGTCAGGTTTCACTTTTTCCCTGTTCATAAATTTGGCATTTCTAACAAAAAATGTCTTATCTGTAAACATACATACAATTTAAAGATCTGTATTGTTCATTGTGTGTTTTCTTAGCTTGGTAAAAAGAATTTACTGGGGGTAACTTATCTAGAAAGGATAAGCAAAAAAAAAAAATATCTTCGTTTTCAACATGAAAGTATCCTTATGATTTAGATGCCTAAATTTGTAGAACTGCATTCTCTATGTTTCTAACTTATTTATGTATTTATTTATTGGTAATTGGACCTCCATTATCACTGGTTTGTTCCTCCTGCAAAACAGAGCTGTGGTAAAGTTTATTATCTCTGTTTGTTTTATTTCTGTTTTGCTACGGTTCCTGATATTAATAAGTCTTTACTAAAAAATGTCTATTAATTCAACTAGACCAGGATAAAGATCAAACAGGTGCTGCTAATGGCAATGAAATGACTGAGATGTCTATGTTCAAAGCTGTTAGTCCAGCTGGAGGCGATGCAATGCATATTTACCCTGGAAGGCCAAAGTATCAGAACATGCTTCCATTGCTGACCAGTGTTAAAATATGACTTCCTTATCTGTTACTGCCAGGTCTACCCAACTTTGATAGGACTCGGTAACCACTTTTTTTTTTTTTTATGTTTTATAATTTTTATTGATAGTTCAATGAAATAGCATCAAAAGTTTAATTTTTTTGACAGTTCAGAAATACCATTTTTTTTTTTTTTGGTTAATTTCATAGGAGATTGTACTACTTTAAGTTATAACAGAAATATAAAGAAAAACTTTCCTTTCTCTGATCCTGAAAAACCTTAACTGCCGTATTTGATTAATTTTGATTCTTAGAAGACCAGAGCCTCCTTTCTTTTTTCTTCTTTCCTTCTCTCCCATCTGGTTTTCATTCATCAACTGAAAGTCAACAAAGTAAAAAGGTCCAAAGTTTCGATAAAAAAAAAAAAAAATTCCATTCATTTTTGTTTCTCGACAACAAAATGGCTAAAAGAATGTAAACAAGATGATGAAAAATTCCATGGAAACCAAACTTTTCCAGTATGAGGCATTTTGATGAGCCGTCAATGGGACTTGGCAAAAAAAAAAAAATATATATATATATATATATCATGTGCGAGCTGAAGCCAGAGTGGATAATATCATACTAACATTTTTTTTTTTTTCCATCTTTTTCACCATAAAAAAAATAAATAAATAAATAAATCTTTCTTTGTAAAAATAATTCTTTTTATATAAATATTTATTTATCAAATTGAACATAAAACCTCCTGGTTCTCAATATCAAGCCATCGAAAAGTGCTTAGATCTTCACAGCAGCCACCTCCAAAAGGATGTGAACGCTACGTCATCCAACATTTCTACCTTGATTGCCTTGGGAGATTTACAAGTGTGACTAGAGATAAAATCAATATGTGGTTCAATTCAATAAGTGCAAAAAATTCATACAGAAGATAGATATTTCTATTGAAGTTCATTATATGATTGGTAATGTGTGTAGAACTCCTATCTTACCAAAGGATGTACTCCCCAATACAAGAGATTTCATATATAACCACCATAAAATTGAATGGTGTAAAGATCCAGCTAAGAAGTATAATAAAACTGTCTTCTTTGAGGCATATAGCTCTAAAAAATCCCAGCTTCAAAGA
The DNA here is from genome assembly GCF_031755915.1 of Ziziphus jujuba. Classification (NCBI taxonomy): domain Eukaryota; kingdom Viridiplantae; phylum Streptophyta; class Magnoliopsida; order Rosales; family Rhamnaceae; genus Ziziphus; species Ziziphus jujuba. Next base: position 5,664,877 of record NC_083386.1, read on the forward strand.
CAGGGTGTCATATCTAAATCTGAATCAAAAAAATAAAAAGGTAGCTGTTTTAAATATAAAGAAGTCAAATCTAAAACTCTAAGCTCCTTCATTTCTTCGAAAAAATGGTTTGAGATTTGTTGGGACTGATTGTTCAAGAAAATTGGTTTATCATAAGGAAAAACACAAGTTGTGGACACTCTAACCTTTCAGGAAGCGGATGAGAATCATGTTTGACACTCAAAAGTGAAATTGCAGTTGCACTTTTGCGTTTCTTATTGTCTTCGAGCTCATCAACATTTCTAAGATTATACATATGGTGTTCTTCAGATCCAATGAAGACAACAACATCACGAATTACATCTTGCATTCTGACTTTGTCCCTGCAATCAACATTCAGCAACAAAGAAGAAGCCTTGAGATTATCAACCAGTGCAAATACTCTGTTTCTTGCCTTTTCTAAGCTCGTGATGCTTTGAAATGATTCCAGCCCCATAGCATATCCGAGCGAGCCCTCGATATCTGTTTCCATATTTTCAGGAAATAAACAAAAAAGCAAGAGTAATGACTTTGCTTCATTACTTTCTAAAAAGTCATAAGTCAACTTTATGCTGGAATACACATTTTTATACATGCCTTTGATGTTAGTTGGGGCAGATCTTCGTAGCTCTTGCAAGGCATTACTCCAGATGGGATAGGCTTTCTTTTTCAAAGCACTTGCAACTGTCGTGATCGCAATTGGTAAGCCTACGCATTCTTTGACAATCTCAATTACCAAAGCTTGTATATCTGGGCTTTTGGTTGATTGAACACCCACTATTTTGTCAAACAAAGCTTTTGCTTCATCAAGGGGTAACTCTTTAACAGAGAAATTTATATCAGCATCCATATCATTACATACCACATCTTGAGATCTAGAGGTGAGAAAAATTCTACAATCATTCTTATCATTCCCAAAAGCTATCCCAACTTCATACAACGCCAATTTCTCCCAGATGTCATCCAGAACTAGTAACATCTTCTCTTCTCCCAATCCCTGATGTAGTCCTTTCGCTCTTACATATTTATCTTCCTCAGAATCATCAAACTTTAGGCCTAGCTGACCTGCAATTGCTTTTTGAATCTTTTGAAGGTCTGGAGTTTGTGATACAGTGACCATAACTACCTTTTTGAATAACTTCTCATCCTCAACAGATTGTCTAGCAACTTCTTTAGCAAGCATGGTTTTGCCAACGCCGCCCATACCATAAACTCCAATCATCTTGCCATCAGGATTTCTTAATGCCTCCATAATTCTGTTGAAGGTGAAGATTCTTGATTGGAAAATCATGTAGCCTCCTCTAATCATATCAATGGCAGCTGACTGTGGTGGGACGCTGTAAGAAACCTTTTGGAATGTGTTTGCTTGTTGTATTTCAGCAACAGCAGTCTCTGCCAAGGTGTTTGCCTTCTTGCTGAGCTGAATCCGTGACACCAAGTTCAGAAACAACTTGCTAGAACACATGGGCTTTCAAGAGTCCTCCATCTTTCAAAAATTCATTATCCGTTTTCAGTAATCCTTGTTACTGTTTTCAGCCAATCCTCAATATCAGCTTCAATTTCTTCGCCACTTCTTCTAGCCTCATCAATAGAGTGTTGCAGCCTGTCTTTCACACCTTCCAGGTGCTGAATTTGGGTCTTGAGGTTGTCTACATTTCTCTTGTCAACTGTATACTCCCTAATTTTTGCACCAACGGAGATAAGAAACTCCATGCCAATTTTCTGTAAAAATGAATAAAAATCTATACAAAGAAAAAACTGAACCAAATCATGACCGAATATAAAATGTAAAAACTTGTAGAATAAGGAATTAAGTTCCTGCAGATGATTGATTTGTGAATGCAAATTGAGCTAGGGAGCAGTACATTCCGTCTGCACTATTTTTCTTTTCTCTTTTTTTTTATTTTTTGGTTATAGTTTGGAATATATTGCAAAGCAAAAGATGAAATCAAACAAAATAATATTTGAGATAATGTCAAATCAAATAAAGAAACAAAGTAAAACCAGAAAATATCAAACTGAAGGAGGGATTGAATCGCTCCAAATTAGAATGACAGATATTGGTAACAAGAAAATGGAAGTGCAAGCATGAATATCAAACAACAACCTTAAGGTAATGAGGAGGATGTGTATGACCATTAGAAATTGGGTATGAGAATGTGCAAAGCTATACTTCTATGGAAGAAAAGCATAAATGACTATGAAAGTGCAAGCATGAATATCAAACAACAACCTTAAGGTAATGAGGAGGATGTGTATGACCATTAGAAATTGGGTATGAGAATGTGCAAAGCTATACTTCTATGGAAGAAAAGCATAAATGACTATTTTTATTGTTTAATGTAAAGAAAAAGTGCATCTGTTTATTTAAATTTACACACATATGCTTTGTCATTGTCATAATCCAACCATGTTTTTGGCTAATTAATTAAAAAAACACTAATAAAGTCTGCTGCTTTATGTGTTGTAATATATACTTGCTAATCAAATCCTAGAGGATGCCCCTACAGAAACAAAGCAAAGAATATTGAGTATGAACAACTACTACTAACTAATACTAAATTAATAAAAGCATTAAAGGGTAATTAAAAAAACAAAATCATCCCAGAAGTGCTTTGTTCCTTGCTTACAAGATTCAGACACAAAAACAGAGTAGCAGAGGTAAAGGGGTACCCTTATGGAAAAGGTTTCCAAGTTAAGCACCTATTGTGGTCCTTCTCAAACAATCATTGAATATGTGATTTTTCTGAACAACAAAATCAGTAACCAAACACTACCATAAGCGTTTATATCCTCTTTAAAGTCGTTTTGGATGTTTTAGAATTACTCCCAAACAAACACCAAAGTGAGTGTCATAGGAAGAAGAAAACAAGAAATTTTGGTGATTAGAGAACAAAAGAAAAAATTGCTTATACATACAAAGATTTTAAATAATTTAGAAACAGAATTACACCCACAAGCACCGCATGACATTTCTTTTTGTTTTTTATCTTTTTTGACGTGTAAAATCAGTAAGTGATATTCAAATCTATTTATATTTGAAAAGTTGAATCAAATTCAGTCAAAAACTAAAATGGATTAGATTGATATGGATATTACCAATTTCATTACTTTAATTAAAATTTTGAATACCCTGGACCAAATGGTATTGGCATATTTAAATATTTTTACATTGATTTTTGTAATGACAAAAAAAGAAAGTTTGATACAGAAAGCATGCAATCAAGGTAAGTCATTAATCACAGAAAAAGGAAAAGTCTAATATACAAATCATGCCACCCATTAAGGTAAGTAAAGAATCTCCTGAATTCAAAGAGCAGAACAAAAATTAAAAAAAATAAATTCACTCTACCCCCCACATTTTTGTTTCTTGTTAAAAGACCAAAAAAAGTTACTGATTTTTTTTTTTTTTTTTTTTTTGAGGAGAAACAGATAGAGCATAAGGAGAAGAGTTTGAGAATGGGGTTGAGAATAAGCATCACTACCTGGTTGGCTGCTCAAGTTTGGATGGTTCTAGGTGAATGGCTTTCGGAGTGCTTTTTTCTGGCTTATGATATTGCTTCTTCTTTGAGGAGTGAAGATTTTAATTTTGATTGATTTTTTATTGAATTTTCCCACAGATTCCGTCAATGTTTGTATCGGGTTTTACTTTTCTATTTTTCTGTTTTTCTTTTTTTTCTTTTTTCTCTGTTGACTTCCATTTATGTTAATTTTTCTTTTTTTTTTTGGTTGTTGTTGTTGTTGTTGTTGTTGTTGTTGTTAGGTTATGGTGGAATCAATGAGTTTTTGAGTAAGATATTATAGCATTAGTTGGTATATACGATTGCTTCTGTTTTTTTTTTTTTTTTTTCTCAATAGAAGAATTTTAAATTTAGATGGTAATTAAAACCTATTTGTCAATATTCATATATTATGTTATGGAAAACATTATTCAAGATTAAAAAAAATTCTTTTCTAAATTTTACCCCACTGGGCTGTATTTTTCAGCAGTTTTAGGCTTCACTGACATGGATCTTCTCCATTTGTCTATCATTTATGGAATGAAGGACTAAAGTTTGGATTAACCAAGTTGTGCAATGTCAATAATTGAATCAAAAAGTTTTTTTTTCCCCTTTTTATCAATATTAAATTTATGATAATTTAGGAGGAGAAAGTTCCATCCAAATCAAATTTTGGAGCTAAAATTTGAAGATATATTCTTAATGATTTTTACCATTGAGCTAAATCCAAAAGCTATAATTGTGTTCATGTCTCATTATTAAATTGGGAATATTTCTATTAGCCATCAATTAGGATTAACTTGCTTTTACGATTTTAGAAATAAAAATAAATTTAAAAAATATGATGAGAGAATCAAATACGAGAATAAATTAAAAGAAATCGTTTGTTTAGTGAATTATTTAATTTAGATAATAAAAAAAAATGAAGTGTTTGACTATGAGATATTTAAAGATTAAAAGAAAAAAAAAAAAGCAACATTGGATAGATTAATTTAATGGCCGACATTATGTCATGAAAAAATCACACATATATAACATATCTAAGGGTTTTCTTGCAAAAAAAAAAAAAGAAAAAGAAAAAAAATCTGCCCCGTTGGATTAGATTGATTTAATGGCCTAGATCATGTCGTATAACATCACACTTCTAAAAAGTAATAGATAACACCATATACCAAATTCTATTATAAAGCTATTTTACCAATTAATGTGGCATTATTTTATCAGTGAAAAATGATATAAATTGAATATGAATAATCGAACCTTTAAAATGATAAAAGAAAATCAATATAAACAAATAAAATAGCATCACGTTATTTGCTAAATCAATTGCTAAATAGTTTTGTATACCGCTTCATGCCTATACCTGGCAATTCGGGTTGGTGGGTCGTGTTCGTGTCAACCCGTTTAATAATCGTGTCAAAAATGCCTAACCCGAACACGACCCATTTATTAATCGTGTCAGGTACCTAAAACACTAACCCGACCTGTTTATAAACAGGTCAACACGACACGACCCGTTTAACACGATTATTTTAACGGGTCATGTTGACCTATTAACCCGTTAACCTGAAATTGACCTATTAACCCGAAAACTAACATATTAACCCGTTAACCCGAAAATTAACCTATTAACCCGAATTTTTTTTTATTTTTTTTATTTTTATGTTTTTGTTTTATTAAAGATGTATTTTTTGTTTTTAAAAAATTAGTAATAGAAAATTATTGTTATAAAATTTTTAATTTATAATATTTTTTAGTTATTAAATATTATATTAGTGATAAAATATTAATTTAAAATTAAATTTAAATGGGTTGTAATAGGTATATAATCGTATCGGGTTGAAACTGACACGTTTAATAAATGGGTCATAACGGGTCAATTTCGAGTTAAACAGATCAACCCGAAAATGACACGATTAATAATCGTGTTAAACGGGTTGACCCGATTATGACCCGAACCCATTTATAATAAACCCAAACCCATTTATTCCGTGTCGTTTTCGAGTCGTGTCGCCGTGTCATGATCCAAATTGCCAGGTCTATTCATGCCCCTAGCAATATAGTTCTTGCATAAATGATCACTTTCAAAGTTACTTTCCCTGAGCATAGGCATAGGCATAGCATCTACCAAAACCGATATTCAAGGCAGCTGCTCTCAGACGAACCATGACTGAAGCTCAGAGAAGAAAGGAAGAAAAGAGGAAAATACAGAGTGCCCCAGGTAGGATTGCCACTGTGCCACTACGTAAAAGGAGAATCCTAAAAGTAGTTGAGTGAGTTATAGATAGATTCTTTTTGGGGAGGGGTTGTGCGTTTTGTTTTTGTTACCACAATTATGTATTTCTAATTTTAATCGATAGTTCAACGGAAATAAGCATCCAAGTTTTAAATTTTATTTGACAGTTCGGCAGTTCTTGTACCATTTTTGTAATCTTTGTTTCATTTTACTTGACCTTAACGCTTACGAGTTTAGCCATAATTTCACAGCATATGTACTATTTTCTAACAGAAAAGAAAGAAAACCTGTCCTCTCTCTGTTCCCAGAAAAACCACCTTTACTAAGAGTGAATTAGTTTTGGCACATGACATAAAAATTTTAAAGAGTGAATTAGTGTTGGCGAATGGCATAAAAAATTTACTGTGAACTTTACCAGATTTATTTTTATGTCCAAGGTACTATGACAGAAATCTGCTTCTATTGATACATAGGAGAGAAATATGCCATCATCTAAAACTACAAAATTGGCAGTATGTAAGAAGGAAGTTCCCATCAATCGGAAGGCATACTTTGAAAGCTCCAATTTAAACCTTTACAAATCAAAAAATAGATATAAATTGAACAATTCCACATAAATGGATTACAGCTAATGGTGAATGTTTCAGAGTACCACATTTCTCTGTTTTTTTTTTCTATTTTTTTTTTAACTTCAAAATACTTTAAAACTTCTATGACCTACCAGTCTTCCCAACTGTCAATATTCAAGAAGTAAATGAAATTTCCAGATAATAAAAGCTAACCGCTAGTTTCTTTACCCAAAAAGAAAAAAATGGATAGCCATTAGTTTAGTACTTACAGCGGCAACAGAAATTAATGTACAAGTCTTGAATGGTTCCAGATTCAGCAGTTGATAAATATTCCACCTGCATTTAACGCAATCACAATGTACTTGTTCGTAATCTGTGAATCTTTTCCTTGGTATTGAACAGGAAATCTGTTTTTATTATGTTATACTATATTTGCATACATCAATTGATATGGCATCCACGATAATGGTTTACCTACAAATAAAGGGGAGCCAACTACTCAAAATCACTTCTAAAATTGCAATATTTGTCCCTTAAAATATTATTTTTTGTGTCAACTTAAATACAATTTATAACCTATGATCCAGAGAGGGAAAAAAAAAATGTCCAATTGATCACCAAGTTAAAGGATAGTGTCACATGTCCTTTACAATAATGTAAATTTTGCCTCCTTTAGCCATTGGGTGAATGTATTCCCCTTGTATATTGTTACCTATTTGGACTGAAGTGATGAAAAAGAAAAAAAAAAAAAAAAACATATTTTAAGGGGCAATATGATGATTTTTAAAATGTAGGTGTCAAAGTGCTAAAAATATGAAAGTTCACTAAAATAAAGTGCATTTGGTCCTGATAATAATAACAATAATAACAAAGTAAAGTTTTACCGACATAAAATTCTCTATGTATATATTATAAGATACAACAAAATTCAAAATTTTGGACAGATAAAAGATTGTCTATATAGATTAGGCAAATTTAACTTGCATTCACACACACAAACAAAATATTTATATATATATATATATATATATATATATATATATATATATATATATATATATTTTTTTTTTTTTTTATAACTACAATTTATCAATCTTATATTTTAATTGTTTTTTTATTAATGAATTCAATTATTTTATGTCAACAAAGCAAAATTTTTTTAGGTGTTAATATTCGTAATTGAATAATTAAAAATAATTTATCAAAATAATAATAATAATAATAATAATAATATTATTATTATTATTATTAAGATTCCAATATAATAGTTTTCAATATATATATAACACTGACGGCTCCTTTTTTTTTTTTTCTTTTTTTCTTTTTTTTGGTATTAAAAAAAAAAAAAAAAAAAACCCACAACGGTCTCAAAATCACTTCGTTTTATTTTTATTTCTTGAGCTGATCTATATGCAAAAATGAAAGAATGCACTAGCTTCGCTTCGTCTGTGAACCAACTCGATTCAAAGTGTTTTTCTAAATCAACTCTGCTTAGCCAAAAGTGTTTTTCCCGAAAATCAATCCCATCATGTACAGAAAGATTTAAGCAGTATTATTTTCCTTGCTATTTTTGTGTTAAATATATTTAATGTAAGTACATTCCCTTTTTGTTTTTTCTAGTTTTCTGTACAGTGCTACTTTGGGATGGATACAATTAAGATTTCAGAAGATAATCATATTATACTTATTTGCCTTTTGTTCTGCTTTATTCTTTTACCTTGAATACTTTGTCAAGTATAAGACTTTTGCAACCCATTGAACTCTTAACAGCTAATCAATAGTATCCTTAAAAATGAACTATTTTCTTTGATTACTGTTTTGCAGATTAGGGTTTTTAAAATAGCAGAAAAAGAGGAAGATATTAGTTTCTATGGTGGTTTTGTAGGTAAGATTATCTTTTCGTAATTACCTTTATTGTTTCTTACAAACTTTGAAGGTCTTCGTTTATGGTTGGCAGAGCTTGGCTTCTGTTTTCTGGGGGATTGGTGGCTGATTCGCTATGTTAAAAAACCGGTGACAAACAGAGACTATCTCAGTGTTAGTGTATACTATTTTGCCACTCAGATGCAGTTCATTATGTGAAACTTTACTGTGGATTATTTACAATTCAGAACTATACATTTCTGAAACAATCTTGGTTGTTCATATCTCAGGGTAATTTTCAACACCCTTTTTGGCCTTAGTGTAAACTTTTGGATGACCATTTTTAGGAGGGCTTCTTCTTGGAAGCTTGAATAGTTTTCTTGGGCCAATCAGGGTACCATAGTGTTCTGTAATCATAATTGATGGTTCCTCTACTGTTTCTCTTCTCTAGATTTCCATTTTCTCTTTTGTTTTGAGTTTGTGTAATTGCTGAAGTGCTTCTAAGATTTTACGGTTAAGGGAAATAGCAAACCAACATATTCCATAGTGAAAAACATAAAATAGTTAAACTTTTCTAAAACTTTTCACACTTTGAAAGAACTTCCCGAATATTGTTTGTGTGTGAATCTCTCTCTTCCTTTTTCATGTTTGCAAGTATTAGTTTGATATTTCTGGACAATCTTGTTATTCAGCCAGCAGAGACGTATCCAAATATGTTTTGAAAAAAGTTCATCGTATGGAAGGTAAGGTTTATTTTGGCATTCTTCCAATAATAGATATACCATTGAATTTTCTACACGCACCTTAAGTTTCTAGAATCTTATCAAAGTTCCAGGCGGCTTCTTGTCTTCCAAAGTCTGCTCTATCCGCTTGTGGAATGATGATTGGTGACATGTTGGCTGCTCTGCTTTCATTGCAGGGTGGAGCTGCTTGTAGCATCTGTATATTTCCCATTACTCTTGTAATGCTTCTTTGCTGATTTTAGGTTAACTTTTCATATACATGTTTTATCTATACTTTTGGTAACAAGCTACCCCCATATGACTTGATAATTACTGCCTATTCTACCCAACTTTGATATCATGACTTAAAAACTATTTTTCCTTTTTCTTTTACGAAGTGTATAGATTTTTGGCTTATATAGTTTGCAGTCATCAAAAAACATGATTATTATAGGTTTCAAAAACTAGATAATAGTTTTTGGAAGATGTTGAATAATTTCATCCCTTTGTTAATTTATTTAATTCAAAATCCTTTTTTCTGTCATTACATGCTAATGCATCCTGTTCGAAACTTGAAACATTTGTTGCACTACAGCTTCTTCCAAGAGAAAAGAAGAGACATGAGTATCATGAGGCTGTCAAGAATCGATACAATCACCTTCCTGAAGTCAAGCGCATTAGAAGGCAAGATAGAGCAAGCAACTGTGCTTCCTAAATAGCTTCACTTGTTTGTAGCATAATTAGTTACAAAGATACTGTCCATTTTTGTATCTTCTGTAAAAAAAATGAATGGTGATAGCAGGCATAGGCATTTACCAAAATCAATAGTCAAGGTGGCTGCTCTCAGACGAACCATGACTGAAGCTCAGAGAAGAAAAGAATAAAGGAGGAAAAAACACAGCACCCCAGGTAGTATTACCATAGAGTCACTACGTAAAATGAGAATCCTAAAAGTAGTTGAGTGAGTTATGGACGGATTCATGAGGGGCTGTGCATTTTGTATTTGTTACCACAATTGTGTATTTCTAATTTTTATTGATAGTTCAATGAAATAGGCTTCATAGGTTTAATTTTTAGTGACAGTTCAGAAATCTTTGTACCTTTTTTGCAATTTTTTTTTGCTTTTTACTTAACCGTTGGCCTTGAGAGTTTAGCCATAATTTCACAGTAGATGTATTATTTTAAGTTATAAAAGAAAGGAAAAGAAAACCTTTCCTCTTTCTCTGTAATCCAGTAAAAACCTTTACTTGAAGTGGATTAGCTTTGGCACTTGGCATAAAAAATTTACTACGAACTTTACCTTATTTATTTATATCTGCAAGTTATATAAAAGAAACCTGCTTCTGTTTGCAAGAGAGAAATCTGCTATGATCTGAAAAACTATGATATGTACTAAAAAGTTCATCAATAACCCATGACCTCCAGTTTAAATTTTTACAAATGAAATATGGAAATAAATTGAACGACCTCACATTAAATGGATTACAACTATAGGTAATGTTTCAGAGAACCACATTTTTCTGTCTCAAAATATCTAACAGGAAAATAACCCACATGGTGGTTTTTATTTCAAAACAAAATTTTGCATTAGAGGTAGAAATGGATAATGCAAAAACTTAGAACTTCTATGACCTCGTTATCTCTTATCCTTTACTAGTCCACCTACCAGACCTAACTGTCGATATCCAGAATGGTCAAACAATTTAATTTTCCTGATAATAAAAGCTAACCATTAGTTTCTTCACCAAAAATAAATAAATAAAGAAAGAAAAGGCTAGCCACTAGTTTGATACTTATGGCTCAACAGAAATTAAGGTCCAAGTCGTGAATGATTCCAGATTCAGCAGTCGAGGAATATCCTACCTGCATTTAACACAATTATAATGTACTTGTTCATAATCTCTGAACCTTTTCTTGGTATTAAACTTAATATGTTATATTTGCATACTTCCATTAGTCATTGTTAATTAATTATGTGATCCAAGGTAAGAGTAAAGTGTATTTGGTCCTAGTAACCATAACAAGAATAACAACGATGATAAAGTTTTATGACATATAATACCCAATGTGTAGATTAGAAACAATATAATTCAAAAACTTGTGACAGATAGAAGATTAATGGTTTTCACGATCATTTTCAAATTCACTACGTCTAATACCAAAGAATTGACTAAAAAGTTTGTCATACTCATACCTTTGATTTTCTGCTAATAGTTTTGACTGTAGTAGATGAGATTCAACCTTGGTTGTTTAGCCATAGCTTTCTTCTGGCAGCATTAATGTCACCCTCTTCTAACTGTTGCATTGGGAAAGAACTGAAGTCGTAATCGTCAAATAGCAGTACTCCATCTTCATCAAAGTCTAACTCCATAACTTTATCAAAAACTAAATCAACTCCACCTTCGCCTATAGATAGTATTAATTTCTTCAGATTTGGGGTGCTAATATTTCCCTCACAAAAACTCACCATCTGAGGGCAATATTGGAAAATTAACCGTTTCAAATTTGGAAATTTCATTACACAATTCCCTGAATAAAAACTCCTGACGTTTTGTAGATTACGAAGTGCCAACTCTTCCAGCCGATCAAAAACAATTTCAGTACCCTCCTCTGTTTCACTTCCATTATAATCTGCTATTATTTGAATCATCCTTTCGCATTTTTCTATCAACGTCGTTCTCAGTTGAGTCAGACTTTTAGCGGTTGATGGTGTTAACAAATATTCCATTCCATGGCATTTTGACACTACCAGAAACCTCAAAGCTTGGAAGACTGGGACTAGATTCTTTAACGTATGGCATCGGAGTACACCTAAATATTTCAAATTCTGGAAGGCTCTTCCTGCAGGATGGTTATTCTTCTTCCATGAATCCATCAAACGATCAGCCACCTCGTCTAGAACTAGGAATTTCAAGCAGGGAAATATTCCGGCATGTTCTTGATCATCCTCATTTAGACCTTCATGATCAATTTCATATTGACGGTTCCACCTTGCTTCCTGGGCAACAATAATCCGATTCAAGATCAATATTTCCAACTGAGGCAGCTTCCAAATAGAATCTTCAATTTCCAGTCTTGGACAATTATTTATCCTCAGTCTAGCCAAGGATGAAAACCCCGCCCAACTTTTGGAGCAAAATCTTTCCAAGTTAGGGAGATCCTCAAGCACTAAGAACTTACGATTGGGAAGGAGTTTGTTTTTCACCATCCTTTCTTTGTCATTTATGGCTAGTGCATCTTCCATAACACTGCATCCACGTACCTCTAGGTGCTCAAGCTGTGCAATGTTTCTGGCCATAGCAAAAGACAAGAGATAGTTCAAACTATTGCAACCATGAATCTTCAAGTTTGTTAGATTCTGCATGTTAAACTTTTCTGGAGGACGGTCTGGCAATAACTTGTCGGAGCTCAGGGTGGACAACTCCAAATCCTTCAAGCTAGGCAATGCAACCTGTTGGGAATAATCATTCATCAAGGTCTCGACTAGCTAGTAAAAATGCTATTCAATATTCATCACCAACAATGTGGCAGTTGATGTGGTGGTGGATCCCGTAGAAGTGCTATATATGAGGTGCTTTTCTCGTAATAATCACCATTGTTTATCACTATAATAATCACCAGTGTTTATCACTATATATGAGATTAGGTCCGCCATGGCTTATTGCAGAACGAACAAAGCTTGGGAATCTTTTTGTTGATTCTCATCAAGCTCCTTCTTTTGATTATCATCAAGAATGGTAATATCGACAGGAATAGTGTAGCCCTCACTGACAATATCCCATAATTTTTGGGATCTAAAATAACTGGTCATTTTTATGGACCAAAAATCATAGTTTTCACCACTAAAGACTGGAACTGGAATTGTGTGGAAGGTGTTTTCAATCGTGGTGAATGAAAATAACTATGCCTAGTTTATGAACTAACCAGGCTCTGATACCACTAATGGAATTTATTGAAAGATATTTTCAGATACTCTCGAAAGGACAAAGGATAAGATAGAGCTACTTCTTTTTTTTAAATGTAATTGTTATATATGTTGTGGAAGCAATAGCTTTCTATTTATACAAGTACAATGTGAGTTCTTTGGCCAACTAAACCATTTATGAATGTTCTAGGTTCTAGGAGGCAAAATTTAACTTAAACACTTATACACATGAGGAAGTCAAATTAAACTTAAACTTTTACACACATGAATATCCTAGGACGCCAAGTTCAATTTGAACAGAGGAAATCAAGTTAAACTTAAACTCTTACTTGCCACCTAAATATTTCTAGAATTCTCTTTAGAAATGTGCAGCATTAATTGCAACAGTTGGATTTGAGATGTTAGCCGTAACTTCACAGTAGATATACTATTTTAAGTTATAAAAGAAAGGAAAAGGAAACCTTTCCTCTTTCTCTATAATCCAGAAAAACCTTTACTTGAAGTGTATTAGCATTGGCACTTGGCATAAAAATTTACAATGAACTTTACCTTGTTTATTTATATCTGCAAGGTACTATGAAAGAAGCCTGCTTTACAGAGAGAAATTTGCTACGATCTAAAAAACCATAATATGTAGTAAAAAGTTCATCAATAACTCACCAGCTCCAGATTAAATTTTTACAAATGAAATATGGAAATAAATTGAACGACCTCACATTAAATGGATTACAACTACAGGTAATGTTTCAGAGAACCACATTTTTCTGTCTCAAAATATCTAACAGGAAAATAACCCACATGGTGGTTTTTATTAATTTGACAATACAGTTTTGCATTACAGGTAGAAATGGTTAATGCGAAAACTCGGAACTTCTATGACCTTATTATCTCTTATCCTTTACTAGTCCACCTACCCGACCTCCTAACTGTCGATATTCAGAATGGTCAACCAAATTAATTTTCCTGATGATAAAAGCTAAACATTAGTTTCTTCACCAAAAATAAATAAATAAATAAAGAAAAGGCTAGCCACTAGTTTGATACTTACGGCCGCAGCAGAAATTAAGGTCCAAGTCTTGAATGATTCCAGATTCTGCAGTCGTGGAATATCCTACCTGCATTTAACACAATTACAATGTACTTGTTCATAATCTCTGAACCTTTTCTTGGTATTCAATTTAATATGTTATATCTGCATAGTTAATTATGTGATCCAAGGTAAGGGTAAAGTGTATTTGTTCCCAGTAACAATAACAAGAATAAAAACGATAATAAAGTTTTGTGACATATAATCCCCAATGTGTAGATTAGAAACAACATAATTCAAAAACTTGTGACAGATAAAAGATTAAAGGTTTTCAGGATCATTTTCCAAATTTACTACGCTAATACCAAAGAATTGACTAAAAAGTTGGTCATACTCATACCTTTGATTTTCTGCTAACAGATTTGACTGTAGTGGATGAGATTCAACCTTGGTTGTTCAGCCATAGCTTTCTTGTGGCAGCATTAATGTCACCCTCTTCTAACTGTTGCATTGGGTAAGAACTGAAGTTGTCCTCGTCGAAATGGATTTTATAATCTTCTTCTACATCAAATTTACACTTCATAATATCATCAAAGACTTCTGCAAGATCTTCATCTTCATCTCTATATCCGTTTGTACATAGTATTAATTTCTTCAGTCTAGGAATGCTAATATTTCCTTCACAAAATCTCACCATCTGAGGGCAATATTCGAAAATTATTCCTTTCAAATTTGGAAATCTCATTACACAATTCCCTGAATAGAAACTCTTGAGGTTCTTTAGATTACCAAGTGTCAACTCTTCCAGCCAATCAAAAACAATTTCAGTACGCTCCTCTGTTTCACTTCCATTATAATCTGCTATTATTTGAATCATCCTTTCGCATTTTTCTATCATCGTACTTCTCAGTTGAGTCAGACTTTTAGCTGTGGATGGTGTTAACAAATATTCCATTTCATGGCAATTTGACACTACCAGAAGCCTCAAAGCTTGAAAGACTGGGACTAGATTCTTTAACGTATGGCATCGGAGTACACCTAAATATTTCAAATTCTGGAAGGCTCTTCCTACAGGATGGTTATTCTTCTTCCATGAATCCATCAAACCATCAGCCACCTCATCTAGAACTAGGAATTTCAAACAGGGAAATATTCCGGCATGTTCTTGATCATCCTCATTTAGACCTTCATGATCAATTTCATATTGACAGTTCCACCTTGCTTCCTGGGCAGCAATAATCCGATTCAAGATCAATATTTCCAACTGAGGCAGCTTCCAAATAGAACCTTCAATTTCCAGTCTTGGACAATTATCTATCCTCAGTCTAGCCAAGGATGAAAACTCGGCCCAACTTTTGGAGCAAAATCTTTCCAAGTTCGGGAGATCCATAAGCACCAAGGACTTAAGATTGGGAAGCAATTCCTTTTTCACCATCCTTTCTTTGTCGTTTATGGCTAGTACATCTTCCATAAAACTGCATCCACGTACATCTAGGTGCTCAATCTGTGCAATATTTCTGGCCATATAAAAAGACAAGAGATAGTTCAAACTATTGCAACCATGAATCTTCAAGTTTGTTAGATTCTGCATGTTAAAGTTTTCTGGAGGATGGTCTGGAAATAACTTTTCGGAGTTCAGGTTGGAAAAGAAGAGACATGAGTATCATGAGGCTGTCAAGAATCGATACAATCACCTTCCTGAAGTCAAGCGCATTAGAAGGCAAGATAGAGCAAGCAACTGTGCTTCCTAAATAGCTTCACTTGTTTGTAGCATAATTAGTTACAAAGATACTGTCCATTTTTGTATCTTCTGTAAAAAAAATGAATGGTGATAGCAGGCATAGGCATTTACCAAAATCAATAGTCAAGGTGGCTGCTCTCAGACGAACCATGACTGAAGCTCAGAGAAGAAAAGAATAAAGGAGGAAAAAACACAGCACCCCAGGTAGTATTACCATAGAGTCACTACGTAAAATGAGAATCCTAAAAGTAGTTGAGTGAGTTATGGACGGATTCATGAGGGGCTGTGCATTTTGTATTTGTTACCACAATTGTGTATTTCTAATTTTTATTGATAGTTCAATGAAATAGGCTTCATAGGTTTAATTTTTAGTGACAGTTCAGAAATCTTTGTACCTTTTTTGCAATTTTTTTTTGCTTTTTACTTAACCGTTGGCCTTGAGAGTTTAGCCATAATTTCACAGTAGATGTATTATTTTAAGTTATAAAAGAAAGGAAAAGAAAACCTTTCCTCTTTCTCTGTAATCCAGTAAAAACCTTTACTTGAAGTGGATTAGCTTTGGCACTTGGCATAAAAAATTTACTACGAACTTTACCTTATTTATTTATATCTGCAAGTTATATAAAAGAAACCTGCTTCTGTTTGCAAGAGAGAAATCTGCTATGATCTGAAAAACTATGATATGTACTAAAAAGTTCATCAATAACCCATGACCTCCAGTTTAAATTTTTACAAATGAAATATGGAAATAAATTGAACGACCTCACATTAAATGGATTACAACTATAGGTAATGTTTCAGAGAACCACATTTTTCTGTCTCAAAATATCTAACAGGAAAATAACCCACATGGTGGTTTTTATTTCAAAACAAACTTTTGCATTAGAGTTAGAAATGGGTAATGCAAAAAACTTAGAACTTCTATGACCTTGTTATCTCTTATCCTTTACTAGTCCATCTACCAGACCTCCTAGCTATCGATATTCAGAATGGTCAACCAGATTAATTTTCCTGATAATAAAAGCTAAACATTAGTTTCTTCACCAAAAATAAATAAATAAAGAAATAAAGAAAAGGCTAGCCACTAGTTTGATACTTACGGCCGCAACAGAAATTAAGATCCAAGTCTTGAATGATTCCGGATTCAGCAGTCGAGGAATATCCTACCTGCATTTAACACAATTATAATGTACTTGTTCATAATCTCTGAACCTTTTCTTGGTATTGAACTCAATATGATATATCTGCATACTTCCATTAACCTTTATTAGTTAATTATGTGATCCAAGGTAAGAGTAAAGTGTATTTGGTCCTAGTAACAATAACAAGAATAACAACGATAATAAAGTCTTATGACATATAATACCCATTGTGTAGATTAGAAACAATATAATTCAAACATTTGTGATAGATAAAAGATTAAAGGCTTTCACGATCATTTCCCAAATTTACTAAGTCTAATACCAAAGAATTGACTAAAAACTTTGTCATACCTTTGATTTTCTGCTAATAGTTTGGACGGTAGTACTGATGAGATTCAACCTTGGTTGTTCAGCCATAGCTTTCTTGTGGCAGCATTAATGTCACCCTCTTCTAACTGTTGCATTGGGAAAGAACTGAATTCGCAATCGTCAAAAAGCAGTACTCCATCTTTATCAAAGTCAAACTCCATAACGTTATCATAAACTATATCTCCATCTCCATCTGCGTCTATATATAGTATCAATTTCTTCAGTTTTGGGGTGCTAATATTTCCTTCACAAAAACTCACAATCTGAGGGCAATATTCGAAAATTAACCGTTTCAAATTTGGAAATCTCATTACACAATTCCCTGAATAGAAATTCCTGAGGTTTTGTAGATTAACAAGTGCCAACTCTTCCAGCCGATCAAAAACAATTTCAGTACCCTCCTCTGTTTGACTTCTATTATAATCTGCTATTATTTGAATCATCCTTTCGCATTTTTCTATCACCATCGTTCTCAGTTGAGTCAGACTTTTAGCTGTTGATGGTGTTAACAAATATTCCATTCCATGGCATTTTGACACTACCAGAAACCTCAAAGCTTGGAAGGCTGGGACAAGATTCTTTAACGTTTGGCCTTGGAATACAAATAAATATTTCAAATTCTGGAAGGCTCTTCCTGCAGAATGGTAATTCTTCTCCCTTGTATCCATCAAACGGTCAGTCAGCTCAACTAGAATTAGAAATTTCAAACAGGGAAATATTCCGGCATGTTCTTGATCATCCTCATTTAGACCTTCATGATCAATTTCATATTGACAGTTCCACATTGCTTTCTGGGCAACATTAATCCGCTTCAATATCAATCTTTGCAACTGAGGCAGCTTCCAAATAGAATCTTCAATTTCCAGTTTTGGACAATTATTTATCCTCAGTCTAGCCAAGGATGAAAACTCTCCCCAACTTCTTTTGGAGCAAAATCTTCCCAAGTTTGGGAGATTGTCAAGCACTAAGGACTTAAGATTGGGAAGCAGTTCCTTTTTCACCATCCTTTCTTTGTCATTTATGGCTAGTACATCTTCCATAACACTGCATTCACGTACCTCTAGGTGCTCGATCTGTACAATGTTTGTGGCCATAGAAAAAGACAAGAGATACTTTAAACTATTGCAACCATGAATCTTCAAGTTTGTTAGATTCTGCATGTTAAAGTTTTCTGGAGGATGGTCTGGCAATAACTTTTCAGAGTTCAGGTTGGACAACTTCAAATCCTTCAAGCTAGGCAATGCAACCTGTAGGGAATAATCATTCATCAAGATCTCGACTAGCTAGTAAAAATGCTATTCAATATTCATCAGCAACAATGTGGAAGCTGATGTGGTGGTGGATCCCATACTAGTGCTATATATGAGGTGGTTTTCTCATAATAACCGACATGTCAGCTGCCACGTCACCAGTGTTTATCACTATAGTATGATGTATTCTTCAATTCTACCTTTATGTAGCTAGATCTAATATGATTTCAGTTAAGGTCTAAAAACAAATGGCTAATCAATTTTGGAATTAAATTTTTGAACAACAAAAACAAATATATATCATGCATGTGAAAATAACTATGTAGTAACAGCTAGTGTACGTTACCCTGCTTCAAAATTGAATAATCAAGAATTAACTTTAAAAGTAACAACAAGAAGTCAGAAATTTAGACAATCAAACCTACCATTGGATAAAAAAAAGGCAGGGGGCTATTCACATCTAACAACGGCTCCTCCTCTTTCCTGTGACCACTGAAAGTAGCTTCTAATTTGGAAAAAGGGAAATGAGCAAGATTCGGAGAAGATTTTAATATCAAGGAACGTAAATGAGGAAACTCAATCTTCGCCAAGATTATGTGGGGATGAACATCTTCCCTTCCATAAGTAACTATTTCACTCATCATCTTACAATTAATAACTTCGATTTCCTCAATCCCTCTGACACTGGAGGATGACAAGAGATTCTTCAATCTTTCACAATCTTTCACTTTTACAACTCTTAATCGAACAAAAGAATTTGTTAAGAGTTCACCATGCCATATCTTTTCTAATTTCTTTACATTTTCAAGCTGCAATGTCTCCAAACTTGGAAAGAAAGCATTCTGAGAATGATATCTTTGATCCATGGAATTAATGATGTATTGCATTTCATCATTGTTCACAATACTAAGATGCATCAACTCTGGAAAACAATCTCCGTTTAACTCATGAATAACATTGTTCACACCAGTTGATCCATAAAGATTCAAAACTACTGACCTTTTCAGTAAGGCTTCAAGACCACGACGTTCTGGAACTCTGCTTATATTGAGCTCAGTTAGTTCCAGTTTTCTTGAAGCTTGCTTTGTGTGAGCAAAGGAATCGTCCAAGTATGTTGGTCCTTCTCCTATTAATATGTCGTATCTCTCCAGGTTCATAGTAAACGACTCTTTTGGCATAACATTGACATCCGGTATGTGTAAATGTAAAGTGGTCAGTCTAGATAAATCCTTTAACTCCATAAGACAAGCATTTCTTCTTCCAGAATTGCCTTCTTCAATGTCCCATCTTGTAAAGCTCCCAAACATATACAGCTCTTCTAGATGTACTAAGTTTGATATGACATTGCATTCAATCACTTCAAGTTTGGAACAATAGCTCAAATCTAATAATCGTAGACGAGTCAATTGTCCTATTTGTCCTGGCAAATTCCCAATTTTGGAATATGCAAGGTCAAGAATTTTCAGATTCCTTAACTCTCCAATTAAAGCCACATCTTCTATCTCACACCAATTCAAAAACAGAGTATGAAGATTTTCAAGGAATTCAAAAGATGAAGGTAGCGGTTTTAGACATACAGAAGTCAAATTTAAAACTTGAAGCTCCTTCGTTGCTTCAAAAAAATAGTTTGGGATTTGGAAGTTTGGAGCCTTCTGGAGAGATGGATTGCAGATATGAAAAAACATAAGTTGTGGAAACTCCAATTTTTTCGGAAGTTGATGAGCGTCATCCTCAAAATTTGGAAGTGAAATTGCAGTTGCAACTTTGAGTTTTTTATTGTCTTCCAGCTCAACAGCCTTTCTAAGACGAAACATATTGTGTTTTTCAGATCCAATGAAGATGACAACATCACGAACTACGTCATGCATTTTTGTTGTGTCCATGCGGGAATCAACATTCAACAATAAAGAAGAAGCCTTTAGAATATCAACCAGTGTGAGCACTCTATTTCTTGCCTCTTCTAAGTTTGTGATGCCTTGAAATAGTTCCGGCAGCCCCATAACATACTTCAACAATATCTCGGTTTCAATCTCTTTATCTTCAGGAAGTAAACTACAAATCAAGAGTAATGACTTTGCTTCCTCACTTCCTAAAAAGTCATAACTCAACTTCATGCTGCAATACACATTTTTTTTCATGCCTTCGATGTTGGTTGGGGCAGATCTTCTCAGCTCTTGCAAGGCATTACTCCAGATAGGATAGTCTTTCTTTTTCAATGCATTTGCAACTGTCTCGAGCGCAATTGGTAAGCCCGCACATTCTTTGACAATCTTAATTTCCAAAGCTTGAATTGCTGGGTTTTTAATTGATTGATCACCCACTATTTTGTCAAACAAATCTTTTGCTTCATCAAAGCATAAATCTTCAACGCAGAAATTCGGGTGGGCATCCATAGCATCACATACCACATTTCGAAATCTAGAGGTGAGAAGAATCTTACAATCATTCTCACCATTTCGAAAAGTTATCCCAGCTCCATACAAGTCCAATTTCTCCCAGATGTCATCTATGACAAGTAACATCTTCTTTTCTCGCCCCAGTTGCTGACTTAGTCGTTTTGCTCTTACATATTTGTCATCCACAGTTTCACCAAACTTTAGACCTAGCTGATTTGCAATTTCTTTTTGGATCTTGTGGAGGTCCGGAGTATGAGATACGGTGACAAAAACTGTCTTTTTGAACTCGTCATCCTCAACAGCTTTTCTGGCAACTTCTTTGGCAAGCATGGTTTTGCCAATGCCGCCCATACCATAAACTCCAATCATCTTGACATCAGGATTCCTTAATGCCTCCATAATTCCGTTGAAGATGGGGGTTCTTGATTGGAAAATCATGTAGCTTCCTTTGGTCATTTCAATGGCAGCCGACTGTAGTGGGACGCGGTAAGAAACCTTTTGTATTAATGTGTTTGCTCGTTGCATTTCATCACCAGCAGTTTCTGCCAAGGAGTTTGCTATCATGCTGAGCCGCCTTCGTGATACCAAATTCGGAAACATCTTGCTTGAACACAGAGGCATTGCATAATCTTCATCTCTAAAAAATTCATCATGAGCCTTTTCAATGGTCCAAGTTACTTCATTCATCCACTCCTCCACAGCACCTTCGATTTCCTCGCCATTTCGTCCAGCCTCCTCAATAGAGTGCTGCATCCTGGCTTTTTCACCTTCCAAACGCTGAATTTGAGACTTGAGGTTGTCCACATTTCTTTTGTAGTGATAGATATGGCCCAATTGACCGGCAACTGCATCAACTGTATACTCGCAAATTGTTGAACCAACCGCTATAAGAAAGTCCATGCTGATTTCCTGTAAAACCCAATAAAATTGTACAAAACAGAATTGCCAAATCATATTTGACAACAATTGAAAACATGTTCAATGAGGGAATTAAGTACCTGCCGATGATTGGTTGTGGATATAAATGAGCTCAAGCTGTACCTCAGGTGCAGTCTGTTCTTTTTTTTTTTTTTTTTTTTTTTTTAATGGCAAAGTAGTAGGTGATAGTAAACAAGATTAAATCAAATAGAGAAACAAAAAAGAACCAGAAAGTATCAAGTTGAAAGGAGGATTGACTCGCTCCAAATCAGACAAACCAGGAAAATGAAATGCAAGCATGAATATCAAATAATGGCACTTAAGAAGAGAATGTATGAGTACGAGAAATTGAGTGAAAGGAGGTGCAAAAATATTCATATAATGTCAGTACGGTTCTCATTAGATCAAAATTATGCATATCAACCAGTCTTTTATCCGGTACATTAAACTAAAATCTCTTATAACACTGGTTGAATTTCTTTAAATTGTTTGTAATATTATCATTTCATGCTTTTGGCTAATTAAGTATTAAAAGAAACTCAATGAAGCTTGTAGCTGTATTAGTTTTATGTGTGTGTATAGATATATATTGTGGGGAATATTTTATCATTCCATAAATAATTGGGTGACAAAGGAATGTACATCTAAACTGCCTAAAACAATTAGGATTTTGTGGCTCAATATAATTGGATTGTCTAAATTTAAATAGATTGAAGATTTTATTAAATAGTTTCTTTCCTTATATTTCATTAAAATAGTTTCTTTCTTTAAATGTCAGTTATGTATAGACATTTCAATATTTATATACAATCAACTTATATAACACATTTTTACAAAATTATGCTTTTAAAAACCCTCTCAAGAATTGTTTGACACTTACAGATGACTCCCGATGTTACCCAAAAAAAACCTTAAACTGTTAACGAGTCAAAGAAAAATTATACATTAAGACAAACTAGCCTTATAAAAAATATATAAAGATTTCAAAATGTAATGTTACTTAAATTCCATAATGAATAAATTCATTTAATTAATATTAATAACTTTTGGAAGAAAGAATTATCTTGAATCATTTTGGAAGAAAATATCATTGTAGAAATACTGTTTTGATGAAAATGTTATTTTTTAAATATTTTTAATGAAAAGAATATTTTTGATATTTAGATAATAAAAAATTTTGGATTAAATTATTTGAAAAATGGTATTATGGGTATGCCAACATGGTATTTTTGTCAAATTAAAATATTTTGAGCATTTAATTAGTTAAGAAGGGACAATGTGCAATACATAATCATAGTTGAGGGGTTTGTTTGTTATTTTAATAATTTAAGTCGGTTACTATGGTGTTTGTAAAAATCAAATAGTTTAGTGGGTTTTATGGAAAATGAAATATTTTAATTTCACATCTAGGAAACAAAAATTCAAAATATGCCCATTATAAAAGTTTATACATTAAATGTATATTATAAAGAAATTTGTCCCAAAAAAAAATGATAAAGAAATGAAAGGCGTATATTAAAAACAAAATACATTTAGGGCAACATTGAAAATAACAAGATCCCAAAAAAGAAAAGAAAAAATAAATAAATAAAATAACCATTTAACTACCTACTCATGAAACCACACTGAGAAAGGAAAATGAAACTAGGAAAATATAATGGATAAAATTGCATACCTAATGGTCAAAGTGAGGTTCTAAGTGAGCTTTAAAAATTGAATCACAGTAAAACAAAATGTCAATTTGCAGGAAGCTAAAGAAAGTAAACCATGTGCCTTTATGTCATATTACAGTAGTAATATCTTTTTCAATGCCGACTGGGTGGAGCTTCGGGAGAAGTACGTTTCTTTTTGTTTTTTGAAGAAGTAAAAGACAAGGTTTGTAAGAAATTAAAAACGTGTAGAACAGAAAAATCAAAACAACCGAGGAGACCGAACCGATAAATATATATTATAAAGAAAAAACAAACAAAAACTCACAAAACGACGCAACAGAGGAAACTGACTTTCCATACCGACAAAGAAACTACTTTTCTTTTCAAAAAATAATGAGAGAAAACAAGAACTATTATTATTATTATTATTAATTAAACAAAAAAAGAATGTACTTGGTTATTTTGATTTACTAAACCAAAATAAAAAGACTGTAAGATCTCATCCAAACCAAAATAGAAAAACAAAAACAAAATCAGCAGATGATCTCAAAAACCAACTATTAATAAAAACGAAAGTAGAAAAATGTAATGAATAGAACTGCATACCTTAATAAAGCTCGCACCAAATTAATGTAGTGTTAAGAGTGTGGAACGTTAAGAGGAATTCCTATAAAACCAAGCCATATAATGAATAACTATCCTATTTTTTAACCTAACTTTCAACCACTATCATTGTGCTCGTCATTGACTTGTTGTATCTTAAAATGACAAAACTAAATAAAGTAGCACCTACTGGTTTTGCATATACACCATTGTCGTTTTCAAATTACAAAAATATTCCACTACATTTCATTTTTTGATGCAATTTATCACCTTTTTTTTTTAATTATTATTGTATACATATTTTTTTTTTTTTAGTTTTAAATCTGTAAAATTGTCGTAATTCAATTCTATGGAAATACGGTCAATAAAACTTATAACTGACATTTAAATATTTATGTACAATCAACTTATATGACACATATATTTTTACAAAATTATTCTTTTAAAAAACCTATCATGAATTATAACTCCCGATGTTACCCAAAAAAACCTTAAACTGTTAATAAGTTAAAGAAAAATTATACATTAAAATAAACTAGGCTTATAAAAATATATAAAGATTTCAAAATGTAATGTTACGTAAATTCCATTATGAATAAATTCATTTAATCAATATTAATAATTTTTTGAAGAAAGTATTATTTTAATCATTTTGGAAGAAAATATCATTGTAAAAATATCATTTTGATGAAAATGTTATTTTTAAAATATTTTTAATGAAAATAATATTTATGATATTTGGATAATAAAAAAAATTGGATTAAATTATTTGGAAAATTGTATTATCGGTATGCCAACCGGGTATTTTTGTCAAATTAAAATATTTTTAGCATTTGATTAGTTAAAAAGGGGCAATGTGTTATACATAATCATAGTTTAGGGCTTTATTTTTTATTTTAATCATTTAAGTCGGTTACTATGGTATTTGTAAAAATCAAATAGTTTAGTGGGTAATGTACATTATAAAGAGAATTTTTCAAAAAAAAAGATAAAGAAATGAAAGGCATAGATTAAAAACAAAATATATTTAGAGCAACATTGAAAATAAGATCGCAAAAAAATAAATAAATAAAATAACCATTTAACTACCTATTCCTGAAACCACTGAAAAATGAAAAGGAAAGTAGGAAAATTTGATGGATAAAATTGCATACCTAATGGTCAAAGTGAGGTTCTAAGTTGGGAAGCTGTGGATAGGTAGATTTGAAAGGTTGTGGTTTCAAAATATTGAGATGAACGAAGGAAAATTACTGTAAATGATAAATAAAAAAATAAAAAATAAAAAATAAATTACGGACCTAATAAAGCTTACAGCCAATGGAGTGCCAGAGTATGGAAGGTGAAAATGAATTTCTACAAAGCCAGGACTTTCTATAATGGATAAGTTTCCTATTTTATCACCTGAACTTTCACCATTGACTTATAGTCATTAACTAAAAATGAGAAATTTAAATAAGCACCCTTTTATTTTACTAGTTTTGCATTGACATTAGTATTTACTACTAACGAGTTTATGTTAATATCAAAATTTAGAAATAACAATATCAAAATGATATTTACTAGAAAAAATATTCTAGATCATTACTTATTCAACTAGGATTTTAATATACAAGCATTCGGAACAAAAGTTTACCAATAGAAGCATTTTGAACACACACACACACACACACAAAAAAGCCATAAAAAAAAAAAAAAAAAAAAGGGGAAACATTGTAGTGGTTAATAGTTTTGGTGGCGATATCGACTGCTCCCATGTGTGAAGTTCAGGCTCAATTCAACAAAATGATAATAAAAAAATAAAAATAAAAATAGAAACTATCGGATAAACTGACATCACTATATAATAATAATAATTATTATTATTATTATTATTATCTTTTGCTTCACAGCACATGTGGACTCCAGAGGGAAAATAACTAGATTTACCCAAAAAAAAATAACAAAAAAAAAAGGGGGGGAAAATAACTATCCTATTTTTTTAACCTACCAATCACTATCATTGTACTTGTCATTGACTTCTAGTGTTCTAAAAATGACAAAACTAAATAAATAAGCACATATTAGTTTTGCATATACACTATTGTATTTATAGAAATTACATAAACAATAATAATAATTTCGTGCCTCCACAGCACATGTGGGCTCAAGAGGGGAAACAATCGATCGTTCCATAGCGGAAGGAACCCTCCAGTCTGCGCGTTTGGAAGTTAAAATTTGAAATTTGGTAAGTCTTGTTATTACTTTGGATGGTTCTATGCTGTAATACCGTATGATATAGAATTATAATTTGATGTTTGCCATATTACTAAAAAAAAAAAAAGAGTCATAAGTCATGATTCTACTAATTCTTTTCATGCGTGAAGCAAAACAACTTTTTTCTTTTTCTTGCTGAGCTGAATCCTTGACACCAAGTTCAGAAACGACTTGCTAGAACACATGGGCTTTGCAGAGTCTTCATCTTTCAAAAGTTCATTAGCCCATTTCAATGATCCTTACAACTGCTTTCAGCCAGTCCTCAACATCAGCTTCAATTTCTTCGCCACTTCTTCTAGCCTTATCGATAGAATGCTGCAGCCTGTCTTTTGCACGTATCAAATGCTGAATTTGGGTCCTGAAGTTGTCTACATTTCTCTTGCAGTGATAGATATAGTGGAATTCTGTTGGTTTATTTATATGTATATATATATATATATATTTTATATAAAGTGCATTACACGTTCAAGAAGGAGAGCCAAAAACAGGAGCCAATACATAAACTTTTTTTTTTTTTTTTAATATTTCGTACTCCTCTCTTGTTTCAATGGACAAAGAACAGAGATATATATGCCTTCACTATTTTCATAGTTCATGAACCATTTTTAAAAGGTTCTTACATTTCCCATACATATTTATCATATATCCTAGAGAAAGTAAAATATTAAATTTGGTTTATTATTCCAACAATCCCTCCTGTAAACCAAATTTTCTTTTAACTCCAAGCTTAGCATTTATATCTTTGAAAAGCTGTTGGCTGAGAGGTTTTGTTAAGATATCTGCCAACTAGTCTTTGGTTCTGCAATATTCAATTTGAATTGTGCCATCTTTGATAAAATCCCTGAGAAAATGAAATCTAGTCTGTATGTGTTTAGTCCTCCCATGAAGAATAGAATCTTTAGCAACTGATATGGTTGAACTCTTATCACAAAACAAAATAGTTGGCTTTTCTGGCGTAAACTTTAGACTCTCCAAGACTCCTTATAACCAGATAATCTGACAACCTGCAGCACAAGCAGCTATATACTCTGCTTCAGTGGTTGAAAGTGCTACCACGGGCTGTTTCTTTGACATCCAGGAAATTGCTCCACTCCCAATATTGAACACATAACCAGCAACACTTTTACTGTCATCAACACTTCCAGCAAGACCACTATCAGTGTAACCCATAAGGTTAATTGGAAGATTTGCTTGATAAAATATACCATAATCAATGGTCCCTTTAACATATCTCAAAACTCTTTTAACAGCTTCCAAATTGTCAGGACCCGTCCAAAATTCCTCACTGGAACCCTAGACAAGCCCTGATCCTAGGGAAACCCTACCGGACCCTCCAATGGAAAATCCGACAGAACCTCCCCTAAGGGATGGACTTACCACAAATTTCTGCACTGAAAACACACTTCTATAAACATCCCCTTATTCCTCCCACAATACTACAAGTTGATTCCACAAATTTCAGTACTCCAAAAATAAATAACAGTAATCCAGTGCATAAAGTACTACTAAGTATAGAATACAACAAAAGTGAAAGAAATATTACAACTGCAATAAAAGAAGAACAGGGTACTTCACGAACTAAAACAGCGATGAAGATCAAGTCCGCTCTGGATGAACACCGACAACCTGGTACCTAGAGGAACGGAATTTGAAAATATGAGATGCTAATCATCTCAGTGAGTGACCCTATCTACTATACAATATAATACCACGGTAATACAGTAGATAGATAATAATTAATTGGAAATAATAATTTCTCTCAAAACCCTTACAATTCTCTCGGTTGGAAAAGTTCCCCTTTTAAAACCTTTTCACAAAACCCTGTGTTCGTATTCCCCGAAAAACCAAGACATCAAATAAATACCAGAATCGGTAATAATTACATTTTTAATTCCAATACAGTTTCAAAATATTTATTTTAAAATCCCAATTCTGAAATCACTTGATGCACCCACTATATACCAGTGGCGCCAACAGTACCCAGCGTCCCAAGGTACCGCCAGAGAGGAGGTTATAGAAAGAAACCGGCATACGGTCGCGTGGCGTCCCACCGCGCCGCTGCTAACTGGTGTCCCGGCCATGGAGGGGCGGCTTACCCTCATCCGATGGCAACCACAGGACAACCTCATAAAATCACCTGCGCGCTACTCACACCCACCTGCGCGCTAATCACATCCGTGTGCACACTAACCATATTACATATAAACAGAACACCAGTACATGCATGGTGCATCCAAAAAATCATAAAATCCACATATTTAATTTATATATCAAAATCTCAAATTTTCCATAAACATAACGAGTTTATTCCATCCAATTGAACCCAGATATTCTCCACAATTTCGTTATAATCAACATCATAAATTCCATGATTTTCAAATCCACCAACTCCCAAATCCACCACTTTAAATATTCACATTTTCCCAATAGCATAAATAATTCTTGAAGTATAATAATTAAATCATATAATATTCCATGGACATACTTTATAAAATTTGAAGTCACCAATATCAACAAATATTTTTCTTGAAATATTTGAAAATCAAATCATGCCCAAATTAATGTTAAAACCACAAGAATTTCGCAATCCTCAATACCATAAAATAATTTTCACATTTGCATAAATTTATATAATGCATATTTTCTTTAATCAAAATAAATTCACCAATAATTCCACAATAAATCAAATAAATATTTGGCACATAGAATTTAAATTCCCAAATATTCAAATCACACATAATATTCACCAATTTAATTCCCAAAATTAATTTGAAGGTGGGTCACTCACCTGGAGCATGCAATTAAATCATGATCCACCATGGGATCAATTCCACGACTCACCCGTGCTCCTAGAACACAATTCACACACAGTCAAATAAATTAATATTTTATTCGGGTAAATAATATCCGGTACCCGGGGGGTCAAACACAAACGTTATCCAAAATTGACAAATTATATGTCTATGGAAAGCTTGTGAGATGAGGATCACATTACCGACCTCCATTGAGTTCGATTCGACCGGCGGTGACCGGAATTTGGTCGGAAAGATTCGACCGGTTTTGATCCTTTCGTATCTTGCAAATCGACGGGAGTTGAGTTAATTGGAGCTCAGAATCGAAATCAGAGGGTCCAAATTAGTGGGAAAGGACCGGTTGCACGACCGATGGCTGCCAGAAAATAGGCAAACCAGCGACACACCGGCCGCCGGCGTTGGAGGCCAATCCCGGCGCGTCCGCTGGCAATTTGGCCGGAGATTTGGCCGCCGGTGTCGCCCAGCTGCGGGCTTTCACGTCGGCCGGTGCGTGAGTGGTTCCGGTGGCCGAAAAATGTGCAGCAAGGAGAGAGAGAGATGGCCGGTGGGAAGGAAGAAAGAAAGAAAGAAAGAAGAAGAAGAAGAAGAAGGATCGGGCCCCCTGGCCTTTTTTCCCACGTGGGGAAAAGAAAGAAAAAAAAAAGAAAAAGAAAAAGGAAAATAAAAAGAAATAAATTAAAATTAATTAAATAATATTAATAATAATATTATTATTTAAAATAATAATAAAATAATATGATAATTCACATGGTTGACATGTGGCTTCTCAACATGGTGGCACATGGTCACCTTCATTAAGTCACACGTGACACATCGTTATACGTTCAAAAATAATATTAAAATAATACAGTATTTGAAAAACTCTACAGGTCCATAACTTCCAAACCACATGTCCAAATCGGACGTGCCGCTAGTCTACGGACTCGTATCGACGAGCACTTCACAACCATGCATGAGTCAAAGCTCAACTTTGCATGAATAAAAAGTAAACTCCGGCACCCCTTGGACAGTTTGGACCTCAACTTGTTTTGCTCATAACTTTCAAACCGTAGCTCCGTTTTCAACGTGCTACTAGTCTACGAACTCGTGCCAACGTGTACTTCGTAACGGTACCTCAGTCAACCTAGAATTCCAACCGGTCAAAAAGTCAACTTTTGACCCCTTTGGTCAACGGTCAAAGTCAAAGTCAGCGGTCAACCTCGGTCAACGTGCAAAAATTCCGACATGGTTCAGGACGGGGTGTTACACAAATGATTTGAATATGGCTTCTCCATAAATCTTCTCACCAAACTAACAGCAAACATGATATCAGGCCTTGTTGACGTTAGATACATCAAATTTCCAACTAGACTTCTAAAAACACTTGGATTGACAAGTTTTCCTTCACCATTTTTGCTTAACTTTAATCCAGCAACACATGGAGTTGATGCAGGATTTGCTTGCTCCATTTTAAACTTCTTCAAAATATCATTTGCATATTTCTCCTGAGAAATAAAAATTCCTTCTCTGCCTTGATGAACTTCAATTCCCAGAAAATGATGTAGTTTTTCCAAATCTGTCATTTCAAACTCCCTTTTCATTGATGCTCTAAAATTATTTAATAACTCCATATTGTTTCTAGTGAATTTGAGATCATCAACATAAAGACTCATAATGATGAAACCTTCTTTGCCATGATTTTTGACAAATAGAGTATGCTCATATGGACACTTATGAAACCCATTCTTCTCAAAATAAGAATTTATTCGGCTATACCAAGCTCTAGGTGATTATCTAAGACCATATAAGGCTTTCCTTAATTTATAAACTTTGTGCTCTTCACCCTTCTTCACAAAACCAGGTGGTTGCTCAATAAAAATTTCCTCATCAAGATATCCATTCAAGAAGGCAGACTTAACATCCATTTGATAAATTTTCCAATTACTTTGAGCTGCAAGAGAGATGTTCAACCGAACAGTTTCAAGTCTTGAAACTAGTGCAAAAACTTCTTTGAAATCTTCACCTTCCTTTTGCTTATATCCCTTGGCAACTAACCTTGCCTTGTATTTGTCGATTGAACCATCTGGATTGATCTTTGTCTTGAGCACCCACTTAACTCCAATAGCATTTTTCTTTGCTAGAAGATAAGTGAGTTCCCATGTGCTATTTCTTTCAATCGCATCAATTTCTTCCTTCATAGACAGCTTCTTCAAAAGAAATAGGATCTTCTCCTACAAAAAAAGCAAAGAAAATATTCTCTTGATTTATTGGCTAAGTTGCATCATATATCTCCTACATAGTCCTTGTCTTTCTCCATTAGGAAGAATCTTCATTTTCTGAATCTTGAGAATTGCTTTCATCTTCAACTACAACTCATGGTGTATTGAGTGAACCATCTGCTTCAAAGTCATAAAAAATATGATGCTGCATAAAATTTCACATCTTTACTTACTACAATCTTCTTTGTAAGTGGATTATACAACTTATAAGCTCCAGATCTTTCACTATATCCCACAAAAATACATTTTTCAGCCTTGTCATCCAACTTGTTTCTCATAGGATCAGGAATATGTGCATATGCAAGACTTCCAAAAATTCTTAAATGATGAACACTTGGTTTTGATCCGTATCAGGCTTCATGAGGAGTGTAATTTTGCAAAGCTTTTGTTGGTGACCTATTGATTAAATAAGTAGCACAACATACAGCTTCTGCCTAAAAATCTGATGACAACCCTTTTCTTTCAAGCATACACCTTACCATTTCCATGATTATTCTATTTTTCATTTCATAAACACCATTTTGCTGTGGTGAATAACGGGCTGTTAAATTCATGTTTTATACCAGCCTCTTTACAAAATAATTCAAACTCATTTGAAAGATATTCTCCACCACGATCAGTTCTCAAAGTTTTAATCTCATATCCAGAAAACTTTTCAACTTGAGCTTTAAAATCCTTAAAAGCTTGAAATGCTTCTGATTTTGCTTTAATAAAGAATGTCCAAACTTTTCATGAAAAATCATCAATAAAAGAAATAAAGAACCTGCTAGCTCCCATAGATGGTTCTGGCATTGGACCACATAAATCTGAATGGACAAGCTCAAGAGGTTTTCTAGCTTGGTGAAAAGATTTTGAAGGAAAAATCTCACGATGCTGCTTTCCAAGTTGGCAAGCTTCACATACTCCAATCATCTGATCAATTTCAGGTAGGCCATTAACCATCTTTCTCTTTGATAGCAACCTTAGACTTCCAATATTTAAATGCCCAAATCTATCATGCCATATTTTTGAATTTTATTCTTCAACACATCTAAAGCAATCAATATTAGAGATTTCCAGTGTAAGAGGGAATAAATTATTTGAAGCCACTGGAATTTTAGCAACAAGCTGACTTTCCATCCGTAAAATGCACATATTATCATGGAAGTGAATATCAAATCCCTTTTCAAAAGTTGCCCAGTGCTTAGCAAATTACATTGCAATTCAGGAACATAATAAACTTCTGACATTTTCTCCAAAGTTCCAGATTTAGTTTTAAAAATAATTTCTCCCAGACCTTGTACTTTATAGGATTTTGCATCTCCTATTGTCACTTGACCACATTCAAATTCTTCTAATGATGAAAACAGATACTTGTTACCAGTCATATGCTTACTTGCTCCACTATCTAAATACCAAACATGATTTATATCACCATAGCAAGCAAGAAGCAAAGTTTCAAAATTACCTTCTTCTTTGTCATGAATGAACCCAGCATTCTTTCTTTGATTGGCTGGATTATTCCAACATTCACTTGCTTTATGTCCAGGCTTGTGACACTAATAGCATTCAAAATAGCCACATCCATGCAAATTAGAGCCTCTTCCTCTTCCTCCTCTGAATCTGGCACCTCTTCCCCTTTATGGTGTGTTCTCTAGTTGATTTATATTTTCTACTGAAGAATCTTCTCTACTTGGACTTCCTCTTCCTCTTCCATGAAATTTTGAACCTCTTCCTCTATTATTGTCTCCTCTGCCATGTCCTCTAAAATTAGCTCGTGAGAAATTTTGCCCTCCTGTATTTGTAACTTGTGATTTAAGAGCTTGATCAACAGAAGTATAATTGGTTAAAGCAAGAGTTCTTTTATTTACTCGAAATTCATGAGACTTTAAAATTCCAAACAACTCCTCTATTGAAACAGTAGATAAATCCTTTGATTCTTCTACTGCAACAACAACAAAATCAAATTTTTATGGAAGGCTTCGAAGAACTTTTTCAACAACCTTTTGACTTCTAAAATTTCTCCATTAGAAGTCATTTGATTCACAATAGAAGTAACCTTATTGAAATAGTCTGAGATGCTTTCACTCTCCTTCATTTCTAATTTTTCTAATTCTGCTCTTAAAGATTGCAGACGTACCTTTTTCATCTTTTCTTCTCCTTTATATGTTGATTGGATCATCTCCCAGGCTTGCTTGGACGTTTCTACTTTTGCAATTCTTTCAAATACTGGTCTTTCAATGGTTTGATAAATCTGAAAGAGAGCCTTGCTGTCTTTTTCTCTTTTTTCTTTCAACGATGTGCTTTCTGCTGTAGTTAGACTCTCTTTATTTTCTGGCTCTTCATATCCATCTTCAACAATACTCCATAACTTAAATGATTTTAACAGTACCTTCATCTGATGGTCCAATAATCATAATCTTCTCCATTGAAGCGAGGGAATAAGAGAAGCCAGATTGTTCATATTCGCCATAAGGCTCTGATACCAATTGTGAGTTTATTTATATATATAATATATATTTTATATAAAGTGTATTACACGTTC
Source organism: Ziziphus jujuba (assembly GCF_031755915.1). Classification (NCBI taxonomy): domain Eukaryota; kingdom Viridiplantae; phylum Streptophyta; class Magnoliopsida; order Rosales; family Rhamnaceae; genus Ziziphus; species Ziziphus jujuba. The sequence continues at coordinate 5,698,656 of NC_083386.1, forward strand.
AAGAAGGAGAGCCAAAAACAGGAGCCAATACATAAACCTTTTTTTTATTTATATTTCATACTCCTCTCTTGTTTCAATGGACAAAGAACAGAGATATATATATATGCCTTCACTATTTTCATAGTTCATGAACCATATTTAAAAGGTTCTTACATTTCCTATGCATATTTATCATATATCCTAGAGAAAGTAAAATATTAAATTTGGTTTATTATTCCAACAAATTCACGGGCAACTGGATCAACTGTATGCTCGCTAATTTTTGCACCCATGGAGACAAGAAATTCCATGCCAATTTTCTATAAAAATGAATAAAAAACTATATAATGAAAAAACTAAACCAAATCATGACCGAATAGAAAATGTAAAAACTTGTAGAATAAGGGAATTAAGTACCTGCAGATGATTGATTTGTGAATATAAATGGAGCTAGGGAGTAGTACCTTCCGTCTGTACAATTTTTCTTTTCTGTTTTTTTTTTCTTTTTTGGTTATAGTTTGGAATATATTGCAAAGCAGAAGAGGAAATCAAACAAAAAAAATATTTGAGATAATTTCAAATCAAATAAAGGAACAAAGAAAGACCAGAAAAATATCAAACTGAAGGAGGGATTAAGTAGCTCCAAATCAGAATGACAGATATTGGTAACAAGAAAATGGAAGTGCAAGCATGAATATCAAACAACAACTTTAAGGTTAGGGAGAGGATGTGTATGACTATTAGAAATTGAGTATGAGAATGTGAAAAGCTATACATCTATGGAAGAAAAGCACAAATGACTATTTTTATTGTTTAAGGTAAAGAAAAAGTGCATTTGTTTATTTAAATTTACATATATATGTTTTGCCATTGTCCTAATCCAACCATGCTTTTGGCTAATTAACTAAAAAAACAATGACAAAGTCTGCTGCTTTATTTATTGCAATATATACTTGCTAATCAAATCCTCAAGGATGCCCCCACGGAAACAAAGCAAAGAATATTGAGTATGAACAACCACTATTAACTAATACTAGATTAATAAAAGCACTAAAGGATAACTAAAAAAAAAAAAAAATCATCCCAGAAGCGCTTTGCTCCTTGCTTGCAAGATTCAAGAGACAAAAACCGAGTAGCAGAGGTAAAGGGTTCTCTTATGGAAAAGGTTTCTGAAAACAAAATCAGTAAAAGGTAGTTCCATCTTATCCAAACACTACCATAAGCGTTTATATCCTCTTTAAAGTTGTTTTGGACGTTTTAGAATTACTCCCAAACAAGCACCAAAGTGAGTGCCATAGGAAGAAGAAAACAAGAAATTTTGGTTATCAGAGAAAAATTGCTTATATATACAGAGATTATAAATAATTTAGAAATAGAATTACACCCACAAGCACCGCATGACATTTCTTTTTCCCCCTTTTCGAGGTGTAAAATCAGTAAGTGATATTCAAATCTAATTGTATTTGAAAAGTTGAATCAAATTCAATCCAAAACTAAAATGGATTAGATTGATATGGATATTATCAATTTCATTACTTTTATTAAAAATTTGGATACCCTGGACCAAATGGTATTGGTATATTTAAAATTTTTTACATTGATTTTTGTAATGACGGAGAAAGAAAGTTTGATACAGAAAGCATGCAATCAAGGTAAGTCATTAATCACAGAAAAAGGAAAAGTCTAATACAGAAATCATGCCTCCCATTAAGGTAAGTAAATAATATCCTGAATTCAAAGAGCAGAACAAAAATTTTAAAAAATTAGTTCACTCTACCCCCACATTTTTGCTTCTTGTTAAAAGGCCAAAAAAAGTTACTGATTTTTTTTTTTTTTTTTTTTTTTTTGGGAGGAGAAACAGATAGAGCATAAGGAGAAGAGTTTGAGAATGGGGTTGAGAATAAGCATCACTACCTGGTTGGCTGCTCAAATTTGGATGGTTCTAGGTGAATGGCTTTCAGTGTGTTTTTTTCTGGCTTATGATATTGCTTCTTCTTTGAGAAGTGAAGATTTTAATTTTGATTGATTTTTTATTGAATTTTCCCACAGATTCCTTCAAAGCTTGAATTGGGTTTTACATTTTTTTTTTTTTCTTTTTCTGTTAACTTCCATGTATGTTATGAGTTTTTTTTTTTTTTTCAAATCTTTTTTGTTGTTAGGTTATGATGGAATCAATGTGTTTTTGAGTAAGATATTATAGCATTTGTCATTCAGATTGATGTACATATTGATGAACAAAAATAAAATAAAATAAAATAAAAGTTGGTATATATAATACGATTGCTCCTATATATATATATATATATATATTTTTTTTTTTTTTTTGCAATAGAAGAATTTTAAATTTAGATGGTAATTAAAACCTATTTGTCAATTTTCATATATTATGTTATGGAAAACATTATTCAAGATTAAAAAATTCTTTTCTAAATTTTACGACATTGGGCTCTATTTTTCAGCACTTTTAGGCTTCACTGACATGGATCTTCTCCATTTCTCTATCATTTTTGGAATGGATGACTAAAGTTTGGATTAACCAAGTTGTGCCATGTCAATAATTGAATCAAAAAGTTTTCTTTTTTTCCTTTTTTTTTTTTTTGTCCTTTTTATCAATATTAAATTTATGACATTTTAGGAGGAGAAAGTTCCATCCAAATCAAAGTTTGGACCTAAAATTTGAAGATATATTCTTAATGATTTTTACCATTGAGCTAAATCCAAAAGCTATAGTTGTGTTCATGTCATCATTATTAAATTGGAAATATTTCTATCAGCCATTAACGAGGATTAATTTGTTTTTATGATTTTAGAATTAAAAATAAATTAACAAAAATATGAAATGAGAGAATAAATTAATAAAATACAATTGTTAAGTGAATTATATAATTGAGATAAAAAAAAAAAAATGAAGTGTTTGACTATGAGATATTTAAGGATTATTAAAAAAAAAAAAAAGGCAACATTGTATAGATTAATTTAATGGCCGACATTGTGTCATGAAAAAATCACAGATAAGATATCTACGGGTTTCTTGGGAAGAGAAAAAAAAAAAAATCTGCCCTATTGGATTAGATTAATTTAATGGCCTGGATCATGTTATAAAACGTTAACACTTTTAAAAAGCAATAGATAACACTTACACCAAATTCTTTTACAAAGTTATTTTACCGATTAATGTGGCATTACTTTATTAGAGAAAATGATATAAATTAAATATGAATAAGCAATCCTTTAAAATGATAAATGGAAATCAATACAAACAAATAAAATAGCATTACGTTACTTGCTAAATCAATTGATAAATAGTTTTGTATACAGCTAAGCCCATTGCAATATAGTTCTCGCATAATTGACCACTTTCAAATTTAAATCTGTTGTAGAAAGCCAAAATTCACCATCTCCAATACCAGTCCCAAGTGACACAACAAAACCAAAAGAACTAAATTGATGATAATCCCTATTTAGAATACAAAATCCTAGACTACTAATTCTACGCTCACCAAAAGTATCCTCAATAAGTCACTATGCCAAATACATACAACTACAGCTAAAAGTAAACAAAAATTTGTAGATATACATTGATAAAAGTTGTTCAGAGATTAAGAAATTTCCTATTTTGGCCATGGCTGGCAGCCCCTATGATTGCAGTTAATTCTCTACTGAGGTAGCTGACCGTGAGGTGGTCCTTGCGGCGGAGGTTGTGGCATCCCAGATTGATTAGTGGACTACAGTAAGCAAGAAAACAATGCATTAACTTTTGATGATGTAACAAAGGAAATTAGAGATTTGACTTTTAAAGGGGCCCAAATTCCCTCTACAAAGCAATGCAAGAGCCAAATCAAACTCATGTTTGTAAATAAATTTAGAGGAAAGCTTGAAATTTATACCTAGCATACAAACAATTATGCTAAATTCCAAAATTGCTCACATAACAAGCAATGTGCATAAAAGCAATAAAAAGAAGCTTGTGTCTTACCTGGTAGTGATTATACCCAGGCATCATTGGCATTTGTCCGGCTTGTCCCCGGTTGAAAGCACCACCCTGTGGATACATTGGGGGTCCACCTGTATTCGAAGGACCCTGCATGTTTTGCATGCCATTAGGAAAACCCCCAACCTGAGGAGGCGCTCCTGCAGAGGATCCTCCATGCATTGGGTTCATGCCCATAAAATGACCTTGAGGCATTTGTTGAACCATCTGATTCATTGCACCTTGCATCCCCTAATGTCCAAAACAAATGTTATCAATTATAAATTCTTCGACTACAAGAAGATGGAAACAAGACATTAAACAATATAAATTGTGTTCAATAATCATACCATTGGACCAGGCATTTGAATAGGAAGTGATGAGGGAACTGATGAGGGCATAGGCATAGATCCAGGCATGGAAGATGGCATAGATGAAGGCATACCAAGTTGGGGCAACTGGGGTGGGGGACGAGGTAAATGCGGATGTTGGAGCAAGGGCAAATGGGGAGGCTGTAGCTGTGGCATATTTGGAGGTGGCATAGGCACAGGTTGCATTTGTTGTGGGTGTCCTTGGTGTTGTTGATGTTGTTGTTGTGGAATCTGTTGAGGGTTTTGTTGATATGGTTGTTGCTGATTGACAGCAAGGAGGGAGGGATGAGGGCCAGGTGGAAGAGGAGGAGCCCCCAAAGGCATTGAAACTTGATGAGGTGGCTTTTGCTCACCCTGAATTGATGTGTCAAGTGATGGGATAGATAGTGGCATAGCAACTCCAACACCAGGAATCGTTCCCTCATTTCTAGCCAACCCAGGAGGAAATGGTCCAGGAGTTGTTGGCCCATCCGATGCTGGAAAATTACCAGGTAAGCGACCAGAAAAAGCAGGATTTTGCTCACCATAACCTGAAACAAAGAGAAATGTTTACGGTTATGGAAAATCTTACCTCCAAGTTTAACCATATCTACATCAACTGGAAACTACAAATCTACTGTTTGTCGGTATATCTAGTTCCTTTTGCATTTTTCTCCTATAGAAGTCTAGAGATTTGTAAGAGCAAAACATGTAAGCATAAATGCCCCGATGTATCAGCAACTTAACAATAATCTTCTAAGAAACAACAATAAACTCCTCAAGGGTTCATGCTATTTCATAAATCAAACTTGAAATTATTAAAACCTGAAATGTTATATTCAAAAAGAAAAAAGGCCATATAAAACTATCAACATTTTAATAAAGATAGCAGGATGCCAACCTTGGTTCTGACCCATGTTAAATTTATCACGAGTTGTGTCTCCTGGCCTATTTCTGCACCAAAACTTTGTTGTGTGATCATTGCTACCACTGCAGAAGAACCACACAAGATTATCAAATGAAGGGATCAAAATTATTGAACAATGATATAGCAAGGATACTACCTTGTAAACATGAAAATATATAATAGCTGTATAGAGTCTTAAAATTCAGATATTTACCTGGGTTTCTGACAAACCTAAGAGAATGTTTGCATTTACATTAACATTCAAACTACTTAAAAATCTCTCAGCTGCATGTTGTGATCCTCACTATAATTTTATTTTACTTTTTTAGTATGCATTGGCATACGACACCAACTTCATAACATCCTTAACACAAAGCATACAAGGAAGGAATCAGGTTTCTGACCAGCTAAGAAACCAATTCCATGTCCTTAACAAAGATCAACAATTATACAGACAAAATGAGTTGGAACAAGTGAATATAATCATAACATAAACTTTAATCGTTTATTGTTCACTTATATATAAACAAGAAATAACAAACAATTGAGGAGATCTCTCTAAATAATAAAATATTTAATTTAAAAGAAAAAAGAAAAGAAAAAGGAAAAAGGAAATGAACTAAGCAGATAAGGTGGTCAAAAAATAAAAATTAAGTTTACCTGCAAAGAAGATATCCAATAGGATGCCATGCAAGATCCCAAACACTGTTGTCATGGGCATTGGGAATTTCTACTTGGGGAACTTCATGCCTGTGCATCAGAAAAATTTTGATGACCTTTCAAAACTACTTTCAAACTCCAGCATGGAATGACACAATGTATCACAATGACCCTTAAAAAGAAAATGATAGATTACTACTTTTGCTTTAAAGATGAAACTCGAAAAGAGAGAAATTTTTTTACTGTCCATCCACACACCTTTATCTCATTTGTAAGGGGAATTTACCCAACTTCTTCATGACAAATAATACACCATTCTCAGAAACAACATATGTATCTCTAATACGATTTCAGTTTTTCAAGACCTCATTAAACAATTATACAATTAAATTTCATATTAGAGCATCTTAAAGGTTTATGATTATACTAGCACATATCATGCATTTTACACTAATTCTTATTCTCCTCTTGTGTTTTACCCCAATATCTTGATTCTATAAGAGAATTTTCTATAATAGTCAATGTATCTCCTTATAATTAGGTTGGAAGCTACCAATATGTGTAAGTCATCCAATTCAAAAAGGAGGAAATGATTCTACTTGGGTACTTGTCTTTTCTTTCCCTACTTTTTCCTTTCACTTTTTTCGCATAGAGGATCTTGATGTGGTTAAAAAACATGAAAATAACGTACCCAACAAGCCAATGGGAAATAGATCCATCAAAACTCCCACTGACAAAATATTCTTCGTGAAAGGGATGCCAAGCCAAAGCTAATAAAAAATGAAAAAGCAAAAAACCATAAGTTTGCATACTCATATAAAGAAGCATAAGCAAATATAAAAGAAAAAAGTTGCAAACAGTATTGGCTCAAACCCAGTGCAAGCATAGCAAATAAAAAGGAGGAACTTTACTAAAACTAGGTTTATATAAATATACAAACTTTACAAAAGCAGACCTACTGCAAACTACGTCGAAGAAAGGAACTTCACAAAAACTAGGTTTATATAAATTTAAAACCTTTACAAAAGCAGCCATACTGCAAACTGCGTTGAAGGATCAAACATAACAAATAATATCATGCGTCAACACAATCTTCCTTGTGTCAAGCACGATTAAGGAGAAAAAAATGTTACTAACCAGTCACATCTTTTCGATGTCCACGGAAAGATTCAAGCTCCTTCATGACCCTTATGTCATAAAGCTGAAAAATTAGATGTAAAACTAAAGTCATTGATAGGAAAATATCAACATTTATATTGATGAAATGTGAATGCATCACAGGAAAATAGTTTTAAGTTACACACCTTGATGATTTGATCTTTTGATGCAGTTAGCAACCAGTTACCATTTTGGTTCCATTTGACACAAAGCACAACATTTTTGTGGCCGTGACTGCAAGAAGCAAGCACAACTTCTCAAAGAATTCAGTTAAGTAACTAGCATAACTTAAATATGAACATCTTTATACTCACAATGAACATAGTTCTCTCCCTGTTTTAGCATCCCAAAGTTTGACAAGGTTGTCTTTTCCACCTAAGTAGAGACCAATAATAAAAGGATAAGTATCAAAATGACAACCCACAGAAAGACCATATCATATAACTTCACCATTGAGTTCTTGAAATAACACCTGAAACTAATAAAGACTTTGTCGGATGCCAGTCAACACTCTTCACATCCCACCCGTGGCCTGCCTGAGTTCAAAGCACACATAGGAATTCTATAGTTACTTCACGTGCAATTAGCAAACAAAAAGCACAAGGGACATTACTAAAAGCCTCAGATTATCGTAATCTTAAAACAGAAGAAATATTTCATGCAACCATGGCTAAACTTTAATCACAGTCAACTATTAAGCTGCACAAAGGATGCTAGGGATCATAAACACAAAGGAATCATAAAATTTACACTAAGATGTAATCTTGTACCTAAAGGTCATGCAAAAATCATTCATAAGAATTTTATTCATTTCATCAAAATATTGGAAAATGAAATATCAAATACTAATACAGGTAAAAAACAAAAAAAATTAAAAAAGAAAGTGATAAGAAATCATGAAAACACAGAAGACACAGATAGATATATCTATCATCTATGTATGCGTGTGTGTGATATGTATGCATTCACAAAAAATATGACACAGTGGAAACAATCTTCATATTATAGTGATTGGTGATTGGTAAGCGACAAATTACATACAGTTTTCCACTATATCATAAGCAACTATGCCCTTTTTCAATCACCCCACCAATAGTTGTCTATGGCTTTGCTGACAGGAAAAAATCATGTCAAAGTTGAGAAGAAAAATGACATACGAAGTGATAATTGAGAAGCCATATGCATTCATAGATATAGGTTTCAGGTATGTATAATGATGAAGAAATCAAAGGAAAGTCATTGCAATTAGAGATGAAGCCAGACAAGAACTAAGGAACCAGTAAACTGTTGGTACAGTGCTTGCAAAAGGCTACCCAAAATCATAAAACTTATTTTCACATCTCCTTTGTATTCAAAGCACTTTACCAGTTAAAGAGCGTTCTTCTTGGCACCGTGCAAAGTCCCAGACTTTAACAGTAGTATCATCAGAACAGGAACAGAATTTCAAGTCTGTCCTACAAAAACTGTTCAAAAAGTCGATTATGGCATGCCATGTGAAGAATGCCCATACACAAAACTATCAATAGCTACCTCAAGTCCCGAACTGATTCTTTATGAGCAGATTTATTGGCCTTCACGTTATTCATGTTGATCTGCCAATACCTAAAAGGTACTCCCATATGTACAAAAAATAAATATTAAAACTATTAGTTTTTCATTCAACAAAAATTATAAACAATCGGTAGTGAGGACAACAAGAAGCTCCAAACAGATATGATACTTGATTGCACCCCCATCATCACCAGAGACCATCCAGTTGTCGTTGTGACTCCACACCATAGACCTAATTGCTTGATCATGCGCCTCCACATAGGAAAAAAGAGAAAAGAAATTATAAGCCTTACTTTGCACTATCCAATTAAATAAGATGATGAATATCCTCTAGAATTGTCTACCTGAAGAATCATTTCAAAATTAAATGATTGTCCATTCCAGATAGTGAATTCGCCACTTTGAGAGCCTGTTATAAGGCGTCTCCCTGTAGGAGTCCACTTTGAAAAAGCAAGGAGTCAGCAAACATTATAATTAGAATAGCTCAACCAAATATGATCAAGTGTCACAAAAATTAACGAAGCTAACTGAATCTAAATGCCACATAACCATCAAAAAGTAGAGAAGTTGATAGCATTTTTAAAATCTGTGTGCAACCGATGAAAGGACCTTGCATTAATCCCCCAAAACAACAGAAGGAAGCCAAATATCAAAAGTAAGCAGGGTTCATATGATACTACAGATCAAAAATAAATGTACCACATCAAAAATGCAATCTAAAACAAAATTACTCAGATCTAAATTATAAATTAGGTGTACAATCTAACCGGTCTGATCTCAGTCAAGCAAACTAGATTTTACTCCCCACCCCCCACCCGACATCTGATAATAAAATTGAAAAGTAGGTCCTAAAATCCAATGCGCCCATCTCTAAACAAAGGATTTTCAAATAAAATTAATTTGGATTAGTTCTTAGAGGTCTATTTATTAACTTACCAAAACCCGATTTATTGAACAACGGTTTTTGTTCAAAGAGGTATGAACAAACTTTGCAGCAAAGCTAGTAGATGGATTATCTGAATACGCAACTGTTGGCAACATCTACAACAAAGATCAACATAATATAAGGGATAAACAAAACAGTAATTGGAAAATATTTGACTACCAAGATGCTACCATGTTCAAATTAGCAAGAGTTAACATAACATTAGCAATTGGTTACTGACATCAATTGCAGCTGCTGGTGTAGCTTGCAATACAGTCCGATCCCTCAAATCCCGCTGCCACATTCGAACCTGCAAAAATAGAGACACAACATACACCTTTAGAACCATCAAAACAGACTCATAACATTAGTCAATTCTCCAAAGAATGAAGTACCACTGCAAACTACAACACATATCATGGGAGTCAGCAAAAATTTTAAGCTGGACGCATTTTTGTGGCACACAATGTGTGAGGAAATGGATGCCAATATAAACTTAAGTGCAAAATTCCCACCCTGTCCTTTACATGTAATATACAATCCATTCGACAATGTTGATGACTTGAGTGACAGGAGGAATGAAGAGCCAAAAGGCAAGGATTCTAAATGATGATGCTACTTAAGAAAAATGATTGAAGCATACTATAAACATTACCTGCATATATCGTACCACTGTGCTAGTGTAATCAACTGCCCTCCTCTGGGTAAGCTTTCTCCTTTTTCCAGCAAAATTGTCACCATGGGCTGCAACAAACATTTGCTACTTCTCAAACAATAGATCTTATCGGCATCATGCATGCCATAATTTTACTAATATATTCTACAAGGAAAAAAAATGTTCATAAGTTTACACCTTACACCTTAACCATCACTCTATTATTTATTAACAGGTTACAAAGTTACCACTATTGTCCTGAACGTATGGACCTCTCTCAAATATGGAACTTAGATCAACATAATAGACGAATAAGTATCGAATTTTCAATATATGAACCAAAAAATGAATGGAGGTTTGAATTTTCAATATATGAACCAAAAAATGAATGGAGGTTTCCGGGCCGTTTTCAGACTGATATTTCTTTTTCTATTGAACCTTAAAAAATTAAAAAAAAAAAGACTTTATTGAAGTTCAAATGCAATTATACAGAACAAGGTGGTCTCTAAGCCATGTAATCCTATAATGCTGATAAATGCACCAAAAGGCTCAAAAATTATATTATACATGCTTATACTTTACAGTCAATGGCATCCAAGATTATTGGCTACTCCGTGTGACCCTCAACTGTCGGCCCTATTTTTTTTTTTTTTCCTCTGGCAAGTGTAACTTGCAAACAGAAAAATGCTTTGCAAAATTTATACTTTCCAAAACTCAGAATCCAATTATAAACTTAAAAAAAATAAAAAAATAAAAAAAAAAGGGTAGTAACAATGCCTTGGCATTTTATATGTTTGACTCAGGGAAAGTAACTAAATAATCTTCTGTTTCAAAATCCTTACTTTTCACTTCCTTTCTCTTTCCCTCGACTTTCCCAGTAACCAAACGGAATAATAAATATAATAAAATATAAAAACGAAGGCATAACAGCCTTAAAAGGTACCATACCATCGTAAGGAGGAATAGGAGGAGCAGGGGCAGAGGGGTGGTGATACTCCGGAGGAGCCATATTAGTTGAAGAAGCAGACGGCTGGCGCATCATTTGAGGCTGCGGAGGTGGTTGTGGACCCCTGTGAAAATCTCCACCTTGTTGCTGTTGCTGCTGCTGCTGCTGAGGCTCACCGTACATCATCTTATCAAACACAACCCTAATCCCCCAACAATGAGAGCGAGACAGAAAGAGAAAACCCTAATCCTAGTTCAGAGCAAAAACAAAAATAAAATAAAAATAAAAAACCGCCGAATGCAAAACCCTAAACCCAAAAAAATCCCCTCCAAAAATATTTTGGGTAGAGAAAATAGGATGAGAAAACGCGGGACAAAAAGCGAAATTCAAAAGGGTATGAGAAATTCACGACCACCCTTCAATTGATTCATACCCCGGAATAGAGATTTTCAAGAGACTTCCAATTTGGTTCTTTTTTTTTCTTTTTTTTCTTTTTTTTTTTTTTTTTTTGGGTATATGCGGAAGCAGAGTGGGTAAAGGGAGGGAAAAAACGCTGGTGGTTTATTTATTTATTTTTGGGGTTAATTTTTAGCATAGAACCAAACCCAAATACAAAACGAAAACATTATTTTGGGTGCGAATGGAAATCGAAGAAGAAGAAGAAGAAGAAGAGCTAGAAAGAAAGAGGAGATGAAGAAGAAGAAGAAAAAGACAAATGCAGAGGCAGAGAGAGTAGGAAGAAGAAGAAGCAGCGAGTAGCTGAAAGAAGAAGAAGAAGGAAGAAGAAGAGCGTAGCAGTGAGCCTCTCAGTCTCAGATTTCCACACTGTTTTCCAGCCCAGGAAGGAAGAATTGAAAAACGGTTCGGACTTCGGGTTGGATTAAACGACCTCGTTTTCTTTCTTTCATTTTTGGGTGAAAATCGACTTCGTTTTCATTGTTGCTATATAAAGAAAATAAAACAAAATGGGGAAAATTACTGTGACAACTGAGAACCCAATTTTTTTTTTTTTCATTTTTCCTTTTTCATAGAAATGTCTTTGCATTTTCAGAAACTGTATAAAATATCCTTCCAGATTTTATTTTTATTACAATTTTAATACTTTTTATTTCGTATATATTTGAAATCTGAATATTATCATCTTTTGTGTAAATACAATCAATTAACTGTAATTGACATGTGTATATTATTATACATTTTCTATACATAAATGTGGAAATATAAAAAGTTTTCCTTTTATGAAAAAATATAAAAAGTTACTAACAGAGTCCTTGGTCAAAAAATTAGAAGTGCATTATACATCAGGCACTTTATTTTTGGCTTTTTTTTTCCAGCAAAACTATCCCTTCATATAAAATAAAAAGGTAAAACTGAAAAATAAAAATATAAAAGGAAAAGTAACCCTTGTCCTTGTGTTGGTTGAAAGGCTGGGCTAGGCTAGTCAAAAGTGCTATTTTGACCAAAAGTTAACGAAATTCTAAAACTTTGATTAATTATTAGCACTTGCAAAGAAATAAAATAAAATAAAATAAAAAAATAAAAACACCCATATATATGATAGTTAGAAACTCTATTAACTGCATTTTATCTTATATATACTATATAATTTACAGAAGTGACAAATTAATTAGAATAATTATGGATTACATAATTAGCAAAGCAAAGCTAATAATTATGATAATGGGAATATTAGTCATAGTGATTGACAAAAATATTTTAGTACAAGCAGATAATCATCACCTATTCTCTTCCTACTCCATTTTCACCACCTCTTGTTATTCCTCCATCATAAATTGATGCCTAGTTTAGGGTGTTCCAAACCCTTTTCACTACAAAAAAGTGTAATTTGTGTATGGATAAATGCATATTGATTATTGCTTTGAAAGTGCTCTAGGCTGGGAGTCCTACCACATGTGCTTTGAAGAATCAGGTCGTTGTAGCGAACAAAAGTACTTATTAGCTCTCATTTATCACTGAAATTTGGGCTACATATGTAAAGTATATATATGATAATCATGAACTTCAGTTTGAGATTTGGTAAAACGTTCTAACCCAATCTTTTATGTTTCTCCTTAATACATGTTTATATTTCATATATCAATTTTTTTTTTTTCCCCATCTGAAAATGGGGATTCGAACTTATATTATATTATTGTCTAAAGGTAAGAGTAATAAAAAAGAAAATGAAATTTAACATTTGTAATATGAACATTGACCAATTATTGAACTAATGGTCATTTTCATTTTGACCGATCTCGATTAAACAGAATGATTATATGGTAGCTTAATTACCATATAGAACGGTATTAGTTAATTACAACGTTTTCTTTTTCTACTGTTAATCATAAGTTAATAAAAAGATGCACTCTATGGAGGAAATGTTAAGCTGTGACTAAATTTGCATTTGTTATGGATAATGTTTGGTGTACATACATGAATCATGAATCATTAGGACTTTTTTTTTTTTTTTAATGTAAATGATTTTCATATAACTCTAGTATGTAAATGTGGTTTATGATATGACTGAATGTGTAATTTTTCAGTTGCTTTAATATACTTTAAGAGATTGTTGGGATCCCATTAAACAGTTTTATTGATCAAAGGGGTTCGGTTTATTAATGAAAATATATCAATACTTCATTAAAAAGGTTTAAAAGAAAAACGGTTAATTTGTATATGACATAGGGTTTGCCTATTATTAAGTTATTATATAAGCAGAGTTTCGTCAATTGAAAACACAAAAGCCATAATACTCTAATATATATCATTTCCTTACACATGTACTGAACAACTCCCACTTAATCAATTAGCTAGTCCAACACTAAAACCAATATATATGCATATATACACATTTTAATATGTGTATATATATATATATATATATATTTGAACATTTTACTTGTAGTTTACCTGCTAGTAGAGCTAATTGCATATCCATAGAGTCCACAGAGCTTTGTTTTTCTACATCAAATCTAATTGGTAAAACACCACAATACTAACCCCTCTAAATCTCATACATTGGAACTCAACTCTTTCTCCTTCTGAGTTTCTTGCCCTTCAACTTTTTTATACACAAAACCCTTCGCAACCCAAACATAAACGCACAAAAACAAGCCACTCAACCCTGCCAATAACCAGTAGAAGTAATCAAGATGTGACCTATTAAAATTGTTCCCAAGCCATTCCTCACCATGCTTAGAGCTTATTTCTTGCACTATTGTTATAATAAAACTGCTTAAGAAATTCCCAACTCCAACAATGCTTATATATGCTGCTGCTCCTAAGCTCCTCATTGACTCTGGCATTTGGTCATAAAACAATTCTTGAAGCCCAACCACTGTGAATGCATCAGACAATCCACATATCATGTATTGTGGGAATAGCCACCAAACTCTTATTGGCACTATAGCTTTGGGATTGTCCAAGAGATTGTGCTCTCCTGCAATTTTGACCCTTTTGGCCTCTACTAGCGCTGAGGCAACCATGTTGAGTATCGAGAGGAATAGGCCAACCCCAATTCTTTGTAGGACTGTTATGCCTGATGGGTGTTTGGTGAATTTTCGAGCAAAGGGAACGAAAAGTTTGTCGTAGACGGGAACGGCGATGAGGATGGTCAGGCCAACGAGGCTTTGGAGTATTGCCGGCGGGAGCTGGAAGTGTCCAATTGACCTGATCATTGTGCTGCTTTGCTTGGTGTAATAGGTGTGAAGCTGAGCTTGGACTACGTTGAACATCAAGCAACTCAGCCATACGGGGATGAGACGAATGACAAGCTTCACTTCCTCTACTTGGCTTTGTGAGCATAGCCTCCATGGATTTCTTGTTTCTCTTGATGCATCAAGGTTGTCTATGATTGCTGCTCTGTCTAAGAATCTATAATTAATTTGAACAATTAGTTAATGGTCAAAAAAGTAAATTAAACTACTACGCAAAAATATATATTCACATTTACATAAAAGGGTATTAATAGAACACTCATAGAACAAAGATAATTATTCTAATAATCTTTATATTATTTGATGAATTAATGTACAATTATTGGAAATAACAGAGCATATAATGTCGATATAATATCTATTATCTTCATATGATTAACGATTAAAGGATTTTAAAAAAATATATCTTAAACATAGTACTAAAGAAAGTGTTGATTAACTTTATTTGTTAGGACAAACAATAAATCAAAATATTCACTTTTTTTTTTAACTTATTAGTTTAATAATTTTGGAAAAGCAAAAGATAGGTTGGACACTATATTGAATTTGGTTGTTTTCTATGGATCAATGACTTCAAAAAGCGCGAAAAGAAAGAAGTGCATAAATAATTGTCAAAGGAATATTGTTTTGGTTTCAAAGTGGGATAATGAAAAGTGAAGGATAGTGAAATGCCAAAAGGATAGAAGGGACACAAACAAAGCTGACATATAACAACTGGTTAAGGTCATCACTCATTGCATTTGGCTACGTAGGTTTTTTTTTTTTTTTTTTTTTAACTTTTATTTTATTTTTTCTTTTTTGGAGGGACAAGAATTAAATGAACATTTAAAGCTTGTGGAATTTAGTAAATAATGAAAAAAAAAAAAAAAAAGGGACTAGACCTTCGCCCCCCCCCCCCCCCCCCCAACAAACAAAAAAAGGCCATGTTTCACATGGCCTTGGTCATCACAGTAGTTTTGAGTGGGTTAACCAGTTTCCATTCCCAACCATGTGCCCACCTCATATCACATATTTTGAGACAGAAACTAACAAATATACATGACCCATATATTTCTTACTTTTATTTTCTTCTCAACTTTTATTTATATAAAAATTATTACCTCATAATTCATGATGCATCATCCATGTGATATATTCTATACCAAATTTTTATTAATAACATGTGGGTATTTTAAAATATCACACTCCTATAATATCACGTTGTTGAGATCCGTTATGTATATATGAAAAATTAATGAATTTAATTTCACAATCTATAATATGTATACTTTTAATCATCACAAATATTATAAGATTATTTGATATATTTATTTAATGTCTCTGACAGTATTTCATATTAAATATAAAAAATAGTGAATTTAATTTCATAATATGTAATATCTATACTTTTAAAGTTCACAAATATAATATATTTATTGGATATCCATTCCATCGTACATATCATATTATTTTAAAATGTAAAATTCAAATATTGTTTTGGGGAAAAGAAAAAAAAAAAAAAAACCTCTTATCAATTAATTACTTTACTGTAGCAAGTGTTTGTAGCACTACTTATGAACTAACCAATATGATATTTATACATTTAATCTAAATTTTATCAAACAATAATTGAAACTTCATATACACACAGTGAATACATAATGAACAGTGGCAGTGGGACCCAATTATTTATTTTCATTTTTTCGGTTACATTGCTCCTGGACTATCATAAAATATTATTCCCATTTTTGGGTAATTTTTTCCATGTTTCAAAAATTATTTCCACTAAGTTGACCATGAACTAGTAACTGATGGAATTGACACGTACCTGAATTGGCTGGTACGGCCCAAAATGTAAGCACCCGGTTGACCCTTCACCAGGGTCCCATCCCTTTCATGATCCCCATAATAGATCCCAAAACGCCCGCGCGTCTCATCCACGCACCACTTCCTAGCGGCCGCCACGATCACCTGTGCCACCGAAGTCATGGGGCTGCCCACCGGAACCTGCCTCCGGTATCTCTTGATTCCCACCAGAAATAATGCCAGTGCCACGGCTAGCACTGCCGTCAACATCCAGAATCCCAATGCCCAACTAATATTGTCCTATACAAATATTCATATTATTAGAAGTTATTTTATATGGTTAGGATTGTCTGATATGATCAAAATAGTCACATGTTGTTGTTACCTGAATGTAAATGACAAGTAGAATGGCGGTGGAGGAGCCAAATACTATCCCTAAATACCACCAGTTGAAGAATGAGGCTTTGGCTTGTTTCTCCTCCGGCGAGTCCTCGTCGAACTGGTCGGCGGCGAAAGTCTGAACGCAAGGCTTATGGCCTCCTTCGCCAACCGATAAGATGTAAAGCGCTACGAAGAAAACTGTCTTCCGAATATGCATAGGAATCGCTGACACTGATAAGCTAAGCATAACCGTTCCCTACCACAATCAATATTTCTCAAAGCATTTTAGCTCTCTATATTTCATGTATTGTATATGTATGCATATATATATATATATATATATATATATATATATATATATGTATGTATGTATGTATACCATGAGATAAATGACGGAAGAGAGAACAATGGTGTTGAAGCGACCGAGGAAAGAGTCGGCGACCAAGCCTCCGATGAGAGGGAAGATCGAGGAGACGCCGACCCATAAGTTGACGTTCTTGGCGGCGGTGGAGATTGGTTGGTGAAGAACATTTATGAGGTACATGATCAGGTTTCCGGCTATCCCATAGTAGGCAAACCGGTCTGCCACCTCAACAACTGCATGCACATATATACCATATAATATATGAATTAATTTAATTTTATTATCTGTAATAGGATGCTGATGTTCAGCATAATATAAACGACAACACCTAGTAAAAATGAACTGTGTATGTGTATATATGTGTGTGTGTGTATTATAAGTTCATAGAAGGGAGAAGAAAATCTTACAAATGATGAAAATTGCAGCATTCCAGCCACCTCTAGAGGAGACCTTCTTGGAGCTGAATGATTCATAGCCATTGACTGGGGTTAAAGACCTATCCATGGTTCTTCAAGATTGATATAATGTTTGTTGATCTCTCTCTCTCTATATATATATATGCAGTAGAAATGGTTGAAATTAAGGAAGGTTTGAGAGGTTAATTGAAGAAGCTGATAGAGTTTGATGAAGTTGTAGGATTTAGGGCATATGGGGTCCCTTTTATATGGGCAAGGCAAAGCCTTTTTGGGCGTTTCGGTACATACTTTGACACATGGATTTTTCTGGTGCAATAATAATTTCCTCTATCTCTATCTTTTTTTGGTAAATAAGCTCAATCTCTATCTTATATATATACATTATACATATATATATATATATATATATATATATATATAATACTTCTTTATAGAATAAATAGTAGATTTTTATTTGGGTTAGTGGTTTACAATCCGAGTAAAAGGGTCTTTTTAATATAGTTGGTGGAAGAAAACAAACATCAAACTTATGATTGCAATTTAGAAAGATAAGCAAATATTGGGGTTTTTATAAAATAAAAAAAAAAGAAAAAAAAAAGTGTTGTAGAAAATGTTGCAAAAGTCAGTCAGATCATGAAAAGTCCACATAGTTGATACCATAAGGCAATTTTTCGTGATGATGCCTACCCCAATTTTTATGGGATAAAGATTGAATCATATATATGTAGAAATAATATATTAAATGCACCTCAAAAAAAAAAATATGAAAAGTAACCTTTTATATTACTTATTAATTAGGGTGAATATGATGATTTGTAACAATTATAAATCAAATTTGTCACTGCTGATATTTGATATATTCTTTCTTAACTTTCCTATTAAAAAATAAGTAAATAAACTCTCCACCATAAAAATTTGGTATGTCGGTGTACCCTGAAAATGTTTGTGGACACTCAGGGCTTGACTTTAAGAGTGAAGTATTAAAATACTAATTTATAAAACTAATTATCATCAAAAATAGTAAAAAGCACAATAAGATGATCATAATAAATAAATAATAAAGATAAGAAAATTTTTCTTCTCAATGATGATCATTTGTTCATGATCAAAGTTTGGTTTATGCAAGGAATGTATATATATAGATATACATGCATACATATATATATATATATATATATACATATATAATATGTGAAGAGTTAATTTTCTCTATCTTTCTCAAGAAAATGACAGAAAAAATTTTAATTAACTAATATGGTTGTATGTCTTTGTATTCATTTCATATTGTTTAATTAATATATACTGAAGCTATTAATGGAAAAGGTAGTCAAAAACTCAAATCAAGAGCTACTTGGCCTTATCTATCCAGCTTGTTTTAGCATCATTTTACCAATTCATTGCATTTTATATATTAACTAAAACAATTCTATTTTTGCTTTTATAATTTGAAAAAAAAAAAAAAACTTCAAGTAATTGGTTAAGAAATGGCTGGAGAAGATCGGAACACGTTATTGCATATATTTATATATATATATATATATATACACATATATATATATATATAGAGAGAGAGAGAGAGAGAGAGAGAGAATATTGTATGGCCACATGATATAATGGTCTTAATTTTTTAATTAGTCAAACATTATTTCTCCTATACGCGATGTAGTGGATCTCTTTGGTTAAATTATCAGCCAAACATTATTTCTCCTATACGAAATGTAGTGGATCTCTTTGGTTAAATTATTAACCAATCTAGCTATATAGCAATATAGCTACTTTTTATTTCCTATATAAAATAGTTATACCACTTTTGACGTCCCTCGCAATATTGATTTGATAAAACACTTTACCTCGTGATATGATTCAATTTGTTGTATAATGGTTAAAAAAAAAAAATGCAAATAATATATATATATATATATATATATATATATATAAATATTACTTTCTCTCTTAGTTATATGGTTCTAGCCCCTTCCCCACCTCCCCTGCCCTTGGCCTTCCTCGTTTTTATAGCTTTTGAAGGGTATACTTTAAGTTCAAAAAGTAAAAACTTTTTCATTTTTTGAGTTTGTATATGAAAATATTATTAATTAATTATTATGAAAAACATGTATTTTTTTATTTTTTATTTTTTGCTGAATTGGAAAAACATCGATCTTAACTAAAGTTATATATCCAAATAAATCGACTTCAAATCACGTGGGCGTGCCGATTCCATATGAAATGGATATCCAAATTTCACTAATGTGTTATGAAAGAACTAGTCTCGTCCAATTGCTCAATTAATAATTGTATAGAACTGTCTCCATGCAGACAAAATTAAGAAAACATCAGCCATCAATTAAAAAGGGAATATATATTGAAACTGAAAATGATAAAAAAAAATATTGGTGGCGAAATGTGTCAATATCATCCCCTTCATTATTTTATCTTTACCTCAGAAATTAAGATTATCCCAAAGCCTCAATAATTAGATTAATTCAGATTTACAAGACTTTAATTATTTTATAATGTCACTTCTCTTTCCTAATTTATGTATAAGGGTAAACAATATTTTTGATAAATGGATAAATATAGGGTATTACATCTTGGCATTGTTTTTAATTATAAATATTACTGAACTTAAGTGCTCTATCGCACTCATTTTCTTTTTTTTTTTTTTTTTTTTTTTATAATTATGACATGTAATGTTGCTAATCATGTAGTCCCCTTATATCAATACTTCAATATATTATATTTACCAAAAAAAACAAATACTTCAATAAATATAGTATGTATATAAAATAAA
Organism: Ziziphus jujuba; assembly: GCF_031755915.1. Taxonomy (NCBI): domain Eukaryota; kingdom Viridiplantae; phylum Streptophyta; class Magnoliopsida; order Rosales; family Rhamnaceae; genus Ziziphus; species Ziziphus jujuba. Next base: position 5,719,210 of record NC_083386.1, read on the forward strand.
AAAAAGTGATGAGACATAGGGGAAGAGAATGACACTGGGACAAATTATATGAATCGATCTATCTTTTTCTTTTTCTTTTTTTTGTTTTTTCTTTTTTGAGAATCTTTAATCTAATTAAACTTAGGATGTTTATGTGACAAATGTTTATTACTTGGTTGCTTTATTAATTATTATTTGAATTTAAATTTAAAAATCTAAAATGAAATATGATTTTTTTGAGAAAAAAAAAAAAGGATATTACAACTCTAGGACTTATTATGAATATTTTTTAAAGTTAGAGATTTCCTAACTACGTAATTATTGTAAATGGATTGACTTTTTTGTCCTTTTTTATTCCCAATATTTGAAATGAAACGTCTCAATGAGTTAATACTTGTATGCATTAAGAAAAAAAATTCCCAATTCCTTAAATACTAAATCTCAAGTTGACTAATTCATCTACATAACCTAAGGGATTATACCTACCTACAAATTCCCAAAATCTAATTAGAAAGTGAGAGCCACAAAAATACACTCCCTCTATGTGTAAGTACTAGGGTACTTCCTCCTAATTTGAATTTGAACCCAACAAGCAACAACCGAGACCAAAATTCTTCTCATCAATGGAGCAATACCAACAGTACTTACAGGTTCAATACTACACTAACTTATATTGTGTGATCCTCAAAGAGTATGTAGATCCACATATAACATGGAATCAATTATTATCCTAAGTGAATATAGATTTTCCTGTCACTGGGGATAACAAACCACTGCTTGTTCAAATACTTCCATCACAGGAAGAATAAATGAATACATAAAAGATAATTCTTTGATAATGAATTTTATATTTATTTTTTTTATGTGATATATACTGAAAAACAATCACACTGCACCACATGGTCCACTGTTGCACGGATGGCCCATTTGCAATGGTTTTCCACCTACTGCTACTAAAACCCTTGAATGAAAACTGAAAAACAAGGGCCAAGTTCTCCTCCTAATTCTACACCTTTCAATTTTCATATGGGACCCGTATCAACTGGGAGTCATTTCCTACTAGAAAGTTCACTCCACTTTCTAGCCTCTTACAGACACACACACACACACACACACACACAACTTTTACTTTCTTTTTCCTTGTCAGCCTCCAAATATTCCAACTATATATGTTCTTTTCCATCATCATCAGGGGTCATCGATCACCAACCTTTTTTTTTTTTTTTTTCTCTCTCTCTCTCTCTCTCTTTTGCCAATTTGTGTATCTTTTGTGTAATAAATTACAAAAGAGAATATATATTAAAGTGAAACCTACCCAATTAGCAAAAAAATGTGACGGTAAAACCCTAGCCAATTGTATAAACCTGTTTCATTCCCATGCGTGGTTTAACTTTTAATTATATATATATTGTTTTATAACATGCGCGTCATTGTATGTACTGGGTAGTGATTGGTGTGGCTACCAGACCCACCGGTGTATATAGGTTTTGGAGAGTTTTCACTATCTTTATAACTCATCAATAAAAAAATCCAGAGAATAGACCAGTGATAGTGCTGCTAATTGACTCTTAGTGTATTGGGTTATGAAACCCACAAGTAACAACTACCAAAAGAGCATGAATATATGTATGTCTGTTTATAGTCCATATTCTAACTTTAATTAAATTGGGATGCATATTCTACCAATCAGGATAGTGTATATCTCTAGACAGTAAGAAATTAAGTTTACATGATATTAACTTTACTAAAGTTAAGATATTCTAATATGATAATTCTCTTGTATATATAGTCAAACTTAAGTAGATCATTAATATGACTTTTTTTTTTTTTAATCTGTGGACAGTATCAAGATTGTGATTTAAAATTATAGTTACTAATCACTCTATCATGATAAATTTTTTTTTTTAAATAAAATTTTAGTAAGTCCCTTAAATAAATTCATATTTGACTATTTTTAAAATTTTAAATTTTAATATTTAATATAAACCAAAAACTAATAAAGGAAGATCTGATATTGTTACGATATGAATTTGACTTTATATCCCTTGACCTTAATTGATGAATATATATAGATATAGATATAGATATATAACCAAATTTGCATCCTACATTTTTAATTTATAGGAGAATTTGTTAATGTTTGGTAAACCTATAAATTTTAAATTCTTTAATAACCTATCTCTTTTTAAAGTTAGAATCTGAGAATTGTCAAAAGTAGCTTCTCAAATTCTCCTTTTGGCATCATCAGAATTTTAAAATTAAAATTACTATACATCCTTCAATTACTAATAATATTCATTTTTACCCATATTATATATATATATATATATATATATATATATATATATATATATATATATATATATATGTATATGTACAGATATACATAAGAAAATAATTATTCATATCAGTTTTGATAATTATATACAATTAAAATAGTTAAATAGGTTTTTTACAAAATGTTTAAATTCTAATTTTGTAACATTTAGCAATCTTATACAAAAAACAAAAAAAGTTGTTTAATAATCTTGAAATAATAATTTACTAAACACTAATCAGATTGTCAAAAAAATTAATTGTTACTTTATTAGAGCTTTTAGTGATTTTTTAATAATCTACAGTTACCCTAAATTAAGTCTACGGAGGCACTTGCATTTAATATATTTTTGTACTCCTCAGATGCCAATAAGAAGTGCTTTGTATGATTCAAAGAATTATGGGCATTCATGTTGTTAAAAAAAAACATATTTAGGAATTACCCTCATGTTGATGTTCATTTAGAGACAAGGGTGTGTACACTGCATAAAGTATCCCACTCAGGAGTTGGAGTACTACTACTTCCCCCAACATAACATCCCCACACGAAAAGCTGAATACATATATATATATATATATATATATATATATATATATAAATATAGATATTCTAACTTATGAACGAGGACCTATTAAACATTTATATATATATATAATTGACATATACAGATACATCTGTGGTACACTTACTGTTATGACCTGTTTGTAGTCTATTAAGTAATTGAACTGCTTTGGGACCTGTCCAATCTTTGCAGTATACATTTTCCATTTTCTATTTCCCACTCCATAATATATACTCCTACAAGTTACCCAATTGGCTTATTCAAATCAAACTTGCCCAAAAAACAAAAAAGGGTCCATCATCCACATTATGGGGCTCCAAACAATTAAAACATTTCAGGCTTTTTTTTTTTTTTTTTTTTTTTTTTGGAGAGAGAGAGGGAGGAGGAGGGGGTGGGGAAGTCTCTGCCAGCAACTCATTGACACAATCGGCATCCAGACCAGAAACACAAACACAATGGTCATTCAAGTGCCCTGCAATTATTTGTCCAAATTTCACTAGCTTATTGCATTATAGGGTCCAACGATGGACATATGTGGTGCTTTATGTAGGCTTTTTGAGTTAAAAAAGTTTGATTTTTTTTCCCCCCATTATGGATTTAAAATTGGCTTGCCCATGCATCACTTTCATTTTTGTTTTCTTTATTTGGGAGGACCTCATGCAGAAGAAATTTACTGTTTCTCACCAGCTACTCAATCTAAGAATATCTAATATAAATATGTACTGTATATTTATTATGTTCATATACCCATGAAGGAATTTTCTTATATCATAATTCCTAAGTGCTAAGATTACCAACAACAACTCGTACTAGAATTCTGCCGAAAGTTAATATTTGAGACAGTGATATTGAGATTTAAAAAATTATGTTCATCATATATATCTCATAAAAATTGACTACAAGTTGTATGATTTTACAGCTTTCTTTATGGTTTTCGGATCATTTATAGATGTCTGCTTCTTTTTTTTTGTGACCAACCACTTAGTACTTATTAATGCAATCAATTTCATAAACCTCAGAATATATACATATATATTGATATTGAAAATGAGATATTGGAATTCAGACTTTTTGTCTTAGAAACAATGAAATTTTATCATTTATGTGCGTAAAATATATATATATATATATATATATATACATATATATGCATATGATGCATATATGAATCTAGAAAATTAAATGGAAATAATGCTTTATTAGAGTTTATCGTGGGAATGGAGTATATGATTATATGATTGTGACAAGAGTTGTATTTGTATAATTCACAACCAGTATAAAGATCCAACTTATTCGATTTCAATAACGTGAGAAATTACTCACTCTGCCTAATTCTCACTAGCCTATCAGGATTTTGTTGCTTGTGTACCTACCACAACCTTGGACTATTGCCACCATCGTTGTATTTATGGAACATGATCAATTTGAAAAACATAGATGACCAAAACAAAATTTAATTAAAGTTAAATTAAAGGATACTAACTAAAAGATTAGAATAATATGTGAAAAAACTTATAAAAAAAAATTATAAGGGATATTATTCATAACTATCAGATCATAAAAATTATGAAAATATGACAATTGTAAATATTATTTTTCACAGTTCTTTTGTATAAATTAATTTTTTGTCATATCAAAATTGGTTAAAAGATATATTAAATTCTAATAATGAATTTCATTTTGGTAAAAAAAGATGCAACCTTTTCGGACTCTTTGTTACCATCATTTTTTGTGGATTAGTGTGCATAGCATTTATTTTACTTAAGCCCATATATAATTCCCTTGTATAGTGGTAAGGTTCATTATTTCATAGGAGAGAATCTGAGTTTAATTCATTCACTTTCAAATATTATAAAAGAAACAGTAATGCAATATGTATCAAAATATTGATTAAATTTGTTTATCAAATGATACGTATTAAAATATTATTGACTAACATATTTATATAACTTATATACAGAAAAAAAAAATATTTAAATGGATAACTAAATTAAAAAAACAAAGCAATTAAATTTTGTTATATTATTTATTACATTACTTGGTAAATAAGTTTGATGAATATTTTGATAACTTTAGCATTATTGGAAAAGAAATATCCCTATAAAATTTGATTTTTTTGGCAAAAAAAAATATTTATGAAATTTTCACTATGTTTTGAAATAAATAATTGATAAACAATAATGTTATATATACCAAATAGTTTATTAATGATTTCTTAAAGGATGGTGTGTCATTATTTTATTAGTAAGCTAATATATGTAATCTATATATGGATAAAAAAAAAGGTAAAAAAATAAGTATAATTTAATACAAGACACTAAAATAATATCACATTTATATGTTATTTTGCAGCTAAGTAAACTATCCACTAGATTATTATTATTATTATTTTTTGGGGGTCTTTTTGTGTGTGTGCTCCCTGCATTAATGAGCGAACAAAATAGAAAGTGGGCCAAATAATCCGATTCTTCTTTACGCCCTTCTCAAAAGTGTGCAATGGTGGTTTGGTTTGAATTGGGCAATTGGTTTAAACCAAGGCCCAAAATAGTTCTCTCATTTTAGAGGAATTGGGCTTTTCCAAATCCAACACTCATTTCAACAAAATTTAATTTACAATAATAAAAAAAAAAAAAAAGAAGAAGAAAAGATCAATTCCTGTTTCTGCAAACTTTCTTCCCTCCAATCACCCTTCATTTATTCCAAAGCCAAAACCAAAAGAAAAAAGTCAATGAGGACAGATGAGTCATTTTAAAAGTAAAAAGAGCCAACACTAGCCACGTGTAAACCCAAATGTACATTTTTCGGTTTTTTTTAATTTTTAATTTTCCCAGAAAACACAAAGGCCAAAAAAAAAAAAAAAAAAAAAAAAAAAAGGAAAAGGTACAGACCCAATTTCCTCATGCAAAACTAATTTCCCTCGTCCCACTCACTCTCTCACTCTCACTCTGGCTCTCTCTTCTCACTCTCTCTCTCTCACAAACCATTGGGAGAGACTGACCGAGAAAACCCCAGAGAGAGGTTTTTCCTGAAACCCATTTTCTCGTTTCTCGTCTTTTAGGGTTTAATTTGGGGTTTTTTTTATATTTCGGTTTCAAACGCAGAGAGTCGGAGTTTGAGAGGAAGCTGGAGTTTTAACGGTAAGTTTTTTTTTTTTTTTTTTTTTTCTGCTTTACATTTTAGCGTTTGGTTGCTGAGAATGTGCTTAGGAAATCAAAAGAAAACGTTGGAGGAAATGGGTTTTTGTGAAAATTGTTAAAACTACTTGAAGTTTGGAATTATAGGGGAGAAAAATCTCTACATTGGGTTTTGTTTTATTTTTTTTCTATAATTTCTTTAAATTATTTTGGCAGTCACAGAGCTTATTTCTAATTCTCTTTCTATGTCTTGCTAAACCCACTTTCTTTTTTCCTTTTTTATTTTTTGTTTTAAAGCGTTTGGTTGCTGAGAATGTGCTTTGGAACCCAAAAGAAAACGGTGGGAGAAATGGGTTTTTGTGGAAAATGTTAAAACTATTTGAAGTTTGGAATTATAGGGGAGAAAAATCTCTACATTGGGTTTTATTTTATTTTTCTCTAAATTTCTTTCAAGTTATCTTGGTGGCCACATAGATGCTAGTTTCTATTTCCCTCTTTCTATTTCTTGCTAAACGCATTTTTTTATTTGCTTGCCGGCTTTTGTTCTTTGGGACTTCTGTCAGTGGTTTATTGTTATAGTTTGATTGGTAATTCTTTAAGTTTTGGTTGTAGAGTAGAGTTGTTTATTTGTTTCTGAACCATGCAGAATTAATTGTACATGCCGCTCTAAGTAGTGGAAATGTAAATTTTTTTTTTACTAGGACCTTGGTATGGAGGAAACCATCTCAAGTATTCCGGACGGGGAAATTATAGGAATCAAGTTTGGTCTGGCAACTCATAAGGAAATTGTAAGTGAAAATTTACTAGTTCTTTGATTTTTTCTCATATACCGTCTTGAAATGTTGTGATGAAATTGAATTCATCAACCACTAGATGAGAGTTGCATTGAGAGTTCTGTTTTTCACTTCTTCAATACCTAACAATTTCAGTAATTTTTTTTTTTTTTTTATTCTCAATTTTCTTATAGTGTACAGCGTCTATCAATGAATTTCCAATTAGCCATGCCAGTCAGCTGTCTAACCCCTTCCTTGGTCTGCCTCTCGAATTCGGAAAATGTGAATCTTGTGGTACCGCTGAACCTGGACAGTGTGAAGGTGTGTAAGCCATTATTCTTTCCTTTTTTAACCTTGTGTGGGCTAATGGGATGTTGTTAAAAGCAGCAGTGTGCAGTCATAGCTTCTGAATAAAAAGTTAAAATGTTTTCATTTCAGGTCACTTTGGATATATTGAATTGCCTATACCAATATATCATCCGAGCCACGTTAATGAGTTGAAGAAAATGTTAAGCTTGATATGTTTGAATTGCTTAAAAGTGAAAAAAAATAAGGTACTGCCTGATTTTTTGTTTTCTCCATCTTCTGGTATATGTCTTCGTAATAACATATTTTTGCTTAGAGCAGAGATTATTTTTGACAATTTTTTAGTTTGTTATCTAGGTCTTCAATTTTATTTAAAAAACTGTGTGCTGGATTTTTTATTTTTATTTTTATTTATTTTTTCCTTTCTTTAGAGGAGCAGATGATTTACATGAATTTGTGGTTGAGATTAAAGCTACTTATGAGAGAAAGCAACCCTCTATCATGTAGCTCATAGATATGATAGAGAGCTGCTGCTGTCACATAGCTTATAGAAGCTACTTATGAGAAAGAGCCACCTTCTTTGTTCTAGCTCGTAGGTCCTGTAGTCATTCATTGGATATCCCGTTAAAGGTTGTCTTTTATTATGTCCTCATTAAAGATGTACCTGTCATTGTACTGAATGTGTATCTAAGTTCTGCAATAGAAGAATTAAGATTTGTTTCTAGTTTCTAGTAGACGTAAAATCATTATCTACATTTTACAAATCTTAAAATTTGTTGCACATGCTTTTTATATCATATGAAAAGTAGTTTAGCTACTAGTCTGAAAATATATATATATATATATATTGGAAATGCAGTTGATCTTAAGCATGCAGTGTTAGTGTTTTCTCTATCTTATTTTGTAACATTTTGTAGACTGGTTGCAGAATATTTTGATTTTGAACTCACATTTGTTATGGTTGGTCTAACTGGGTTGATATCATGCAGATTCCAACCAAGAGCACTGGTATAGCAGAAAGACTAATATCTTCGTGTTGTGAGGTGAGTGTAAGATGATCAAGATAACATTCTTGTCTTAGTTTTTTAAGTATCTTTTGCATACAACTGTGGTGTGGCATTTGTATCTTAATATTATTAAAGGGAAACTAAATGAAGTTTGTGGGATGTTCAGAATATTGATATCTTTGTCTTTAATATTGGGTCATGTTTAGTTTGTTTTGTCTATTTGTATGCTTGGAGGTATCCTAACCTCAGGAACAACTCATTGACCTGTAGGCTTAAGGTTTAGCTAGATTAAGATTTACATGTCCTGGCATTGCTAATTTTTCACAGAATTTGAAAGATTTTGGTAATTGGCATGATTTTTGTTTATTTGAAATTTTGATCTTTTAGGTAGCTCCACAAGTTTCAATTCGAGACGCTAAAACACGAGATGGTGTTTGTTACTTGGAATTGAAACGTCAATCTAGGTCTACTTTACAACCTGGTTTCTGGAATTTCTTGGACAAGTATGGTTTTCATTATGGTAACGAAAACAGGCGCACTTTGCTGCCTTGCGAGGTTTGCTTCCTACTGCTCTCCTGTATGTCTACTTTTTTTGAAGTCTGTTTGTCCCTTTCTATGGGTGTAGTGTTGATATGTTCATAAGTTAGTTTCTTCTTGCTTTGTTCTGTTGTTTCTGCATACACTGAAGATGATTTTTCTTATTTTCCTTGTTTATGTTGCCACTTCCTTTCCCCTCCACACCACCCCCAACACACACGTGCCTTCGTACTTTGGTTTGACGAAAAATAAAATATATATGTGCATAGACATGTTATTTGTTCTAATTCCAGTAATTTGGTAAAACGACCATCTTACTGACCTGAATTTTTTAAAACCAATTTTACTGCATGCAATGATTCTATTACTTATTTATTACTATTATTGTTATTATTATTTTTTTATGCTTTTCTTCTTCTTTTTTGTTAACTAATAGGTGATGGAAATTCTAAAGAGAGTCTCTGAGGACAGCAGAAAAAAACTGGTTGCTAAAGGTTTTGCCCCTCAAGATGGATATGTGATGCAATACTTACCTGTTCCTCCTAACTGTTTGTCTGTTCCTGAAATTTCTGACGGTGTTACTGTCATGTCTACGGTAAGCCAACCATAAACCAATCAGGTTGCATAGTTTGATTGTACCTTAACCATTTATGGATGACATGCTTTATCACATTTTTCTTTCATGTTGCTTTCTAGGATCCCTCTATGACCATGCTCAAGAAAGTTCTAAAGCAGATTGAAATCATCAAAAGTTCAAGGTCTGGTTCACCAAACTTTGAAGCTCATGAAGTGGAGGCCAATGAGCTGCAATTAGCTGTTGACCAGTACCTTCAAATAAGGGGTACCACAAAGCAAACTCGGGATATGGATGCACAACTCGGGGTGAGCAAAGAAGCCAGCAATTCAACAAAAGCATGGCTTGACAAGATGAGAACTTTGTTCATAAGAAAGGGGTCAGGCTTCTCTTCTCGCTCTGTGATTACGGGGGATGCATATAAAGGTGTCAGTGAAATTGGTATCCCTTGTGAAATTGCTCACAGGATTACATTTGAGGAGAAGGTTAGTGAGCACAATATGACATATCTTCAAGAGTTAGTTGATAACAAGCTGTGCTTAACTTATAAGGATGGTTCTTCGACATACTCACTGCGAGAGGGTTCAAAAGGGCATACTGTTCTAAGATTGGGTCAAGTGGTACATCGAAGGATTATGGATGGAGATCTTGTTTTTGTCAATCGGCCACCAACCACCCATAAACATTCACTGCAAGCACTTCGAGTCTATGTCCATGATGATCATACAGTGAAGATAAACCCTCTTATTTGTGGTCCCTTAAGTGCTGACTTTGACGGTGATTGTATCCACTTGTTTTATCCCCAGTCTCTGGCGGCAAAGGCAGAAGTCTTGGAGCTTTTCTCAGTGGAGAAACAACTTCTGAGCTCGCATAACGGCATCCTGAACTTGCAATTGGCTAATGACTCGCTGCTGTCATTAAAGAGATTGTTTAACTCATATTTTATGGACAAGGCTGCTGCTCAGCAATTGGCAATGTTTGCCTCATCTTCTTTGCCACAGCCTGCATTTCTGAAGGCTTATTCAAGTAAGCATTGTTGGACAGCATTGCAGATATTACAGACCGCTTTGCCTGCTCTATTTGACTGCTCCAGTGAGAGATACCTAATTAAGGGAAGTGACATATTGAGACTTGATCTCAATAGAGATATTATCCCTGTGGTGATCAATGACATGGCGACATCTATTTTCTTTGAGAGGGGCTCTGAAGAGGTTCTGAAATTCTTCAACTCATTACAGCCTTTGCTGATGGAGCATATGTTTTCAGAAGGTTTCAGTGTTAGCTTGGAAGATTTCTCTATGTGCTTGGAATCCATACAACAAATTCAGAAGGGTATTCTGGATATTTCTCCTCTGCTGTTTCACCTGAAATCAACGCACAATGAGCTGCTGGAATTGCAGTTGGAGAGTCATATTCGTGTTGTGAAAACCCCAGTTATAAATTTCGTTCTGGAGTCATCTGCTTTGGGTGATTTGATTGACTCCAAAAGTGATTCTGCCATCAACAAAGTAGTTCAACAGATTGGGTTCCTTGGCCTGCAGATTTCAGATCAAGGAAAGTTCTACACCAAGACACTGGTTGAGGATGTTTCTTCCCTGTACAAAAACAAATATCCTTTTGAAAGAATTGATTATCCTTCTGCAGAGTATGGACTGGTGAAGAGCTGCTTCTTCCATGGGTTGGATCCATATGAAGAAATGGTTCATTCAATCTCTACTCGGGAAGTAATCGTCCGGTCATCTAGAGGTTTGACAGAACCTGGAACTCTCTTCAAAAATTTGATGGCCATCCTTCGGGATGTTATTATCTGTTATGATGGCACAGTCAGAAACGTGTGTAGCAATTCCATCATTCAGTTTGACTATGGGCTGAAGACAGGAACTGGGCCTCAAAATTTTTACCCTCCTGGTGAACCTGTTGGTATGTTAGCTGCAACTGCAATGTCAAATCCAGCATATAAAGCAGTTCTTGATTCTACTCCAAGCAGCACTTCCTCATGGCAACTGATGAAGGTAGATTACTTTTTTAGGTACCAAATATAATTACATTCTTCTTTTCAATGCTTTGTTTTCTTCTTTTTTGGACAGTGCATTCTAAGACGTTCCTCATATTGTAATGCGAATATATATATATATATATATATTTCTTTACTATTGTTGCTGTTGTTATTGTTATTATTTTTTATTTTTCAGGAAGTACTTCTTTCCAGTGCCAGTTTTAAGAATGACATTGTTGATCGGCGTGTAATTTTGTATTTGAATGCCTGTGACTGTCCAAGAAAATACTGCCGAGAAAATGCGGCCTATTCGGTTAAGAACCAGTTGAAAAAAGTTAGTCTTAAGGATACCGCAGTGGAGTTCTTGATTGAGTATGTTTTCCTCTTTTAGCTATGTTTTCTGAATATACCTATATATATATATATTTATGCTTGTACAAATATGGTGAACTGTTGGTTTGTGTTGACATGTCTTAAGTCTTTGTAAACTTGATTGAATAATTTTTATTTTATTGGTCTTGTTAAGTTACTTCAATCAAAAGAATTTGGAATATCCTTGAACTCCATTTTGGGACGTGCCTATATATATGAGGCTAACTTAGTAGATATTCCAGTTTGCTTTATGTACATGGGCTTCTACTGCAATACACCTTTCTAAAGTAGATCAAATAAAAGGTAAGGGAAATCCTTAAGTCCTTTGAAGTTGAAGCCACATAAAGATGCCAAAACCTCAGATGATTCCAAAGAAATTTACATCCTGTAGTTTTCCTCCTAGTGAGTTCTGTTTTTGTTGGATCCATATTGCTATAAGAAGTGTCAAAATGGCACATCTCTGATTCCTCCTCGGCATCATCAGTCACAGAAGAAACAGAGGCAACATCCATTGAGAGTTTGCTTCACTCTACTATTTATATATTGTGTATGCCTCAGGACAACACTAGTTGATGATGTTTCTCTTGTGATATTAGCTTCGTCTTCTGTGATTTTCTTAACTGTGAACCCAGAATTACTAGCTACTTTATTTAAAACTGACAGAAACTAGTAAATGAAAGATATCATGTTATTTTCACGCCTTTTGACTTATATTAAAAAAATGACTGTTAGTTTACTTTCAGGATCTTTGATGGTGCTCATATTTTATTTTATTTCACTTTAATTTTTAAAATTGTATATTTAAATAAAGTTATTAAATCCGTGACATATCAGCTCTTTGTTATTATGTTTATTACATGCAGATATAAGCAGTCTGTGTTGCGAGGGTATCATAGTGATGCTGGCCTTGTTGGACATCTTCATTTGAATGAGGTTGGCATGCTTTTTTGTCCGGCATTAGAACTTTTCTTTTCTGTTTTCCTCACATATCAAGCTTATTTTACAGATTTGATGTATCACTATGAGTAATTGGGTCTATATTGCACAGGTGCTGCTCAAAGAGTTGAATCTCACCATGCAAGACATTCTTCAAAAATGTCAAGACACTGTTAATTCACACCGTAAGAAGAAGAAAGATAAAGTTTTTAAAAAAGCAGTTTTGTCTATCTGGTTAGTTTTTCATTTGACTTGTAATTATATTTGTTATCTGTTTTTTGTGAACCTTGATTATTGTTGGTTACTATATCTGCAAAAAACTTTCAAGATGTGGAACAGTTTCCAGATAAGAATGATACCTCAAAGGATTCCATTAACCCTTTTTTTTTTTTTTTTTTTTTCCATTTTTCATTTTAAAAAATAGAAAGAGGACACAGAGCAGGGTATGCTGTTGTGTATGAATCTGATGATGATTGGTATATACTGGGTGAAGTTTTAGAGTTAGTATACAAGGGAGTTGAAACTGTTTTTTTGGAGTTGTTTTTGGTTTTTCATTGTTTAGTGTTGGTGTTCATCGTTCTTGTTGTGCTTAGTATTACTAGTTACAATCCCAAAGCTTAAAGTGTTCAGCAATATGCCTAATTATGCAAAGCAAGCCAACATAACACACACTTAATGCTTCCTTCCATGTGTCATTCACTAATCAGAAGCAAAGTAGGCCTTGCACTGAACATGAATAATTACAAGAAACAAGGGTTATTAGGATTTAATTATAGAATCGAATGGACATTTTAAGCTTTGGTACCATGTCAAGTTGTGAACAATTTGGAAATCTAAAACCTTAATTTGTTAGGGAATGGGTCCAACCATAGCAAGCCAATACAGCACAATTCTTAAGTGTGTCACAAGTTGGATCACTAGTCCATCTTTCTGTGCTGCGTAACGTTTTGTTAAAAAAACGGTGTTTGTTGTTTCCTTAATAAATAAATAAATAAATAAATAAAGAGAAAAAGAAAAACAGTTCTTTGTTTTCCAAATAAGAGGGGAAGTAAGAAAAGACACTAAACTACAAAGTTTTCTGTGCACAATATTGCTGTATCTACCGCACTGCTTTCTTCTTTCCTAGAAGTTTGTCTCCTCTTAAATGGAACTAAAAAAGCTAACAAAATATATTTATATATATATATATATATGTATGAAATTCTTGGGTTTAACAAAATATTTATATATATATATATATATGAAATTCTTCTTTCCTAGAAATTTGTGTAATTCAGGCTTTAGCATGCTTGGGTTTTTTTACTTGGTGCTACTTCTGTTAATGTCCTCCGTGTTTAGTTTTACATTTTACCTATGACAGTACCATATATTTGAGTGTGGAAAACCATGTAATTTATGGTTTTTTTTTTTTTTCCCTCCCCCTTTTCCTTTGCAGTGAGTGTTGCTCTTTTCAGCAATTTTCTTCAAATGAAGGATCTGAAGTACCTTGCCTGATGTTAGAATGGCAAGATGCAGAAAGTGGTATCCCTTTAGAGGAAACTTCACGTATACTTGCAGATTTGATTTGCCCAGTTCTGTTGAAAACAACCATCAAAGGTAACTTTTAGAGGAAGTTGTATGTTGTTCTATAATCCACCAAAGGTAACTTTTAGAGGACATTGTATGCTGTTCTATAATCTATCTATTTATGTAGCAAATTAGAAAACACAATCATAAAAACACTTATTTCTGTGTATTTGTTTTACTTTTATGGTTTTACCTGCGACCAATCCTCATTCTCGTACTCCTCTGTAGCCAATATATTTTAGTTTGACAAAGGAGAAGGATTTCCCTCCTCCTTATTTGTCTAAAACTAACTATATACCCCGTAAGGAAAAACATAATGGCCCTCAAAGTAGTGTTCTTGAAGGAAAGTTCAAGATCTCGATTTCCATGGAAATATATTAAGTTCACAATGTCGTTTTCACTGGGATTTTATCATTTTGCTTGTTAAACTTGAGTTGGGAAAATAGTGCTTCTTAGTTGTAGAAGAGGGTTCTTGTTGTCTTTTTTTTTTTTTTGGAAAATTTCTAATCTTCTTTATTAGTTTGTAATATCAATATTTTCTAAGAATCTATTGTATTTCTTATCCCAAATGAAGAAGATTAAGGTTTTTAGGACCATTTTAAGTACCTGGCATCTTCAGGCTTCAACCAAAGGAGTTTAAGGATAGCCTTTTTTCCTTGCTTCATTTATGCTGTTGAAATGCCTTGTAATAAAGTATTTTTGAGTTAGAGTTTCATCATATTGGGGATTTGCCATGCTCCTAAAACTAGTTTTTGTTCTCTACTTACTCAATAAAGTTATCTTTCTTTTAAGAAATTAGTTTCTCAAGTGTTCATGAAAATTTATAATTTGTTTTGAGGCAGTTACTAGATTGTAAGACTAAATGTCAAGGTATTTTGATGTTTAATAATGGAAACACTTTTATATCTGGTGGGCAGGTGATCCCCGGATTTGTTCAGCAAATATAATCTGGATAAATCCAAATACAACAATTTGGATAAGAAATGGACGCAAATCTTCGAAGGGTGAACTGGCTGTGGATGTTGTTTTGGAGAAATCAGCTGTCAAGCAAAGTGGTGATGCATGGAGGGTAGTCCTTGATTCGTGCCTTCCTGTGCTTCATTTAATTGACACCAGGCGTTCCGTTCCATACGCCATCAAACAAGTTCAAGACTTGCTGGGGATTTCTTGTGCTTTTGATCAAGCAGTTGAGGTACTATGTCAAGTTCATATTTTGTCTTCATTTTTAAGATTGGTTCCTCAATATTAGTGCACCAGATGCCATGTCCTTGATGATTGTTTCAAACTCTCCCCACTGAATTTCTCTTTTATTTATTATTACTATTGTTTATAATGAGATAAGAACTGAACTTTAATGATATAAATGAAATACAAAATTTAATAGTAATCCTCTCAAAGAAAAGACATCAAATTAGGCTAAATTACAATTCATCCCGTTTGAAGCAAAAAGAAGCAACTCTTTAAATTCCTGAGGAATTTGCGCCCCTAGAGAAGCAAACAATTTGATAGCATCCAGCATTAACTTCTGGTATCAATCTTCATATATCCTCCATGTCTTTAAATTGCAGCGCTTAGCAAAATCGGTATCAATGGTGGCCAAAGGTGTTCTGAAAGAGCATCTCATCCTCTTGGCAAACAGTATGACTTGTACGGGTAATTTGATTGGCTTTAATTCTGGTGGTTATAAAGCATTATCTCGCTCATTGAATGTCCAAGTTCCGTTTACTGATGCTACACTTTTTGTAAGTGATTATTTATTCTTGTCTAACATTTGAAGAAGCTATTTAAATATACTTTGTAGTTTGAAACTTAGAATAATTGCAATTGTTCTAAAATTACTTCTCCTTATATGTGGTTGCAGACACCAAAAAGGTGTTTTGAGAGAGCAGCGGAAAAGTGTCATATGGATACTTTGGATAGCATAGTTGCAACATGTTCCTGGGGTAAGCATGTTGCAGTTGGTACTGGATCAAGGTTTGATATCTTGTGGGACACAAGAGAGGTATTTATGAATTATTCTTCGTTTTAGTTAATCTGAGCTATATTCAACTTTATCTTGTGGGCTACTGGAATTTTCCAAATATGATTAGTACTACATTTCCAGGTGGAATTGAATCAAGGTGGAGTTGATGTTTACGACTTTTTAGATCTAATGACTACTGCAGATAGAGAAGAATCAACTACTGCATGTCTAGGTGCAGAAATTGATGATCTCATGTTAGAAGATGAAATTGCAGAAGATGAAAATGGAGAGTTGAGGCTATCCCCTAACTGGGGAAGTTTCTCTCCTACAAAAGACCAAGAAGACACATCGAAGGAAAGCGGTTGGGAAACTGTGGTTGCTTGGCAAAATAAAGCTAAAGAGAATACGTCACAACCAAATATGTGGTCAGGTTGGGAGAGAAATGAAGCTCAAGCACAGAGGGCAGAATCTAGTGACTGGGATAACAAGGCAACTCCCGAAAAATTTCCAGCTCGTTGGTCATCAAATGCTGAAGACTGGACTGAAACTGCACATCCATCCCAAGAACATAATGAGCCTCGTAAAGCTGAAGATAAAATGACAAAGCCTAATGTTTGGTCCTCTTGGGGAGCAGATGAAACTCAAACAGATAGGGGAGAGCGTTGTGACTGGGGTAACAAGGTCATACCCAAAAAAGCTGTGGCTCATTGGTCTTCTTCAAATACTGATGACTGGACTGAAAATGCACATCCATCTCCGATAGAGGAACTTGCTGAGCTTCCAAAAGGTGAAGATAATATATCAAAGCCAAATGTTAGGTCAGCTTGGGGGCGAGATGAAACTCAAACCCAAGGGAGTGAGCCTTGTGATTGGAACACCAAGGTCACTCCTAGAAAAACAGTGGATGGTTGGTCTTCTTCACATGATGATGACTGGACTGGAACTGCTCACACATCTCAAGCAGTGGAACATGCTGAGCCTCCTGCTGCCAATCATTCTTGGGGGCAGCAAAAGTCCCCCAAAAGTGTTCAAAGTTGGGGCCAGAAAACATCTCCGGAAGTTTCCTCAGATTGGAAGCAGCAAAAGTCTCCGGAAAGCTCTCAAGGTTGGGGGCAGAAGAAGTCTCCCAAAAGTGCCCATAGTTGGAGGCAGCAAAACTCTCCAGAAATTTTCCAAGATTGTGAGCAGCAAAAGCCTCAGGAAAGTTCCCAAGGTTGGGAGCGGCAAAAGTCTCCTGAACATTCCCAAGGTTGGGGACACCAAAAGTCCAAGGAAAGTTCCAAAGGTTGGGAGCAGCAAACGTCGTCTCCTGAACATTCCCAAGGTTGGGGCCACCAAAAGTCTGAGGAAAATTCCCAAAGTTGGGAGCAGCAAAAGTCTCATGAGCATTCCCAAGGTTGGGGGCAGCCAAAGTCTCAAGAAAGTTCCCAAGGTTGGGGACAGCAAAAGACTTTGGAAAGTTCCCAAGGTAGGGGACGGCAAAAGTCTCCTGAAAGTTCCCAAGGCTGGACCTCTCAAGTAGAGTCGAAGCCAGCAGCAAGTTCACATGGTTGGGAATCACCAAAAGCTGGATATGATAGTGAGAAACAGAAGCAGTGGGGACAGAGGAGTGGAGAACCTTACAAGAACAATCGTTTTGAAGGCTCAAGGGGCAGGGGTTCAAATGCTGGAGAATGGAAGAGTAGGAAAAGCTGGCCCAATAAAACACATGGAATGGGGAGTGAAAATTTTAGCGGGGCTGCGGCTGGATTATTTACAGCAACAAGACAGAGAATAGATATTTTTACCTCTGAGGAACAAGATGCTCTCTCCACCATCGAACCAATCATGCACTCCATCAGACGAATTATGCATCAATCTGGGTATGTTTTCTATGACAGATTGTTTTTGCATTGAGGACTAGAAGTTATATTAGCTATTGTAGTACACTGTCCACTCTAGTGAGGGAGAAAATAATATTATCATTCGAAAATATTATGTGTATGTGTGTGAACAGATGCATATACATCTTCATCTTGTTATTTTAAGTTAAGAATTTTGGAAATTTTGCATATTTCCTTGACTTAGACTGCTTTCTGCATTAGGACCTTAGGACAGAGAATTCTTCTTATAATTGTCTTCATGGTCTGTTTTAAATGCTTTATATTTCCATTTTGGTTCTCCCTATTATGGTGATCTTTGATTTCAAGTTTTCTATTTTTGTAGTTTGCAAGCATACTATTATGCATTGCAGTCTTTTAGAACGTTGCATGGGGGAAAAACTGATGGAATTGGTTAGAAGTATTATATATAGTATTTGAGCGAGTAGTCTGTAGAAATAAAAAGTGACTTTTTTGTCCTTCAGTGGGTGCATCCGGGAGCAATTAATTGTTTGGGATGATAGAGTAATTTTCTTTTTTAGATTAGGGTACGAATATTCTGCATTTTATTATGTGCATCACGGATAGAAAAGATGGTTCTTTGGTTCTTTATGGGCATCTACTTTGAATGAGTTTTGAGGATGTTCTGGTTGTCGCTTAGTTTTGTGTTGGGAAGATGTTATATAATTTATTTTGCTTAAGGGTTGTGAGTTTATGATTTAGTGTACTTATTACTATATGGCTTGTATTTTGCTTTCATTCTTTCCCTACGTATAGTTGTGACATTATCCACCATTTTGCATACATTTTATTTTGTGCTATTTTGTGCCCCGATCTGCAAATGGATGTCCTTTATCTTTTAAATTATAATTGCTTGCAGTATCTTTGTGTCATCTTCTATGAGATTCACATTTGCCTAACATGTCGGGTTTTGAATTTTTGTATTCAGGTACGGTGATGGGGATCCACTGTCAGATGCTGATCAATCATACATACTCGATAATGTCTTCAATTACCATCCCGATAAAGCCACTAAAACGGGTTCTGGAATTGATCATCTTACAGTATGTTTCACTCTTGCATTAGGCCTTGTTTAAAACTATTTTCTATTTATTTATTTATTTTGTTAGGAAACAGAATTTACTGAGTCAAATACATGCACATTAAACATACTTGCATAGTTTTTATTTTTGGCCATGAAATCTCAAGAATTTGGGAAATAAGCTTAGTATAAGTTGAACTGACAAAAAGTTCCCATGAGATATACTTGCATACATAGAACAGTTAGTGGAGGATAGAAAGGTCCAGAAATGGTTCCAAGTTGGAAACTTGAAAAATTATGTTTTTGGTTTGGTTTAGCTTAGCTTTCATGATAAGAGTTCCATGTTGGATGAGGTCTTAATCTTCATAATGTAGGAATGTATTATGCATACAAGGATTTATTTGCTGCTATTTAGGTGTGTGGGCATGTTTTAAAATGGGAGGAGATGCATTGAGACCTTGTGGGAGTTCTTGAGAAAACATGCTTTTTGACTGCACTAAAAATCTCATTTTCTCTTACATGCTTGCAGGAAACTTTGTGTTTTTGGGTTTCATATTCCATTAATTTACATTGAAAATTAATATTACAGATTAGCAGGCACAGCAGTTTTCAGGACAGCCGGTGCTTATACATTGTCTCAACAGACGGTCGTAAAGTAGATTTTTCTTACCGCAAATGCTTGGAGAATTTGATCAAAACCAAGTATCCTGATGTTGCAGAAGCATTCATGAGCAAGTATTTTAGAAAGCCCCGCTCTGGAGTGAATCGAGAACGAACCCCCAGTCTTGTGCAAACTCCGAATGAAAACCTCTTTCCTGAGCACACTCCGAATGAGAACCCCATTTCAGAGCAAACGGCAAGTGAAAATGCATAGTCGGCCATGTTTCATTGAAGTTTGTTTGTTTGTTTTTTTGTTTTTTTTTTTAATTATTTTTTTCAGTAAAAAGGGTAGCCAGATTCAAATGTTTCTTCCATCTGCTATTTTGATTCTGTATATACCAGGCAGATGGTCGTGTAATTATTATATCAGCTCTATTTTCGCCCTTTTTTTTAAAAAAAATTTCTTTATTTGTTTTAATGGTATAGCATTTTCTAGTTTTTTAGTTATTTGGTTGGTGAGAGTGTAACTAAAACTCTGAATTAGGAGAAACCACAAGATGTTTAATCCTTGTTGCTGTTTAGAATCAGATACAGGCCAAAAAGACCTTACAGTCTCATCAGTATATTCTCCAGTATCTAACTCCTGCTGTTCTTTGTCAACCAATTTGGAGGGTTGATTTCTGTTTTTCTGTAATCTCTGCCAATTCTGTTTGGTGATACATCATTGTTGATCTAAATAAAAAGTTGATTAGGTTGTGGATAATGCCACCCATGACTAGGATCGGGATAACCATTTTCTGACTCTTGTCCAGCTCATTTTCTGCCTTCAATGTTTATCTTTTCAAGATAAGCTTTTACAAGTTTAAATTGTTTAATTTTATTTTATATAATAATACAAATGAGTGTTTTCCTCCATTCTTAACAAAAGTGGGTAATAAAGAGGCTAATAGGTCATTGCAATAAAAAGGTTGATTGGACATTTTTGTCATAGTCCATAAAATAATTTTTTTTGTCATAGTCCATAAAATAAAAAAAATAATAAAATAATTAAAAAAAAGGATTTTTAAGAAGCGTTTTACACATGAAGTGAAACAGCACATGCCTTTCTGCATTATAAAGAGTAGTATTTCATATAATATCTCAAAAAATTCAGCAAGCAGATCTCAAAAAAAAAACAAAAAAAAAAAAAAAACCAAATTCGAGAATTTACGGTCAAATTTACCAATAATTATTTCTGATTGTCTGACAACTATAAAAAAGTACATATATTATAAAAAATAAAAATAAGAATTTATAAACAAGTATTTAAGTTTTGTGTAGGCTTTTCTTTCACTTATAGTAAAATGTAAATTATTTAATAAGTTGGCTAGATAATACCAAGAGGAATATAAATGGATTTTTATTTTATTTTTTTCAAAAAGTTCATATTCTTTAACAATACGATAATTTTATAAACAAAAATGAGAAGACTAATTTTGGTATTATTTTACAAATTATTATATATCATAGAATTCATATAAGACTTCACATTGAATGTATTCTATACGATAAAAATGGAAAAAGATTTGAAAATTCGATCATCCGTGCACGTAAAGTTCCATATTACGAAAAGCCAGTAGTAGGAAGACAAGTGGCGAGATAAAATGAATAAAAATTGAACCTTGATATTTTATTTTATTTTTTATTTTTTTGCTTATTATTGTGAGTTGACTGATTGAAGAAGCTCTCACTCTCAGTGCAAAGTGACAGTCTCTCTCTCTCTCTCTCTCTCTCTCTCTCTCTCTCTCATTCTCGGCAACTTTATTTGGTTTTCATTTTTCTGTGAGTGATTAATTCTACTTTTCATGGGGTTACAGCTTTAGAGGCCATGGCTTCTTCTTCTTTGGTCGGTCACCTGGTTTTTCCTCCAGAGAATGGGCATAAGGTGTGGGAGGACCAGACTTTCATCAAATGGAGGAAGAGAGAACCCCATGTCACTTTTCATTGCCATGAATCTATTGAAGGTAATAAAAAAAGAAAAAAAAAAGAAAAACAGAGATAGAGACAGAAGTGCAATAAAAGTTTTTATTTTTATCATTGCTTTTTTTGGGTGTATTTAATCCTCGTGTTTGTTGGGTAGGATCTCTGAAATACTGGTATGAACGAAACAAAGTGAATTATTTGGTAGCTAATTCTGCTGTTTGGAATGATGATGCCGTTGATAGAGCACTTGATAGTGCAGCTTTTTGGGTCAGGGGCCTTCCTTTTGTCAAGTCTTTGTCTGGATATTGGAGGTTTTTCTTGGCATCGTCTCCAAGCAAGGTTCCTGAAAATTTTCATGATAGTGCATTTCATGACTCTGAGTGGAAAACTTTGCCTGGTAAGAGATCATGTCCATAAATACATTCATTTTTCAGTTTCCGTTTTCCATTTGCACATTGACACATATTCTTGTGTTGTATACAAATATATATACATGTTCTTCTTGAATGGTAGAGAAGCCTAACTGTACAATATTTGGATATTCTTGATTGGTGGTTTTCTTTTTCTTTTTTTTTGGCCTTTTTCTGTTAGCATTTGAGCCTTACCAAGATTGTTATTTGATATGATTATTAAGTAGCCCTTTACATGCTGTTGCATAATCATGGTTGGTTAAGATGTAAGAAACAATTCCTTATAGTATGACTATATTTTATAGTCTGAAATTTTTTTTTCCAATGGAACAGTCCCTTCTAATTGGCAGATGCATGGATTTGATCACCCTATATATACAAATTTTACATATCCGTTTCCATTTGATCCACCGTTTGTGCCAAAGGAGAATCCTACTGGTTGCTATAGAACGTACTTTAAGATTCCTGAAGAGTGGAAAGGTATGAACTATTTAAAGGCATTTCATATATACCTTTTCTCGGAGTTTATACTTTTATATGAACCTTGACATTAACACCTCTATCCTTCTGTGTTACCTTATTCGATCATTTTAGAATCTGCATAATGCTAAATGTTAGTGATTGAATCTTCACTCTACATAATATTATATTTTCTGCTTCATTTTTCTTATGCATAGCTTCAAAATTTATACTTTTGTAGGTATGCACGTCTATATATCTATGTTTGTAATTGTTGTTGCCTAAAATTTGCGTTGGCTTTATATGATGTACCAATTTCCATTCACAGGTCGTAGGATTTTGTTGCACTTCCAAGCTGTTGATTCTGCCTTCTTTGCATGGATAAATGGTGTCCCAGTAGGATATAGGTAATTAATATTTGTAATGTCGTTTATTTCTTATAAGTTATAGTATTTATCTTGCCTGCACATTCTTAATGTTATGTTACCATCGGTCCAAAATTAAATTATTAGGAAATGACTGTTATACCAAATTAACATAAACACAACACTTCCCTTCATGTATGGGTCTGTCCGATAATGGGACAAGGAGTAGAGCATGCATGAGTCAAGTAAATATTTGATCTATATATTTTACTTTCATGCATGGAGTCTTCTAAGTGATTAATCCTCTAGTGAATTTATTAACAACCTTTCCAAATAATGTGTTAGGTCAGTCAGGATAGTAGACTACCTGCTGAATTTGAAATCACTGATTATTGTCATCCAATTGGTTCGGGCAATAAGAATGTTCTGGCTGTGCAAGTATTTAAATGGAGTGATGGCTCTTACCTCGAAGATCAAGATCATTGGTTGTTATCTGGCATTCATCGTGACGTGCTTCTTCTAGCTAAGCCATCGGTCTGTATTTCTTCTCACTTTAGTTATAATTGCTATTGTCTTTTTATAATTTGTTGAAATGAAGAATCAAGAAAATACAAGACCATTCTCTAGGATATAATGGCATACTCTTATTTATACCATGAAATCTAAGGCTTGTATATTGAGAAGTCACAGATTGAAAAATGTGAAGTTACCATTTCCTAAAAGCTTGAACTGATAGGAAGTACCCGATTAGCTATCAAGCTAACATAAGATATATAATATTTGACACTCACCCTTATGTGTAGGCTTCTGTAATCCATGTATAGTGCATTTAATGCAAGCTTTACATGGTTTAGGATAATTCTAAAATTCTCCATCTCTTAATGTGTTTTTTGGCCATGTACTATAAAACAGTTTTCTGGTTCTGAAAACAGCAATTCCTAAAAAAATGCCGTTTAAACCATGAAAACTGTTTTGTATTGCATGGCCAAACAAGTTTCTGAGTATATTGATGCTCCCAGTACTAGGCTTAGGTTTAGATATGGAATAGAAGCACCAAAAAGAGGTAACCTTCTGTTCCTATTAAAAAATAGATGATCCAAATTATTTCCTTTATTTTTCTTGTAAAATTTGCTTATCATTGTAAATGTTACTTTTGTGATGTTTGGTTCCTATCAGTTACTTGTAGTACACTGCATGACAAACAAATCATTAAAATAACTGATGTGCAGGTATTCATTGCAGACTATTTTTTCAAATCAAACCTGGCTGAGGATTTTTCTTATGCAAACATACAGGCAAGCATTGCTCTTTTTGTTATTGTGTATAAAACTGGAAATATTGTATATGATCGAGTTCAAGAAGTTTTTTTTCTTTGTTCATGGTCAGTGTTTGATATATGAAGTCGGCAAACTAACATGGAAAATCTAATGGTAAAAGCTAAAAAACCACTATAAGGATTGTTCAATCTTGACTTTGGGAGTCAGTGGCTGCATGGTTGTTACTGAGAAAGCATCTGCAGATCAATTGACCCCTCTTTAATGAGACTCAGTACTCACATCTTCATAACTTCCCTGCAATTCTAATATATTTTGACCACTGTCCATCTAATAATATCTATTATTCGTATAGTATCTCAGATTTCTGTCAATCTATTTCGTGTTCACCATGCTTGAAGAAGTGTCTTATTATTATTATTATTATTAACTTCAAGATGCTTGAAGAAGAGTTAAGGGTTATGAAAATAGTATGGATTAACTGTTTTGAAATGGAGGCTATGACATCTTCATAAGAAAAATAACTTTCGTTTAATAACTACAATAACCATCCTTCAACTTTTGCATATGTCTCAATAAAAGTTCTTCATTTCTTTTTCTGTACTGAAGAATGTAGCGTGCAAGTTCACATTATAGATCATGTTTTGTTTCCCTCATTTGTTTTTTATACTTCAGGTTGATAATTGTAAGATATTAGAGCTTTACGTATCCGTGTTGATTTCTAGGGCATGCTTTTAGAATCTACCTATGATATGGTGAGATTATCATGTTCTAAGTCCTTTTTTGTGCACTTTTTCTCAGGTTGAAGTGAAAATAGATTACTCTCGAGAAACCTCTAAAGAAAATATTCTTGCCAAATATACTTTAGAAGCTGCATTATATGATACTGGTGGCTGGTACAAGAGTGATGGATACTCTGATCTGATATCTTCTAATGTGGCCAACCTTAAGCTCAATCCATCATCAAGTAGATGTGCAGTTCCAGGATTTCGTGGATATTTTCTTGAAGGGAAACTGGGAGTGCCCAGGCTTTGGTCAGCAGAACAAGTGAGGAAATTCAATTCATTCATAATTATGTTGTAGTTAAAAGCATTTTGAACTATAGATACTTTCATGCATCAATGGTCTACATTGCATTCTGTTCTTAATGTTTACCGAAAATCCATCATGTTCTTGTCTGCTTTTGCTTTTTTGTTTTTTATAAAATTGTCAACCTTATTTTCGTGTATGTGTATGCTAAGTTGCCATTGGTTCCAAAAGCTTAAGGATATAGGAATTGTGTCCGAATGTGTACATTAAGCTAACAAAAAATAGTTGTAGATAGTTTTAGCACTCCTCACTTGTGGGGAAGTGTCGGCCTAGTCAAGTTAAAATAATACTAAAAGATATTATTAATAATGCAGAGAAAATCATTGGAAAAAATTGCATTTACAATCATAGGCCTGTAAATAATATGATCTGTAGAAAAATCGTATACTTTTTATTCATGGGAGCCAGTAAAATTTCATGAATTTTTCTTCCCAATAAATGCACAATGTATGTGTGTTAAAATTAAAACTCGTTTTTTGCAGTTCCGTTTTTGTGTCATTTTTCTACCTTTTGCTTTAATGGATGAAAATGTGATTGCCATATGTCTTGTAAGTTAACCTTACAATACATTTCACAACAGGGAACCTCTATTTTTGGTTTTCCTGAATGATGGTTACCTTACAAGGCACATGATTACCTTCCATTCAGTTTATTTGATTGATTATGGTTTCTATGTAATGTAATTGACTAATTATTCTTTCTTTAACAGAAAAGTTTAGTGAAATTTTATATTGCATAATTTGATTTGCTTATCTCATTTTCTGTTAAATACTGGGTTCCCACATCTTATATGTTTGTTTATGTTCATTCACAGCCAAATTTGTACGCTCTTGTTGTCATCCTTAAAGATGAATCTGGCAGTATAGTTGACTGCGAATCATGCCTGGTAGGCATACGAAAAGTATCTAAAGCCTATAAACAGCTGCTTGTCAATGGACATCCAATTATAATAAGAGGTGTAAACAGGCATGAACATCATCCGCGTCTGGGGAAGACAAACATAGAGGCCTGTATGGTTAAGGTGACTTCTACTTTTGTTCCCTTTCCTTTTCATGGTTCTGTTTTAATGTGCTCTTTATATTATGTATATTTTTTCTCTTCTTTTTCTTTTTCAATTTTGATATTCTGGATACAGGATTTGGTTCTAATGAAGCAGAACAATATCAATGCTGTGAGAAACAGCCATTATCCCCAACATCCTCATTGGTATGAGCTTTGTGATTTGTTCGGTGTGTATATGATAGATGAAGCCAATATTGAGACACATGGTTTTGATTATTCTGGACATCTTAAGCATCCCACTTTGGATCCCAGTTGGGCACCTGCAATGATGGACCGTGTCATAAGCATGGTGGAAAGAGATAAAAATCATGCTTGCATTATATGTTGGTCTTTAGGAAATGAATCAGGATATGGACCTAATCATTCTGCTTCAGCTGGTATCAGATTTATTTTCATTTCTTGGTTTTGCTGGTTTGATAGCTATTTCTATAAACTACCTTTACATTTATTTGCTTTCAAGAAAATATATAGCTACTTTTATTTTCTTTAGGACATAGACATAGAACTATCAATGAAGTGGCTCCTAAGGGAATTCTATATGTTTTGTCGAATAAGATATTCCATGTATGGTGTTTATAGTTAAATGCCTTTGAATTTCAAAGATTATAAGTGTGTTAGAGCGTAATATATAGAATTAGTTGTCAAGAAAGTAAATTTGAGATTTCTGGAGTCAGTGAAACATAATTAGGTTTTAATTTAGTGGTTGTGGTCAGAAGTAAATAGCAAGCCGCTTCTTGTGGTTCCAGGATAGAGAGTAAACATATGATTTTCAGAGACAATAATATTGAGATGTCAGTGTAAAATTTTGCGTTCAAGAGGGTTGGTTGAGAGTATGAACAAGTGTTAAAATAACCTTGTAGTAGCTAGAAGCTCTGAACCAGTGTGACGAAAATAAGAAACATTAAAGTCTACTAAGGCCTAAATATTAATAAAATCTCTCCCTTAAGGAAAGAGAAAAAGAAAGAAAGGCAATGTTGAAATTTTCATTTCTCAAATTATGTTTTTCCTTATTATGTATTTGTTTTCCTTATTATTTTCAATCATGGATGCCTTAGGTTGGGTTCGAGAAAAGGATCCCTCAAGGTTTTTACACTATGAAGGAGGTGGATCCAGAACCTCATCTACAGATATTGTATGTCCCATGTATATGCGCATTTGGGACATAGTGAAGATTGCAAAGGATCCAAATGAAATCCGTCCTTTGATATTATGCGAGTATGCTATTTGATAATTTCTTATATTTTCAAAACTGTCGAAAATTGAGATGTCCCTTTCTCATGCGCAAGGTCATGTTTAAGTATTCTTACGGTTGAAAGATGGCAGGTATTCTCATGCAATGGGAAACAGCAATGGTAACATACCTGAATATTGGGAAGCAATTGACAGCACATTTGGTCTTCAAGGTGGCTTTATCTGGGAATGGGTTGACCAGGTGAACCGTTCTTGCTTTCTTATTATATACGGCAGATTACCGACATCTTGTCAAAACTTTTGACATCAAGCCTTCTTGTGCCATCTCAAAAAGGATTGATGAATTTGTTTGTTTTTTGTGATAATTATCAAAGCTGTAGCTCACATTTTCTTTAGAAGTGGCGGTGTGGATATAATGGCTTTTATGATGTTGATGGGTGGTTTTGTTTTCTGCACAGTCGTCAACGAGTCAAGAAATTATTAGAAAATAGGAAGAAGAAGAATCTTTTAGACATTTTCCTTGTATTATAGTGCTTTGAGTGCAAATGCAGGATATGCTGGAGTTGGTACTTGTCTTAAATCCACGGTTATCTCTCTTCCTCTCTTATTCACGTGTCATATGTTTGTAGTGCATACACACATTTTCTAAGTTTTGAAGCTCAACAAAGTAAAGATGTTAACCATTATTCTTTATTACTGTCCTCCCTTTGCTTGAACACCACTCTCTCTCTCTCTCTCTCTCTCTCTCTCTCTCTCTCTCTCTCTCTCTCTCTCTCTAAAGTGGTGCTTTTCACCATACACTACTACACCAGTCAAATTTTGGTTGGAAAAGATTCCAAAGCACCCCTAGGCTGTTAGCTTCACCTAAGTGTCTGTAGGAATAGAGCTATATTGTCTTAGTGTTCTTGCATTCCTAGCTTAGTATCTATTCATTTTCTAGTTATTTTCAAAATTTGATGTTATGTTTCTGTAAGGTTATTACCAAGTTCTCAATATCCCTGTAATTCCATGCTTACAACTGTGGAATGTTGCTGTTAATTAAGTTTGTTATACTATTGTTAGGGCATATTTCCTAACAGTTTTAAGTTAATTAAAAAATTGACTATTGTTCAATAGAAGAAAGACGTGAAGAAAAGAAGATCTGTGACAGAAAAAGAGATTCTGCTCTAGATGAGCTGTCTCATTGTATTTAATATTTATATCGCTAGACACCATAAAAGTTGAAATAAGATTTGCACTTTGCATGCAGGGGCTATTGAAGGATGGTCCAGACGGTAGTAAGCATTGGGCATATGGAGGTGACTGGGGTGATTTTCCTGACGATTTGAACTTCTGTTTGCATGGAATTAATTGGCCAGACCGAACTCCTCATCCTGCAATGCATGGTGATTTGATGATTTTTATTGTTTAGGAGTGCTAATATGAAATATTAGCATTTTTCAAATCTCAACTGATGGTTTTGATTGCTGTTTTCAGAAGTCAAGTATGTGTATCAACCAGTCAAGGTTTCATTTATGGAACAAACACTTCAGGTAATTCTTACATAATTTGCTAATGTTTTTTGTTAAACTTCATAGCTGAGTGGCTTTCTTAATTTCGCCTTGCAGATAAAAAACACTCATTTTTATGAAACAACTGAAGGGTTGGAGTTCAGTTGGGCTGTTCATGGGGATGGGTGGAAACTTGGGTCCGGAATTCTATCTTTTCCTCTGATTAAACCCCAGAGTAGTTATGATATCGAATGGCAGTCAGCTCCATGGTCTACTCTATGGTCATCATCATCTGCTGAGGATATTTTTTTGACAATAACTGCAAAGCTTTCGCAGTCCACACGATGGGTTGAAGCTGGTCATGTCATTTCATCTACACAAGTCCAGTTGCCTGCCAAAAGAAAATTTGTTCCTCATGTACTTACTCCTTTTTGACACCTTAACTAGCAAAGAATACGTTTTACATCTTTAATGATAGGGAAAAATGCAAAAAAGTGCATTGAACTATCAGTAGTTACAAAAACTCGTGCCAAACTAAGTAAATATTAAAATGATCCCTTAAAATATGATAAGATCTGTTATTACTGAACTCTAATATCAACCTGCTATAGATAATAGGATTGAAATGAATCTTTTATGTTGAAAATATTATTTTGATATTGTAATACCTGTCATTTTTAAAGTAAAAGGATGAGTCATCTAACATGGTTAATCTAATCAAACCTAAATTAGTGTCGGCATGCATGTATAATTGTACATAAATATCTATTTATATTTTACTTTGTATGAGTATTTTTACTAATGAAAATTTAATAGTTTGTTTTTGTTTTGCACATGTTTCTTAGTTTAGGGTACTATTTGTAAGACTAAGCGGCTTTTTTGTCTTTATTGATAACAGCTTTGTAATTGACCTCAATTTGCAGTTGATTAAGACTAAAGATGCTGCCTTTCATAGTGAAATTATTGAGGATTCAATAAAAATCAGTCAACAGAATTTGTGGGAGATAATATTGAATGTTAGAACTGGAGCTTTCGAAAGCTGGAAGGTAGTTCTCACCATATATTGTTAACAATGTTATCTTTTTATTACTATCATTATTATATATGAAGGCTGTTTTGGTTCAAATATGGACTTGGGTTTGGTACGAGAAACTTGAATGGTGTGGGAGTAAAAATAAATTGATAAATAATTCAGGAGTTGAGCTAGAAATTCTCAAGCCACATCCTGTAGGAATTTTGTATTCCTTTTTCTAATGAATCTTGTTATACTTTTCAATGAATCTATTCGAGTCTTTGATTGGCTTACAGACATATATGAAAATGAAATGAAGCATTTTAACTATTTGGTATCCTTTTCATTTCAATTATTTTCTCTTTCAAGTAGAAGTTATTATGCATACTTCATGCTATAGTCTCTTCAAGTACTAAGCATATGACCCGTAATAAAATGATGATTGGCAAAACATGGTTATAAATGGCAGGTTGAAGGAGTTTCTTTGATGAATAAGGGAATATTCCCATGCTTTTGGCGTGCACCCACAGATAATGACAATGGAGGAGGCTCTGCCAGTTATTTATCCTTATGGAAGGCTGCTCATATTGATCGCCTTCATTATATTACAGAAAGCTGCTCTATACAGAATAAGACAGACCATCTTGTGAAAATAACAGCAGTTTTTCTTGGTGTCCCAAAGAAGGAGGATGGTTCTTCATCCAACTTAGAAAACAAAGATTATTTAATCAAAACTGAGGTGATTTACACAATCTACAGTTCTGGGGATGTCATCGTGGAATGTAATGTAAAACCAAACCCAAATCTCCCTCCTTTGCCTCGTGTGGGAGTTGAGTTCCATTTGGAAAAATCATTGAACCAGATTACATGGTATGGAAGAGGACCATTTGAATGTTATCCCGACAGAAAAGCAGCTGCTCATGTTGACATTTACCAGCAGAAAGTAGATGACTTGCATGTTCCATATATTGTTCCTGTGGAATCTTCTGGTAGGGCAGATGTTAGATGGGTTACATTCCAAAATAAGAATGGTTTTGGAGTTTATGCTTCAATATATGACAACTCTCCCCCTATGCAACTGAACGCTAGTTACTACACTACAGCAGAGCTACAGCGGGCAACACATATTGAAGATCTAATCAAAGGAGATACCATTGAGGTAATTTCTTCGGTTGATAATTAAATTCTTCATCACCTTTAAAATAGTTCATACATTGCTAACATTTAAAATCAGCGGTTTCTTGCATTCTTTCTACGTGCACCTGTTTGAGTCTTTTTTCTTCAGTAAAATTCTATGTGAAACTCATCACTGTTGTAGCTGTCTTCTTAAAGCAAGATCCTCTATGATGAATATGTTTCTACTTTTCAATATGCTGTTATTACAACTCTTGTGCATCTTAATACCATAATATGTATGTTGATTTTTACCTCTAGCGAGTGACAAAATGAGTTACAGGTTCATCTTGACCATAAGCACATGGGTGTGGGCGGAGATGATAGTTGGACCCCCTGTGTCCATGACAAATACCTAGTTCCTGCTGTTCCATACTCATTCTCGATCAGGTTTTCTCCGATAACTCCAGCCACTTCTGGCCAGGACATCTACAAATCCCAGCTCCAAAACTAAAACAAAAGAAAATTATGGATTTGGGTATCTTGGTACTGTATGGTATGAAGGTGTAATATAAGAACTATGAAACAAGATGTTTCACCTTGAGTTCATGTGTCAGCTTTGTTGGAATAGCGTTTATTTCCTACTAGGATAGTCCATTTTTGGGAATATGTGTAATCTTTGTATGGTAGAATTAGTTGTTGATTTGTAACTAGCTATAAATTAGGAGTTAGTTTCTTCTTCTTCTTTTTTATTTTTATTTTTATCTAACTAATTGTAACATAATTGTGTATAGGAGAGGCTTATTACCTCTTATAAGATATATGCGACTGATGGCTAGGCATTATGAAAAAAAAAAATAATAATAATAATAAAAAAAAAATTCTACAGGTTCCCACATAGTATCAGAGCTTACCTTTGATTACCGCAAAAAAAATAACATAAAATAAAATAAAATGTCTGGCGCATCCAGTGTAGGTGATCAGTCGCTCAATTCTGGACTAGCAAAATCATCTTCGAAATCTACTCTCCTGTCAAATACTTATGACAATTTTTCTTTTCAATTGATCACCACTTATAAACTCAATGGAGAAAATTATCTCCAATGGTACCAGTCGATTAAGTTATTCATTCGAAATTATGGAAAAATTGGGTTTGTGATGGGAGCTACACAGAAACCAAAAGAAGGTCTTGAGTTCATTGAGACTTGGGAATTTGAGAATGCTTTGATCATGTCATGGCTGATTAATTCAATGGATACATTGATCAACAAGACTTATATGTTTCTTGCCATTGCTCAGGAAATTTAAAAGGCTACAAATGAGACTTTCTCGTATTTGAGAAATCCTGCTTAGGTCAATGAAATTTCCATACAAATCTACTATACAAAACAAGGCAATCTGAGTGTATTGCAATACTACAATACGCTAAGAACCTTATGGTAGGAGTTGAACTTGTTTCATGACTATGAATGGCATTGTCCATAAGACAATGTCATATTCAAAAAAATGATTGAGAAGGAACGTGTTTTCGCATTCTTGGTTGGCTTGAACAATGAGCTTGATGAAGTTCGTGGGAGAATTCTTGGACATGAAGTCTTGCCATGTCCTCGTGAAGTGTTCTCCGTGGTTCATAGGGAGGAAAGCAGGAGGAATGTTATGCTAGGAAAAGAAACCCAAGAGGCTCCTATCACTGAATCTGAATCATCAGCTCTTGCAGTCAGAAGCAACCGATTCCACTTTCTCTAATGGTGGAAATGACACTCGAAATAAAAAGGAAAATAGTCCTTGATGCGACCATTGTAAAAAAACTTGGAAACACCCATGAAACCTGCTAAAAATTACACGGAAAACCTCCTCATCTGAAGAACGGACAATCAGACCAAGGGACTAGCAAAGCTATTCAAACGATGTTTGAGGAATCAACACCTAAAAGTGCTCTTGTTTCTTTCAAAAAGGAGCAACTGGAAAACCTTATGAAACTTCTTAATTCAATATCCCTTTCATCTACCTCTATTGTCCAGAAAGGTAATTTTCCTCAGTCTTTCAGTATGCTAACTGAGGACAAAACTCCATGGGTTATAGATTCTAGTGCCTCGACCATATGGCTGGTTGTTCCTCACTCCTCTTCTTATACACCTTGTACTGGCAGCTTGAAAGTAAAAATTGCAGATGATTTGTTAACCGCAGGAGTAGGCAAATGTTTAATAATTTTATTAAAAAACCTGGTTCTAAAGTAAAAATTTCATGCATCCTTTTATCTATTAGCAAACTCACCCACGACCAAAATTATGTTGCTAAGTTTAGTTCTTCTTCATGTCAATTTCAGGAACTGGCTTCGAGGAAGATGATTGGCAATGCTAAAGAGTGTGGAGGACTTTACTACCTTCATAAGAAAAACTCAACCAGACAAGATCTAGTTGGCAAGTCCTTTTCTGCTTCTTTATGTGAAAATAACATCGTGTTGTGGCATTATAGACTTGGTCACCCTAGCTTTTCGTATCCAAAAAATTTGTTTCCATCTCTTTTCAAAAATAAAGATCCATCTTCCTTTCAGTGTAAAATTTGTCAACTTCCAAACATCACCATTTATCTTTTCCATCTCAATCATACAAATATTCGACACCATTCTCGGTAATATATAGTGACATATGGGGTCCCTCACGAATTAAAATTTTTTCAGTAACTAGATGGTTTATTATCTTCATCGATGACCATACTAAACTCTGTTGGGTATATCTCTTGAAACCAAAATCTGAAATAGAGCAAGTCATTAAAAATTTTCATCCAATGGTCAAAACTCAATTTCAAATCCAAATTCAAATTCTTAGAGCAGACAATGGGAGTGAGTATTTTAAAGTTGTTCTTGGAAAATTTCTCTAAAGTGAGGGAATTGTTCATCAAAATGATAGTGTGGATACCCCTTAACAAAATGGGTGGCTAAATGGAAAAATAAGCATCTATTTGAAGTTGCTAGATCGTATATGTTCACCACTAATGTGTTTAAAAAATTTTGGGGCAAAGCTATTGTCACTGCATCATTCTTCATCAATATAATGCCCACTCGGGTTTTAGGGTACGAGACACCCCTAGAAGTGATTCAAAGTATCTATCCCACAAACCGTCTGATTTTTAATTTGGGCGCATCTCATTTGTCCATATCCATTCCCATAGCTGAGGTAAATTTGATCCAAGGACAGTCAAATGTGTTTTCTTAAGCTACTCACCAACAAAAAAGGGGTATAAGTGCTTTAATCCAAAAACTAGAAAAATGTTTGTTAGTATGGATGTTTCCTTCTTTGAGAATCAACCCTATTTTATAAAAACTCAGTGCAGGGGGAGAGTGTGATAGCAGAAGAGAGTTTTTGAAATTTTTAGGATACACTTCCTTTCTCTATGAGCCCTCTCACCTCCGAAAGTCTCCAACCTACGCCTACTTCTCCCTCAGATCAGCCTGATCCTATTAGTCCTTAACCTTCTCCCATTTATGCTCCCATTTCTCCATCAGATCATCTTTTTCCATTTCCTTCTCAAGAACCATCCACTGCTATGTCACTCGAGTTTACTCCACTCACTAAAAAAACTGGGAAAGAGGTCTAAAGTCCAGAATTACTTGTCTATGAGAGATGGAAAAGAAAGGAAAATGAAGAAATTCACACACTTAAGTAGAAACAGTCATTGGATCCACCAGTTCTTGACACTTCAAATTAGAACCCTCCTACAGATCATGTCTCCTCTGAAAGTCCAAGTAATTCTAAACCAGTTCAAGACTTAGATATTCCTGTTGCCCTAAGAAAAGGAAAAAGAACATGTACTTCTTATCCCATTTCAAACTACAGATGCTTTTACAATCTGTCTCCATCCTATCGAGCCTTTGCTACTAATCTGTCTAATGTAGTGATTCTTAAGTCAGTTCAAGAGGCATTGAGTATTACAGAATGCATAGCAAGTTATGGAGGAGATCAAAGCACTGGAGAAAAATGGAACTTGAGAATGTGTTGCAATACTGAACGAAAAGAAAATAGTTGGATGCAAGTGGGTGTTTATGATAAAATATAATTCGGATGGTTCTATCAAAAGGTTTAAAGCTCGCTTGGTCACAAAAGGATTCACACAATCCTATAGAATAAACTATTAAGAAACCTTTGCCTCAGTAGCAAAACTCAACACTATTCAAATTCTTCTCTCTATTACTGCAAACTTAAACTAGAAAATTTCACAACTTGACATCAAAAATGCATTCCTAAATAGGGAATTGACAGAAGAAGTATTTATGGATGTTCCTCCAGGTTCTGAAGATGTTTATTGTGTAGATAATGTGTGCAGACTGAAAAAATCCCTCTGCAGATTAAAACAGTCTCCTAGAGCTTGGTTTGATTGTTTTTAAAAAACGGTGAAGAGATATGGCTACACTCAAACTCACATTGATTATTCTTTATTCTTAGGAAAACTCAAGATAGGAAAACTACAGTCCTAATTATGTACATTAATGATATCCTACTTACTAGAGATGATACAATCAAGGAGAAAAAATGAAGTGGGTTCTAACCAAAGAGTTTGAAATCAAGGATCTCAGACCTATAGAGTATTTTCTTGGTATGGAAGTTGTAAAATCAAAGAAAGGTATTTATGTGTCACAAAGAAAATATATCATTGATTTACATAGAGAGATAGGCTTCCTAGGGAGTAAACCAACGGATACACCTATGAAGTGAATCACAAGCTGGGATATAAGAAATGAGAGGTCTCTGTTGATAAAGAAAGATACTAGATGTAACATCCCGTCCTGAAGTACACCGAAAATTTCTCAAATTTGACCAAGGTTGACCGTCGTTGACCGAGAAGGGATCAAATGTTGACTTTTTATTTCTGATGGAATTTCACATTGACCGAGGTCCCGTTACGAAGTACACGTTGGCACGAGTTCATAGACTAGTAGCACGTAAAAAATGGAGCTACGGTTTGAAAGTTATGAGCAAAACAAGTTGAGGTCCAAACTGTCCAAGGGGTGCCCGAGTTGACTTTTTGTTCATGCAAAGTTGAGCTTTGACTCATGTATGGTTGTGAAGTACTCGTCGATATGAGTTCATAGACTAGTAGCATGCTTAAATTGGATATCTGGTTAAAAAGTTATGGACATGTAAAGTTTTCCGAATACCGTAATATTTTAATATATTTTGACTTGAGTGAACAATGTGTGCCATGTGTCGCATTTTCAACCAATCCCATGAGTGAACAGTGTCATCCACGGGTAGCTTTT
The DNA here is from genome assembly GCF_031755915.1 of Ziziphus jujuba. Taxonomy (NCBI): domain Eukaryota; kingdom Viridiplantae; phylum Streptophyta; class Magnoliopsida; order Rosales; family Rhamnaceae; genus Ziziphus; species Ziziphus jujuba. Next base: position 5,755,417 of record NC_083386.1, read on the forward strand.
ATTCTGGCTAAAACACATGAGACGGGGGAGGAGAGAGAGAAAGAGAGAGCTAGAGAGAGAAACCAACCGGCCACCGCCGCTTAGCCATTTTCTTCCCACCCTTTCCATACACGCACCACCCTACCTTGAAGACCACCTGAAAACTGGCCGGCCAGCCAAAAATCATGGCCAACCGACCGCCGACGGGCCCGGATCTAGGCTTTTTTCGACGGCGGCGCCGATCACTTCAAACCCAGATTTTTCCTTATTCCGACCTCCGTTTGCCTCACTGCCTGTCCCGTTGAGTCACCCATTCCCCGATCTACCTTTCCACCAAAAATCACAGCTAGTGGCCACCGGATGCTCCGCCGGTGGTGGTGGATTCCGGTGACCACGGCGGTTCGTCGGGAAATCAACTTTCCGGTGAGTTTCCAGCTCCATCGCCCATCCTTTCCCACTAATTCTGACCCTCTGAACCCAAATCCGATGTCCAATTTCCTCAATTCTTAACGGATTATGAGAATCGAATGCCTAAAAATCTGAGAGCTTTCCGACGAGATTCTGGCCACCTCGGGGTCCGATCTCCAGAAAGTAAGACCAGATTCGTAATCCTCATTTCACAAGCTTTGATTCGATATATTACTCATAAATTTTAGTTAACATTTGTGTTAAAACCCCCAGGTACCGGATATTATTTATCCGAATAAAATATTAATTTATTTGACCATGTGTAATATTGTTGTTTTAGGAGCACGTGTGAGCCGTAGAATTGATCCTATGAAGGATTTTAGTTGGATTGTGTGCTCAAGGTGAGTGACCTACCTTCAAATTAATTTCGGGAATTAAATTTGCAAATATATTTGTATGAATTGAATATTTGAAATTTATATTTTATGTGTCAAATATTTAGTGGATTTATATGCGGAAATTTGATGTCCAATTGAGTGAATCAAAATATTTATATATTACGAAATATTTTGATTTAAAGAATTTTACGAAACTGAAATTGAAATTATTAATTATTAAATTAATTTATTAGAATATTTCATAATTGAATATTTCAAAAATAGGTTTATGTGTTCGATATTATGAGAATTTCTATCTAGAATTATATTGCCAATTTATAATGTTTTTAATATATGTTTTGGTGCCAAAAGAATATATTTGGAAATTTAAAGAAACTGTGATTTTGATTTATTTTAATTATTGTTATGGTTATTATTCAATTATCGTGCACAATTATATGAATCAATTATATATGGAATTTATATGGTTTTTATATTATTGATTTAAATTGATTTTTGAGAATTTGAGAGAAATATGGATTTAAATTATTATGTTTCAAAAATATTTATACATTGAAATATTAATGGCTTGACCTTATGCCATTGAAAAATTTGTATATTCGAAATTGATGGATTTGAACTTGATGGATTTATAATGATGATTTAAAAGAGAATGTGAAAAATTACGGGTTTAATTGGATGGAATAAACCCGATGATATTTATGAAATTTTGATATAATAAAAATATTGATTTATGAATTATGATTTTCTGATGCACCATACACGTACTAGTGTTCTTTATGCATGAATATGATTAGCGGCAGGTGAATTTGGTGAGTGCGCATGTGGGGGTGAGTAGCGCGCAGGTGGATGTCCTGTGGCTGCCATTGGATGAGGGTAGGTCGCCCCTTCATGGTCGGAACGCCTGTTTGCAGCGGCGCGGTGGGATGACACGCGACTGTATATCGGTTTCTCTCTTTAACCTCCTGTCCGGCGGTGTTCGAGACGCTGGGTACCATTGGTACCACTGTTATATAGTGGGTGCATCAAGTGGTTTTCGGAACATGATTTTCAAAATAAATATTTTGAAATTGTATTTAAATTAAGAATATATTTAATGTTGTTTTTTTATTAATTATTTCAAATGGAGGTTTTAATTTGATTTAATTTTTTCTTTGCTTAATTATTCAATAAATTGATTTATTCTAATTATTTAATTATTTCATGAATTGTTTTAATGTGAGTTTTATTAATATTTCGGTATTAATTGTTATGACATGCATTAATTATTTAATAATTGTTATAAGTTATTTTATTTCAATTTATTTCATTATAAATTTGGATTATTTAAATTTTTATTAAATTAATTATTCCTTGATTTTTGGGGCATAAAATATTGGGTTTTGCGGAAATGTTTTAAAAGAGGGAACTTTTCCAACGGAGTGAATGGTGAGGGTTTTGAGAGAAAATATTATTTCCAATTAATTTTTAATTAATTATTTATTTATTTATTCTTAATTAATCAAGTGTACTATAATAATTATTATTATTATTATAATTGTATATTAAATTGGGTTACTCATTGAGATGATTAGCATCTCATATTTTTTAAATTCCGTTCCCTTAGGTCCAGGTTAATCGATGTAAATTGTCCGGGGGCGAACTCGACATCTGAGTTCATTGCCGAAAGTCCAAGAAGCATTTCCTCCATTTTTTCCTCTTCATCTTGTATTGCTTCTTTACCTGACATTATATTAATTTCATATTTATTTGTATAATGCTCTGTATACTGTATTGGGCACATTTTATTAAATACTGCATTAATTCCCTGTTATTATTTTGGATTGCTGTAAATTTGTGGAATTAAATTGTAGTAATGTGGGAGGAATAAGGTGGTGTATATAGAAGTATGTTTTCAGTGCAGGAAATTTGTAGTAAGTCCAACCCTTAGGGGAGGTTCTACCGGATTTTCCATTGGAAGGTCCGGTAGGATTTCCCTGGGATCAGGGCTTGTCTAGGATTCCGGTGAGAAATTTTGGATGGGTCCTGACACCAGAGGTTGGTAAGGCATTTAATATAGCTGTCCCATACACAACCTGATATTATCTATGCTGTTATTGTGGTCAGCCAATTTATGCACGAGCCATATGAAGAACATCTCGAAGCAGTTATCGCATTTTAAGATACCTTAAAGGAACTCTAGAAAAGGGGCTGCTTTTCAAAAAGAATGATTCAAGGAAAATTCAGGCATTTAATGATGCAGATTAGACCGGATCAATCAGTGACAGAAGGTTTACTACTGGGTACTGCACATTCATATGGGACAATCTAGTGACTTGGAGAAGCAAAAAACAATCAGTGGTTGCAAAGGGCAGTGCCTAGGCTGAACTTTGAGCTATTGCACAAGGAATATGTAAACTTCTATGGCTGAAAAGAATCATAAATGAGTTATCACTTCAAAGTGAGAATCCCATGCTGTTGTATTGTGACAACAAATCAACAATTACTATTACTCACAATCGAACCCATCATGTTACATCCAAAGAACAAATTGCTGATTTTCTGACCAACTGTCTACCACGAGTTAGGTTTGAAGAACATTTATCCAAGTTAGACATGATTGATATCCATGCTCCAACTTTAGGGGGAGTGTTGGAAAAGTGTGTTTATTTCCCACTATTTAAGAAATTCTATTTTTGAAAGTATGTGTAATCTTTGTATGATAGAATTAATTGCTGATTTGTAGCTAGCTATAAATTAGGAGTTAGTTTCTCTTCTTCTTCTTTTTCTTTAACTAATTGTAACCTAATTGTATATTAGAGAAGTTTATTACCTCTTATAGGATATATAAGATTGACGGCTAAGTATTATTATAAAAAAAAAAAAAAAACACCTACCAATTCCCACAAGCTTATATAATAAGTAAATAAACGATGACCCATTTGTTTGTGAATGATCTCGAGTTTATGTTCTAACACCTGATGGCTAAAATAAAGAAGAATGTTCAGCCAAGAGTTTGTTTCATGAAAATGTTTTTCATGTTGCTAATGCTTTGGAAATGATAAATTAGGTCTACAAACCCTGTTTTCAATCTTTACTCGTGTTTTGTTGAAGTGGCAGAAGAGAAAGAGGTTATTTTTGGCCATGGCTGATAGATCAATCACAGCAAATGAAAAGGACTAAAAGAGTAGTGATATTTGTGTTGCACATATTGTTTTTTCTCCTAACAAAATATGATATATAATATGCTCAATTTTTCTTTCTTTTTAGTTATTATATTTTTTCATTCAATAATTTCAAGTCTAACATTTTTCGTTATACTTCTAATTATATTAGTAGGCTTAATCCAGTAATAAAATCATTAAGAACACCTTCAAACGAAGTGTCCAAACCTCAATTTGGATGAAAATACCCCTTTTCCAAATAATAATAATAATAATAATAATTTAACTTGATTATCCAAGTATGTGGCACATTTATTTCAATTTATTCCAAAAGGAAAATAACACAATGGATTTTTTTTTTTGTCTTATTAAGGTTACTTTTTCTTTTTTTCTTTTTTGATAAAATCTTATTAAAGTTACTTGAATTCAATATCTCACACATATTATATATTAATTTAAACAAAGTTTTTAAATAATAATAATGTCTTATTAAGGTTACTTTTTTTTTTTTTTGGGATAAAATCTTATTAAAGTTACTTGAATTCAATATCTCACACAGATTATATATTATTTTAAACAAAGTTTTTAAATAATAGTAATACTAATAATTATGTTATTTTCCTTTTGGAATAAATCGAAACAAATGTGCTACATACTTGGATAATCAAGTTAAATTATTATAATTATTATGATTATTTAAATGATGGCATTTTAACATTAATATATTTTGTTGTGTTAATAAAGTTGGTGGGTTTAAGTTCATGACATGACGATGAAAACAAAGTAGGTGAATTTTCTGTGCTGGGTTTCGAGCGTTTTGAGTTTGGCTGTTAGATTTGGTTTTGGTTTCTCTCTCAAAAGATGAACTCTTTCTACTATATTCTGCTCTCTACCTCCATAGCCCTCCTCGCCATTTTCGTTTCTCTTCCTCTTTTACGCCTCCCCAACAGCAACCGCTTATTCTTCAGTTGGAGACCCACCATTGCCGACTTGGTGCTCAGCAATGGGGTTATATACACCAGCGATGATTCTCTCTCTTTTTCTTATTCCATGGCGGTCCGAAATGGAAGGATTCTCCACGTTGGCAACTATTCCCATGTAAAGGTTTTCCTTTTTTATCACTTCCTTTCTTGTTTTCCTGTTCGGTCGCACAATCAGAGCAACCCCTTTTCATGCCTTGTTGAGTAGGTGCGTTTGCATTGAAAAAGGAAAAACAAACTTGGCTATCAACTTGCTGAGCTGAATCTACAATGAAAATATGTATATATGTATATTTTTGTGAGCTTGTTTGGTGTTTGAATGGTGTCTCACTTAGACCCTGAGTAGGGAATTTCTGAGACATTGATCTCTGTTATTGTTTGTTTTTCCAATTGCTATTTAAAGTTTTTCATGTAGCTTATTTTTGATTATGTGTTCTTATGTGATTGCAGCAATTGGTGGGTTATGGGACTAAATGAGTTTGAATCTCATCGGAGCAATTATGGTTCCTGGATTTATTGATTCCCATGTGCACTTAATTCCTGGTGGACTGCAGGTTTGTCAGAAATTTCTTCTTCTATATAGATTATGTTCGAAATTTTTTATGCCTTTTTAACTTGGTCATTACTTCCAAGGTTTATGAGAAATTTCCCTGAAAAGGAGCATTTGAAAATATGATTGTGCTGGCTTTTCATAGTTTTTTTTCACAGTTTATATGCCTCATCTGAGTGTTGATATTTTTGCTCCGCATAATATGACTTTTGAAGTTTTCCCCAATGGAAAATAGATGTCACAGGTGGAACTTCATGGCGTAAATGAAAGAGATGAGTTTGTGAGAAGGGTCAAAGAAGCAGTGAGAGGTAAGCATGATGTTCTTTTCATCTTTTGTATTGTTTTCATAGAAAATACAGACATATGATTATTATTGCTTATAACTGCTTGTTCACCGATTTTATTCATATAAAGTTGTTTTAGTGTTAAAATTAAGAGAAAAAAAAATGGTGGATTACTGGAAACTGCGATGATAAAAGAGTTGGAAGATTTTTTCAATGGACTTCAATTCAGACAAATGATTGTTCAAAAGGGCACCGAAATTTATGTTTCTTCGGCTGGAGATTTTAAATATTAAGTTCTGAAACGCATTTAACAAAACATTTCAGACAGTAAACCAGGTTCCTGGATTTTGGGTGGTGGTTGGAACAATGATCTATGGGGAGGAGCCTTGCCAATGACTTGGTGGGTGGATGATGTTACACCTCAAAATCCTGTGAGCTTTATCATTCTTGAGTTTGGGTAGTTGGATATTATTCATAAATCATAATTGTTTATAAAAATCCTTTTCTTCTGCAGGTTTGGCTAACAAGGATGGATGGCCATATGGGCTTGGCTGATTCACCAGCACTAAAACTGGCAGGTGTTACCAACTCATCAGAAGATCCAAATGGTGGTACCATTATGAGAACTTCCACTGGAGGTAACAACTTAACAATATCTTTGATGCCTGCATATGCCTGACGTCATCAAATTGACCAGCATCTTGGATCTTCGGTCCTATAATTGGGAAATTAACTTATATATACTGGTGTTTATAGCTATGGTTTTCTGATAATTTCTTCCACTGGTCCTTCGAATGTCTCTATGAATTAGTGCTGTTATGATGAATGACATATATTGTTGTCGTTATGCAGAACCTACTGGCTTGCTGGTTGATTCTGCCATGCAATTTATCCTCCCATGCATTCCAGAGGTCTCAGTTGATGAATGCAGAGAAGCTTTGCTTAAGGCCAGCAATTTTGCTTTGACAAGGCGTGTTACTACAGTAGTTGATATGGGGAGATGCTATCCTGGGATATCTGTGGAGTTTTCCTGGCAAGATTTTTCAGGTTTTTAGAAAGTTTCTTGAGGTTTAGTTGGCAGTCCCATTAATTGAAGTGATACATTGTCTTCTTGGCATCTTTTTTCTTTGAGGTTGACTTGAACACACCGCCAAGTGATGAAAAAAGGATTCATGTCAGCATTTTCTAAAGTGATAACAGGACTAAATTCTTCAGGGACATCATTTTAAGTGGGATTATAAATGAATTATGGTAAAAGAACAATAAAGATTGCAATGAGCTCATTTCGACAATCAACAGCTATGTACAACACAATAAAGTAGATTGCAGCATCAGATTTATCACATAGAAGAAACAGATGGCATTACCGTGCATCACTATGCTTTCATCTTTCAATGTTCCATTCATTTCTTTTAATGGTTTTAAGTTAATCTGGCTTCATGCTTCAACGCTTCAAATCTTCCACCTTACGACCGTTTGGCACTATGGTAGTGTCTTTCACCACTATTAGTTAAACTCCTCTTTTTTTACTCCATGATTTCCACAGATGTTTATCAATGGGCTGGTACTTCTGGAAAGATGAGGATCAGGGTTTGCTTATTTTTCCCACTAGAGATTTGGTCACGATTGCATGTGCGGCATCTTATGACTATAGCTTTGTTTTTGTTCGAATTGAATAAAACAAAAGTTGGCTTATGGTTGTTCTTTTTGTGGAATAGCTTCTAATAAATGATTCTTGGAACTCTAGGCTATCCTTCCTAGATGAAACTATTTAATGAATTGGAATAGATGTTGACCTTGTAGGGAAATGCAAACTAATTAGCATCTTTTGTTGTTCCTGAGCAAACTCCTCAAACTCCGAAAGAGAACCCCATTTCAGAGCAAACGGCAAATGAGGATGCATGGTCGGCCATGTTTCATTGAAGCTAGCTTTTTTTTTTTTTTTTTTTTTTTTTGGTTTTTTGGTTTTTTTTGGTCGGTAAAAAGGGTAGCCAGATTCAAATGTTTCTTCCTTCTGCTATTTTGATTTTGTATATACCAGGCAGATGGTCGTGTAATTATTATATCAGCTCTATTTTCGCCCTTTTTTTAAAAAAAAATTTCCTTATTTGTTTTAATGGTATAGCATTTTCTAGTTTTTTAGTTATTTGGTTGGTGAGAGTGTAGCTAAAACTCTGAATTAGGAGAAACCACAGGATGTTTAATCCTTGTTGCTGTTTAGAATCAGATACAGGCCAAAAAGACCTTACAGTCTCATCAGTATATTCTCCAATATCTAACTCCTGCTGTTCTTTGCCAAATTTCATGTTAACCATCAATTTGGAGAGTTGATTTCTGTTTTTCTGTAATCTCTGCCAATTCTGTTTGGTTATACATCATTGTTGATCTAAATGAAAAGTTGATTAGGTTGTGGATAATGCCATCCATGACTAGGATCAGTACCATTTTCTGACTCTTGTCCAGCTCATTTTCTGCCTTCAATGTTTATCTTTTTAAGATAAGCTTTTACAATTTAAAGTTTAAATTGTTTATTTTATTTTATATAATGATACATGTGAGTGTTTTCCTCCATTCTTAACAGAAGTGGGTAATAAAAAGGTTGATAGGACATTTTTGTCATAGTCCATCAAGTAAAAAATCAAAAAATCAAAAAACAAGGATTTTTAAAAAACGTTTTACACATGAAGAAGTGAAACAGCACATGCCTTTCTGCATTATAAAGAATAGTATTTCATATAATATCTCAAAAAATTCAGTAAGCAAATCTCAAATTAAAAAAAAAAAAAAAAAATCAATACCAATTGTCTTATGCAACATAGATACCAAATTTTAGAATTTACGGTCAAATTTACCAATAATTATTTCTTTGTCTAAAAATTATAAACAAGTACATATATTATAAAAAAATATATATAAACAAGTATTTAAGTTTTGTGTAGACTTTTCTTTTACTTAGTAAAATCTAAGTTATTTAATAAGTTGGCTAGATAATATCAAGATGAATATAAATGGAACTTTTTTTTTTTTTTCAAAAAGTTAATATTCTTTAACAATACCATAATTTTATATACAAAAATGAGAAGACTAATTCTGGTATTATTTTATAACTTATTATATATCGCAGAATTCATATAAGATTTCACATTGAATGTATTCTATACAATAAAAAAGGAATAAGATTTGAATTTTCCTTTTTTTTTTTTTTTTTTTTTTTTTTTTTTTTGGTTTTCTAAGATTTGGAAATTCGATCATCCGTGCACATAAAGTGCCATATTACTAAAAGCCAGTAGTAGGAAGACAAGTGGCGAGATAAAATGAATAAAAATTGAACCATGATATTTTATTTATTTATTTATTTTGCTTATTATTGTGAGTTGACTGATCCATTGAAGAAGCTCTCACTCTCAGTGCAAAGTGGTTCTCTCTCTCTCTATCTCTCTCTCTCATTTTCTGCAACTTTCTTTAGTTTTCATTTTTCTGTGAGCGATTAATTCTACTTTTCATAGGGTTACAGCTTTAGAGGCCATGGCTTCTTCTTCTTTGGTCGGTCACCTGGTTTTTCCTCCAGAGAATGGGCATAAGGTGTGGGAGGACCAGACTTTCATCAAATGGAGGAAGAGAGAACCCCATGTCACTTTTCATTGCCATGAATCTATTGAAGGTAATAAAAAAAGAAAAAAAAAAGAAAAACAGAGATAGAGACAGAAGTGCAATAAAAGTTTTTATTTTTATCATTGCTTTTTTTGGGTGTATTTAATCCTCGTGTTTGTTGGGTAGGATCTCTGAAATACTGGTATGAACGAAACAAAGTGAATTATTTGGTAGCTAATTCTGCTGTTTGGAATGATGATGCCGTGGATAGAGCACTTGATACTGCAGCTTTTTGGGTCAAGGGCCTTCCTTTTGTCAAGTCTTTGTCTGGATATTGGAGGTTTTTCTTGGCATCGTCTCCAAGCAAGGTTCCTGAAAATTTTCATGATAGTGCATTTCATGACTCTGAGTGGAAAACTTTGCCTGGTAAGAGAGTATTTCCATAAATACATTCATTCAGTTTCGGTTTTCCATTTGCACATTGACACGTATTCTTGTGTTGTATACAAACATATATACATGTTCTTCTTGAATGGTAGAGATGCCTAAGTGTACAATATTTGGATATTCTTAATTGGTGAATTTTTATTCTTTTTTCGTCTTTTTCTGTTAGTATTTGAGCCTTACCAAGATTGTTATTTGACATGATTATTAAGTAGCCCTTTACATGCTATTGCATTATCATGGTTGTTTAAGATGTAAGACACAATTCCTTAAAGTATGACTATATTTTATAGTCTGAAATTTTTTTTTCCAATGGAACAGTCCCTTCTAATTGGCAGATGCATGGATTTGATCACCCTATATATACAAATACTACATATCCGTTTCCATTTGATCCACCGTTTGTGTCAAAAGAGAATCCTACTGGTTGCTATAGGACGTACTTTCAGATTCCAGAAGAGTGGAAAGGTATAAACTATTTAAAGGCATTTCATATATACCTTTTCTCGGAATATATACTTTTATATGAACCTTGACATTAACACCCCTATTTCTTCTGTGTTAGCTTATTCGATCATTTAGAATCTGCATTATGCTACATGTTAGTGATTGAATCTTCACTCTACAAAATATGATATTTTCTGCTTCATTTTTCTTATGCATAGCTTCAAATTCATACTTTTGTAGGTATGCATATGTATATCTATATTTGTAATTGTTGATGTCTAGAATTGGCGTTGGCTTTATATGATGTACAAATTTCCATTCACAGGTCGTAGGATTTTGTTGCACTTCCAAGCTGTTGATTCTGCCTTCTTTGCATGGATAAATGGTGTCCCAGTAGGATATAGGTAATTAATATTTGTAATGTCGTCTATTTCTTATAAGTTATAGTATTTATCTTGCCTGCACATTCTTAATGTTACGTTATCATCAATCCAAAATTAAATTATTAGGAAATGACTGTTATACCAAATTAACATAAACACAACCCTTCCCATCATGTATAGGTCTGTCCCATAATGGGACAAGGAGTGGAGCAGACATGTGTCAAGTAAATATTTGATCTGTATCTTTTACTTTCATGCATGGAGTCTTCTAAGTGATTAATCCTCTAGTGAATTTATTAACAACCTTTCCAAATAATGTGTTAGGTCAGTCAGGATAGTAGACTACCTGCTGAATTTGAAATCACTGATTACTGTCATCCAATTGGTTCGGGCACTAAGAATGTTCTGGCTGTGCAAGTATTTAAATGGAGTGATGGCTCTTACCTTGAAGATCAAGATCATTGGTGGTTATCTGGCATTCATCGTGATGTGCTTCTTCTGGCGAAGCCATCGGTCTGTATTTCGTCTCACTTTAGTTATAATTGCTATTGTCTTTTATAATTTGTTGAAAGGAAAAATCAAGAAAATACGAGACCATTCTCTAGGATATAGAGGCATACTCATATTTATACCATAAAATCTAAGGCTTGTATATTGAGAAGTCACAGATTGAAAAATGTTAAGTTACCATTTCCTAAAAGCTTGAACTGATAGGAAGTACCCGATTAGCTCTCAAGCTAACATAAGATATATAATATTTGATACTCACCCTCATGTGTAGGCTTCTATAAATTCTCCATGTATAATGTATTTAATGCAAGCTTAACATGGTTTAGGATAATTCTAAAATTCTCCATCTCTCAATGCATTGTTTGGCCATGTACCATAACACAGTTTTCTGGTTCTGAAAACAGCAATTTTTTAAAAAATGCTGTTTTAACCATGAAAACCGTTTTGTATTGCATTGCCAAACAAGTTTCTGACTATATTGATGCTCCAAATACTAAGATTAGGTTTAGATATGGAATAGAAGGACCAAAAAGAGGTAATCGTCTCTTCCTATTAAAAAATAGATGATCCAAACTATTTCCTTTATTTTTCTTGTAAGATTTGCTTATCATTGTGAATGTTACTTTTGTGATGTTTGGTTCCTATCAGTTACCTCTAAGTACACTGCATGACAAACAAATCATTAAAATAACTGATGTGCAGGTATTCATTGCAGACTATTTTTTCAAATCAAACCTGGCTGAGGATTTTTCTTATGCAAACATACAGGCAAGCATTTCTCTTTTTGTTATTGTGTATAAAACTGGAAATATTGTATACGATCGAGTTCAAGAAGTTTTTTTTCTTTGTTCATGGTCAGTGTTTGATATATGAAGTCGGCAAACTAACAAGAAAAATCTAATGGTAAAAACAAAAAAAACGACCATAAGGATTGTTCAGTCTTGACTTTGGGAGTCAGTGGCTGCATGATTGTTACTGAGAAAGCATCAGCAGATCAATTGACCCCTCTTTAATGGGACTCAGAACTCACATCTTCATAACTTCCCTGCAATTCTAATATATTTTGACTGCTGTCCATCTAATAATATATATTATTCCTATAGTATCTCAGATTTCTGTCAATCTATTTCATGTTCACCATGCTTGAAGAAGTGTCTTATTATTATTATTATTATTATTATTATTTAACTTCTAGATGCTTGAAGAAGAGTTAAGGGTTATGAAAATAGTAGGGATTACCTGTTTTGAAATGGAGGCTATGACATCTTCATAAGAAAAATAATTTTTGTTTAATAACTACAATAACCATCCTTCAACTTTTGGATATGTCTTAATATAAGTACTTCATTTCTTATTTTGTACTGAAGAATGTAGCATGCAAGTTCAGATTATAGATCATGTTTTGTTTCCCTCATTTGTTTTTTTATACTTCAGGTTGATAATTGTAAGATATTAGAGTTTTATGTATCCATATTGATTTCTAGGGCATGCTTTTAGAATCTGCATATGTTATGGTGAGATTATCATGTTCTAAATGATATTTATGAATGTGGCCAACAATTTAAATCCTTTTTTGTGCACTTTTTCTCAGGTTGAAGTGAAAATAGATTACTCTCGAGAAACCTCTAAAGAAAACATTCTTGCCAAATATACTTTAGAAGCTGCATTATATGATACTGGTGGCTGGCACAAGACTAATGGATACTCTGATCTGATATCTTCTAATGTGGCCAACCTTAAGCTCAATCTGTCATCAAGTAGAAGTGCAGTCCCAGGATTTCGTGGATATTTTCTTGAAGGGAAACTGGGAGTGCCCAGGCTTTGGTCAGCAGAACAAGTGAGGAATTCAATTCATTCATAATTATGTTGCAGTTAAAAGCATTTTGAACTATAGATACTTTCATGCATCAATGGTCTACATTGCATTCTGTTCTTAATGTTTACAGAAAATCCATCATGTTCTTGTCTGCATTTGCTTTTTTGTTTTTTATAAAATTGTCAACCTTATTTTCATGAATATGTATGCTAAGTTGCCATTGGGTCCAAAAGCTTAAGCTTATAGGAATTGTGTTCGTATGTGTATATTAAGCTAACAAAACATAGTTGTAGATAATTTTAATTCTCCTCACTTGTAGGGAAAGTGGGGGTCCGATCAAGTTAAAATAATACTAAAAGATATTATTAATAATGCAGAGAAAATCATTGGAAAAAATTGCATATACAATCATAGGTCTGTAAATAATATGATCTGTAGAAAAACTGTATACTTTTTGTTCATGGGACCTAGTAAAGTTTCATGAATTTTCTTCCCAATAAATGCACAATGTATGTGTGTTAAAATTAAAACTAGTTTTGCAGTTCCGTTTTTGTGTCATTTTTCTACCTTTTGCTTCAATGGATGAAAATGTGATCGGTATGTGTCTTGTAAGTTAACCTTACAATACATTCCAAAACAGGGAACCACTATTTTGGTTTTCCTGAATGATGGTTACCTTACAAGGCATATAATTACCTTCCATTCGGTTTATTTGATTGATTATGGTTTCTATATGATGTAATTGACTAATTATTCTTTCTTTAACAGAAAAGTTTAGTGGAATTTTTGTATTGCATAGTTTGATTAACACTTGCTTATCTCATTTTCTCTTAAATATTGGATTCCCACATCTTATATGTTTGTTTATGTTCATTCACAGCCAAATTTGTACACTCTTGTTGTCATCCTTAAAGATGAATCTGGCAGTATAGTTGACTGCGAATCATGCCTGGTAGGCATACGGAAAGTATCTAAAGCCTATAAACAGCTGCTTGTTAATGGCCATCCGATTATAATAAGAGGTGTAAACAGGCATGAACATCATCCACGTCTGGGGAAGACAAACATTGAGGCCTGTATGGTTAAGGTGACACCTACTTTTATTCTCTTTGCTTTTCATGGTTCTGTTTTAATGTGCTCTATATATTATGTATATTTTTTCTCTTCTTCTTTTTCTTTTTTAATTTTGATAACCTGGATACAGGATTTGGTTCTAATGAAGCAGAACAATATCAATGCTGTGAGAAACAGCCATTATCCCCAACATCCTCGTTGGTATGAGCTTTGTGATTTGTTCGGTGTGTATATGATAGATGAAGCCAATATTGAGACACATGGTTTTGATTATTCTGGACATCTTAAGCATCCCACTTTGGATCCCAGTTGGGCACCTGCAATGATGGACCGTGTCATAAGCATGGTGGAAAGAGACAAAAATCATGCTTGCATTATATGTTGGTCTTTAGGAAATGAATCAGGATATGGACCTAATCATTCTGCTTCAGCTGGTACCAGAGTTATTTTCATTTCTTGGTTTTGCTGGTTTGATAGCTATTTCTATAAATTACCTTTACATTTATTTGCTTTCAAGAAAATATATAGCTACTTTTATTTTCTTCAGGACATAGACATAGAACTGGCAATGAAGTGGCTCCCAAGTGAATTCTATATGTTTTTGTCGAATAAGATATTCCATATCTGGTGTTTATAGTTAAATGCCTTTGAATTTCAAAGATTAAAAGTGAGTTAAAGCTTAATATATAGAATTAGTTGTCAAGAAAGTAAATTTGAGATTTCTGGAGTCAGTGAAACATAAGTAGGTTTTAATTTAGTGGTTGTGGTCAGAAGTAAATAGCAAGCAGCTTCTTGTGGTTCCAGGATAGAGAGTAAACGTATGATTTTCAGAGACAATAATATTGAGATGTTAGTGTAAAATTTTGTGTTCAAGAGGGTTGGTTGAGGGTATGAACTAGTGTTAAAATAACTTTCTAGTAGCTAGAAGCTTTGAACCAGTGTGAAGAAAATAAGAAACATTAAAGTCTATGAAGGCCTAAATATTAATAAAATCTCTCCCTTAAGGAAAAAGAAAAAGAAAGAAAAGGCATGTTGAAATTTTCATTTCTCAAATTATGTTTTTCCTTATTATATATTTGTTTTCCTTATTATTTTCAATCATGGATGCCTTAGGTTGGGTTCGAGAAAAAGATCCCTCAAGGTTCTTACACTATGAAGGAGGTGGATCCAGAACCTCATCCACAGATATTGTATGTCCCATGTATATGCGCGTTTGGGACATAGTGAAGATTGCAAAGGATCCAAATGAAATCCGTCCTTTGATATTATGCGAGTATGCCATTTGATAATTTTTTATATTTTCAAAATTGTCAAAAATTGAGAGGTCCCTTTGTCATGCACAAGGTCATGTTTAAGGATTCTTACCGTTCAAAGATGGCAGGTATTCTCATGCAATGGGAAACAGCAATGGTAACATACATGAATATTGGGAAGCAATTGACAGCACATTTGGTCTTCAAGGTGGCTTTATCTGGGAATGGGTTGATCAGGTGAAAAGCCCTTGCTTTCTTATTATATATGGCAGATTACAAACATCATGTCAAAATTTTTGACATCAAGCCTTCTTGTGCCATCTCAAAAAGGGTTGATGAATTTGTTTGTTTTTTGAGATAATTATCAAAGCTGCAGCTCACATTTTCTTTAGAAGCGGTGGTGTGGATAAAATGGCTTCTATGATGTTGATAGGTGGTTTAGTTTTCTGCACAGTCATCAACGAGTCAAGAAATGGTTAGAAAATAGGAAGGAGAAGAATCTTTTGGGCATTTTCCTTGTATTATATTGCTTTGAGTGCAAATGCAGGACATTTTCCTTGTATTATAGTGCTTTGGACATTTTATAGTGCTTTATTACTGTCCTCCCTTCGCTTGAACTCCACCTCTAACTTTTTTTTTTTTTTTTTTTTTTTCCCTCCTCCACAATGGTTCTTTTCACCATACACTACTACACCCAGTCAAGTTTTGCTTGGAAAAGATTCCAAAGCACCCCTAGGCTGTTAGCTTCACTTAAGCGTCTGTAGGAAGAGAGCTATATTGTCTTAGTATTCTTGCATTCGTAGCTGAGTATCCATTCATTTTCTAGTTATTTTCAAAATTTGATGTTATATTTCTGTTCAGTTATTACCAAGTTCTCAATATCCCTATAATTCCAAGCTTACAACTGTGGAATGTTACTGTTAATTAAGTTTGTTATACCATTGTTAGGTCATATGTCCTAACAATTTTAAGTTAATTGAAAAATTGACTATTGTTGAAGAGAAGAAAGACAGGAAGAAAAGAAGATCTGTGAGAGAAAAAGAGATTCTGCTCTAGATGAGACGTCTCATTGTATTTAATATTTATATAGCTAGACACCATAAAAGTTAAAATAAGATTTGCACTTTGCGTGCAGGGGCTATTGAAGGATGGTCCAGATGGTAGTAAGAATTGGGCATATGGAGGTGACTGGGGTGATTTTCCTGACGATTTGAACTTCTGTTTGAATGGAATTAATTGGCCAGACCGAACTCCTCATCCTGCAATGCATGGTAATTTGATGATTTTTATTGCTAATGGGTGCTAATATTAAATATTAGCATTTTCAAATCTCAACGCATGGTTTTGATTGTTGCTTTCAGAAGTCAAGTATGTGTATCAACCAATCAAGGTTTCATTTATAGAACAAACACTTCAGGTAATTCTTACATAATTTGCTTATGTTTTTTCATAAACTTCATAGATGATTGGTTTTCTTAATTTCACCTTGCAGTTAAAAAACACTCATTTTTATGAAACAACTGAAGAATTGGAGTTCAGTTGGGCTGTTCATGGGGATGGGTGGAAACTTGGGTCCGGAATTCTATCTCTTCCTCTGATTAAACCCCAGAGTAGTTATGATATCGAATGGCAGTCAGCTCCATGGTCTACTCTATGGTCATCATCATCTGCTGAGGATTTTTTTTTGACAATAACTGCAAAGCTTTTGCAGTCCACACGATGGGTTGAAGCTGGTCATGTCATTTCATCTGCACAAGTCCAGTTGCCTGCCAAAAGAAAATTTGTTCCTCATGTACCTGCTCCTTTTTGACACCTTAACTAGCAAAGAATAAGTTTTACATCTTTAGTGATAGGGAAAAATGCAAAAAAGTGCATTGAGCTATCAGTAGTTACAAAAACCCGTATCAAACTAAGTAAATATTAAAATGATCCCTTAAGATATGATAAGATATATTATTTCTGAACTCTAATATCAGCCTGCTATAGATAATAAGGATAGAAATGAATCTTTTATGCTGAAAAATATTATTTTGAGATTGTAATACCTGTTATTTTTAAAGTAAAAGGATGAGTCATCTAACATGGTTAATCTAATCAAACCTAAATTAGTGTCAACGTGCATGTACAATTATACTTAAATATCTATTTATATTTTGCTTTGTATGAGTTTTGCTAATGAAAATTTAATAGTTTGTCTTTGTTTTGCACATATTTCTTAGTTTAGGGTACTATTTGTCAGGCTAAGCGGTTGTCTTTATGATATTGATAACAGCTTTGTAATTGACCTCACTTTGCAGTTGATTAAGACTAAAGATGCTGCCTTTCATAGTGAAATTATTGAGGATTCAATAAAAATCAGTCAACAGAATTTGTGGGAGATAATATTGAATGTTAGAACTGGAGCTTTCAAAAGCTGGAAGGTACTTCTTACCATGTTTTATTAACATTGTTGTCTTTTTATTATTATCATTATTATATATGAAGGCAGTTTTGGTTCAAATATGGACTTGGGTTTGGTACGGGAAACTTGAATGGTGTGGGAGTAAAAATAAATTGATAAATAATTCAGGAGTTGAACTAGAAATTCTCAAGCAGCATCCTTTAGGAATTTTGTATGCCTTTTTCTGTTGAATCTTGTTATACTTTTCAATGAATCTATTCGAGTCTTTGAGTAGCTCACAGACATATATGAAAATGAAATGAAGCATTTTAACTATTTGGTATCCTTTTCATTTCAATTATTCTCTCTTTCAAGTAGAAGTTATTAAGCATACTTCATGTTATAAGCTCTTCAAGTACTAAGCATATGACCCATAATAAAATGATGATTGGCAAAACATGGTTATAAATGGCAGGTTGAAGGAGTTTCTCTCATAAATAAGGGAATATTCCCATCCTTTTGGCGTGCACCCACAGATAATGACAATGGAGGAGGCTCTGCCAGTTATTTATCCTTATGGAAGGCTGCTCATATTGATCGCCTTCATTATATTACAGAAAGCTGCTCTATACAGAATAAGACAGACCATCTTGTGAAAATAACAGCAGTTTTTCTTGGTGTCCCAAAGGAGGATGGCTCTTCATCCAACTTAGAAAACAAAGATTATTTAATCAAAACTGAGATGATTTACACAATCTACAGTTCTGGGGATGTCATTGTGGAATGTAATGTAAAACCAAACCCAAATCTCCCTCCTTTGCCTCGTGTGGGAGTTGAGTTCCATTTGGAAAAATCACTGGACCAGATTACATGGTATGGAAGAGGACCATTTGAATGTTATCCCGACAGAAAAGCAGCTGCTCATGTTGACATTTATAAGCAGAAAGTGGATGACTTGCATGTTCCCTATATTGTTCCTGTGGAATCTTCTGGTAGGGCAGATGTTAGATGGGTTACATTCCAAAATGAGAATGGTTTTGGAATTTATGCTTCAATATATGACAACTCTCCGCCTATGCAACTGAACGCTAGTTACTACACTACAACAGAGCTACAGCGGGCAACACATATTGAAGATCTAATGAAAGGAGATACCATTGAGGTAATATCTTCTGTTGATAATTTAATTCTTCAGCACCTTTAAAATAGTTCATACATTGCTAACATCTTATATCAACTGTTTCTTGCATTCTTTCGACGTGCACCTGTTTGAATTTATTAGGGGCGTTGCCCTGCTCATCACTGTTGTAGCTGTCTTCTTAAAGCAAGATTCTTTATGATAAATATGTTTCTACCTTTCAATATGCTGTCATTACAACTATTGTGCATCTTAATGCCTTAATATATATGTTGATTTTCACCTCTAGAGTGACAAAATGGGTTACAGGTTCATCTCGACCATAAGCACATGGGTGTGGGCGGAGATGATAGTTGGACTCCCTGTGTCCATGACAAATACCTAGTTCCTGCTGTTCCGTACTCATTCTCGATCAGGTTTTCTCCGATAACTCCAACCACTTCTGGCCAGGACATCTACAAATCCCAGCTCCAAAACTAGAACAAAAGAAAATTATGGATTTGGGTATCTTGGTACTGTATGATATGAAGGTGTAATATAAGAACTATGAAACAAGATGTTTTTCCTTGAGATGACTTGTCAGCTTATATAATAAGTAAATAAACGATGACCCATTTGTTTTTGAATGATCTCAAGTTTATGTTCTGACACCTGATGGCTAAAATAAAGAAGAATGTTCAGCCCAGAGTTTGTTTCATGACAATGTTTTTCATGTTGCTATTGCTTTGGAAATGATAAATTAGATCTACAAACCCTGTTTTCAATCTTAACTTGTGTTTTGCTGTAGTGGCAGAAGAGAAAGAGGCTATTTTTGGTCATGGCTGATAGATCAATTACAGCAAATGAAAAGAACTAAAAGAGTGGTGATATTTGTGTTGCACAGAACGTTCTTTCTCCAAACAAAATATGATATATAATATGCTCAATTTTTCTTTCCTTTTCAACGTTATAATTATTTTTTTTTTAGTTATCATATTTTTTCATTGAATAACTTTAGGTCTGAACATTTTTCGTTATACTTCTAATTATATTCGCAGGTTTAATCCAGCAATAAAACCACTAAGAACGCCTCCAAACGTAGTATTCAAACCTCAATTTGGATGAGAAACCGCTCTTTTCCAAATAATAATAATAATAATGTCTAATTTAACTTGATTATCCAAGTATTTGGCACATTTATTTCGATCTATCCCAAAAGGAAAATGATTAACACAATGGATTTTTTTGTCTTATTAAGGTTACCTTTTTTTTTTTTTTTTTTTTTTTTTTGGGATAAAATCTTATTAAGGTTACTTGAATTCAGTATCTCACACAGATTATATATTAATTTAAACAAAGTTTTTAGATAATAATTATTATTATTATTATTTAGTTGATGGCACTTTAGCATTGATATATTTTGTAGTGTTAAAGAAGTTGGTGGGTTAAGTTCATGACTCAACGTTGAAAACAAAGTAGGTGAATGTTCTGTGCTGGGTTTCGACCGTTTTGAGTTTGGCCTTTAGGTTTGGTCTTGGTTTCTCTCTCAAAAGATGAACTCTTTCCACTATATTCTGCTCTCTACCTCCATAGCCCTCCTCGCCATTTTCGTTTCTCTTCCTCTTCTACGCCTCCCCAACAACAACCACTTCTTCTTCAGTTGGAGACCCACCATTGCCGACTTGGTGCTCAGCAATGGGGTTATATACACCAGCGATGATTCTCTCCCTTTTGCTGATTCCATGGCGGTCCGAAATGGAAGGATTCTACGCGTTGGAAACTATTCCCATGTAAAGGTTTGTCCTTTTTTCTCACTTCCTTCCTTGTTTTTCTGTTGGACGCACAAACGGAGCGACCCCCTTTCATGAGTAGGTGTGTGTGGATTGAAAAAGGAAAAAACTTGGCTATCAACTTGCTGAGCTGAATCTACAATGAAAATATGTATATATGTATACTTTGTGAGCTTGTTTGGTGTTTGAATGGTGTCCTACTTAGACCCTGAGTAGGGAATTTCTGAGACAGTTGTCTCTGTTATTGTTTGTTTTGCCTATTGCTATTTAAAGTGTATCATGTAGCTTATTTATGATAATGTGATGAAATTTATATACTCTTTGGCAATACTGTAATTGATAACGTCAGTATTGTCAACTTTTATTTATTTTTTTTATTTTTTTATTTTTTTTTAATATCGAACTTCAATTTTTACTGGACATTTTTCCTTTGTTTTTGTGTGTTCCAATGTGAGTGCAGGAATTGGTAGGTTATGGGACTAAAGAGCTGAATCTCATGGGAAAAATTGTGGTTCCTGGTTTTATTGATTCCCATGTACACTTAATTCCTGGTGGACTGCAGGTTTGGCAGAAATATTTTTTTCCATATAGATTATGTTAGAAATTTTTTATGCCTTTTAAATTGGTCATTACTTCAAGGTTTATGAGAAATTTCTCTGAAAAGGAGCATTAGAAAATATGATTGTGCTGGCTTTTCATAGTTAGTTTTTTTTTTTTTTTTTTTTAACAGTTTATATTCCTCATCTGAGTGTTGATATTTTTGCTGTGCATAATATGACTTTTGAAGTTTTCCCCAATGGAAAATAGATGTCACAGGTGGAACTTCATGGTGTAAATGAAAGAGATGAGTTTGTGAGAAGGGTCAAAGGAGCAGTGAGAAGTAAGCATCATGTTCTTTTCATCTTATGTATTGTTTTCATAGAAAATACAGACATACGATTATTATTGCTTAGAAGTGCTTGTTCATCGATTTTATTCATATAAAGTTGTTTTGGTGCAAAGATTAAGAGAGAAAAATTGGTGGATTACTGGAAACTGCGATGATAAAAGAGTTGGAAGATTTTTTCAATGGACTTCAATTCAGACAAATGATTGTTCAAAAGGGCACTGAAATTTTCGTTTCTTCTGCTGGAAATTTTAAATATTAGGTTCTGAAACGCGTTTTAACAAAACATTTCAGATAGTAAACCAGGTTCCTGGATTTTGGGTGGTGGTTGGAACAATGATCTATGGGGAGGCGCATTGCCAATGACTTCATGGGTGGATGATGTTACACCTCAAAATCCTGTGAGCTATAACTTTCTTGAGTTTGGGTAGTTGGATATTATTCATAAATCATAATTGTTTATAAAAATACCTTTCTTCTGCAGGTTTGGCTATCAAGGATGGATGGCCATATGGGCTTCGCTAATTCACTAGCACTAAAACTGGCAGGTGTTACCAACTCATCAGAAGATCCAAAAGGTGGTACCATTATGAGAACTTCCACTGGAGGTAACATTTAACTTCACAAATATCTTTGATGCCTGCATATGCCTGACTTCATCAAATTGACCAGCATCTGGGATCTTCGGTCCTCTAATTGGGAAATTAACTTATATATACCGGTGTTTAAAGTTATGGTTTTCTGATAATTCTTCCACTTGTCCTTTGAATGTCTATATGAATTAGTGCTGTTATGATGAATGACATATATTGTTGTCATTATGCAGAACCTACTGGCTTGCTGGTTGATTCGGCCATGCAAATTATGCTCCCATGCATTCCAGAGGTCTCAGTAGATGAACGCAGAGAAGCTTTGCTTAAAGCCAGCAATTTTGCTGTGACAAGGGGTGTTACTACTGTAGTTGATATGGGGAGATATTATCCTGGGACATCTGTAGAGTTTTCCTGGCAAGATTTTTCAGGTTTTTAGAAAGCTTCTTGTGGTTTAGTTGGCAGTCCCATAAATTGAAGTGATACATTATCTTCTTGGCATCTTTTTTCTTTGAGGTTGACTTGAACACACCACTAAGGTGATATAAAAAAAGGATTCATGTCAGCATTTTCTAAAGTGATAACAGGACTAAATTCTTCAGGGACATCATTTTAAGTAGGATTATAAATGAATTATAGTAAAAGAACAATAAAGATTTCAATGAGCTCATTTTGACAATCGACGGCTATGTACAACACAATATAGTAGACTGCAGCATCAGATTTATCATATAGAAGAAACAGATGGCATTACCATGCATCACTATGCTTTCATCTTTCAATGTTCCATTCATTTCTTTTAATAGTTTAAGTTAATCTGGCTTCATGATTTAACGCTTCAAATCTTCCACGCTACAACCGTTTGGCACTCTGGTAGTGTCTTTCACCACTATTAGTTAAACTCCTCTTTTTTCGCTCCATGTTTCCACAGATGTTTATCAATGGGCTGATGCTTCTGGGAAAATGAGGATCAGGGTTTGCTTATTTTTCCCACTGGAGATTTGGTCACGATTGCATGTGCGGCATCTTACCACTATAGCTTTGTTTTTGTTTGAATTGAATAAAAAAAAAGTTGGCTTGTGCTTGTTCTTTTTGTTGAATAGCTTCTAATAAATGATTCTTAGAACTCTAGGCTATCCTTCCTAGATGCAATTATTTAATGAATTGGAATAGATGTTGACCTTGTTTAGAAATGCAAACTAATTAGCATCTTATGTTGTTTGAACAATAAAAATTATGACTTTTAAATTTTTTTACCTGTTTGTTCTGCTTTGGCCTGGTTTTTCTGGTTTCATTATAGCAGTGTAAAAACTATTGAAAGTCAAGATGAGCATGCTACTTCAATGCCCAATGTTCTTTTTGTTCTATGTAATCTATTAATAAAGTTGAGCAACTATCTTAATTTTACTTTCATCTATTTTTGGTCCTAACATTGTATTATCATTTTTAGGACATTATTAATAAAGTGGGTCATGCCATGAGCCAGTGGATTTACTTGGGTGGAGCAAAAGCTTTTGCAGATGGGTCTTTAGGTTCTAGTAGTGCACTATTTTATGAGGTAAGAACCGCAATAATTGGGCATCAGTACTCCCCTCTGTAAAAGATTACGGATCTTTTATCTTTGCCTGTATATCTTAGTTGTCATTATTATGGAGGGAAGTGGGGTGAGGTCCAGTTTTATCTTGTAAAGTGTCATTTAAAAGGCCAAAATACACTAAGCCAGTTTTATCTTGTATATCAAGATCATGGTGAGCTCTTACCCATTTCCACTTCACAGTTATTTCATGGGCTACTTTTGTTTTGCCCAATCAATAAATAACTTTGTTAGGGTTTTTGCTTCTATACACAGCCATATGTTGAAGAGCCTGAAAATTACGGCTTACAAGTATCGGATTATGAGAGCCTTATAAACATGACTTTAGCTGCAGATAATTATGGGCTTCAGGTCAGGTCTTATAACAATAACTGCCTTTACATGTAATAAAGATGATCCAAATATTAAATTTACGAGTTTTACCTTCAATTCTTTCAGGTTGCTATTCATGCTATAGGTGATAAAGCAAATGACTTGATCTTGGATATGTATGATTCAGTGCTTACTATAAATGGAATGAGGGATCGAAGATTCAGAGTTAATATTCTTGCTAAATTATAAGGATGGTCTTAGTGCTTCAATATTACAAACCTTCACAAATTGGCCTTGTAAAATATTAAAATGTTTAGCATAACTGGAGAAAATTCTTTCAGATTGAGCACGCTCAGCATCTGGCACATGGGGCATCAGACCGGTTTGGTAAACTGAAGATTGTTGCTTCCGTACAGGTTTCTAATCACAACTATGTATTGCTTGTTTGTTGGCTAGCTAGGGAGTGTTGATCTTTTAGCACTTTTGGGCTGGCTAAGGTTCGAAAGTGATTGTTGTTCTCTTCTTCGTTATAACACAATGTATTTTATCTTCTTTTTCATGGTGTAATTATTTGTGATTTCTCAACAGCCAGATCACCTATTAGATGATGTTGAATCTATTGAAAAGAAGCTTGGGTTGGATAGGGCTCAGAAAGAATCCTATTTATTTCAGACACTCTTAAATAGCAAGGCACAATTAGCATTTGGTTCTGACTGGCCTGTAAGAACCTCTCTTTCATTATTATTCCGTAGCTATGCTTCTTATGGCTCATAATTCTATTTAAATTGGTAAACCTCGTATTAAACTTTAGATCACTGCTCTTTTCTCAGGTTGCGGACATTAATCCATTGAGAAGTATTAGGACAGCAATGAAAAGAATACCCCCAAATTCCCATGATTCCTGGATTCCAATGGAATGTGTTTCATTGGATGATGCATTAAAGGCGTAAGCAAAACTAATGTGTTTGATCCTTCTTATATTTTAGATTTCTCAGCATAGAGTACTTCTCATCGTACTAGGTAAGAAACCTGCAATCTTTGATTTGCTCATAACAAATGTTTTAAGGTAGGAAACTTCTTCACGGCAGGTACACTATCTCAGCTGCTCGTGCATGCTTTCTTGACAAAGATTTGGGATCTTTAACCCCGGGAAAACTTGCTGATTTTGTCATACTTTCGACAGATTCGTGGGATGACTTTGCCGCAGAAGGATATGCATCAGTTGAAGCAACATATGTTGGTGGAGTGCAGGCCTATCCTTGAAAGCCTTTAAGATCTTTGAAGATGGAAAAAATTCCATGTACAGAGAGTAGAAATGTCAAACAAGGATAGCTTCATGCCCACCATCCATGTAGTTCAGATTTTTTCGGCAACAATGTTTGAATGAAGCAGAAGTATATTTGGAATATTATTATTGGAATTACTCGTAAGGTTGGCAGAACAATGCATGTATGACATGGGGGATAAATAACTTTTATTTTATTTTATTTTATTTTATTTATTTATTTGTTTTTGATAGAATATAGCTTTGATTACTATGTATACATCATATATAGAATATAGCTGTGGTAACTATTTATACATTATATATACATGTTATAAAATGGATCATTCAAAATGTATTCAAAAACCAGTGTAAAATTCTGTTGCCAAAAAAAATATATATAATAATAATAACTATTGTAAAACAAATACTTTAATTATATGTTGTGTTTAAGCGTATAGGATTCCATTTCAAGGTTATGTCTTGATAAAAAAAATTTAGCTAAAGAAACAAAATTTGTAAGTTTAAAGCTAGATTTTCACTAAAAAATTAAAAAATAAAAATAAAAATTTTGAACTTAAAAATTCAAGCATATTACCTGACAGGACTAATAAAAAACAAATAAATTAAGCATTTCACCCAAAAATAAATAAATAAATAAATAAAACAAATAAATTCTATATGATACTAATTTATAACTTTAATGGAAGTTAATAAATTTTAACACGATCTATTTCATTAACATATCTTAATAGATATGCTCGTTTTTATTTATTTGTTTCTTTTTTAATGGAAAAAAAAAATATATATATATATATATGCACACATAGAAGAGAGAGAGAGAGAGAGAGAGAGAGAGAGAGAGAGAGAGAGAGAGTCAGTCCGCATGTCTTGGAACGCACCTTCATGGATATTACAAACGCCTTAATCAAAACGGTGCATTTTAAGACGTTTAATTAATGAAACATAATTGATAAAATAGTTTATGAATTATTTTATGAATTAATTCATCAAAACACGTTTGTTTTGCTTACGCCTTTAATGTATCATTAAAATAATAAAAACTATTTTATAAATTAATGTTGGACAAACACAATTTAATTAACATAGTTTTTTAATTAAAATAACTATAATACCTAATTAGCTTTGTCTCGAAGAACTTTTGTTTCAAATACTAACGAAACATTTTTATGATTTTCCATATCAAAATAATTACATAATAATAATTTTTTATCTTAATTAATAGGTCATTACCAATGGAAACCAACAATATATCTTCATCATGTAGTACTATAAATATTAAATTGCTTCCACTATCTTTAAACATATACACAAATCAACAATATTCTTTTTAAAACCATTCTAGATAACAACTTCACCAATTTGTCCAATCCAACCAAAGTACTCATCCCACGTATTGGGTCCAAATTTCTGTATATTTTATATCTATATCTATATATATGTTACATATATATTTTTGGCTGTATTGCACGTTAGGAAGTCGGAGCCATGGTTTAATTATAAGTGCAAATGGTTTGGGTTTAATTCTAATTTCAGCAATACTTTTATTAACAGCGGTGGACTTGAACATTTTAAAAACTTGACCCACAATAAAATTTTGTAGATGGAGAGTGAAAATTTTAGGTGCAATTAGAACCATCTTACCAAGATTAAACAGCAAGACACAACTATGGTTTTTTCCCCCCTACGATATTGCCACTTAGGCTTCAATTTAATTCAAGGAAATGAACATGACGGTTTTATTTAAATTGTCTTGTAATGATTAATTTCTAGCCTTGTTAGAATAATAGGAATAAGAATTAAGATTGTAGAATCATTTTAAAAAGAACTATGTATTCAAATTTGAAATTCCCAAACCATATTCATCTGTAGCATTTCCCTGGCCCATGCCACTACACAACTCACATGAGACAATTGGAGGGGTCAAATGCAAGCAGTGGTTGATCCTTTGTTCCAACCAAGCCAGCCTCCTCTCAAGATTCAATACCCCAATGTGCATACATCGGATTTCAACTTGAGCAGTTTTTGCGCATGCTCGAAGCAATATGTAGTAATCAGCATGGGCAGCATAAGTAAAGGCACCCTCATCCTTCTTTCTCACATAGAAGAGGTAATCAAATCTTTTGATGTTGACCCTTGGTGGAATATAACAGAAATTATTCTCCTCCATGTCTAATTTAATTCGTCTAATTGCTTCATTTTTGGTTGTCTCTGTAGTTTCATCCATGAGAGTCTCAGCTGAAATTTGGTCATTAGAGTCAGCGTTTCGACCACGCTGCAAACTATCAAAAGAATGATCACCATTTTGGCTCCATTGTTGGTTCCCTCTATGGTAAGAATCATCATCATTAGAGGACAAGCCACTAACATCTCCATCCCTAATTTTCTTTTTTTCTTTTGGAAGACGGCTGGTACATCCTTCATCAGTCCTTGGTCTCTTTTGGTTAACAGCTCCACTACCATAAAGCATTTCTCTTTCACTTGCTGTTTCAGAATCCTGAATATGATAAGACTATAAAATGAGTGATGTTTATCTTAAAGCAAATATCGTTTCTAACCAGGAACAAATTCATGTAAAGCATCATAAAAAAAGACAGAAAAACTCCACAAAAGAGTGACAGATTTCAGTGAGAGAAATACCCAATCATAAGGAAGCATGAGAATCCATAGTACGGCAAGAATAGCACAAGTAATTACTAAACTTGTGAAGAAGACGAAATGAGTTCTTTCACTTTTGTAGCATGTTGTGATTATTAGCTCTAGACAGATTGATTTATTTTACTATTTTGTATTACGGGAAAAATCACATATATGATACATAATAACACGAGAATGCATAGTCCTGTTTCTAATTTTTTTTTTATCCTAAACTTCCCACCATGTGAATTAAACAACATATCCATTGGATAAAGCAAAGCAAAATCCATAACTCTAGCTCCCATTTTCCCCATATTCACTTCAGTCGCATCTGTCTTGATTACAACATTTTCAAATTACCTTTCGGGATGCAAAATATTTGAGAACAATATCAATGAAAACAAAAAAGTTGACAAAAGAATGTAACACTATTTAAGACTTAGAATGCACTGCTATTTAGCAGACTCAGAAACTATAGTAATTCCAAGGTATCAACATGAATTACATGATCACAACATTAAGAACAATAATTGAATTCAAACTTACTTTGTTATTCTGATAATAGTTCCACAACTGTTCTATCATCTTTTCTTCTTCACGATCCTCAAAAGATGGTTCTAGACCAGAAAAGACCACATCCTTACAGTACAGGAGATATGTTGGTAAGTCTTTAGAGTATTCTGTTAACATAACACGAAAATGACTCAGAAAAATAATTTAAAAAATAATAATAACATAACATGAAAATGAACATTTTATAATAACTAGCTAAGAAGGTAGCAGGGAAGATGAAAGCATGTGGACCATGTGAACAACACAATCAAGAAACAAACAAAATTGCTATGTCATTCTTAGTATGGAAATGCTAAAAAAATTACCATAGGTTTCAGCAATCTCATTATATCTAGCTTCAAGGTTGTACAAAAGCTCTGCAGCATCCAATTCAGATTGCTGAGCATGTGATGTGTTTTCAACAGGGTTTGTACCTGAATCATCTACAATGTCAGGAGGAGAACCAGAACCATTCATAAAATCATCTCTCATTTTCGGATTGCAACTGGGATCTGATTCTCCATTCCAGTAAGATGTGGATGGTGCTGCACCATCGTTAGATAATCTTCTTTCCCAATCTCCATAACCATGAATATTATATAGAATTCGTATAGCTACAATTAGTATTGACATTACACAAACACGAGTAGGAAGCCTCAGTTCGCTTGTTGATAACCATAAATCTGGAGGCATAGACCACTCATATACGCGACATGCATGAGGGAGAATTTTTTCCACAGGAAGAGATAATCTCTGGAGATAGCATGAAGCAATGGCATAGAAGTTTACAGGAGGTAAATCCAAGCAAATGGACTCAGCAACTGATGCTGCCAATGATTCTAACTTCTGTGCTGAAACAGATTCACGAGGCCTAAACATTGTACTTGAACTTATAGGACAGGCTCTTGAAGGCCTTCCAATGACATTTTCAATTTCAACAAAAGCAGCAAAATATGGAAGCTTCCCTTCTAGTGACCACTTTACAAGGTCTGTTGGCAAAATTGCTTCCCTCACAAGATGACAAGCCAGAAAAGAAACAGCTAAAGAGCAAGTTAACGGTATTCTCTTTCTCAGTGATCTAAACCATATCATTACTGCTCGTTGACCATAAATATTTTGTGGTTCTGCCTTATATTTAGATCGTGGCTTAAAATCGGTTGGTGATTCTCCTGAAACAAATGAAATTCAAGACTAAGATACCATAGAAGAAAAGCCACTATTTGGTATGATGACAGAGAAGGCAACAAACACAATATGCCTCTTGCATAAAGCATACATCACTGTAGACATAAAAAAGTCACCAAAATCGCGGGGAAATAAATGAAATTAAATCAATTTGTTCTAGAAGGTCCAAAAAAAAAAAAAAAAAAAAAACGACATAGAGACAAAGGACATAAATAGGAACTAATGGTAACAAAATTATAGAAATGTCCTCATTGAAACATTGGCATAAGGAGTGAGTAGTTCTTAGACAAACCATGTGCCTGAGTCTCAGATTCGTGAATAGTCTCCTCAACCCAAGCATCATCAAAGACTCGAGTCCCTGCTACAAACCGCAACCATATGGTCCCTGCGAACCCACAAATCAATGGGCTAACCTTAAACTCCCTAACCAAAGCCTCACATTGAGACTCTATCATTAGCTGCAACCCCATAACATACCTAATCCTTGTCTCATTATAGTAATCCTCAAAGCTCGGAACGCTCTTCCCGACCCAACCAAAATCCTCCGGCTCCGTGGGTCCTACACCAGCGCTGAAGGGTCCCATAACATAATCGTACTCCCCTGTCTTAACCCTATCATGCTTGGGAGTCTCATCGTTTAGGTTTAGGGAGGCCCAGAACTCGGACTGGCAAGTAGAATTGAGGAGGAAATCGGACTGGGAGATGGACTCAGCTTTGATGACGGAGTGGTTACGTTGGCGCCGGTGACTAGCTATGTAGAGTGCACCGCCTGTTTCGCCGCCGGCGTCGACGAAGTCCTCATCGGCAACGCCGGTATCAACAATGTCCTCAGCCTGAGAGCCACATTGGAGGCAATAGAAGAAGCCATTAGAGCCGTCAGCAAGGCCCAAATTGCCGCAAGTGTTG
The DNA here is from genome assembly GCF_031755915.1 of Ziziphus jujuba. NCBI lineage: Eukaryota > Viridiplantae > Streptophyta > Magnoliopsida > Rosales > Rhamnaceae > Ziziphus > Ziziphus jujuba. The sequence goes on from NC_083386.1 coordinate 5,785,911, forward strand.
CACCTCCATACCTGTGGGTCAGACATTGGAGATTTTGGGGTTTAGGGTGGGGTTTCAGAGCTTTGATTGATTGTAGAGTTAAAGTGACGATTAGAGTATGGGCATGTTGCCATTTACTCTGGAAGACTCACTCTTGCTGAGTTCGAGCTTGAGAGAGACGACAAGCAAGCTTTTGGAGCAGCTATCCAGCCGTTTCTCCTCAAATCCCTTAAGTCAATTTAAAATTATAATAACAATAAATAAATAAATCAACCCGCTAAAAAAAAATAAAGGCAAATGACAATCACAAACCAGAGTGTCAATAAATGGAATAAAAAAATAATAATAAAAAAAAAATTATATATATATATATATATATACACCTTTGGTTTTATAGTTCATAATGGCTACCGGATAGATTATTTGTACATATTAGTATAATGATTAACATTCTTTTTCTCCTAGTTAACGAACACTAGTCTTGTTTCCAAATCCATAAAGTACCAGCTAATGATGTAGAAGCTCTTAAATCTCAACTTATGGGATTATATGAGAAGCATCGTGCTCAAAAATTTTTCATATATGTGCAAGACTAAATTTTTCACGTCGAAGCTCTTAAACTATCCGCTAGCTAGCATATTGGGAGCTACAAAAATTTATAGTTATGGATTAGAACACACACATTAGACGTTATTAATCTCCTTTTAACCAAGTTAAAAATAATAGCTTGCCACTATTTTTCTATAAGCTTTGATGTGTTCAACCTACGAGAAGGCATGGAACTCAAGAGCAGCTGATAATCCGGAAGCAAAAAAAAAAGTGTTTTTTTTTAAGACAAGATTTTCGAAAATAACCAAAAAAAAAATAATAAAGGCAAAAAAACCAATGAGTAAAGGGAACAGGGGACATACCTTGTCTGCAATCTATGGAGGAAAAATCGAAGACACGGCAGAGAAGGAAAAGTGGTGGCGAGCTGGTGGGCTTAAGCTTTCTGCAGTTAAATTTTAAAGATTTTAGGAAGGAAGACGGGAAAGAGGAAGAGAGAGACGCAACAGTGTTTTTCTTCCTTTTTTTTACTTTTTTTCTGTTAAATGGGTGTCTCAAAACGGGCCGTTTTGATTAAGACGTTTGTAACGTTAGTGAAGGTGCGTTCCAAGACGCAAAACCCAACTTGAAAAGGCCCAGCCCAGAACCAAAAATAATTTATGTAAATACCGCAAAATTCATTTCATCCTTTCTTCTAGTTGGCTAGGTCTTTGATTTGCTCGGAACAAAGACACAGGCACACAGAGACAGAGACAGAGAAAGAGAGAGAGAGAGACACACACACACACACACACGCAGAAGAAGAAGAAGAAAGATGTCGTCGAACGCAGCGGTGCCGTTTTGGAGAGCAGCAGGGATGACATACATAACGTACTCCAACATCTGCGCCAATCTGGTGAGGAACTGTCTGAAGGAGCCCCACAGGTCCGAAGCTATCGCCCGCGAGAAGGTCCACTTCTCCGTCTCCAAGTGGGCCGAAGGCAAACCCCAGAAACCCAGTCAGTCCCTCTTCTCCTTTTTTATCCCCTTCTCGATCTTCCTTTTTTTTCTTTTTTTTTTTTTTCTTTTTTAGCCACAAAAAGGTTTCTTCTTGATCTTCGATTATGTTCTTGTTGTTGAAAATGTGAAATTGGGAATCTTTTTTTTTTTTCCTCCCAAAACTGTGGGTAATCTTTAATATATATATATATATATTTAGATTAAGCTTTTTGACCAATTTTTGAAGTTCTCAACAATGGCTATCTATATATATACACAATATGTGTAGAGGCTATTGGTTTCGTGAATCCATGTGGGTCTATGGTGAAATTACGGTTTAGATAGCCAACTCGGTTAAACTTAACTCATGGGTCTTCATTGCTTTAGCTAAAGTTTAATGACAGATGGTAAAAAGATCAGGATTTTTTTGTGGATTAAACTGACAATAGATGAAAAAAATGGTGCTTTTATTGGAAAATGTTAATTTAATTGTTTGTTCCTTATTGACTATGGAAGACCAAGGTAATTTAGCGGATGGGTCATAAAGTGTATATAATGTATTTAGTGCAAGACGCTTTTCTTTTTTTTTTCTTTTTTTTGTTTTTTTGGTATGGTTTACAAGCTTAAAGTCTTAAAGGCAATTTTAGCTTATCCCCTCCTTTTTTTTTTCTTTTTTTCTTTTTTTTTAATTGTAAATTGCAAAATCTATATGGATGAAACCATGGACATGGACCTATTTAGAGCTTGTAGAATGTATAGGTACAAGTATGTATATGGTTGTAGAGAGTTTGGAATATCTTGTTATCTTAACTGCAATGATGGCTGGAAACTAATATGCATTGCCCATGAGTTTGTTTCTGAAAAGAGCTAGCTTACTTCACACATCTTCTTTCTTGATTTTGTTTTTCAATGAAAAATTGAAGATTACAACTTTGTCTTTATTGTTTTTTCTTTACTTCATTGTAATCTTTTTTCTTGCATAGGCTGTTCATTCTACAGTTAGAAATTATACAGTGAGATAAACATTCTGTATACTTCTTGATATTAACAATCGAGATACATCCATCTCTTGTTTTCTTCTTCTTCTTCTTTTTCTTAAGGAGAGATAATTGCTGGAAAATCTTATTTTTTTTTTGGAGCTAATGCAAAGAAATTATTTGTTTCTTACAAGATACATATATTATCTAGCATCTGTTGCCCTTAAATTTTTGTTTTCTTACTCGCTTTACGCTAATCACACCGCTTTTATATTGCATCAATATGGTTTCTCAAGTTCAACTTAATTTTCATAGGACAATTTCGTATGTCTGCATCTTTTGTCAATATGGTTTGGATCCACTGCATTGTTCCACCTTATTAACTGCGTTACATATATTGAGCCTGTTAAAATTGCCGGAAAATAATTTTATAAATGGATTTAAATTGGTGTTGGAGCACATCCATTGTATTTCTCTTTTATTACAGTAGAACTTTTTGTGTATGTCTAGGAATGTATATGACTTGTCAGAAATGTCTTTTTGTCTATTTTGAGATTTGAGTTATCAAACAAGTCTATTCAAGATTTTAAACTGCATTATGCTCCTCAAGTTTTTCTTGAAACCATGGCCTCCACAAGTGCATGGATATGTGAGTTAAGATGAAACAAGTATGCTGGATGATACATTAGAAATTGACTGCAAAGAATCTAACTTTGCAACAATATATATAATCACATAGTAATGTTCTCATCCCTGTATAGTTATCATAACATGGTATCTTTCATTATTATCTACCCAAATTCTCAATGGTCAATACTAGCATGCATTTTACTCGGAAACTTGCCTTCTAATGCTACTTTATTTTCTGTTGGTAAATGAACTCGAATGCATGCTTCTGAAGAATTATTGATTTTTTTTATTTTTTTTATTTTTTTATTTATTTTTTTGGTTTCTATATCAGCTCTCCGATCAGACAATCCCCAAGATTGAGCTTTGGAGGTTATGCTACCAAGAACCCTCAAGAGTGTCCTTTCTCGTTCAACCTTATTTCTTGTTTTGTCAGTTTTAGGTTTCATTGTATTTGATGCCCAAATATTTCAGACATGGATTGATTTCTCTTTGCTGCATTGGTATTGCCTGTAATAATGGAGTTGCCAAATCTACCCTTGAGCTACATTTTTACGGATATTTAAATGAGATAATTCTCAGGCTGTAGAAGAAATATCGCTTATCTACAGCTACTCTGGATATTTTTGTTATATATAAGGAAGATGGAATAAACTTGCACCTCTCTTTCTCTCTCTCTCTCTCTCTCTCTCTCTCTCTCGATAATTATTCTCTGCTAATGAAGGATGTATCAGCTTCTTTCAATTTGTATTGATTACTAAAGAACATAGTTTTACATAAAAAGTTTTAACTTGTGGATAGATGGTTTGAAACCACGGTCTCTGCTGAGTTTCTGGAGGGCTGTGAAGCATCTTCCTGCTAAGTCAATTTTGTTCAAGGTCATCAAATGCTACCATTAAATGTTACCATGGCAAAATTTTGTTGTTACCATGGCAAAATTTTGTTAGTTACTAATAACTATACAAAATCAAGTTCCATAGGTCTATATGCATACATACATATATACATATATATGTATGTATGTATATATACATATACATATATGTCTTTAACACCAGCGATTAGGGATGGCAATTTACCCCGCACACCCCGAAAACCGCAGTATACCGCCCCATCAGGGGCGGTTTTTCCCCGAAAAATCAGGGTGGTGGGGCGAGTTCGGGGCTTTAGATGAAAAATCGATTTGGGCCGAGTCGGGCCCAGGGAATAATAAATATTCCGGTCCGAATTCGGCCCGCTATATATATATTTATTTAATTTTTTAGTATTTATTTTTTATTTTTTATTTTTTTATCATTCCCAATTTTTTACTAATAAAACAACCTTACCCTTGTAACCCCCCATTTCATTTTCTTCTTGCCCCGACACATTGCCGCCACTTGCAGCTGCTGTTGCTGCTTAAGCCTTCACCGCCACTTGCTGCTCACCGCCCGCGCCACCTGCTGCAACAACACAGTTGAGCTCCTTGTGCTACTGGATCTCTCTTTCTTTCTTGTTTTTCTGTTCTTGTAAGAGCTTTCTCTGCCATTGCTCTAAATCAGACATCTTGTTCTTTACTTTTACGTTTGTGGGGAGGCGTTTGAGGTTTGCGGATTGGGATTGGGGATCTAGGCGGTTGACATTTAGGAAGGGGGACCAGCTCGAGTTAGCAAGATGGAAAGCTGTTGATTTTCTGAAATTCTATTTTATTACTTTCCATTTTCTATTTTTCCTTTCTTCTAATTATTTCATTTTCGTACTTTTTATTTTTTATTTTTTATTTTGCCCCTATAACAAATGATTCTAATCCAATTTTTCCTTCTTCTTTTTCCAAAATAATAATTTTAAAACATTTCTTATTTAGTGATTGGATCATAGCATTTCTTCTTTATTTCATTTCTTCTATTTATTTTTATCTTTACAAAATATTTCAAAATATTTTAATTTTATATTTTGCATCCGATTTATTCATTAAAGTATATTTGTTTAATCCCCTTTAATGCTATAAAATCTTTATCTCCATGACAAAATTATATATATATATATATATATATGCATTTGGCCACTATGGCAAAACTGCCTAGAATATATAATTGTTTATTTTAATTTTCTCACACACTTGTCATCATTCACAAAAAAAAATATGGCCGAAGTATGTCAACTTGTTTTTTTTTTTTTTTTTGGGTCAGCATCATGATATTGTGTTAATAATTAAACATGGTCTTGCTAAGATTCATTGCATTATGGAAAACAATATTGACTCTTTAGATTTTTCAAAATCATTCATGTAAAATCATAATAATTAATTTGTTTGGAAATAATATATATCAATTAAAAACGGAAAAAACCGTCCCGTCCTATCTTCACCCCACAAAATCCCCGTCCGGATCCCGTATCTAAAGAAATGGAGAAAACCGCAGAAATAGGATGATAAATTCCCCACAGAGACGGAGACGATATTTCAAAAACCAATCCCGTCTCGTCCCATGACATTCCTACCAGCGGGAGACATGGCTTTCTTCATTTTTTGGGTTTCAGTCTTAAAGAACTAAAATACCTTATTTGTCACCAAGTAAAATAAGAGAAAGCTAAAAGGGCAAAACGTAATTTAGAGAAAATTTAAATCTCCAAAATTTGTTAGAAGAACGCTACATGCTCATTGTTTTTATCTATTTATGAAATGGATTACGCTACTCATATTTTCTTAGTTGAGCCAGTTTTTGTTGAATAATAATTATTATTATTTTATTTATATCAACCAGAGAAAAAAAATATATATATATATATATATATATATAAAATAATAATAATATTGTTATTATTATTAATAAATTAACAATGATATTTTGAAAGGGTATTTTGGACATTTAGCATAAGCCTTCTTAAAACTTCAAGAATGGCATGAAAGACGGAGACACGTCCAGTTTGGGCGGAGCGGAAAGTGTGAAAGTAAAGGAGAAGGTGAGCAGGGAATGAGTGGGAGCAACATAAACTCGGTATTCTACGCATCGTCGTACCATCCAATCCAAGCCGGAAGCATAGACGGCACCGATATTCTGCCACACGACAATGCCGTTTATCGTGCCCATCTCTGCTCCTCCGCTGGCCTCTGTAAACTCTCATCCTTCTTCTTTCTTCTCCTAATTTTTCACTTTAACCCCTCTATTTCTTGCTATTTATAATTTCCATCCCCACCCCATCTTTGAAATTTCCCTGTTTTTTTCCTTCTTTTTTTTTGTAGATGATCCTTTCGGCGATCCCAAGGTCATCGGAGACCCTTATTGCACCGTTTTCGTGGGTCGGCTTTCCCACCTCACAACTGAATACACTCTTCACAAGGTATTATCTTTCTCGTTCCCTATCTTTTCTTTTCTTTTCTTTTCTTTTTTAAACTAAGAAAGTTATGCAAAAGAAAATTAGTGCAGAATTTATGACCTTTTTTTTTTTTTTTTTTTCTCCTTTAGATATTCAGTTTTGTTTTAAGGTATCATGTAAGATCAAATAATTTTGGAGAAGTAAAAAAAGTTTGTAATTTTTTTTTTTTTTCCATTTTTTAAGCTGGCCCCTGTGTAGAGTTTTCTAGGGAATTTGTGTAAAGAAACTCAATTGCTTTGTTGCTTTTTAAGTCTTCTTTCTTTTCCTTGAATAGATTTGTTCAAGGCAAGTCAAGAAAAGTTATCTTTTATAGTGCTTATGAGGCTTAATTGAGATTTTCATTGGTATTAATCTATGGAATGCATTTTTCAGTTGGCCCCCTGTTTGGTTGCCGAGAAAGTAGGTTAGAATTTAGAAGAGTGAGCGACATAAAATCTTATGCCCTGTTTCGCATGGCTTCTATGAGTATTTGGGTAGTTCTATTATAACAATTTCTGGTTTTCGCGGGGGGGGAAGGAATTAACTATCTTAGTCAAAAACAATGGAATCTATCTTGTTTAGAATGTTATTCTCAATGGGGAGCTATTTCTTTGAAATTTACTGAAACTTTGGTAATTCTTGTTTTAACCTTGAGTAATAAAAGAAATTCCACTTTCTAGAACATCAGAGCTCTTTTTAAACAAATTTCCAGGGGATAACTGAAAAGTTGCGGCAACTGTGTCTTCTTCTACTGGCTTAAAAGTAATAACCAAACAGTGCCTTTAGTCTTGTAGATAAGTACTTGTTACCTTTAAAATTAGAAAAGCTTTGCTCAGGTTGGCCAACTAGTTTTGTAATGCTTGTGTTCAATTTACTTTTTAATTAAACTTTGAGGATTCTGTGTAACATTTGGTTCCTTACTTTGGTAATTTGATCATTTTGCTTTCTTAAATATTAATTATGATATGTTTGGTTGTTGGTTACAGGCTATGAGCAAGTATGGTCGGGTGAAGAACTTGCGCTTGGTTAGGCACATTGGTAATATTCTTCATAAGTTATTTGTATTTCTTCTCTTATTATAAACTGTTATTTAGTTCAAATGCTGTTGAATTGTGAATCAAAACGTCAATAATTCTACCTTCATAATTGTAAGAGTATTGACTACCTACAACAAGGCTACTCTGGCACCTTTGTATTTGTGAATTTTAAGCATTTTTATTGTAAAGAAAGCTTATAAATAAGAAGATATATCCTCTCTTCTTGATGAAATGAGTCAGTTATCCAATTGGTAATGGCGAAAAGGTCATTGTATATTTTTGGCATGTGATTATAAATTATGTCCTTGACAAGTTCTAAAGTAAATTTAACCAATAGATAACTAATTTTTTTGAGCTAAATGACTGAGGATTTCCTTGAATTACATACCATTCTATATTGTTTTAGTTATGGCCCGTGAACTTTATAATGTTAGTTTTACCTGTTGTAATTTTCTTGAAACTTTTTCTTTCAGTAACTGGTGCCTCTCGTGGCTATGCTTTTGTTGAATATGAAACAGAGAGGGAGATGTTGCGTGCATACAAGGTAGTGCAAGTGCAACTTGATGAGAATGAGTATGATAATCTTCAAGAAATTATTTGCACCTAGATAACATACGATCATGTTTTCCAATTGGTCATGTGCCTAAAGAATATGAAAAAAAGTTGGCTGCACTCTTCTTTTGGCTATTTGTTGTTGCACACTGAGCTTAATTCTCTCTGGTCTGCAGGATGCTCACCATTCTATTATAGATGATTGTGAAATTATAGTTGATTATAATAGACAACAGTTAATGCCAGGCTGGATTCCGAGAAGGTTAGGTCAGTTAAGCATTCTCGTCTTTTAGACTTGGACACTGATTTGCTCAAATTGATATATTTTCATTATTTTCGACAGGAGGAGGCCTTGGTGGCAAGAAAGAATCGGGACAACTTCGTTTCGGAGGGCGAGAAAGACCATTTAGAGCTCCCCTGTATGCACAAATTCAATTTTATTTAGTAATTTATTAAATTTTCTATCCACTGGATTTTTATTTATTCATTGGTCTGCCACATATTTTGTTTCGATTTTGTTGGATTAATAATAACTCTGGTAAATGAAGTCAAGATAATATTGAGTCTGTTATTTGAATTTTTCATAATGATTTACTGCAAAAAAGAAAGCAAGTTCCAGAAGGAAAGAATGAACAACGAGATGTAAAGTTGATGGTACCAAGAATCTAGGAAAAAATATCAACTGAAATCTATGCTAGGAAGTGAAACAATGGGGCCCTTTTCTTTTAGGATCCTCCTCCTATTTTCTTGTTAGTTAGGAGGTCACTGTTTATTGTGTCTATTTGTTGTCGATGAACATCAATAATTGTTAAATCTTTTCTACTGTGCATTAGTAAGATGTTACTGACCATTTCCTCTTCTATGTAATCAGACGACCAATCCCATACGATGATTTGAAGAGGCTTGGCATTCCACCTCCACCAGAAGGAAGATACATGTCTAGATATCAGGTATTTTATTTTCACCTCATTTGATATCAACAGTTTCTTGAAGATTAAGCTACATAGGAACCTGCCTATGGACTCAATGAACCTTTGGTCATGATATGTTAAAATCCATATGAACTTTCAAAAGGGATTATCACAAAGAATTATGCTTTTGTATTTGTACCAATGGTTATAGGTGCCCTCTCCACCCAGAAGAGAGAGGAGCTCGGTAGACAGAGAAGAAGGCTCTCGCCGAAGAAGATCCATGGAGAGGGAAAGACATGCTCGTAAAAGCAGTTCTGTGGACAGGGAAGAAAGGAGTAGGAAGAGGAGGAGCTCTAGCTCCATGGACCAGGAAGAACACTCTCATAGAACCTCCATCGAGAAGAAGGAAGAGCAACACTACACCGAAAGGACTTCTAGGGACCGGGATGATCGTTCTTACAGTAGGAAACCTGTGGAGAGGGAAGAACACTACGACAAGAGGGAGCACTCTCACAAGAAAAGCCACAAGGACAGGGACCGAGACCATTCTCACAAGCGGCGAAAATGAGATCCAAGAGGGGAGTGTTTTTGTAATTATCTTTTAAAAATATGAAGGCATTAACAAAATTTGTAAAACAAATGATGTGGTACTGTGGTTTTCTCTGTTGAAAATCTTTATCAAATCCAATGTTTGATCATAGAATTACAAGAATAGTATTTGCCAAAAACAAAAAAGAAGAATAGCATTTTCCTCATGAGTTAGACATGCTCAATATAACTGTTTTTGTTGTCAATTAAAAACTCATTTTGGCTGAAATATAATTTTCTCAATTGAAAATCGTTATCAAATCGAATGTTTGACCTTAGAATTAGAAGAGCGGCATCATTTTCTTCATGAGTTAGACATGCCTAATATGATTGTTTTTCTTGTCAATTAAAAACTCATGTTTGGCTGAAATATTGACTGTTTTTCTCGTCAATTAAAAACTCATGTTTGGCTGAAATATTGACTCAAAAACAAATGAAGAAACTGGGTATAATTTTTTTAATAAAAACTGGCAAAGTTTGTAGCTTAAAACAGAGACATAATGGTATGATCTCAAATAAACAAATGAAAAAGGGCATAAGAATGAAAAGCAATTGTCAATATAATTTGCCTTTTCACATCTGGAATACAAAATTTGTGGAACTGCACCACCAATAAGTTACATAATAAATTATTTTTCAGCCAATAAAATTTCAAAAAAAAAAAAAAAAAAAACCGTGTGCATAAAGTGTTAAATGTAACCATATACATTTGAAACCAAAAAAAAATAGTAATAAAAAAAAATGCAATCTTATACATTAAAAAACAAAAGGAGATGAGATATTTTAATTTTTTTTAATTTGTAGAAGAAAAGAGAATTAAAATATTTGGAAAATGACAAAAAGAATGTCAAGTAGCGAGAGTATCCAAAGGTGTCAGCCGCCTAAGTCAAAATCCAAAATTCCCGTGCACAATGAAATAAAAGTAGAAAGGCTTTAGATTTTATTTTATTATTATTATTATTATTATTATTATTAATTTAATATTTTGGACATAATCACTATAAGTATCTTCAGCTTCAATTTCCATTTCCAAGTTTTGATTTTTCGTTTCAAAATTCTCGATCTTTGTTCTCTTTGTTTTATACACCATGAGTTGGTCTGCTCTTCCTTCGTCATCTTCTTCATCTCTGTTAATTCCTTCCATGTCCTCCTCTCTATTCACTGCCTCATCTTCTTCCAATTTATTGCCCAGATACCAATCATTGCCTCCTCTTCCTTCTTCTTCTTCTTCTTCTTCTTCTTCCTCTTCTTTGTGTTGTTATCGTGTGCTCTGCTGCAGTGGATCTTCTTCGTCCAGGACTCGCTATGTAGACGGCGACCTGAAATTTGTTCTCCATAATGCTCTTGATGCTTCCGGAATCCCTACCTCCCATGCCAGGGTCTGCTTCTTGCTCCCTATTTATTCTTCTTTACTTCAATTTCTTATTTTTTTATTAAAAAAATTAATAGTTCGTAGTTTCATGCTTCTGATATGAAATTCTTCTACTTTCCTGTTTCATTTCTCTTATGCATGTTTTCTTCTTCTTTTTTTATTTTTTATTTTTTTTTATTTCATATTTCTGGGGTCAATGTAATATTTTTTACTATTAGTTGGCAATGAAATTTTATTTGTTTTTATTTTTTGTTTATGCTTTTTTTAAAAAAATAATTCTCAAATGTGAGAGCTTACAAATTACAATTGGACAGCCAAGTTCATATTTTAGATGAATTTGATGCACATATTTTTCTTTTTCTAGCTTTATATTGATCTTCTGAAGCACTTATGGATTTTCTGTTTTGGGTCTTTGGTGGAATTTTCTAGTTTGTTGGTTGACCTGATTATGAAATGAGATTGATTTGTTTTGGTAAAAGTGTTGCTGATGATATATATGTGTGTGTGTTTGTGTGAATATAGGAAGCTAGGGAAGGTTTCTGCTCACAGATTCAGAAACTGTCGGATATAGAGAGGGAAACCAGCATTAGCATCAATAGGTGTGTTGATTTGGGAAAAACAGCTCTATATGTAGCAGCAGAGGATGATTCTCTGGTGTCTCATTCATCAGTTCCACTCCCCGTGGATGCTTTCATCGAAAGGTTGGATGATCTTTCCATGGGGTACTGTTCTACTCACAGCTCATCATTCAAGTTGTCTCCTGAGAATTTCTTGGAGAGTCTTGAGACATATTTGTACCACAAGAAGGTATTCGTAATCCTATTAAGTTTTTCATTTTACTTTCCGAATGAAATTGGTTACGTTTCTACTTAAATGAGGCATATTTAGTTCTATAGTTGGATTGTTCCATTTGATTGCTAGAATATCTTATTTTGTTATACATTTTACAGAGGCCAAGGAAGTTTATATTGCTAATGCACTGCATTTTAACAATTTGAAAGAATCTACATGAAAAGCAATGGCATACTACTTGTTTTCTTCAACAATTATTGGAAAACATCATATGCCAAATATATAGAATTAATTAACCAAATATTTAATTAAAAATTGAATATCCATACCATTTACTGAGAAATTGGTAAGAAAAAATTAATTAATAAAGGTATACTTGTGGTAATTTTGGTCACTACTTTCCCACATTTTAATTTTATTTTTGTTTTTGCTTTTTCATGACATGATTTCTTCCTCTCAGGGTTTTCGAAGAACCAGAATGAGATATCAGTCTGAACCACGAGCTTTATATCTTCACTCAGTATGGAACTCTTACCTCTATCACTATTCAAACTTATTATATTAGGATAATGCTATCATGTGATAATTGTTTCCAATAATCTAATCTTAATGTCCAAATAGGTTTTGACCCATCGTTCAGGATCTACTGCAATGCTATCACTTATCTACTCAGAAATTCTGAAAATGCTTCGCTTATGGGGCCTCTTGGATTTTGATGTTGAGATCTTTGTTCCTCGTGATCTCCAGAGTCTTCCTAGAGGCTATCATAAACTGAAAGCTAAGGAGTCTGACCATGCACACATAATGACATCTCAAACATTTTTGGTGGAGGTGACTTCTTTTATCTTTTCAGACTTATTTTTATTTTTTGCTTCTTTTTCTGTATTCTATGCCAATGAAGTTGTATATTCTGAATTCCAAATTCTCCAATAAATTTAATACTATTTCTGTGGCCACCTGTTTTTGGAAGTTACTATTTTTACATAATGCCACTGCAAGAGTGAACGAGTCTCCCCTTCAGACTTTGTACTAATGTATTTAAAGTCATGGTGATCTAAGGTGCACAATTATTTCGATTGTTTGGTTTCCATGCTGTAAACTAATACATATCTTCTTTGTATATAGTATTTTTGCAATATAATTGTGAGATTGTAACAACCTAGATTATTGAATTAGCATATTAGTTTGCTAATGAAAATGTATTCAGGTTTCTTTCTTAGTTACTGTTTTAGAAGGTGTAAGAAGAGGTAAATTTGTTTCAAACTAAGATAAAGAAGAAATCCAGGTTAGAGGGTATAGGGCTGTGAATTGTATCTCAAGAATTGCTTACTGGATGTTTAGGTGATAAATAAAGGGAATCTGACAGGTGTTGAAGAATAATAGATTGTAAACATATATCTAGCGTTTAGGCTTGTATTGCAGACTGTATAGCAGGTTTGTTCTCAAGGAAATAAGAAACAGGGGATAAATCACAGTCCACACTCCAAGTGAGCTAAATAACTATTGGGAAAAGGCATCAAACCTAGACCCTCAAAGAGCTCAATAGCATTTTGGAAATTCTTGACCGAAAATTGGAGAGTTGGAAAATTACAACTAATCTCGTAGAGAGTAGCTGCTATGAGCTATGCAGATTTGTTTAGTTCTTGCATGTAATGTGTGAGGTTTCTGCACTACTCCTTAATTCTTTCTTAAGGTTGAATATTCTTAATATTTTTGCTGGTCATCTTTGGTAAATCCGTGGTACATTTTGAGAGATGCTATAATATTTTATCAGATACATTAATGAGTGGTGGATCAACCTTGTATATGGTCCTTATACTTTCCTATTATGCAGATTTTGAGAAATTTGAAGGATGCTTTCTGGCCATTTCAACATGATAATGCAGGAAGTTTATTTTTACGGGCTGCACTTGCTGCTAACTGCATAGATAGATCAAACGATAATGAAGACAGGTATTTCAAATTTGTTGAAATGGAATACCTATACGAGCTTAGTTTAGATATAAACTTATATAGATAATATGAATTGTTTGCAGCAGTGGTAATTGCCCCCCTGTTCTCCCTGGAAACAGGTTTTCTTGTATCACATTACTAATCTACATTACATTTTGCAGTGGCTTTCAGCTTGCTTCTGCTAAGGCTGCTCAACATAGGCTACAGCGTGGTGTTTGGACCAGTGTACGTTTCGGAGATATGAGGCGTGCATTATCTGGTATGTGTTGATTTCTGTTTTTTTTTTCTTTTATTATCTAGAGGATAAAATTACACTTGATGAATTTTTCCTTTTCTTTTTTTTCTTTTTTTTTTTCTTTACCCTGACACTGGCGCCGCTCTTTACTATGAAGCTAAGACATTATGAAGTCTTAAAATGGCTAATCACACTAACAATTTTGTTTGCTGAATGCTTTAATTTAGAATGCCTTTCTAATCAACTTTCATTTAATGCATGATATTTACTCTTCAATTATTTTTTTATTCTTGTTGCGAATAGGAAGAGAAAGAATCTGCATGTGTCATGACACACTTTGATGGCAACAGAACTTTTAAAGAATCTTCCTTTTTCCATAATTACAGTATATGCACATATCAAAACATAGAAGGAATAAAATGTCAGTTTAGCAGGAAACTACCTGCACAAAAACCACATCTGACACTAGCTATTTACAACAATTATCCCAAGTACAGATGGAGAAACACACCCAAATATTTAAAAAAAAAAAAAAAAAAAAAAAAATTCCGATCATTTCAGGAAGAGAATTTAAATCGCACAACAAAGCCATTGACATCAGTGTTCCTCGGTCATGAGCCTGCTATTGGGTAGGCTTCCATTCCTCTGCAACTTGCCATATAAATTAACTACATATAATCTCTATTGGGTAGGCTTCCATTCCTCTGCAACTTGCCATATAAATTAACTACATATAATCTTGGCCTGAAACTACATTCAACAGTTGATAGTTCTTGCCCCTTATAATACTTGGGTAAGCATTAAAGCACTTCCACCATTGCCACATTTAAGGACCCTATCTTTTGATGGTAACATGTTTCTAGGGGCTACTGAAGCTGAAACTATAAATGCTAAATTTAAATTTAAATTTAAATTTAAACCAATATATTATGTAGATTCTATCAACAATAGAAAAGCGTGATTAACAAACTCGCATTGACATGCCTAGATCTCCTATTTACATAACTGGTTCTTTTTATTCTATTTTTGGTTAGACTGCCAATGGAGATGGATTAAAACCATAATCGTTTTGCTCTTGTTTTTCATCCAAGTGGTTTATGCACTTCCAACAAGTTTCCATTGGAATGTCCACCTTAGGAAAATTATCTTTTTATTTGCTTTGATACATATTTTTAAATGGAAATTATCCTTGCTGTTACAGCCTGTGAACGTCTTATCCTGTTGAACACCGATGCGAAGGAACTAAGAGATTATAGCATTCTTCTCTACCTATGTGGATTTTATGAGGAATCACTGGAATTCTTAAAGAAGTACCAAGACCTGAAGGTTAGTTTCTTATCTCTTTGTGAAATTACAATCGACTTTAGAAGTTTAACTGAACAAGAAGTTCATTTGAGCATTGCAGAATTCTTCCGTGCAAAACCAATCGGTAGATTCAATAAGTAGTCTGGAGGAAGATGCTGTGGAGAAATTGATGATCCGCCTTAAACTCATTTCAATGGAGGAAGGTTGGAGCAAGCCTTCATTTGCTAGGAACTTTCTTAGTAACGACTCTGAACCATGGTAGTGCTTCATGTACAGCATTTTACGCGCAACACTACAAAAATTTAGTTCATGTGAAGTAGTGATTGAAGGTAGGCTATTGAAGATCACTCGTCATGAAGAGCAGGGAAATTATAGGGAGTTGCTATGTGCTTTCGAAATGGAAGGCAGGATACATAGGGCTTGTGAGATATGTACAGAGTGTCAGCCTAGTTTTTTAACCATGTTTTGTTGATGCGGCTTCATTGGAATGTAAGTTTATGAAAATAATCTCAATTAAACTGTTAAAGCCATTTCACTCGGATAGAAGTATCAATGGGAAACTATTATCTGTGTACGGCCGTTTTGAGTTTCGAGTACCGATATGTTAAGTATGTTTAACATGTATAAATTTCATGTATATTGATGGGTACAAAATGAATTACATTCAATATTTTTCAATAAGAATGATTGTGCAGCAGTTATCTGCTTTCACTTTGTAGAAGATACATTCAAGTGTAGATAAAGGGAAAAAGAAACTTCATTGGCACGAAACATGAATGTTATTAGTCCATGATATTTTTATTGGGTAAATTGTTGAATGCAATTAATTATTTTACCAATTAATCAAATTCCTACTAATGTGTTAGTATTTTAATTATTCTATTTGGTTTAATAAATAGGTTTGATTTCGATTTTTTTTTTCCTCGAATAAAGGGGCTGACATTGTCACACATATTTATTTGACGTGCTCTTCTAAGTTCTAATAGGTCAAAAAACACCATAAATTTAATTTCAGATATTTTGTTCTCTAGTTTCATGGAGACAAACAAAAATGACGATTTTGCTTACCTGGAAGAGGTTGAAACTTTGAAAAATGCAACACTAACATTATGTATTTTATTATTATTATTATTATTTGCAATAAAAAATTATGTTATTCTGTTAACGTAATATTAGTATTATATATTTATTCTTTCTAGAGAACTAGATTTGATTTGATTGAATCTTGTAAAAAGAACAATATGAAAAGTCAAACTGCAATTCAAATGGAATGGTCATTTTATGTTAATCTAATTAAGACCATCAAAAATGGAAAATGAATTAAATTAAGAACAAGAAGTCATTTTAGACCATTTGCATGATTTTTTTTTTTTCTTTTTGGGGATCAAAATCATTTATATGATTTATAGAAAAACATTTTTCAATGATTATGAGATAGCAACAATAGTGAGACTAAAATTACTTAGAGTTGTAGATATATTGGAAAAATAATTTACAAATGAGTTTATAGAATGCCCCAAATTAATATGAATTTGTCAATTATTTATCTATTAGAAAATGGTTCATCCTAAAAGGCAGAAAAACCCACCCACCATGGTTGTGCCCAAACCAAAATCTTTTGGGTCGAAACACGTTTGATCCAATGGGCTTTCCAACGATCTATCTACAAGCCTAAAGCATATCATATTATAATAACATCACACATTGTAAGATATATTTTTAAATAATACATGATAATTATTAATACTATATAACAGCTTAAATTATTAGAGATAATAATTTGACATGAAATTAAAGCCCTAATTATTCGACTGGGTTTTGCGGTGCTAGATGAACCTAATAATAAGGGTATATAATTAAAAAATTTAATGTTTAAACGTCATCATAATCTTCCCACTAAAGGAGATTCAACTTGTTCCTATGGTTAATTCGAACAATTTTGCTAAAAGTTAAAAAAAGAAAATGTGAAAGAAGTATAAAAAGTTGGACAAAGAGACAGAGTACACAATCAATCTCCTTGTCTCCAAATAAGAAAAAAGGAGTAGCCATTTACCAAAAAAACATAAAAAGGTAGCCTGTCTATTATAGGGAAAATTTTCTAATTATAGACCAAACATTATCGATGGAGACAAAGAAAGGCCAACTCAGTCTAAAAATGAAATGGGGTAGGCTGAATCTAGTCTAGGCTTAGGTTAGGCATATAGCCTTATAGCTATAGGCTTATGTGTAAAAACCTATAAGTACAGTGTTAGCTTGGTCCAACCTTAATGAGGTGGTAGAGTAGAGTCTCTATTGTCCACAGGTGTAAACTCTTAATTTTATTTTTTTATTTATTTATCAATAACACCCAAATTAAATACCCATAAAAAAAGCCTAGACTATTAATACACCACCTAACAAAAATCTTCATAGAAAATTATTAATAATATCACTTGGATAATTTAAATTTTCATTGTAAGTTGTATTAAGAATATAGTACTCCTTTTCTTTGATAAATAAGAATTTTCATTGATGACCAAAAAAAGAAAATTACAAATACATAGAGTCTTTAAAAAGATAACTTTTTTTAACTTTTTCTTAGTTTAAGAGGGTAAATCAAAACAAGAAGTATAACCTTCACTTAGATTATCCTTTCAAATCCCATTTACAGAACTCATTAACTTAACTCATCATGGAACCCAAAGAGAAATTACAAGACTCAAAAAACAGAAGCAAAGTTGCTAATATCATCAAATAAACCTTCACATTCCCAATTGCTGCAACTAAGTATTCTAGTTGCATAATTAGATCTATAAGAAAAGTTAATGTCCCCACACTTCATGTATATTCTCTGTAGAGGTTACAAGTAAAGGACAATGTCTTGCAATCTATTTCAAAACCAAAATAATTTCCTATTTTATTTTCAATATAATTAAAAAATCAGTACTTTTTTTTTTTTCCTACTAAAAATATAAGAAGAAAAAAAATCAAAACATACCACATCCACAATAAAGTCTATAAACAGAATCCCTTGAACGGTGGAAATGTGATGTGGAGACCATCTTTCATGAATGTAAAACATGGAGTTGCAGGAGTTTTCCCACTACAACAAAGATCCTTGAAAATGTGACCTTCTTGGACCATCTTTCATTGAAGGTTTAGTTTGGCAATCCACATTTGTACCAGTGGCAAATCCCCTGCAACTCGTTGTTGTACATTCTTTTTCTCTTCCTCTCTCTTTCTTTCTATCTCTGAACTCCCTCTGCCTGAAATTTGTTTCTGTGCCAGGGTTTTGAAACTTGTTATTTGAGGAGGTATTAATAAATGAAACACAAGATTTGAACTAGCAATCTATATATATATATATATATATATATATTCAACTAGCAACATTTGGCTAAAAAAGAAAACCTTTTATTATATAAATTTTTATTTTCCTTTTATAGATTAGGAGTTTTTTGTAATCTACTTAATAGTGGGACCATCTGCTAAGTTTAATAATCATTTAAATAATTAAATTCAATCTATCAAAAAGTTAAATACGAGTAGACACCTTTTGTTTTTTGTGTGATGAATAGGAGTACATATAGCATATAGATTATAGAATATACGATTATATAAATAAAAATCATGAAAATGGATGCGGACAGACTAATGTATTGTCACGACTCGCAGGATGGCTTTTTTGGTGGCTCAAGGAATGTGATGCAATAAATCTCTCAAATAAAAAAAAGTGTGATGCAATAATATAATGCATCTACTACCAACAAATAGTTGGCATTGCAGTATATATATTTATATAAATACAACATAATATTGAAAATAATTGGTTATAAATCAAATTTATTTGAGGGCTTACAAATAAAACCCAGAAAAAAAAGAAAAAAAAAAATCTTGAGCCCCCGTCAGCTATTTGGGTTTGAAAGATCCTGAAAAGTGGGCTGCGAAACGGATTGGATTGAGATATGGCCTCAAAGAGCCGTTGAAGAAGGAACAATAATAAAATAAAATAAATGATTTAAAAATAAAAAATATGAAAAAGTACAGCAAAGAAAGACACAGCTATGAAAGTCATCGTTCAAAATTTTTGAATTTCATACAACGGTAACAATTTTCAAATTTTTCTTTTTTATATAATATGGTTTTGACATGTATGACTGAATCCATTTAATGTCTGTTTTTTTCTGGCTTTGTTAATTGGTTATACCAATATAAAAAAATAATGATACTTTCATACGTGACTACTTTCATTGGTTGGTATGTATTGTTGATCAACCCTTTTAATATTCATGCTTGTAAATTGTTTCATTCCTTGTGTCTAAAGAATTCTTTATCTTCTGAATACGTACTTGTTTTAATTGTTGTAGCCAACAGTCCCTCCTCTTTTTTTTCTTTTTTTTCCCTTTATTCTTTCTTTCTTTCTTTTTTCTTTTTTTTGAAAAAAAAAAAATTACATGAATGTGTACAATGGTTGCAGTTTCTGTGCTTTACTGACAAATAATTCAATTTCTGTTTAAAAAAAAAAAAAAGGGTTTCTTATTTTATATCTACCAAACATTCTCCGATCCCAAAGTCCAAATGGAATTAGAAAAAAAAAATTTGGTTTTGGTTCTGCGTAAACTAATTTTGGTTTTTTACTGCCAAATGAGAGCCCTTACTGAAAACTAGCTAGTCGTCTCTACTCTGTAAGTATACTTGAACATACATGTTATATTATAAATGTTATGTTTCCTTCTGTTCACTCTTATTATGGAAGTTGTCCATTAATTCTAGTTTTATTATGGTAATGCTCAAGCTATCTTTATGCATTTAATATATGTGCTATTTTAAATTTGATTATTGGTTGTCATGGAACATGTACATGTTCATATTTCTCTATTTAAAATCTAAATTAGTTTCAATTTTCAGGCTCTACTTGAGTTATATATTAGACTTTAGTAAGTGGAAAGAATAAAAATACGTACACTATGCATATATATATATATATATATATATTATGAAGAATTTTAAATTAATAAATTGAAATACTTTTTGTTCCTGAATACTCTTTTTATTCATTTTATACACTAATACAAAACCATAGTTTCTAGCAAAAGAATAAAAAAATCATAACATTAAGTCATATAATTAAATAGTATTGTTAATAAGCAATTGCATATAACATACCAAAAAAAACTGATAATATTATCTAAAATTTGTTAGATAAACAAAATAGTCGATTTAAGAAAAGTATTTTCTTGCATTAGATTAAAGAATAAATTTTTCATTTTCATATATCTTAAAGACAAGAGACCTCTAAATTAGTAAAAAGTGAATAATTTGGATAAAGAAGAAACAAAGATTCATTGGCACGAAATTCAAATTAAGAAGCAAAACAAACTCGCATGAACGTTATTAGCCCAAATTATCTTTATTGAGTAAATTATTGAATGAGCTAATTATTTATCCAATTATTAAATACCTATGCATGTGTTAGTATTTTAATTATTCTATTTGGTTCTAATTATTTCTTTTTAATGAGTTGAAAAACCTTGGTTTAAAAAGAAATAAAGAAAAATAAGTGACTCTTGTTCAAGCGTGTTTTTTTTTTTTCTTTTTTATTATTATTATAGGTAATTAGGTGTTAGACATTGTTACGTACATTTGCCATAGGTCAAAAAGCGCCATACATTAGTCAGAAAAATATATAATAACTTTTTTTTTTTTTTTTGCAATAACATTATATAATATTTATGTAGAACAACTTACATATATTTTAATTTATATAATTCAGATATTGTTATTGTATTGTAATATTAGTGTATATATGTTTTTCTTTTAGAGAATTGGATTTAATTGAAACTCATAAAGAAACAATATGAAAAGTTAAAATGCAATTCAAGAGTCATTTTATGTGAAAATTTCCATTAAATTTAAATTTTTATTAAAAATTAATAAATATTATTGACGTTTATTTGTCTACCTAAATATTATTTTTATACCATATTGAAATTAATATTTCTATAAATATTATAAAGTAGATATACATTATAATGTAGATAAAAATATAAATATAAATATGTATGTGAAAAAAATGATAAATATTATAAAAATGTATAAAAAAAATATTTTTTGCAAATGTAGCTAAATGAATTGATAAAATATTTAAAAAACATCATCAAGTAATAAATTATGGATATCATTTCAAACTCAACTATAAGAGACAATATTATATATAATTATCAACACAGATAATCATATTTAATAACCAGACTTATATAGTTGGCAAATAACAGTTATATGCAAAATTATAAACAAGATATAACTTTTAATAATAATTTTTTACTATTTTACATTTCAAAATAATGAGTGAGAGATTAATAATTTTCTACCATCCAAAAATTTTGTATGATATTAGGATAATATTTTATAGCATATAATATAATTGTAATAGTTGTTTTACATATTTTAATTAATAAATATTTTTATCGCATATGTATTTTTTTACATAATTTTTATTTATAATAATATATTTATAATTATTAATATTTACCATATATCATTAATGAAAGAAATATCAAATCTATTCTATATTTTTACAATTTTTATAGTTAAATTAATAATCAATTGATTAAATAAATTAAACATAAAATTTTAATAAAAAATGATATTTTTTGAATAAAATTTCAACAATTTTCATTAATTTTTATTAATTTTCATCAATATTTAACAGTTTTTTTATATTTTAAATCTTTAAAATTCTCGTGGATATCATGTTTTGAATCTTGATGGCATGATAATCTTGAGATTAAAGGGCTGCAACTTGTTCCTATGGTAATAATTCGAACAATTTTGTTTTGTTAAAAGTTAAAAGAAAATGCAAACGAGGTGGAAAAGTTGCGTGAAGCCAATCACAATTATTGTTGGATATAAATATAAAAAGAAGAAAAGTAGAATAAAATAATTTACGAAAAAAGAAAAGTATAATAAAATAACATTAATCCCCAAATAAGAAAAAACAGAGAACCTATACAAGTCATCATTATCAATGGAGAAAAGGAAAGGCCACCTTCAGGCCAAAATGGAACGCGATAGGCTAAGGCTAGGCTAAGGCTATTTAGGTTTGGCTATATAACCCTCTAGCTGTTGGCCTACATAGACCTATATAAAATATAGGGGTTAGGTTGGTCCATAACCCTAATGATTTTATAGGCTATGGTAGGGTAGGGTAGGGTAGGCCTTACATAGTACATAAAAGTAAAAATTCTAATTATTTTTTATTTTTTATTTTTATTTTTATTTTTTTGTTGGGTTTGTAAAAATCCAAAATGATGTATACCTAACACTTGCCCAATAACACCCCAAATTAAATAGACCCATAAAATAAACCTGTTACCTCATATGTCAGATCAGTACCTGCACAATGCTCTCAACAATTTCCCACACCAACTAACAAAAAAAATCTAAAAATCTTTATAGAACAATATTAATACTATCACTTGGATTAATTTAATTTTTTATCAAATTAATTATGATATGAGTAATAATTAATACACCAATGAAGGGACAACCAAAATTTATGACTAGATTAAGAATCATAGCACACTTATTTATTATTATAATGATAGTCATTTTTGGTTGAATTAAGAAGATAGTACACATAATATAAACATAGAGTAAGTCATATTATGTCCTAATGACTCTTTCAAGCTTTAACTAAAGATGTATGCCCATTTTTTTCCCCCCCAAAAAAAAAAAAAAAGAAAAGAAAAGAAAAGAAAAGACATACATCCATCTATTTTTATTAATATTTATATAAAAAAAGGGCAATGTTTGCTTTATTTTTCCCTTCAATTATTAATGAAATAAATACTTATTGAAGTAAGTACAAAAAGAAAATAAGACTTGTTGAGGTATATATCGATACTGTAATAATAACTTATAAAATTTAAAGATCATTTCATAAATGTGTCGATACTATGCCCCATAGATATTTATTGCTATCCAATAAATATAACAAAAGTTTTTTCTTAAAGAAAAAAATTTAAGAAAATGTTATAGTAGGTAGGAATTTACATGCGCCATTTAATTTGTAGCTAGGAAAATGTTTATTTGATACATTATTAATTGATTTATCATTTCTTAAACAGATAATGTTATTTCCTTAAATAATGATCTAAATTTAAATCCTCTCATTTTTTAGTTGAAAAATAAATATAAATACTTTATTTTTATTTGTCTCACAATAAATATAACTATTTTACATCTATCAAATAGTTCAATATTTAGAAATGTTATTGTGGGTGACACACTAAAACAAACAT
The DNA here is from genome assembly GCF_031755915.1 of Ziziphus jujuba. Lineage (NCBI taxonomy): Eukaryota > Viridiplantae > Streptophyta > Magnoliopsida > Rosales > Rhamnaceae > Ziziphus > Ziziphus jujuba. The sequence continues at coordinate 5,809,378 of NC_083386.1, forward strand.
CTACTACCATCCAATTAACATGGTTGCATGTAACTAGTACACAATTTTACATAATAAGAGGCAATTGGACCATCATAATAATCTTCCACTAAAAAATGGGCAACATCTTCCATAATAACAAAATCGTTTCAATACTAATATTTTTCATATGTGCCAATATTTTAAAAAAATTAATAGTAATAATTAAACCCCTATATACAACAATTGTTTTTTGTTTTTTATTTTTTAGGAAGATAGACCAATTCGATAATTAAATTCAATATGTTTTACTAAAAAAAATAATAATAACAATAATAATTAAATTTAATGATATATATAATTCATGCTCCATTTATTTTTAGTTGAACTTATTTGTCTTTTATCATTTTTTTTTGTACTCCTTTCGTTGTACAAGTTGTTCACTTCCTCTTTTTAAGTGGTTAAGTGGGAGTTGCTTCGTATACTTGTAAAAGAAGAAGAAGAAGTTCCTGAATCATCATCATCAGCGCAAAACCCATCTCTCTCTCTCTCTCTCTCTCTCTCCCCCTATATATATATATATATACAGTAGTCCACCATTAAAAAGTAACAAGCTTCTCCGGCTCTAAGTAGCAGATGAGGCAAGAAATAGCCATATAGCCATGTTGGGTCTGCGAGACGTCCTGTTCATTGCTCCACAGAACCAGACCACCATTAATATTAGCTCTTCTTCTTCTGATCACAACCACCACCACCACCAAACCAATATCCCATTACCTTCTTCCACCTCTCTCGGCGTCGGACTAGGGATCTTCCCTCTCCTCACTGCAACCCCATGTGTCACAAGCCCCCCTCCACCACCACCACCTCAACCAAATCCAAATATAAACCACCCCTCCTCCTGTAACCCCGATGCCTACCATTATTGGAGCTTGAAGAAATTCCAAGAGCTCAATTCTTCAAAGCAAGATGATCATCATCATCAAAATCAATTGCTTCTTGGTCCTAACAACAATGGAGATGGTGATGGTTATGATCATGAACGGGAAGAAGAAGCACAAATGGTGGAAAGCGATGAGGGTGGGAACACTAGTTCGAGGGCCTGCAAGGATTGTGGGAACAGGGCAAAGAAGGATTGTGGGTTTAAGAGATGCAGAACTTGTTGCAAAGCACGGGGCTTCGATTGCTCCACTCACGTGAGGAGCACATGGGTTCCGGCGTCTCGCCGGCGGGAGCGTCACGAGATGATGGTTTTGGGTTCCTCCGCAGGCGGAGGTGCTGGTGGTGGTGATGGTTCGTCTGGGTCTTCTTCCGGTGTGAAAAGGCCGAGGATTTTGGTCCCTTCACAGATTGGGAACAATTCTGGGTCTCATGCATCTACCTCTAATGTTAACACTCCTAGGAGTTTTGATTTTGGTTATGCTCACCAAGGTGATTTTTCTTTTTCTGATTTTCCGAGAAAAAAAATGATATGGGTTTTGAAATATCTTAGATGTTAAAGCTTTGCTTGTTAATGGAATTTGAGAATCAGTTTCTTTGTACTGTTTTGGGTGTTTCAGAGAAGTTGGGCTTTCCTTGGAAAGTTTATACTATCTCCTTTTTTTTTTTCTCTCTCTCTCTCCAAATTAAAGTTTTCATTTTCTTTTCAATCTCAGTAGCTAGTACTAAAGTTTTCTAGTTTTTGTTGATGTACAGATGCAAGCTTTAAGCAGTCATTGCCGGGTAAAGTTCGATCATCAGCTGTTTTCAGGTGCCACAGAGTTACTGCCATCAGCAATGGTGAAGCAGAGCTTGCTTACCAGGCTACGGTCAGAATTAGTGGCCATGTTTTTAGAGGGTATCTCTATGATCATGGAGTTGATGAGAAAAGTGCATTTCCATGTATTTCAGCTCTGCATTTGGAAGGTAGTACAAGTAGAAGGAATGGAGACTCTTCTTCACCAGTTGTGAATCCATCCAGTACCCATCCTGCCTCTGCTACCTGAAGGCTGCTTAAAGGTATTGTCTAAGCCACTTCACTTGGATTCAATTTTCTTTCTTCCCCATAAATTCAAAATTAACAAAGTTAAAGGACTCATTGGCAAAATGTTGAGTATATTTAATTTTTCCAAAGAGTTAGAAATTCTTAATTCAATGTTAGTTAACATTGTTGCACTTGAGAAATCTGGCTGCTTTTGTAAAATTGAAGCTTGAAAAAATTTCCTCTTCTTGACTTGTTTGTATGGATCTGCATTTTCACTAATTGGTGTCCATCGTTATCACTTTTCGGTTCAATGCTATTCTAAGAATTGCTTTGATTTTTCTCTTTCAATGACTTGTTGGGAAGAGAAACATATTGTTTTGTGAAGTTTGAAGCTTTCATAAGCAAGCATGTTCAATGTTGCAATGTCACTATCACTATTAACTAATTGAAATAATAATAATAATGATAATAATAATAAAACATGCCATGTGAGGATGTTACTTCTCAATGTGCACTATAATGTTTGCCGCGATTTTGCTATGTGTATGGGGAAGAGAAAATCTTCACTCTTCCGCTTAGTCACAATTTGCTTGCATTCTCTGTTTGCTGAAACAGGGAAATGTTTTGGTGCTGCTTGTGCATCTGTCATCCAATTTTCGACATTTTACTCCATGTGAACGAACACAACATCTTTATGAATTGAATTGGTTCACGCAATCCTTTACATTGTACCCATGTGTCTGTAATTTCTTATTGGGAGGACAATAACAAAATTCCAAATGAGGATCCAAACTTAGGAATAGCTTATTTATTTATTTTAATCATTTGGGGATGTTTTCTTTCTCTTCCTGAAAGATTTCTACTTGCTTTTTTGGTATGTCAAAGGCAAATGGTTCTCTGTACTTGGCCAGTCTGTTAACTCTTGCCCTTTATACACTCTGTTTTTCTTATTTGAATGCCAGGTTTTCATCGGGTGGTTAGTTTATAAACTCAGTTATTAAGTATCTTTATGCTTGAAAATGCATAACCCAACTAATTATTGACTTGAAATGTGAACATGGTCAAAATTTTCATTCACACCCATCATTTGAGTCTTGTTTGGATTGTTGGAATTGGTTAAAAAGTGATTATCAATTGTAGACATGAAATTGTGGGGACATACAGGATTTTGTGTTTGAATGTTGCTGAATGTACCACTACCAACTGGTGGGAGAACAATTATGATGAAGAGAATATGGAGTCCTAACTTTTGTGGCATGATGTATTTAAGTTGTTAAGTTTCTTGTTTTGCAATTTATCAATCACACTGTTAGTTTATCATGGAGTTCTGCAGTTAACCATAATATTTAACGAACAATATTTTGTATATTTGGCAGGAGGATGAATGGGATTTTAGACCTCTCCACTTCCTTTTCCCCCTGTGCTTCACAAGTAAAAAAGAGAAACGTTATGGATTGAGATATATCAACTAAACCAGAAGCAGTCACTGTTGAATTTCTACTAGGGATTATACAAGTAGAAGGTACCTCTCTCTGGTGTCATTTTTAGTATTTTCACCGGAAAAAAATAGCATGTTCTTGAATGAGTTATAGGGTTGTGGCAACTACCGGAGACATGTCAAGCGAGCCATGGTTGATGGCTGGGTTAGTTTTCTTTTTATTTTATATTATAGAGAATACTTGTGGAAGATCTCAAGTATCTAAGAAAATGGTAGATCTTTTGGACAGGTTTTTACAATATTTGAGAAGGACAAACCGTCAAGTAGTGACATTGTTATTCCTTTATATGAGTAATTGACTTAATGGAAATATGATAGCACAATTTACTTAAAACAAGTCCACAAAAAAATTATGGTTATGATTAACATGCCTAAATCAGTAATTGATATTATGCAAAAGCATACTTTAACTTTTGTTTAATTTTATTCTTTTATTTATTTTTATTTTTTGTTGGTTTTGTTAAAAACAGACCATCACATGTTTTGATTGTATAATCTTCTTAAGTCAAACTGTACTGAATATGAAAACTATTTTCTTCACGAGGCTTATTGCACAATATTTTAACATTATTCTGCATAACTAATATCTTGGAATTATGCTTTGATTATTGATCCCATAAACTTCCAACCAAATTGAATTAATTTGGCAAAAGCGACAGTTTCCTGAATTGGTAAATATTCTCTGCTTTCACTGACATTAACTGAACCATGAATAATAATTCATTCCTATTAATTATATTCTTCAATCCAACTGGAGAAAAGCAAACCAATACCGGTCATTATTCCAAATACTTCCTTGTGGTCCAGAACTTCAAGAACATGGAAATGTAAACCCACGGAAATATAATACAGTGTTATCATAGCTACAAACAGAATAGTAAAACTGAAGTTCTGCTTCCTGACATTTTTCTAACATTGAACCTGGAGTGTTATAAAATCCCCAAAAAACAATTTAAAGAATAAAAAAACGAAAAGAAAAAAGAAAAGGGTCAGTTCCATCTTCTGTACAATTTTATTCACCACTGGAATCCCAGAAACACCCTCACCTTCTGGGGAAAAAAATTTCTTTTGATACAAAATGAATCACATACAACTGAGGTTCCCTTCTTTTGGTTATTTCCTTTACAATTTGACAAAGGCTTGTGAGTGACTTTTTGGTTACTACTTAATCTATAGCTTCTTTATGACAGATCATAAAACTATAAATTAACAACAGATTATGATGGGAAAATATTACAATCCCACATAGCAAAAGCATGTTTTTACCATGGCAGCCACATTTTTTTCCATACTCCAATGGCTATGTCAATGGCCAAAGTGGATCAGCTTCTGCTAGCAAGAACCATCATTTCGACTAGAGATCGACTATACATGGATGACCACTAGCTTTTTTGTATGTTAAAGTATTATGGATCAAAACTATACCTTCATGTCTCTTCTACAAACACTCTGAAGATAAAATCACGAAACCTTTTCGAGTACTGTTTCGGATCAACAGCAGAGATTGAAGTTGGATCGAATTGGATCGACTTGTAAGCATGTTCAAGCTTTTTGCTGATATCATAATCCTGCAATATGTCAATTATACCAAAATACAGGATGATATCATAAAGTTCTCCTGTAGGTTCTCCAACTAGCTGAGCTTCACAATCACTTCTTCTCACCGTCCTTTCAGCACGTGCTTGCATGTGAATACCTAATCTTGTGGATTCCCATCTGAAACCAAGAATCAAAGAAAGAAAAAAAAAAAAATGAAACATGAGATGCACGCTGCAGTACTCAAAACATCTTATTGTTCCAAACATTTTTTGGTTGGTAAGGGACTAATTATGATAGATGCCAAGACAGAGCATTGTTTCTAGACTCTTGAAGTTTAATGGCAAAGGAATTTTGATTAAACTTAAAATATGGAAAAATGTAATATGAATTTATGGTACCGAGAAGGGTCATAAAGAGTCTTCTCCATATCTGCTTTAGAGAGGCGAGGGCCTGCTTCGTCAGGATCTACATTTCCTGCTAGTTCAAAAAGTAATTCATCTATTCAGAAGTCCCATGCTTTTAATAAGGTGACGAATGTGAAATTCAAGATATAACAAGAAATAACCAGTTGGAGTTTGAGATCCAGAAGTGCAATCTGGAGACGTACGAGACTCCCTAAATGACGATTCTCGAAAGTGAAGACCAACCAATAGACTGTAGTCCATAATCCTTTCTTGTTCAAGAAAGTCACAATCTCTGTCCACTTGCCTGTATGAAAGGTATACTTCGAGTTATAAACAGAAAATGGACTATAAGAGAGCTTACAAACATAAAGTATACTAGGAACCAAAATTACTTCCAAATCTTCAATATTTACCTTTCAAGTTTTATTATCATAATAAAATATATTCAACTTTTGAGTTTTCATATGGTGCCTTCCTTTCTCAATAGGTGAAACTAACACTATAAGTACTCATCTATGACAAACTTGTCAAACCCTTCAAGCAGCATGTATACTATATATTACAATAAAATTTGCCGATGTTTAACACAATTCCATTTGTAGCTGTTAAAAAGCTTAACATTAAAGGATTATACAACTTTCCTATAATCTCCTACGGAAATAATCAAAATCAAGTATCATATAGAAGTGATTAAGAATGGTACACTCATTCAGACCAACCAAAAAGAAAAGAAAAGTATAGCAAGAGATTAAAAATATATACATTAAAAAGGAATTTCACCTGCAGAACTCTTGAAACCAAACCTTCTGCAACCGAAATATGTAATTGAGATCAAGGTCTTTAAGTGTTGTTGTTGCATCAATTTCTGACTCAGGTTTGTCAGTTGTACGACCATGAGATGAACCTTTTAAGTCAAAACGTCTGTGAATGGCGTAGTCGGAGCAGAATAGGTTCCCCATAATGACAAATCGCACCTGGATTTTCAATAAGTTTATGAATAGGAATCTGCTGAAACTTAAACTGAAGTTTCCATGCCACTTAACCTTACCTTCTTCTGGGAAGTCCCAGGTAGTTTTACACAATGAAGACCGTAAAATTTGGTGACTAGAGTATTCTCGAAGGATCGAACATGATTATAGTAGGCAGGAAGCATCCGTATAAAAACCTATGATCATGTAAGCCAGTAAAGTTTGGCATATTATTCAACAAAGAATGACAAAAAGTACAAGTAAAAATTGAACAACGGCATTAATTAGAGAAAATAATATAAAAATGAGAATTTTAGTATTAAGTTGGAAAAGCAAAATTCAGCAGTTACTTTAAAAATGGTTTGAGAAAGGCACAAACATGAACTTTGAGAAAGAGAAAGGGGTGAATTGTTATAGATATCTCATATTGTCAATAACCAGAAACTATGATTTGCGAAATTCAATAATTTATAACTTAAAAGTATGAGGTAATTATCCTGGTTATGGAATTCTTTAGAATTTCAGAAAACTACAAAATTGGTAAAAGGGGATTCAAATAAAATCTTTGTTTGATGGGATTCAAATAAAATCTGGAAATGAACTTAAAAACAAGATATTCATTTTCATTTGGTTGGAGGAAGCAGGAAAAGGAACTAACTTTTACTTCTGCCTTTTTCATGGTCTTAATCATGTAGCGGTCATCATTGGTCAAGTAAAAGAAGCTTCCGCTTTTTCCAGGAGATGAGAGCTCCCGAAGGGCATCATTCCCGCATATGGATAACATGTAATCAGCTGCGTCAACCTTGAACAATTTCCTGAGAGTCCTGAAAATAAAATGAACTATTGACATCTAAACGTTTTGGTGGGAACAGTAAGAGAGATATGTAATTATATAATTACTATGACAATGCATTTAGGAGATAACCTAGTTCTGCTAAAACAAACTATAGCCTCATCACTGATAGACAGTGAAAATAAAAATGTACTCTAAAAGTGTTCAATGGAGCAGAGATTTTTTGAGGCCTGACCTGAAAACCAGTGGGCAGTAATCCTTCCATCTAAAATCACATGACTGGTGAGGTGGAGTATACTTGGATCCTTCTGGTGGAAATTTTGTCCATACTTTTTCTCTGGGGTCAAAAGCTGAAGCCTTCAAATCAAGGGATGTAGCTGGAGCCGGCCGTCCCACAGAATGCCTGTGCTATGGCACTAAGATTATTTTCATGCATTTAACAGCTTACTTACGAATAAAGATTTTCATGAAATTCTACAAGGAAAATATTTGACCATACTTTTTCATAACCAATTCGTATTTGACCATATTTTTTTTTATAACCAATTCGTTTCTAGAAAGTATAATAAAATTTGCCAAATCTGGTAATGGTTTAAAAACCTTAAAGAAGACTTGATGTAAGTAGCAAACTATGTAATAATTTTTTGTATCTACGACTTTTACATGATCTAAAAGCTGTTTACAACAGATATATAATTTTGGCCCCTTTTTTCAGTCTGCCAAATTGGTCTTACAGACTTAAGCAGAGTTTGAAATAAGTATAGAAGATGTGAGAAAATATTCTGGATAAGTAGTGGGCTGCAAGCAGCTGAAATCATATAACCATAGAACAGAACAACTTCAACTTCAGATATGAAACATTGCAAAGTTTCAGAACCCATTTCACCGTATCAATTCAAAAACCATATAAAGATAAGAAGTCTTTATATATCATGCAACAGACTCATTTTTTCTGTAACTTCTACTTAAAAGGACACAAAACATTACAGGTGAAGCATGAGAAAAACCAGAGTTACTAACAAAAATGGGTGAGCACATATATTGTACGTACATATAAACTTGCAAATAGATTTGAATAATAAACTGATCCAATACAGGAAATGCTAGGTAGTAAAAGAAGAATAAGACCAGCAAAAAAAAAAAAAATCAAGAATACCTGATCCCCAGCTGAAGATTAAGCATGAGATCATAGTTCTTGTGACCCTTAGATATTGTTACCCCCTGTCTCTTCACTGGAGGTATCTTGAACGGCTGAGGCTGATGTCTGCTGCCTCTTACCGACCGTTCGGGCTCAAGATTTCCTAACCCTTCAAATCCATCAGAAGCATTATCACCAATGAAGTCCCTACTACAATTGCTCATCCTCACATCTGCTGATTTCCTCCTATTTCTCACATTCACATCATGTCCTTTCCTATATATGGCTTGTTTCTGCAAGAACTCCCCATCATTTGCGGACAGAACCTTCTGTGAAGGGAAAATATCAATCTTCTCACAAGGGCATATTTGGCAATCATTCAGTTCCACTGTGAACACCTCCTGAGGATCCCATTCCATGCTGCTCTCAGGAGACCCAGATGGATAATAAGTTCCATTCTGCTCTTTTGGGTCTTTACTCCAAATACCCACATAGAAACTCCCATCCCCCCATCTAAAAGTCCCATTCCCTTTGGGGAAATTCTCTTCCCAAGACCCATCATACCTATTCCCATTGCTCAAAATCATTGTGCCATTCCCATGGATTTTTCCATTCCTCCATTGTCCAATATAATGGTTGCCATTCTTCCATTGGTACCTTCCATGTCCATCCTGAAACCCCCTTCTCCATTCACCCTCATAGTAATCCCCATTGGGAAAGCTTTTGGTCCCTTGTCCATGCTTCAAATTCATAACCCAAGAACCCTTATAGGTAGCATTACCAGAACCTATATAAGTCCCTTTACCATCCATATACCCACTCTTGAATTCGCCTTCATAGGTAGCACCAGAAGGCCAGCTGAATTTCCCTTTGCCCATTTTTTTCCCTTTGGACCATTCACCAACATACATACATCCATCTGTCCAGAGGTACTTTCCATGGCCATGTGGTAGGCAATCTGCCCATTGGCCAGTGTAGAAATCTCCATTGGAGAAGACCTTCTCTGCATGGTAGACTTCACCAGGTTCATCATCAGCAGGGGCTACAGACATTGTTGAGAATAAACTGCTAGCCCTTTTCTTTGCTACAGCTTGTGATTTTCGCACGGTTGCTTCCCAGGCCTTCACTATGCCTCGGTATTCTTTGCTCATTCTCTCTGAGGAACCTTCTCTATCTCAACCTTCCCTACTACCTCCCAAACATTCATTCCTCTTGGTCGTTCACATTCATCCTTCAAAACCCACATATAAAAATCCGTCCTTTTATCTCTTTTCTTCCTCTCTCTCTCTCTCTCTCTCTCTCTCTCCCCCACCCAGAGACAGAAGAGAAGGGTACACAATGTGTGTAATCTTCAAACGCTAAGAAGAAGAAGAAGAAGAAGAAGAAGAAGAACAAACATTTATGCAACAAACCCACAAGGGTGGAGAGTAGAGGAAGGAATCAATAGGAAAAAACCAAACAAATAAATCATAAAGGAAAAAATCTATGTTTTGTTTTTTGTGTTTTTCTGGTTAGTCCCCTGGTTTGGTGAAATGGGTATTTCTCAGATTTTGATAAATAAAAATAATAACAACAATAAAAAAATAAAATAATAATAATAAAACAGAACTGTTAGATTGATGGGGAAAGCGAAAAGGTTGATTGGTACCAATGACTGGCTTTTCTTTATTGTTTCTGGGTTTATTTTTTTCTTTTCTTTTTCTTTTGTCTTTTGTTATTTTTCTTTCTTTTTTTGGTTGTTTGGTTTAGGTTTGAACAAAAGATTCAACAACAACAATGCTCTTTGATCCCGCATTTGGCTCCTAAAAGCACTAACAGACCATACAGTTGGAGGGGAAGACAGGAATGGTGGTGGGAGTGGTGGCGGTCGTGATAATGTCTTTTTGCCATTTTTAGTGTTTTCATTTTAGTCACTGAAAATCCCAATTTCTGTTTCTAATTTTGGACTTTGTTTTTTAGTTACAAAGACTTTGGCCTCATCTGTCTTTCTCTTCTCAGTTTTTTGCATTTATCTCCCTGTTTTTCATTGTTATTCTGTATACTCCCCCTACTCCTTTTCCACTACATATTTATTTAACCTTCTCAACACAAAAAAAAAAATAATAAAAAATAAAAAACCTGGTAGATTTTTTTTTTTTTTTAAATTATTCATCTCTCTTTTTCAACTTTATGTAGTTATCCAAATAGAAGAATCTAAATTTTCATTCTCAAATTATTACCATGATAATTCTAAGCTCTATAGATATACATAAATTTTGATTGAGTTTCTAAATTTGGACAAGAAAATAGAAATAGAGAAAAATATGTACTCTCTAAATTTGATGAAGTTATGCATTCTGTTATCTTTTTTTTTTTTTTTTAAAAAAAAAATTGATAAAAGAATCATTATGAATCAATTTCTTGAAAGTTGGAAAACATATTTTAATGACACAAGGGCAAACTGTGGGGATAAAAAGGCTAAAGGGATAAGTATATTTATGTTTAGAAAAATGTGATTGGCCAGCAACAATCAAACCATGTTACAAATTATAAGATTTATTCACCAAAAAAAAAAAAATGTTACAAATTATAAGATGAAAAAGTCTTTTACATTAAAAATTTCAAAATTCAAAGTCGGTTCCCTGGAATGATAATAAACATAAAAAGATACTTTAATTTGTTTATTATCATTTGTGACAAGTAGTTTAGTTTTTTCCTGTTGGGGGTAATATCCAGCATGATATTGTGATACTTTTATTAATATATCCAATTAATTATTTATCATATGTCAACTCATTAAGCTATCATCTTTTTTTTTTTTTCCCTTTTTCATTTTCTTTTATGTATAGCAGCTTTATCTCCAAAATAAATGTTTTTTACAAGCCCCATAAAAATATGCAGTTTTTTTATTAAAAAACTCCTAAAATTTTCCAGTAACTCATTATATAAATGAATAAATTCTAAAAATTTTCCTTGCATAGATCTAAATATCTATGCATAAATAAGTATCTTTTAGATTTGAAGCTTCACTTAGAAGCACTGGATGAAGATTAGACCTATGGCTTTGAACTAATGGACAAACTATATATATATATATATATATATATATAGAGAGGCACATCTCAAATAATGTTACATGTATTCAATGTTCGATAACCATGATAGGATTCATTTTCATAGACAAGCTAATAGCAATTGGGCAAATAAATAAAAGCAAAAAATAGGTTTTATTTATTTATTTATTTATTTTTTTTGGGGGGGTGGAATAAAAAATATAGGTTTGCTCGAACTTTTCTTCTGATACAAATCAATATTTCCTATGAAGAAAAAGTAAATATATTTCAACAGTGGATGTGTAATAATCTATCTAAGCTTTCTAATTGGAGCAATTATGTATTCCTCCCTTTTTGTTTTTTTAATGGAAAGTTTCCCTCTTTTTAAGTATGTATATATACGTTTCCCCAAAAAACAAAAAAACAAGTACGTATACATACAGTTTATATATAAGCATTAAATAAATAATTTTTATTATTATTATTTATATTCATCAATTTGCATGCAAGTTTCTTTTCTACTAAATAAGAGACAAAAGTACATCTTTTTCCAGCATCTATCTGTCTTTTTCTACAATATCTTCTCAATTTTTCAAGCACTTGACACATTTTCTTTTTCCAAAGTAATAAAACTTCTTTCATTATTTTCTATTCTTTATTTTCTATTAGTTCACCTTTTTTTTTTTTTTTTCAATATTTCATTTCCATCACATGATAGAAAAAGTCATCTACAACTTTATCGTAGATATCTTCTAGATCTAAACTTTGGTACTACTTTAATTTCAACCACTAGTCACTTCAAAGGTGGAATATTGTTACCATACTTAGAGTAAAATCAACTTTTGTGTGGACTACGAAAATTCTTTAACAATAAAAATTATTGTTAATTAAATTTTAATTATTTATATCAAATGGTTATATATAATAGGGTGATTACCTTTTTGTTACTCCGTGAACTATGCCTATAGTTGTTTTTCATCATTCAATCTTTTTTTTTTTTGCATTTTTTGTTTTTAAATTTCAATTTTTAATATATTATGTTTCTTAAATTAATTTTTAACCCTTTTTAAACGTATTTAATGCAATATACATGGCTTTGTAAGGTTGTTTGGTTTTGTAATTTTGTTTTTTTTATCATCTTGATAAGTGCACTATGTGCCCGTAATTACTACAAATTAAACTATAAAAAATTAGCTTAAAGACCAAAAAATAGATTTAGAATTGAAGTTTAATGGCCAAACTTTCAAAAAAAAATCAATCACTGGAATGCAATTATAACCTTACTTTAGAGACTAACAGCCTATACAATAGCCTATAAGTCTTCTTCAAAGCTCCTTTATTGTTTTAAACCCTTTTAATTATTACTAAACTTTTCTTTCTGTTGGACAAAGTGGAAGTGTAAGAAGATGATCTAATTCGATTCATTCTCTTCTAATATGCAAATTAAAATACTAAATTTTGAAGTTCACTACAAAACACAATAACTTAAGACAAATAATGTTAATTATTTGCAATTAACTTTTTTGGGGAAAGAAATAATAAACTAACCTTGACGGGTTAGAAAGTTACCTGAAACCCCAATTTCAAAATCGAAATATTCAAATATAGATAGTTACATCATTGACTTTTTTTTATCTAATCTTTTTTCTATCTGTTAGACATGTTTTTTTTTTTTTTTTTTTTTTTTTGATGAATCTCTGTCAGACATTCCATATGCAAACACAGTACAATGAAAGAAACAGGACACGATCTTGAACGTTTACCCCAAAAAAAAAGAAAAGAAAAAAGAAAAAAAGAACACAATCTAGAACAACTACCAAGGACCAAAGGAAAACAAAATAGCATCCTTCGAATTTTCAAAAGCTATTGTTCAAAGTGTTTGATATTCCGTTCCATCTTTCATGGTGGCCAAAAAACATTTTGTCAAAAAGTGGTCCTAAAAAATAAATTAAGAACTATATATATATATATATATTAATAAATGACGTTGAAATGTTTGGAAGGAAAAACCCAAGCCTTTTTTAACAACACCAAAGCCACATTAAACTATATATAGAAGTAGAAGAATACATTAATTTTTATCCAATATATATATATTGAAGAATCCAAATAATATAAGCATTTATAAAAATTAAAAAAAAAAAAAGAAAAAAAAAACCTCTGGGAATGTTATAGATAAGACATATTTCAAATTTAGCTTATAGTTGCATAATTTGTCTGTCTTCGTACATTCATTGTATATTTTGAGCGAGCCTCTTTTCTTTTCTTTTTGCCGCTTCTTTGTTTTTTCTTGGTCCACTACTACTTCAGCAAACGACATTAATATGGTAAACTACTCTGATTTATTTGGATAAAATCTTTTGGAGGTCCACTGTCAGAGCTATAATCTCCTTCATAACTTTTTTTTTTTTTAAAATTTTTTATTTTTTATTTTGGGCCTTTGAATATGTACATATCAGGTAATGAAACCCCATGACATTTAGCAAAAGGACGGTCATAGAAAAATGAGGTTAATTTATTTTACTTTATCTCACACAAAGAAGCATGGAAGAAATCAACACCCTAAACTTTACAAATAAGGCTTTTTACTTTAAAGCATGAGTCAAAAAAGTTGAATGCTTGACCTACACACACACACACACACACACACACACACACACACACACTAAACTTAATTTACTTTAAAGCATGAGTTAAAAAAGTTAAATGCTTGACCTACACACACGCACACACACACACTAAACTTAAGCAATAATATTACTCATGAATTCTGAATTAGTTATTGTTCTTTCATACATATTTTTGTTTTCATTCTTTTTTTTTTGGGTAATAATTTTTAAAACCAACCAAGTTTGTTCTTTAAAATAAATGAAATAATATAGAATTTATAAGAAAATGAGGTTGAAGCCTCAACTTCTCTTCCGTCGCTGACCATTTTTTAAAGTAATTTGAATTTAGAGAATGTATAGTTAAGTATTTTATTTGAAACCATTCACATTCATTAGAGGGGCATTTGTGAAAGTGACAAGAGGGGGAAAAAAAAAAAAAAAGACTGGCAATAAAGGAAAAAAAAATAGAAGAACATGGTGGAATGTGAAAAAATAAAGGGCAAAAAATGAAAAATGGAATAAATGAGCAGAGGGAAGCTGTGTCTTAGTGGGCTTCAATTAATTAGATGTGTACTACGCGTTTTGGGTGGTTTCCAAATCAGCCAATCGTGCAGGCCAATTTCATTCAGACAAGTTCAAAAAACACAAACCCCTAAATTTGTGGGACCCATAAATCCCTTGTGCCTTGTTGGATGACAGAGTGGCACGTGGCAATTTCTGGGGCAGGTAAACTCATATAGTACATGATGGTGATAATGATGATGGGGCATACTTCATATAAAAGCAAATCACCATTATTCTAATTTCCATTGCAACATTCTGTGTGCTTTGCATATCTTTATTCTTTTATTCTTTTTACTATTATTTTCTCTTGGTGACAAAATTAAATTCATATTCTAATCAATTGTAGCGTGACCATATATTTCTTGTTCACATTGTTAAGCTTGTACTAAAATACTCCACAACGACATGTTAAATTGCAAACCACTACGATTTTAATGTCTTAATTTCAACCAAAAAAAAATTTAAATATAAAAATTGATAAGAAAGTTGTATTAAGTTTTATACGTATCATGTACATGGGAGATTTGAATCCTATAAAGAACCTGTTTAAAGAACAAAAGACAAACCAAAATCAAAGAAAATTCATATCATGTAGATTTTATGCGTATATGCTAGAGAACACTAAAAATATATATATATTTTTATAAAATTTAAAAATACTTGGTCTGAGACTCTGAACCTTCTTGAAAATAATTAATGACTGTTATTTCACTACAAATTTCTTCCAATCAAAGCATCCCCACAAAAGGTATAAAGAAAAAAAAATATATATTCTAATGAAATTTATCTCGAGGAAATCCTTTTTTTTTGGTGAATTATACCAAAGGAATCTTTGGGTAATATATACCAAAGGAATCTTAGACTTCAAATCTAAAATAATTTTTTTGTCTTTCATAGCAAAATAAAGTCCAAAAATTTGATGTATTACTTGAAGGTCATAAAAATCCAACCCACCTTCATCAAAGTGAGGGACATAAGAGATTAGGAGTGGGGATAAGGAAAGAATCTTGATCTTGATCTTGATGTTGATGCATGTATCCACTCATCCAATTAACACTCAAAATAACAATGAAATTTATACTCATTAATTTCCTGCTAATAATGGTGATCATGATGTTGATAATACATACATAACCCTACTTTGTAAGGAAGTAATTCAACCTACGTGTGAGCCCTAAAGTCCTCAACTCCCAAAGTAAATGGGACCCTTGTCATAAATTTTAATTAGAATGAGTCAATTCAATGTCTAACTCATTTATTAGGAGCAAAAGAAGACAAAGAGGGATGGAATTCAAAAGTGTCCAACAAAATTACAGAAAACTTGTTGGTAATGAGGATCACAAAGCAGCAAGATGGACATCAAAATTTATGAAGATTGTCTTTGTTGATTGTGGCTTATGTTGCAGGGCGGTCTCCCTTTTAGGGAGTCTAAACTTCTCAAAAGTTGCATATAGACTAGGGTTTTGTCTCCCCCTCTTAAATCTTAAAATTTATGTGGCATAAACTTAACTTATTTAAAAGGACAACACAGGACAAGAATTTAACCTAACTTCATATGTTTCACCAACCCTAGACAACCCATGACAGTTTGTGTTTTGGTTGGAAATAATTAATGTTTGAAAATTACTACCTACACGTGTACTGCAACTTTCTATCCACGTGGGTATGTTGATCTGTATTTCTAATTTTTATATATAAATAATATTAATGCACAATAAATAGGGAAGGGACGCTAGAATGTTTAAACTGTGAAATTTATGGGTTTGTGATAGACGGCGACTAGCAAAATTTGTTGAAATTAGACTTTTGTTTTTTTTTTGTTTTTTGTTTTTTAGGCATATTTGATTCTTTTAGTCATCACCAAACTATTAGCCAAGGCTACTTTTCAAAAACAGAAGTTTCCTTTGTGAAGAGCATATCCAATCGCATGCTATTTTGGCATGTCACTATTAAAAAATAACACAACATTTCTATTTTGTTATTTTAATGGGAAATAACAAATTTTTTTTATCAAATTTAATATCAAAAATATAATTGGCAAATTTTTTTAATAGATTCCACTATCAGGAAGTTGATATGACTCAATGTTTTTTAATGGTTAAAAGAATATCTAAAGGGTCCCATACATTTTACCCTTTGTGCGATCTCTTTCTCTAGTATGGGTTTCATGATTTGGTTTAAATAAATTTAGAAATTTGAAAAATATTATTTTATAGCATTTATCATAATAATATCAAATTGATATTGATACTTATTATTAAAAAACTTATATCAATATCAAATTTTAAAAATGACAGTTGTCGTTAAAATGCTCTAATAGTCATAAAATTTTATACTACTTAGTTGCAAAGTTCATTATTATCATTATGTATTATAATTAAGATCTTTTTTTTTTTTTTGGGTAGTGCATTCAATAAATTATAAATATTTGATTCTTTATTTATTTGGAAAATTGCAAGAAAAATCAAATTAATTATTATGTATAAAAATAAATATCACTATAGCACCCATAATTTGTTATTTTTTTCAATGTTATATTATTATTATGAAAAAATATCATTATAGCTACATTACATTTTGTTTTTGTTTCAATATAACATTATCTTTTGAAACTCTTACTCATAATATTAAAATTTGACCCATTTATCTTTCTTTGACTTTAAATTTTTTTTTTTCCTAAACACTTTGAAAAACAAATAAACACACACATATGTATACATACATACTTCTTCTAAAATTGTTAAATCTTTAAAAAGCATTGGTGTAAAATCCCCTTTCTCCAATTAATAAATGAAAAAAATAACAAATTATATGTAATAATCATAATTGTCTTTATACAAATTCAAAAGTTAAAGTTGAATATATTTTAAATTAATTTTTTTCTTAAAGGAAGAAAAAAAAGTTAATTATGAGTTTGATTATATTATTTTTATTCATTTACTTTCATTATCTTTATCTTTAAAAGTGAATAAAAGAATTTTATTAAATGAATGGTAAATAAGTCAAACCTTTATTTAATCATTTAAAGATTTAAAAAATAATATTATTTTGAAATAACAGTGAAACGAAAAAATATCATACTGTATTTTCCACCATAAAAATATAATATTAAAAGAATAGCATTATAATAACATTTACCCAGATGTATATATATCCCCCATTTTAATGCCTTGGTCCATAGCTTTTTATAAATTTTGGACCATTAAAGATCCTCCTAAGATTGGTTTTACCTAGCAGTTAGGCATACCAACCATAGCTTTTTGGAAGTAGCAAACCTTCAAGATTGCAAAATCATGTGACGAAAAACGATGAATTACATTGTACGCTATTTTCCAAACCAGACAAAAGGAAGACATTAGAAAAAGCTCATGTTGATTTTGGTTTTTCTCACTCAATAAAGAAAATACATATAATAGCTCGTGACAGTCTCCACTGGTTTTCACAAAGTTTACCTAGTCAACATGTAAAATTAAATATTGTTAGATTCTACAGCTTCCACATGTGCATTAAAGTTGATGATATCAAAAAGAACAGCAAAGAAACACACACACACACACACACACATTAAATTAATTATATTTTGTTATTTTTTTTTATTTTTAAAATTTACAATTTAAAATTTTAACTTTTAAAAATAATGAGTTATATTTTTAATTTTTCAATTTCTTATACATTGATATAAACTTTATGATAAGTAGATGGGTAATAGTTTTACCTACATGACTTAAAAAAATTTTACTCTTTAATTTGTTAAGTCAACAACCAAAATGATAGGGATTAGAACCGCCAAAGTCTAAAATAATTGCTAAGTATAAAAATTGAGATTAGTGATCGCTATATATCATGCAAATAATAACAGTTATAACTTTTTTCTTTTCTTTTCTTTACATTTGTTTTTTTAAAAGACAAATTGTGAAGAACAGCATATGGTGAAATTTGCTAATTTACAATCGTAGTTATAGGTTTGTTTAATATTTATGGTTTGGTAATTGAAAGTTGGTCAAGCTATCTCTTAAAAAAATGTGTTTTTTTTTTTTTTGTTTTTTGCTTTGGCTCTTAAAAAAAATGTGATGTATTATAATTGAAGATAAATTTTAAGTAGTAGCGTACCAAACCCCACTGTTATTTTGATATATTTTTTTTGGGGTAAAATTGAATTATTTCTCAATTTAATTTAAAGCGATACGTCATAAAGAGCATGGTGTGATTTGTTCAGAGACAAAAGTCGGCGCAGTGGTGTAGTACTGCAGAGACTGTAATTCAGTATTTATTGAGTGGTGAATTTTGAGGATAAAATCTTTGGGAAAGTAGAAACAAACAGAGTTTGAGATTAGAAAGAATCAAAAAGATATGGGTGTGGTGGATAAAGCAGTTTTCCAAAAGCTGGAATAACAACAATAAAATAATGAACAAACCCTTCTCCAGCTTTCAATTCCTTCTGATTTTCTCATTTCCATCCCCTCAATATGATTGAAAGATTTTCCATCAACTTTCCCAATTTCCCATCTTGATTTACCTCTTTTCTATCTATAGATATTTATATAATATTCATCCAATTTAAAATTAGTTTGAATTATGAAAGAAAGTGTTCATGTCACTTCTTATGAATTGCACCTCCTCCTTTATAAGAAAATTTTTATCAGAGAAACAAACAAATCAACTAGAGGGACAGCGATCCCTTATAAAGAATGCTTTAGATCTTCATTTTATTTGTCTAATTTTCTATAACATTTTGGAGTATTTGCAAATTCTGGAGTGAAAACCACTATCATCCAGTTTCACATATATATCTCCCAAAAATACCTTAAAAGCTCTAATTTATAGTAGATAGCTTTGGAAGACATTTGAAGTCTACTCAAGAAGGCAGAGTTGAAGTATAAGTCTGGGTCAAAAGCTTGGTGATACATATAGAACTGTAAATATAATATACACAAATGGCCCAATTAACACAGATGGCTATAACACTCGAAGTTGGATATGCTGACCTCCTCCCTTCCAACTTTTTCTTTTTCACCAAAAAAAAAAAGAAAAATGAAAAATTCCAATATACACCAACCAACTCCGTCATATATATTTTTCTTTATATCTCCCAAAACATAAAAATAAATCTGTCCAAGAAGATAAATTACAAAAACAAAAAGTGGAATTTGCCAGCAGTGGAATCCATGCTTGAACACAAGGCCCATTTCATAACCAACCTAACCCAGTATGTAAGCCCACCTGACCCAATAGGTTTGTGAATAGCTGCCCAAATTAAGATTAGATGGGGGAATGTGAGTAGTTGTTTTGAATTTGTTGCCATATTTACATTTCATCTTCTGTAAAAGTGGAAACACCGCTGGTAATAATACAGTGTTTCAATTTAATTATAATTTGGTGGAAATGCATAATCACATATATTGTAGACTTTGTGACAACCAAAAACATCGAAAGGTGCACATGTTACATCCAATGGTGGTCTAACTATGAGTTCTCCTCACATATCAAAGTCATGTGATTCATATTGGTTTCTGTCATTCTTACAGCATTTTATAATCTCTTCAACCAGATAACTAGTTATGTGCTACAACAAATCCCTTGTCAAAATGAGTCGACAGGGCTTTTCATTTTTCTGATGACATCATGAAATATCGTTCTCATCGACAGAATTTCACTAATTTCGAACGGATGGATGGAATTCTATATTGGCCAATGGAGAAGAATGTTTTTCACTAATCTCAGCACTAGCAAGCCTTCAAACAAAAGAATATAGGACTTATTCGGTCGTTCTCAGATCTTTTGCCCGTTCAACTAGTCTCGGGTCTAGGACTCATTTGGCTGGTCGATCTGGGACTTGTTCAGCCACAAAGTTGATGTTATTTTATTGAGATGATTTTGAAAATTTTATCCAAAAACAAAAAGAAAGACATTTTGAATAAGATATAAGATATAAAATTTTGTCCTTTTCAATTAAGACACAAATCTGTTAAATTTAGTCATAAGTTAGAAAAAGAAAAGAAATAATACAAAATAAAAAAGTTGTTTTAATGAATTAAGTTCTTTGTGCAAAAAACAAACACACCCTAATGATTTAGATCTGATCCCACTTCATCAATGTTAAAAAAGGTTTCATGTTGGAGAACAGAAAATTAGATACCAGAATTAAACTACTTAAAGATTAAGTAATTTTATAGAACAATTAGCTCATCTTCTCAATGTGGAAATATATATATATATATATATATATATTGAAAATGGAAGTACAATAGTTATGATTTCTGCTAAATTTTAATTGTATAGAGATAGAATATGTTGATTTATCCACCAAAATAACAATTATCCTTATACCTAGATTAATTTAAGTCAATACTACAATCCCAAATCAAACCACTTCAGACTAAATTAGGGGAAACATTCCTCAAGGTTTCAACACCATTCCACAATTAGTTCAAGGCTTTAAAACGGGGACAACCAAAGCAAAGAAAAATAATTGAAGCTAGAATCCAACAACAAAACTATTTTTTAGAAATAATAATAAAAGAATGTAGATATCTATCTTTATAGTTAGTTTTCTATCAAGTTGACTTGATAATATTTCAGCAAAAAAATAAAAAATAAAACTTGATTAAGAGACTCCATTTTTTTTTTTTTTTCTTTTGTAAATTTGATAGGAAACTTGTTGTATTCATATAAACACAAAAAAGACGTAAGTTGTACCGACAATGGATTGTGTCCAGACACGAACCTGAAAGGCCCATTTTAAAACCAAGAGAACAAAAAGGGCCAGCACATTGACCTGTCTCTGGTTTTTGTTCGCTAAGCTTCATTAATAGCAGAAGATTTGACATTCCGAGACTCATGGTGATATTGGATGTTTTAGTATAGTGAGAGTATGAAATAATTTTTTGGGGAAGGATATCACCAAAAAATAAAAAATAAAACAATTGCAGGGAAGGAAGGGAGACAATATGGTCAAAAACAGAAATGCGAAAAAGATGGACAATTTTCATATATACTATACTTTAATATAAAAAAAAAAGGTAACTGTGACAATGTAATAGTATTAGCTAGGTATAACTTGTGAGTGCTACAATAAAATTACTCAAAAAAATGAGTCCATGACATCATAAATATTAATCATTTTCATCAATAGAATTTTAAGAATTCGAACAGAGATAGGGTTCTGAATTGGGCAATGGAGAAGACTATTTTCATTAATCTTAGCAACTAGAAAGCATTTGAGAAAAACATGGAAGAACATGGGGGCCCCGTTAAGATCATATATGCAGCTTTTACAAACAATGGCAGCAGTTTTATTAGTTCAAATATTTTGTTGGTCTTAGTGTTATTTAGGATTTAGTTTCAGAAGTTACAAGCACTTAAAATTTCTTCTTCCATGAAAAATCCTAAATGCATCACTTATCATGGCCTTAGGAAAACTTTCTACCAATAATATTTGTATGTCCCTGTCTCAATTATACTTAATAAATTATCCTTAACAAGTCAAATATATAACTATACTAGAATCCCAGACGTGACCTCTTCAGACATGAGTAGTAGGTATAGGTAACAAAATTTATCAAGGTTTTTGCTATACCACTAACAACTGGAGGCTTTTAAAACCAGACCAATTTCTAAGAGACATAAAAATAAAAAAGATTAGTCCAGTAGTTGGCAAGGAGAGTGTACAATTTCTTTGTCCACCCAAGATTAGTCCAAACGTGTATAAGTTCTCCCATACAAAAATTTTAAAAAAAGAAAAAAAAGAAAAAGAAAATTATGCTAGACTCCAAGAACAAAAATTTCATTTACTGAAACTTTTGTCTCATCACAATTATAATATATGCAGATAAATCTAACTGTTCGACAATGTTAAATCTATTTTTAGAAATAGACAATTTGAATTTTTTTTTTTTTTATTAAATATGGGCATTAACAAGGACCAAGGAAGACTTAAAATTTAGTCCTCGCACTATAATAGTTTACTTTACTTTTTTTTTTTTTGGGTCAACTATTATTTTTTGGAAGAAAGGTCGAATCTTATTTTGTGTTCATACGGCCATATGATGTACATATGTGGGACATATTTATTTAAATTTTGTTGGGACATATTTGTTTGATTTGTAGTCGCATCTATGATGTTGGTACATGGTTCTCATAGTCTTGGTCTTTAAAATATAGTTTACTAATATTAGCATAAAAAAATAATAATAGAAATTTCAAAAAAAAAAAATTGTAATTTCCAAAGAACATCTAATAACAAAATTACTTTATTTCAGTGCAAAAAGTTCTGAATTTGAAAACCCAAGCATATTAAAAAGCAAAAAAAAATAATAATAATAATATTATATACATGTCAGTATTTAATTTATTTTATTTTTGCTTGAAAATATACTTGTCAGTAATTTTTCCAATAAAAACGCTGCTCCACATATTATACATTTACCTCTTGCATTTTTATTGTTACATTACGCACTCTGGTGGTAAAAAAACAAAAGTTCCTTTTTTTCCTTTTGACCAATCACGACCTGTCATATTATTTTCCTACCTCACAAGTTGTAACACGTTGCTTTGAAAGAAAAAAAAAACAAAAAAAAAGAAGAAAAGGCCGTAAAACAGACTCTGAGAGGCAGTGACCTATAAAACATGGGGCATAAGGAGATAGAATTTAATTTTGCAGCCAAGAGTCCACGTCAACTTTTCCTTGAGTTTAGCCCTCCATCCTACCAAAATAAATAAATAAATAAATGAAATGAAATGAAGGCTACTTTTGGCGTAGTGGTACTGGAAATAAAATTGAAGTTGTGAGTTGTGACACTGACTTGTGAAACTGTGGGAACGGGTTCAATTGGAGGCTGAAAACTAATAAATTTCCTGAACTGCTACTGTACCCAGAAACACACTTCAAACTTATACATTAATGGTGATTTCTTCTTAAATCATTATTAATTACTATCATGTTTCTATTTTTGTTCTCTCTCTCTAAATCACTGTGTTTCTACTGGGATTAAGATCCCAATATTGTTATCTGGGCACTCTCTGATCGTCACCTTGTCGTTTTCCAGCGATCAAATTTCATTGAAAAATGAGAAAATTGTCATCAATGGGCTGCAGATTAACAAAGGAAAAAAAAAACCAAAAAAAAAAAAAAAAACAAAAAGTCAAGAACCAGTCTCACTTATTCCTTTAATCCTTCAATAATGGTAAAATGGAACCAAGTCAATGGTTTTAGATTTTTGATTTTTTGGTTTAAGAGGAAAAAAATCGTTTGCAAAAGAATCCTTGGGTTTGGTCCTCTTTTTGAGCTCGCCAGTGTTGGTTTTGTATGATAACCCAGGAGCGAGAAGACAAAAACAAGAAGGAGGAAGGCTACTTTCTTTGAAAAAGAGGAAAAAAAAAACAAAACAAAAGAAAAAAAAAAAAAAAAAACGCGTTTCAGTTAATGAATGGGAGGGTTCTGAATGCTCCGTGTTCCGGAAGTAGTAGGAATTCCAACCCCTCCCCTCTCCTTTTCTTTTTGTCCTTTTTCTCTTGACCCTTAATTTTGAGGTTTTTAAGGTCTCCAGTCGACCCACTTCACCTTTACTTTTCGAATATCTGTGCATGCATACAAAGACATTGACATATAATAACCATACGTTTATTTGGTCAATATGTTCGTAAATGCAATGTTTAAAATATCGAAAATATTTTGAGAATTTTATCAATATGGATAGAAATAAAATTTAAGTTTCAAATAAAAATTGATAAAATTTCTGTAATATTCATCAAAAATTTTTGATATTTTTTTTTATAATTTTTATAAAAATTTCTGTTAAAATATTCACATTAAATTTTTAATAATTTGATTAAAAAGTCTATAATTTTTATAGAAATTTTTAAAAATTTCATCAAAATTTAAAAATTTCATCAAAATTTATAAAATATCCATGAAATTTTTTATATATTTTTTTAAAAAATTCATAAATATTATTGATATTTAGTAATTTTTTTTAATCAAATTAACTTCATTGATAACTTTTTTTGACCTTTTAATTACCTTTTAAACATTTAGTGATATAAGAAAAATAAAATAAATTGAATTGAATAACATTAATAAGTTTTATTTATTGAATATTGATGAAGCAAAATGATCATGAATGGAATCTTGATGTACCAATGGATTAGAGATGTTCATTTAGATGATCATGATGGAAATTATGATCAAAATATTGCTCAACAAGTTGAAAAAAAGGGAATAAATGTTCAAAAAGTGATTGCTAAAAAAGTAAATTATAGTAATGGTGATTCGTTTCAGAAGCTTATGAGAGAGTCAACTAGAATTACTAGTGCTTCAGCTCCATCAGATGGCATAAATTCACAATTTGGGACTGTTAGTATTCATTCTAACTCAAGTGGTGATGAAGATAAATTTAATAAATTTTCTAAATTACAAGTTAGAAGGGGTAGTGGCCAAAAGGAATTATAAAGTAGAGAGGTTGGATTAAGCTCATTTACTGGTGAACAATATTATACACATGTAATACAAAATGAAGATCATGGGAGTAGAGATATAAATCAAGGAATTGGTGCTGTTGGAAAAGATTATATATGTAAAGAGAAATTTATAATGGAGTTGTTACAATAAGAAGAGGATTCGATTTCTATGAATTTTGGATCAATGAGAGTTGGAAGTCATTTTCATAATTTTTATTTGATGGATATTTATGGAATGTCATCAAATAGTAACTCATGAGTACCAACTTAAACTCAACCATCAGAGAGTAGTAGTTATGCACATAGTCAACCAATAATACAAGATGCATATGGTTGGCATATTAACAATTATATGCAAAATTATCAAAAAGATACATCTTTTCATAACTACTTATCATATTTTACATCTCAAAATCAAAATGAGGAAGAGAGCGATGGTTTTCAACAATTTAGAAGTCTTATATAATATTAAGATGACATTTATGAAATATAATGTAATTCTAATAATTGTTTTATATATTTTAGTTAATAAATAATTTTATCAAATTTGTAATTTTTAACATATTTTTATTAATGATAATTTAGCTATAGTTATTAATGCTTATTATAAATCAATTGATTAAGAAGAATATAATATCCATTCAATATTTTAGCAAGTTTTGTAATCAATTTAATAATTGATGGATTAAATAAGTTAATTCTAAAGTTTCAATAAAAATTTTTATTTTTTAAATAAATTTTCATCTTTTATATAAATTTTTATCAATATTCGATACTTTTCGATATTTTAATGGAAATTTTTGTATTTTGAACTCTCGATATTTCCATCGATACTGAACTTCTGGATAGTTAAAAATATTGGTCTCTTCTTCATTTTGATTTTGAGATATGAAATATGAGAAGTAGTTATGAAAAGATGTATCTCCTTTATAATTTTGCATATAACTGTTAATATGCTAACCATATGGATATTGCATTATTGATTGACTTTGTGCGTAACTACTACTCTCTGATGGTTAAGTTTGAGATGGTATTCATGAGTTGCTATTTGATGACATTTCAAAAATATCTATCGAATAAGGATTATGAAAATGACTTCCAACCCTCATTGATCCAAAAGTCATAGAAATCGAATCATTTTCTTATATGACATCTCCATTACAGATTTATTTTTACGTATATAGTTTTTTCTAACAGTACTAATTCCTTGACTTGCATCTCTACTTTCATTATCTTCATCTTGTGTTGCATATGTGTAATACTGTTCACTAGTAAATAGGTTTAATCCAACCTCTCAACTTGGTAATTCCCTTTAACCACTACCCCTTCTTACTTCTAATTCAAAAAATTATTGAAGTTATTTTCATCATCACTTGAGCTAGAATGACTACTAAAAATCTTAAATTATGAATGTGTACCACCTGATGGAACTGAAGCACTAATAGTTCTAGTTGAATATCTCAGAAGCTTCTGAATTAAATCACAACTACTAGAATTTACTTCTTTAACAATCATTTTTTGAACATTTATTCCCTCTTTTTTAGCTTGATGAGTAATCTTTGGATTATGATTCCCTTCATGATCATCTAAATAAACATCTCTAATCCATTGGTATATCAAGATTCCCTTCATGCTCATTTTGCTTCATCAATATTCAATAAATAAAACTTATTAATGTTATTTAATTCAATTCATTTTATTTTGCGTATCTCACTAAATGTTTGAAAGGTAATTAAAAGGTTAAAAAAAAGTTATCAATGAAGTAATTTGATTAAAAAAAATTACTAAATATCAATAATATTTATGAATTTTTTAAAAAAATATATAAAAAATTTCATGGATATTTTTTAAATTTTAATGGAAATTTTAAAAATTTCTATAAAAATTATAGATTTTTTAATCAAATTATTAAAAATTTAATGTAAATATTTTAATAGAAATTTTTATGAAAATTATAAAAAAAATATCAAAATTTTTTTTACGAATATTACAGAAATTTTATCAATTTTTATTTAAAATTTAAATTTTATTTTTATCCATATTAATAAAATTCTTAAAATATTTTCGATATTTTAAACATTGCATTTACATACATATTGACCAAATAAACGTATGGTTATTATATGTCAATGGCTTTGTATGCATGCACAGATATTCGAAAAGTAAAGGTGAAGTGGGTCGACTGGGGACCTTTAAAACCTCAAAATTAAGGGTCAAGAGAAAAAGGACAAAAAGAAAAGGAGAGGGGAGGGGTTGGAATTCCTACTACTTCCGGAACACGGAGCATTCAGAACCCTCCCATTCATTAACTGAAACGCGTTTGTTTTTTTTTCTTCCCCTCTTTTTCAAAGAAAGTGGCCTTTCTCCTTTTTGTTTTTGTCTCGTCGCTCCTGGGTTGTCATACAAAACCAACATTGGCGAGCTCAAAAAAGAGGACCAAACCCAAGGATTCTTTTATTTTTCCTTCATGATCATTTAAATAAACATTTCTAAACCTTGCTTCATCAATATTTAATAAATAAAATTTATCAATATTATTTAATTTAATTTATTTTATTTTATTTATATCACTAAATGTTTGAAAGACAAATAAAGGGTTAAAAAAAAAACTATCAATGAAATTAATTTGATAAATTTTTTTTTACTATATATCAATAATATTTATGAATTTTTTTAAAAAAATTCAAAAAATTTCACGGATAGTTTTGAAATTTGGATAGAAATTTTATGGAAATTTTAAAAAATTTCCATAGAAATTATAAATTTTTAACCAAATTATTAAAAATTCGATATAAATATTTTAATAGAAATTTCTATGGAAATTATAAAAAAAAATATTGATGAATACTATAACAATTTTATTTGTTTCCATTTGGAACCTAAATTCTGTTTCCATCCATGGAAAAATATATATATCAGCGAAATTTTTAGGATAATTTATAGTTTTTAAACTTTCTCATAAGTATTTTTTAAAAGACTCAGCAAATTTTAAATGATCCGGCAAATTTCTCTTGTAAGCCTGTAAATTTTAAATTATGTGACAAATCTCTCTCTATAAATCTTTTACTATATCTATCAAATCCATATATATATATATATATATATGTAAATATATTCAATTTGATATATCAAGGATATAAGAAAGCATGCAAATTAAGTTGTATCTTTTGGGCACGTCAAACATGATAGTACAAGTCTCCCAATATAACTTAAGCTAATAAAACTATTTACTTATCCATAATAGAAATAAATAAAAGTTCCAATTCTTATTTTTGGTCAACAAAATTATTAATTCATAGTTGATCTTATAAAAAATGCCATCTTAATATATTTTAACGTTTACTTTTAAGTTAATTGTTTCAATGATAAATACTAAGATTAATTGTTCAACTAAAAATATCAAATTACACATACGTATACATACCTCAGCTTTACATATTAGGAACCTACTACGATACCTCTGGGGTACAGTTGCCTTGCAGCCTACTCCTAGTTATTATTGTAGTACTGTTACAAAATAATTCTCCCAAAAGAAAAAAAAAAAATATATATATATATATACAAAATGGTGGCTAGAGGGCTAGATGGTGGGAATGAGATATCCAAGAAGATGAAGCTCTAGCAAACAAAGTAGCAATGGACGCTGAGTTATATGACGCTGCAATCAATGGAAGCCATGATTACTTTGCTAAGAGAGCTGACGCGGCCACAACGAATTTGAGTGGGCAGGTGACAACGGAACTAAAAAATACCTTTCTTCATGTGGCAGCAAAATCAGGGAAGCTACGGATTGAAGAAGAACAACCACATTTGGTTGGTTTTCTGTACGAGAAAAATGAGAAAGGAAACACTGCACTACATGTTGCGGCGAAATTCGGTCATTTGGAATTTGTAAGAATCCTAATGAGGGCAAGAAAGAAGGATATGGAAAGAAACATGAAGCTGCTGACCATAGTGAATCAGCAAGGGGAAACAGCTCTCCATGAAGCTGTTCGCCATAATCACTTCGATATCGTCAAATTACTCATCGAGGAAGAACCGGAATTGGTTTCACTTAAGAACCATGCGGGAGAATCTCCTCTTTTCATGGCGGTGGATAGATGCTTTTACCCAGTTGCTCTTCATATCCTTGAAAAGAACAACCCAAACTGCTCCTTTGATGGAAGGAACGGCATGAATGTCTTGCATGCAGCCGTTATTCGCTCCCAACGTATATGACTATACGACTCTTTAAGTTATTATCATTTTTTTTTTCACTTCCATTAATATTGTTCACGTATTCGTGTTCTGATGTGGATATTTGCATCTTTTTATTGTCTACCTTTCTCAATTTTTTAACTTTTTGCAGGCTGTGGAAGAAATTTTACTGTTACAGAGGTCCTTACAGAGGTCCTCTCACTTTTCTTCCAGAATCTTAATAGAATCCATAAACTTCATCGACAAACAGAGACACTCTCGCCTAAACTCCACAAACCAAAATCAGGTATGAATTTTTTTTTTAATTTTTAATTTTTATGATTATCTACTTAAAACATGTGATTCTTTCTCCAAATCCTCTCCATGTGTCATATAGACAGGGGGAAAATTAAACATACAGTACGACCCATATATATATATATATATATAAAAGAGATGTTGGCAGGCATACAACTCAAACTTTGTTGAGGTCCATATAGAACGCTAAAATTATTTTTTCTAACATTATACATCCTAAATTTTTATTTTACTTAACATTATTGGTTATCCTATTAAAAATGTATAAAAAAATAATCACATATCACTCATGTATTTGTCAAATAAAGTTAAATCAGATAATTTTACAGCTTCATGTGCCTCTCGTATATGTGATCATTCATAAATTGAGCTCTTGAGATTGGGAAAAAATGAAAGTTTGAGGCACCAAGTTAGTTCTAAATCCTGCCTTACTTTACTGATTACTATAAAAAAGCAAATAGGTGTAGAAAGAGCCAAGGAAGGTCTTGCGGTTGATGACGTATCTAGTGGTGCGGATCCTACAGCTTACTTAGTTCTTATTGTTGTTGACAAAAGAGAATTGTCCTCTTTTTTATTTATTTATTTATTTTTTCGGGTTTTTTTTGGGTATTATTGATGAATGAAGCTTAGTTCTCAATCTCCTCGAAACACAGTGCAAAAACCCACCATCTAAATCATCTTACTTTCCAAATTGATTGAGAAAACTATATAAGAAAATGAAAAAGAAAAAAATGGTGCATCTTTAGTTTTGACAGGGCCCGATGAAATCCAAACTTAAAAATTATTGCGTCCCCTCTCTTATAACTCTCTCTGTGCCTCTCTCCTCTTTCTCTATCTTGTCTCTGTTCCTTTTCTTTTTTTTTTTTAGTGTACTCTCTCTCGTGATATTTCTTTCAGCAAGCAAAACTTTATTTTAGCAATATAGAGGAGCTTTTTTCTATGGACTTTCTTCAAAGAACTTCAAATTTTTGGATTTTTTTTCTTGTGTTTATTAACAATAAAAACAATAGAAAGTGTTTTTGAGAGGAATCTATTTTTTTTTCCCCTTTTTTTCTTCTTTTTTCTTTCACTTTTTTTCCTCTACATTTTTTAAACTCCAGATAGAACTTAAAAAATTGTAAAATTATTTAATTTAATCTTATTTGACAAATAGGTGCGTGATGCATAATTATTCTGTTATGAATTTTTAACAAATAAATCAAACATGCATGTAAAATGGAAATTTGAGGCACAAAATGCTAGAAAAAACAATTTATGGTACAACATATCAATTTCAACAAAGTTTAAAATGTATGCTTGCCAATATCTCAATATATAATTGGATGAAATTAGTATAAAAGAGTAATAGCTTTGTTCCTGCATTGCCGACAAAAATGTTTATTTTCAGCGATGGGATGACATAGGTTTTACACCGAGGGCTTGTGGTTCGGGCATTCACAAGGAACAATATATATATATATATATATATATTATATTTTTAGTATTATTGCCTCTTGACATTTTTGTACTGCAGTATATGTTTTTCCAAACATTTTTGTTCTGCAGTACATATATTTTTTAACATTTTTAAAAAATATATTTTAAAAATTATTTTATTCATTAATTCCACTTTAGTTAACTAATTTCGTGAGAGCATTTTAGGCCTTCATTTATCATGAAATTCACATTTGATTGAGTTAAAAAAAAAAAAAAAAAAAAAAAAAAAAAAAAAAAAAAAAAAACGAAAAGACCAAACTAACGGAAGAGACTAACAGCCACCTTGTATGACGCGCACATGACTAGTACTAGAATGCAATTATACCAAATTAGAGATGCATGCTAAAGTGAAAAAGTGAAAGAGTGCAAAACACTTTTAAAGATACTTAAAGTGCTTATAAAATGTATTGAAACTTTATATTAATAAAAATATATAAATTAATTAATATAAATTTAAAATGTGTAAATCAAGAGTGTTTTTCATATTATTTCTTTCTTGCTGAAAATAAACTAAATTTCATAAACATATTTAAAAGAGAACTATTATTCATTTAATAAATTGGTTAAATATTAAAAAAAGGAAATATAATTTTTCCTAAAATGAAAATAATAACCTGTACATATTATAGAGATTCAAAATAAAATAATAAAAGGCATCCAAAAAAAGTGATTAATTAATTTTTACAAATAATGTAATTTTTTTGGAAAAGTAAGTTTTTTATTAAAAAAATACATATTTTATATAAAAAAATACACATCTAATGTTTGGTTGGATTAAATGGTGAGTTTTTAGATTTTATTTTGGTTTTAAGTTTTTTTAGTTTCCTAATCTATTTTATTAAATTTAATTGGCAAAAATGGAGAAAAAAAAAAAAACATTACAAGGTACTGAAGAATAATTTTGGAAGGTTTTTATTAATTTTAATGGATTTAAACTAATTTATAATAATTTTAAAAATAAAAGATATCGAAGTGTTAAAAAAAATTATACAACCTTCTAAATGAAATAATATGATTTTCAAAGGTACTAAGACACTTTTATCGCTCCCTTTTTTTTTTTTTTTCTTCGTAGAATACGAATTAAAGTAAAAGGCATTTTGGTATCTTATACTTAAATTTTTTTTTTTTAAGGCTTTGCATGTTAGAATCCTCTATTTTAGATAATTATCTTTTAACATTCAAATGTAAATTACCTAAGCCTGCGAATTCAATTTTGTGGGACTTTTCACTCACATTTTTTTTTCCCTATCAATAACGATTTACAAAATTCTTAGAGTCATAAATTTGGACTACCCTAGTTCATGTAAAGCTAAAGTTAAATAGGACTAAAATATAACAAATTGTAAACAAATTAAGATTTAAATTGTAACATTTTAAAAATGAAAGCCTAAAATGAATTTTTTGCAACATTGGAAAATACCAAATTGTGTATTTTTTTTAAAATAATATTGTCAGTAGACTTGCAGGTGTTGATTATTAGTACATTCCACAATACAATCAAATTATCATTCAAATCATCTTATATATATCTTCCTTAGCTAATCCTTAACATTTTATCGGTTCCTCTCTCTCCCCCCCTCTCTCTATATATATATAGATATAGATTTTGTGTATGAGGTGCTGAAGAAAGTAAACTCTTCAATACTCGAAAAAGCCGATGATTTTGGGTGGACTTCTCTCCACTATGCCGCACACTTTGGGAATGCGAAACTTGTTGAACTATTTTTGAAGCAGGATGGTAATGTCAATAGGTCTCTTGCTTCCAAAAAGAACAAGCAAGGTATGTCTTCCCTTCACATTGCAGCCAAAAAAGGACACGTTGATGTAATTAGAACACTAATCAAAGAATGTCCAGAAATTTGTGAGTTGTTTGACAACAAAAACAGGACGGCTCTTCATGTTGCTGTGGAAAGTAGCGAGGCAGAAGCGGTGAAATTCTTCCTACGGTCATTGACATTTCTGGATCTTATAAATGAGAAAGATAATAAAGGAAATACAGCTTTGCATCTAGCAGCTGCCTCTACTAGAGCAGATTTCAAAATTCTAGCAATGCTGGCAAATGACTCAAAAATTGACAAAGAGGCTACAAATAACAACGGGATGACATTTTATGACATCGTTCTATCAAACAAGCAACTAAAGGATAAAGAACTTGTAAGTTTCTGGCACTGACACATTGAATATTTAACTGTTATATATGAATGATTGCCTTACATCTCTACCTGGTTTTGGAATTTGGTGTTGCAAACATTGTTTTCTAAAAAAATTATACACTTAAAGGTATATTATTATTTTAACTTATTTTTAACAGAAACTCAAGGCCTTCATGGAAAAGTTATTTTTGAGGGAACATACTTCTAACTATAAACCATGACACCGCATTTTGTCATCTCTCACATGAGTTGAAAAACAACAAGGTTTCTTTTTTTTTTTTTTTTTTTTTTTTTTTCATGCCTCATACATACACACACACAGACATATATATATATATATATATATATCAACATCATGCAAATTAATTACGTCTCCAGGTGGAACTAGTAATGCTGAAGTTTGAAGTAGGTACTGGTCTGCCGAGTTTGGAACAAAAGTTCATCAGAGAAGAAACTAAAGAAGCAGAGATTAATAATGTTAATCATGAGGCAGAAATAGATGGACAAGTTGATGAAGAAGAAGAGAAAGAGAAACCTAATGGAGAAGATGTGCAAAAAAAACATGTAGCATCACACAAGAAGAAGCATAATCCACAACTGAAGCAAGCAGTCAAGGATGCTGCCATGATCAATCTAATGATAGCAACATTCATAGCTACTGCAACTTTCACGGCCGCTTTCACACTGCCTGGCGGATACGACAAAGATGGCTTAGCAGTTTCGAGCAGCAGAGCAGACTTTCAAAGGTTTCTGTTTTGTGATAAAGTGGCTTTTGCTTGCTCCACTGCTTCCATGTTAATCCACTTTGTTGTACCCGTCCTTGGAGCTTTGGCAGTCCCTCTATACCCAATGTCTTGGATAACGTTATTAACGGGAACATCTCTTGTTTTTATGGTGATTGCTTTTGACCAAGGCATAAGAGCAATATTCCCAGAACATTCAGCACGAAATCCATTTCCTATTCTGCCAATGGTTGTTCTCATCTTTATGGCTGTTATGGGGACATCAATAATTATATTTTTAATGCCCAGAATACTCCGCAAGATTCTGCCTCAAATCAATGCTAGAAGTCGTTTCGGACTCTGGAGTGGTTGAGAGTTGACACCGAGACATAATTACATTTTATATTATTTTTTAGTATTTGGTATCATTTTATCTCATAAGTTGGTAGTCGTAGATGGATGCTTTCAAAATGCTGTTTGAAATTTACTTACCTGGTGTACATTTCTTATATGATGTGTTTTTTTTTTTTTTTCTTTTTTGGAGAGAATTTTATGTAACAAGTAGACTGAGGATGAAATTTGCAGATCGACCTCATCATGGTCATGGTTGTTGAGAGTGAGGGAGAAGAGGACATGTGTTAGAAAACTCAAACTAATTAGGTTTCAAGATTGTCATACTGTATCTGCCATTTTCCGCTAATCCTTAACAATTGGTCAATTCCTATGAAGATTTTGTGAGCAAAGTACTACAGAAACACTTTCAAAATGAAGCATCACTACCTTTGACTACCAAAATCGACTTGCATATCTATAATCCCATCGTAAATCATAATTTTATGCAGTTTATTTTGAAAAGTTATTGTTAATAAAACATGAAATATGCTGGTACATACACAAGACAGAAAATGAATAAAGACTATTAAGGAATTGTTCTATAAAAAAACATTCATATATCATGTCTTCATATCTTAATCCATGAATATACAAAGCTATTTATACTAGAAACATAATTTTCTAAAACTATGAATATAGACTAGAACAATAAATACATATCAAACTCCTAAGAGACAAGTACAAGAATACATGCATCTGTGACAAGTACATGAATACATGCATCTGTGACAAGTATAATTAAATCCTTAAATAAATAAACCTTATCTTCAAGATACATGAAATAATTCTCAATTAATATTCTCCTCCTTGGGAATTGTTTCATGTACCCCCAACATATTTCTCATATGCTCAAACTTTGCCTTTTGAAGACTTTTGGTTAAAACATCTGCTACTTGAGCTTCAGAAGGACAATAATTCAACTTGATTTCTTCATTAGCCACCATCTCCCTTATAACATGAAACTTGACTCTAGTATGCTTGGCAATGCCATGAAGAACTGGATTTTTAGCAAGAGAAATGGCAGATTTGTTGTCCACATTAATGACCATAGGTGAACTAACATTTATGCCCAAATCTGAAAGTATTTTCTGAATCCAGATTGCTTGATTTGCTGCAGAGACAGCAGCAACATATTCTGCTTCAGCAGAGGATTGAGCAACAACTTCTTGTTTCTTTGAGCACCAAGAAAACACACCATTTCCAAGAGTGAATACATAACCTGAAGTACTTTTGCCGTCATCTTCATTTCCAGCCCGATCTGAGTCCGAAAAACCCATTAATTCACTTGAGCATTTTGAACTGAACCATAACCCATACTTGGCAGTCCCTTTCACATATCTCAGGATTCTTTTAGCACATCTAAGATGTTTCTCACATGGTTCATGCATAAATCTTGATAAATAGCTCACAGAAAACATAATATCAGGTCTGGTGTGTGTGAGGAACAAAAGACCTCCAATGATACTCCTAAACATGGTAGCATCTACTTTTTCACCTGTATCATTTTTTGACAGCTTCTCATTGCAGGCCATTGGTGTAGAAACTGGTTTGCAATCTTTCATCTTCCATTTCTTCGACAAATCTTTGGCATACTTAGATTGAGACATTAAAATACCTGTATCTTTCTATGATTTCCATGCCAAGAAAGTAGTGCATGATACCAAGATCTGACATTTCAAATTGCTTCTGCATTTCCATTTTGAATTTCTGAATTCCATCCTTGTCATCACCTGTTACTAACAAATCATCAACATACATAGAGAGAACAAGAGTTGAACCTTTCTTGACATATAATGTTGCCTCATTTGGACTCCTTTGAAAACCACATTTACTTAAATAAGCATCAATTTTTCCATACCAGGCTCTTGGAGCCTGTTTCAGTCCATACAAAGCTTTATTGAGCTTTAAAACTTTATCACCTTCAATCTTAGTTGGAAAACCTTGAGGAATGTCAACGTAAATATCCTCTTTCAACTCACCATTCAGAAATGCTGATTTAACATCTAAATGATAAATTTTCCAGCCAAATTTTGCAGCCAAAGCCACCAGCAGTCTAACTGTATCTTGTCTGGCTACAGGAGCAAATGTTTCTCCATAATCCAAACCAGCTTTTTGAGCATATCCCTTTACAACTAATCTAGCTTTCAGTTTGTTGACTGAACCATCCGGGTTTCTCTTCACCTTGTAAATCCATTTTAGACCAATTGGCTTTCTTCCTTTAGGTTTGCTCACAAGATTCCAAGTTTGGTTCTTGTTAATTATAAACAACTCCTCCTCCATAGCTTGAACCCATCTAGGATCTTGTGATGCCTCTTCATATGAATCTGGTTCAGAGATAGCTAGATTGCAGCTCTCATATATATCAGCAATACTTCTGGTTCTTGGCTTCAATGGTTCATCTTCATCATCATCATCAAATTCATCTTTGTTATTTTGCTGTTGTTCCTTTAACTCTAGATAAGGTTCAGGAATAATATTTTCTTGTTTCTTTAATTTTTTCTCAGCAAAATCCCAATATGTTCCTTCATCAATTAACACATCTCTGCTGATAAGAACCTTTCCTTCTTGAATATCATAAACTTTGTAACCTTTGGTCATAGGAACATAGCCTAGGAAAATCCCAAGTCATGACTTTTGATCTAATTTGGATCTCTTGGGTGCTGGCACATGGATATAACATCCAGAACCAAAGATTTTCACATGCTTTACTGAAGGTTTATGACCTGTCCATGCTTCAATGGATGTGACTTCCTTCAAGGCTGAAGTAGGAAGTCTATTCATGAGATATACTGCTGTGTAGGATGCTTCAGCCCAGAATTCATTTGGAAGCTTCTTCTCACCTATCATACATCTTACCATCTCCATGACAACTCTATTCTTTCTCTCCACAACACCATTCTGTTGTGGGGTGTACAGCGTTGTGAGTTGATGAGAAATACCATACTTATTGCAAAAATGTTTGAATTCCTTAGAGTTGAACTCAAGACCATTGTCTGTTCTGAGAGCCTTGATTTTGCTGTCTATTTGAGCTTCAACCATCCTCTTGAACTTCTTAAAAACATCAAAAACATGTGACTTACTTTTGATGAAATAAATCCAGGTCATACGGGTATAATCATCCACAAACAGAACAAAGTATTTGTTCTTGTTCAAGGATTCTTCCTTCATGGGACCACAAAGGTCACTATGAATAAGCTCAAGCTTGCTCTTTGCTCTCCATGTTGCTTCAGCAGGAAATGGAATTCTATGCTGCTTTCCCATTTGGCAGACTCCACATATTTCATTTGGAATTATCACTTCTGGCATATTTCTGGCCATACCTTCCTTACATAGTTTAGATAGAGCATTATAGTGAAAATGTCCAAATCTAGAGTGCCATAGCTTGGATTCATCAAGAGCTACATTACATGCATCTTCTTTTTGAATATTAAGATTCAACATGAAAGTCTTGTTAACCATGGGCAGTCTTGTAGTTAAAGAGCCTTTCTTATCATAAATATAACATGAATTTCTTTTAAATAAAATGGAATAGCCATTCAATATCATTTGAGGAACACTTAGGAGATTATGAGAGAGAGAGGGGACATAAAGAACCTGTTTGATAAGTCTTGGTCCAGACTTGGTTTGAATCAAAACAGTTCCCCTTCCAGCAGCCTCTACAACTTGTCCATTTCCAATTCTTATCTTAAGTTTGATAGATTTGTCTATAAGCTTTGAATTAGACTCTCCTCCTTAGCCATGTGACTTGTGCATCCACTATCAACCAGCCATGTATGTAAATCGGATTCGAGTAATTGAGAGGCAAGAAATACATACTCTTCAGATTCTTCTTCTTTTTCTTCTTCTGTGACATTTGCTTGTTGAGATGTCCCTCCTTTGCCTTGTGCATTTTTCAGTCTGCAATTTCTTTCAAAATGACCCACCTTTTTGCAGAACCTGCAATGAATGGGAGGCTTGCCTTTATATCTGCAATCGTCCTCCTTGTGATTTGTTCTGGTACAATGTTTGCATGGTGGAAAACTTGGCTTTTGGTCTGAATTTACAGAAATCGGCACACCCTTTCCTTTGTCTGAACTTCTTTTCGTAGGTTTCTTGCCATCTTTTTTGCTTTGCTTATTTTTGTGTCTTGCTTCGAATGCTCCTTCAAGATTATCTTCATCATCTCTTATGCTTAGCCTTTTTTCAAAGGCATAAAGCCTACTAATCAGTTCTGAAATACCAAGAGTTTTAGGATCAACAGACTCTTCAATGGTTGAAATCTTTGACTCATACTTTGTTGGTAGGCTGACAAAGAGTTTTTCAATAATATTTTCATCTGGAAAATCTTGACCAAGAAATCTAATCTTGTTTACCACATCAAGGAGCCTTGAAGCATATTCTTTAACATTTTCTCCTTCCTTCATTTTCATGAGATCAAACTCCCTCTTCAAGGTTCTTAAATTGACAGACTTGACTTGGTTATTACCTTCAAATTCCAGCTTCAATTTGTTCCACACTTCTTGTGGAGACTTAATATTAATAATCCTTGTAAAGACTTCATTTGTGACAGCTTGATGAATGCAGGTCAAAGCTTTTGGCTTCCTTTGGATTAGCTCTTCATGTCTTTTAAACTGAATAAGAGTGGGATTATCAGGTAGAGGAGGAGGATTAGTGTCTTGCTCTACCACTTCCCACAAATTGAGAGCTTCAAGATAGGCTTGCATCTTGAAAGCCCATAAATGATAATTGCTTCCATCAAACTTTGGAGGACCAGAACCAATCTGCTCACTTGAAGACATGCTTGACAGATCCCTCAAGAATCTAGCTCTGATACCACTTGTTAATAAAACATGAAATATGCTGGTACATACACCAGACAGAAAATGAATAAAGACTATTAAGGAATTGTTCTATAAAAAAACATTCATATATCATGTCTTCATATCTTAATCCATGAATATACAAAGCTATTTATACTAGAAACATAATTTTCTAAAACTATGAATATAGACTAGAACAATAAATACATATCAAACTCCTAAGAGACAAGTACAAGAATACATGCATCTGTGACAAGTACATGAATACATGCATCTGTGACAAGTATAATTAAATCCTTAAATAAATAAACCTTATCTTCAAGATACATGGAATAATTCTCAATTAACAGTTATATACTCACAAAGTAAAACTTCCCAAAATACATATGCTTAATAAAGAAAAGAACAACCTATTTATACGTAACATATAGAGGGACTGTAAATAATTACGTTAATGATTGATTAGAACTAACTACTCAAAGAAACAAACGGGACAAGTGCAATTGAATAAATCATTCTTATGGATAGAATTTCAAGAAATTTCTATGGAAGGAATTCTAAATTGCGCAATCAAGAAGACAATTTTCACTAATCTTAGCACTACAAAGCTTCTGAGAAAACATGGAAGAAAATGAAGTCTTCAAACTTACAAAGAGAAGCACAATGGTGAAAAGAATAGATATATAACAAAAGAATATATAATGTCATATATATATTCCTTTAATTTTTAATCCATAGCATTCACACGAGATAGAGCCTGAAACACATTGATCTTTCTATCTACAAATCACACATTAATTTCATCATTTACCTTTGAGCCGCAAAGTAAATGCTTGCAAGGCTAGAAGAAGTTCCTTTAACTTTTCCTTGACTGCTTCATCAATCAAGTTACCATCCCTGTCAAACTTTGCTGGAGTTTGGTAAGCATTCACAAAAATCTCAGGTTTGTTGATGAAATAAAGATCAATATGAACTCCAATTTGGCGAAGATGATATTGTGCTCCTCCGGCACTAAGATCATATGCAGCTGTTACAACTGCAGCAGCTTTATCAGCCCAAACATTTGGCGGTCTTGAGGCCCAGTCAATTGCAT
This sequence comes from Ziziphus jujuba, assembly GCF_031755915.1. Lineage (NCBI taxonomy): Eukaryota > Viridiplantae > Streptophyta > Magnoliopsida > Rosales > Rhamnaceae > Ziziphus > Ziziphus jujuba. The sequence continues at coordinate 5,849,429 of NC_083386.1, forward strand.
TCTTCAGCGGTGCTGGCACAGTAGGGAGGAAAAATGTTTTAGAATGTAGAAGCAGAGGTACTAGCAAGCACCAAATTTCTTGTCAAAATAAAAAAATCCCAAATCCATATACATCAAGTCATATTAAATGATTTAGATGAGATCCCACTTCATCAATGTAGGAAAATTTAATCTCAGAGAATAGAATATTAAATACCGGAATTAAACTAGTTAAATATGTGTAATATTATAGAACAATAAGCTCTATCATCTTCACAATTTGGAACAAAAAATATTGAAACACGGAAGTAACAGTTGTGATTTCTGCTACCTTTTAATTATATATAGATACTAAAAGTTCCTATGTTGATTTGTCCACTAAAGTAACAACTATCCTTATACCTAGCTTAATTAAGTCTAGAGTAGTCCCAGATCAAACCTCTTCAGTTAATTAAGTCAACTATCCTTTTAATTATACATATCTACTTAATTAAAAAAAAAATAAAAAAAATCCAAACTTAAATGCAAGCGAGCTTGCACATTGAATAATCATAATCGAAGTAGCAATGTCCGGCGGGCCGCCACGGTCACCGGCAACCGTCGCCGGCGGCGACGCGTGCGGTGGCCGTTGGCTGTGAAATTTTGCAGACTTATAGATCTTGAGGAGAGCAACCCAACGGGACCGGCGGTGAGCAAAACAGAGGTTGGACGGCGGAGAAATCACCGTTTGAAGATTTCCGGCCCCTCGCCGGAAAATGCTCCGATCCCGGCGCGTCGGTGGTCCGATGGTCGTGATTTTTGGTGGGTAGGCCGGACTTGAGGAGAGGATCAAGGCTAGCTGGCGCGTGTACTGTATATCGGTCGGAACAGGGTCGATTCGCGGTGGTCGGCGGTGGAGGGGTAAAAGTCGCCGCCAAACTTCGGAGGTCCGATCCGGGCACGTCCGGCGGCCGTTCGCCGTGAAACTTGGAGGTTTTGCCGGAAATGAGGTGGGCAACTTGGCTGGCCGGCATGTGTACAGTAACTCGGCCAAAAAGTTTGAAAATTACCGGAGGCCGATGACTCTCTCTCTCTCTCCTCTCTCTCTTTCTCTCTCCTCTCTCTCTTCCCCGAGAGTTTTAACAAATAAAACCCCTGCGTGATACTGTTCATGCCATGTGGACCAATCAGAAGCTGACACGTGGCATTACTGTGCACTTAAGCCAGATATATTAAATAATACGGTACCCGATGAATTTCAAACGTCCGTAACTTTTTAACCAAATGTCCGATTTAAGCGTGCCGCTAGTCTATGAACTCGTATCGCCGAGTACTTTACAACCATACAAGAGTCAACTCAAAATTACATCACAAGAAAAAGTCAACTCCCAGCACCTTTTGGACAGTTTGCACTTCAACTTGTTTCGCCCATAACTTTCAAACCGTAGCTCCGTTTTCGACGTGCTACTAGTCTACGAACTCAGGGCGTCATACACTTCGCCACGGTACCCTGGTCAACTCGAAATTCCCACAGAGTCAAAAAGTCAACTTTTGACCCCTTGATCAACGGTCAACGGTCAACCTCGGTCAACGTGCACAGATTCCGGTGCGATTTGGGACGGGTTGTTAAAACAATATCATTATAGCTCCATTACTTTTTGTTTTTGTTTTTGTTTTTTTTTTTTTAAATATAACATTATCTTTTAAAACTCTTACTCATAGAATTATAATTTGATCCATTTACCTTTTCTTTGACCCTTTTTAAAAATAAAATAAAATTATAAACACTTTGAAAAACAAACAAACAACCAAACAGACACATAAACACACATACATACTTCTTCTAAAACTGTTAAATCTTTAAAAAGCATTGGTGTTAAAATCCCCAATTAATAAATGAAAAGACAACAACTTATATGTAATAATCATAATTGCCTTTATACAAATTCAAAAGTTAAAGCTTAATACATTTTAAATTATCTTGTAAAGGAGGAAAAAAAAAAGTTAATTATGAATTTATATATTATTTTATCCATTAACTTTCATTATTTTTATCTTTAAAAATGGATAAAAGAATTTCATTAAATGAATGGTGATAAGTCAAACCTTAACTTAATTATTAAAAGATTTAAAAATAATGCTATTTTAAAATAGTAGTGGAACGTGAAAATGTCATAATATATTTTTCACCATAAAAATATAATATTTAAAAAATAGCGTTATAATAACATTTACTCAAATGTGTATATATCCTCCATTTTAATGCCTTGGTCCATAGCTTTTTATAACTTTTGGACCATTAAAGATTAGATCCTCGTAAGATTGGTTTTATGTAGCAGTTAGGCATACCAACCATAGCTTTTTGTAAGTAGCAATCCTTCAAGATTGCAAAATCGTGGGACCAAAAACGATAAATTACATTGTATGCTATTTTCCAAACCAGAGAAAAAGAAGACATTAGAAAAAGGTCATGTTGAATTTTTTTTTCCCCCTCAATAAAGAAAATACATATAACAGCTCGTGACAATCTCCACTGGTTTTCACAAAATTTACCTAGTTACCAAGTAAAATTAATTATTGTTAGATCTGAGAGCTTCGATATGTGCACTAAAGTTGATGAGAAAAAGAACAGCAAATAAACACACACACACACACACACACAGATGTACATATACGTATACGCACATAATTAATTTTGTAAATTATATACATTTTGATATTTTTTTATTTTTATAATTTTATAATTTAAATTTTTAACTTTTAAAAATAATGATTTATATTTTTAATTTTTTTTGAATTTGTTATTGAACATTGTGATAAATAGATGGGTAATAGTTTTATCTACATGACTTAAAAATTTTTACTCTCTAATTTATTAAGTCAACAAACAAAATCATAAGGATTAGAACCGCCAAAGTCTAAAATATTTGCTAATTATAAAAATTGAGATTAGCGATTGTTATGTATCATGCAAATAATAACAGTTATAACTCTTTCTTTTCTTTTTTTTTGAAAGAGAAATAGTGAAGAGTAGCATATGGTGAAATTTGCTAATTTACAATCGTAGTTATATGTTTGTTTAATATTTATGTTTGATAATTGAAAGTTGGTCAAGCTATCTCTTAAAAAAATGTGATGCATTATTATCGAAGATAAAGTTTAATTAGTAGCGTACCAAACCCCACTGTTATTTTGATTTTTTTCTTTTGGTAAAATTGAATTATTTCGCAATTTAATTTAAAGCGATATGTCATAAAGAGTAAAAAAAGCATGGTATGATTGGCTCAGAGAAAAAAGTCGGTGCAGTGGTGTAGTACTGCAGAGACTGTATTTCAGTATTTATTGAGTAGTAAATTTGGAGGATTAAATCTTTGGGAAAGCAGAAACGGAGTTTGAGAGTAGAAAGAATAAAAAAGACACGGGTGTGGTGAATAAAGCAGTTTTCAAAAGCTGGAATAACAACAATAAAATAATAAACAACCCCTTTTTCAGCTTTCAATTCCTTCTGATTTTCTCATCTCCATCCCCTCAATATGATTGAAAGATTTTCCATCAACTTTCCCAATTTCCCATCTTGATCTGCTTCTTTCTATCTATAGATATTTATATAATATTCATCCAATTTAAAATCAGTTTGAATTATAAAAGTAAGTGATCATGTCAATTCTTATGAATTGCACCTCCTCCCTTATAAAAGCAATTTTTATTAAAAAAAAATCATTTTATCTAAGATAGTTTTTTAAGAAATTTTGGAAAATCGTACACAAAGAAACAAACAAATCAACTAGAGGGACAGCAATCTCTTGTAAAGAATGCTTAAATCTTCATTTTATTTGTTTAATTTTATAAAATTTAGGAGGATTTGCAAATTCTGGAGTGAAAACCACTATCATCCACTCTCACATTCTTAACCCAAAAAAAAGAAAAAGAAAAAAGTCTCACATATGTATCTCCCAGAAATACCTTAGAAGCTCTAATTTATAAGACTCAGTGCGAACAGATAGCTTTGTAAGTTGTTTGAGGTCTAATCAAGAAGGCAGAGTTGAAGTACAAATCTGGGTCAAAGTCTTTGGTGCTTATACATATAGAACTATAAATATAAATATACACAAATGGCCCAATTAACACGGATGGGTATAACACTTGTCGGATATGACCTCTGTCCTTTCCAACTTCTTCTTCTTCCAAAAAAAAAAAAAAATTTGGTACCTCAAGTACACATAACATAACTTTTTTGACATTTCTGGATGTCAATGCTTATCTCCAGTCTCCACCAAGATGTTCTGGTGCTTTCTTGAGTGTTCCATTTATTTGTAAACAAAATTAGATATTATTAAAAAAAATAAAAATAAAATAAAATGAAAAAAGAAGGTAGATTTTACAAATCAAACTAGCTTCTTGAGTCACCGATGGGCCATCTTACGAAGTTTCATTTCTTCAAGGGCGGCATTCAAATCCACGCAAGGAGAACCACCTTATTCAATGGCTCTTTTTGCCACTTCCCTAAGTGCCTTGACTCTGTTTCTGATTTCCTCTCCTTCTTCAGCTACCATAATCTTCCTCACACCCTTCTATCTCTTCCTTCTTCACACTAACCCCTTCAAAGCCACCTCATTTTTTAGCACTAACACCAACCCCAATTCCTGTAGGAATCCAATCTTCTTCACAAATCCTCCCACAGTTTCATGAATAAGAATCTTCGCTTGGCGTGGAATCCCTCTTAGTCCTTTTCCTTCCATTCTCTTCTCAAATCCTTTAGGAATCCAATCTTCTGCATCATGTTTTTGTTTAACCACAACCCAAATGAAATCCTGCCCAGAAGCTTCAAGACCCATTGCAAAGCTCCCTAATTTGAGCATCATTGATCAACTCTTCAGCACATCCAAAACATACATGAACAACTGAACAGGGTTGCTTTGAATCAAGCCAGTTCAAACAGAAACCATAGTGCTCTTCATCATCGTCATCATCATCAATGGAGGTTTCTTCTTGCTTGCTGTATAAGTGCAGCGGGCCAATATGCCGTGCCCTGACCCCAAAACCATTCCAGTAATGATCAGCATAAACTGGTTCAAGCTCGTAAAAGCTGTTTACCCAAACCCCATAGCCCCTCTTTCCAACATTTCATTAGTTGCTTTGAACAACTTTGTAATCTCAGTTTCAACATCAATGTTTCTTCTGGAAATCCGGAAACTGGTCTCCTATGAATTCAATCTCATTGCCAGGTAAATTAGGAACAAAGAACAGATCTGAATCAGTCTTCTTCTGAATCCCATAGAGATGCACACACAGGTCAGCACAGGGAGAGAAATAATAAGTTCAATGGAAAACAAGAGTGGGAATCCCATACGGGGATGCAACATCTGTAGCCCAAGGGAAGAACATGTCGGCCACAAGAAAGTCAGGACGGTGCCGTTTCAAGAATTGGTCGAGTTGTGAAGCAAGCATTGTGTCAATGGAAGAAGAAGAAGAAGAAGAAGAATTTATCAGAGAAGGGATTTGGAAGGTGAGAATATTGATCATGTGGGTATAAGAAAGTTTGCTCCTTTTTTTTGGATGTTTTCGGAGAAGAGACCGGCAAAATAAGGGCAGGTGAGAGTGGTTGCTTTAGAACCTCGAGAAGCAAAGAGGATGGCCATGTCAATGGTAGGTCGAGCATGGCCTAAAGACATAAAGGGGAAGAAGAACATGTGAAGCTGATTATCATCATCGGTTTTGCTTTCCATGGTTGCCTTGCAACCAAGCAGATCAGAAATTTTTTATATATTAAGGAGTAATGGAAGAGACACGGAGTGGAGCAGGAATTTCATATTCCGACATTCGTAAAATTAACAGAAAAAAAAAAAAAAGAAGGAAAAATATGATCCTTAAAAAAGAAGAAGAAGAAGAAGAAGAAGAAGAAGAAATACGGTTGGTAAATTGATGATTAGACGCTGTACAAGATGCCAAACAGAAGTTCTGTAAGTAACAATCTCTGGTTAACGATTGAGATAAGGTGTCGGCAGGTTAATCATTGACCTCATGACTTTGACTTGGCAGCTGAGCTGGGTAATATTGCGTAAAAGGGCCTCAGAATTCAGATATTTGCTTCATTTCCCAAACTTTTTTTTTTTTTGACTAAAAGATATCAATATAACTTTGTTGTTCTTCTTCTTGTTCTTATTTATTTATTTATTTATTTGTTCTTGCTTTCTTTTTCTTCCTCATTTATTTATTTATTTTATTATTATTATTTTTTTGCATCTATACAATTTGCCTATTGTAAAGGAGTTGTGGTATGTGACATATGTGTGAGAAAAAAGTTTGTATTTGTCTTCATAGAAAGCTAAAAATGTTGGGATAGGATCACAATTTTTTTTTTTCAGGTAACTTCTTCATTTTATTGGCCTACATTTCATACCCTGAAATACATAATATACAAAACCAAACCATGAAATTTCCCCAATAATTTCAAACTAGTACATTAATATTGAAATTCTAATGATCAGAAAAAGTTTTTTTTTTTTTCCTTCTTTTTTTTTTTTGATTAAAATGGATGGATTTTTAGCTTTTGAGTCGTAAAGTGAAAGCTTTCAAGGCAAGAAGAACCTCCTTCAGCTTCTCTTTGGTCGCTTCATCAAACTTCGCCCGAGGCTGGAAGGCGTTCAAGAAAAACTCTGGCTTATTGATGAAATGGATGTTCAGAAATACTCCAATCTGCCGGAGATGGTAATGACATCTTTCTTTTTTTTTTTGGTGCATTCAATAAATTCTAAATATTTGATTCTTTATTTATTTGGAAAATTGCAAGAAAACTCAAATTAACTATTATGTATAGGATAAATATCATTATAACACCCCTAATTTGTTATTTTTTCAATGTAATATTATTCTAATTATGAAAAATATCATTATAGCTCCATTACGTCTTGTTTTTGTTTTTTTTTTGTTTTTTTTTTAAATATAACATTATCTTTTAAAACTCTTACTCATAGAATTAAAATTTGATCCATTTACTTTTTCTTTGACTTGTTTTTTTTTTTTTTTTAAATTTCTAAACACTTTGTAAAACAAACAAACAACCAAACTGTTGGAACAATGTCAAAAAATTTCCAACAATCTCTCGCCCTTCAAACTTACAATAGTTTAAAAAAAATAAAAGAAAATGTGCACCAATTGAATCTAACTTCTCAGAAAATAACTAAGAACAATAAATTAGAGAAAGTAAATTATAAAAAGAATAAACTAATTAGTTTATATTTTTGTAGTTGTTTGTGGAGATGTATAGAGATATCATTCTCAAAGCCAATGAAGTTTTTATTTATATATGTAGAGAATTTTGAGTTACTTCACGAGTTTTCGATGTGGGATTTTTTTTTTCTTTTTCAATATTCCAACTTCAAAATTTCAATTTATACATATGATAATTACATGACCACTTAATCTCCAATCAATATGGGATTAAAGCTTCTTAATTAATCTCCCAATAATAATATTTCAATATATTAAAATATTAATTTAGAAAATTAATAATATGGCCAAACATTGCCCCTTTGCTTTTGAACTAGCTCTCCGGCCTCGATCTTTTAACTTTAATGCATGTTGACCACATTGTCTTGCCAAAAATCATCTATACCATTTTGCTATTTAATTGCATGCCTATGTTTCCTAGCACAAGAATCCCACACAGCATCCCCATACCAATTCCTTTGCTCATGTCCTGTGCTAAATTACTATGCTCAATATTTCATTAAACAAGAAAGCCCCACGGTGCTTCTAAAATTGTCAAACCCGTGCTCTCCAATCTTGGCAGTCAATCTTGCATATCACGAGTAACCAAAACTGCACCTTAGCCATACAAAACAAAATCCATCCAAATTCCATTCAATCTTCTCCAAAAGTTGCCAAATCTACTAATGAATATCCTTACTGACAAGTGAAGAATCAAAAATATAATATCATCCAATGCCCACCTCAATTAATCCCTTTAACAAAGAATATATTGAAGAGATTATATATCAAAAGAAAAAGAAACATTTGACATTCCACGTTGCAATTCCCTCTCAGCACCAAGATTATAGGCCGAAATACATCTATGACAAATAATGCTTTCAAATTTCAAAGGCAAAAAATACCTTTTAATGAGCTCTTACGAAGCTTCCCATTCTAATCTCTTAAAGAGAATATGCAATGCATTCAATAGCATCAACTTTCTTTCCCAAAGTTGGTAAACAAATATATATGAATATTATATACCAACCTTACACGGTTTCTTATCTCCAAGCCAAACCAAGAATTAATTTATATATGACTTCCAAATCCTAGCTAGCCATACAATCTCAAAATAATAATATTGATGGCCATTCGACTTTCCAATCATGAACAAAACTCCTGCATCCATTAGCCACATTTTGCCTTATTTTACCAACCATGATATTACTTTCCAAATTTATATCAAAAAATCCTTCTTTACCAACCATGGTATGACACGGTGCAATGACCAAAATTCATGCAATGACCAAAATTAATCCTCCAGCCGTGTATTGGTTTTCTTATGGCTCCCACCAAATATGTCAAATTACCATGGTAAAACAATTCCTTCTTATTAACCCCGAATACTTTACTTTCACAAAAGCCCCCATCCCAAGTTTCCAATTTAAAAAGATTCCTCAAATCTTTTCCAAATTTCGTTATACTGCATATATATCTCATGAAGACAAAACAACCCTAGACATATATATCAAATATATAGAATTCCCATCTCAATATCCACGGCCGATCCTCCATCATTCCTCCTTCAAGCATAAGTTCTCTCCATCCCGCCTCATACTATCCATAAGTCACACGCAAATTTCATCTGGTGCAAGATCACGGCTCCGCAGTTAAGTCTTGAAGTTTCTTCATCATCAAAATCTATACATACTAATTGTACACGCACCCCTGCTGCACTTGTTTCATTTTTTTCTTTTTGTATCTCTTATTGATAAGCTTCTCTACCTCTTATTAATGGCAGCCAATACCACCCCAAGTATTGCCTCTGCGTAGAAACGGCCTCCTAATAAAGAGCTTCTTTTCCCTCCAAACGGTGAGACAACCTGTCTACAGAAAGGTAAGTTCAGCTTCTCTTGCTTCACTTACTGCACCTGTGACCTTCTCCATGCATGGCTTCCTGTGTTTGCTTCGGACTCTTCCTTTCACTAATCAGCCGAACAAGTGTATATTTTGACTTGTTTATCTGCTGCATTTGCACAAAGCAATGCTCCCACCAGCACATCTATTAACATCATCTTGTTTATGTATATATACATGTAAAGCTCGGACAAAATCCATAAAAGCACACGGTTTCATATGCTTTGTTTTCTTTTCTTTTATATATATATATATATATATAAACATGTGAAACATGAAGATTCTCACCAAAGCATACGGCTTCGTACATGTATATGGCAAAAGGTATCCACATGTTTTTTGTTTAGCCACACAAACTTTCTCTTGGTTCCACGTATATATATATATATATATATATATATATGTATATACTTGTCAAAACATCCCATGCTTCCTCTTTTTTTTTTTTGCTTTGTTTTTTTATTTATTTATTTTTTTTATAATATATATGCTCACGTGAAGCACAACACACACACACACACACACCAAGGCAAGGCACATGGCTTCATGGCAAAAATGTATCCACATATCTTCACCAGGCCATACAAACTTTCTCTCGGTTCCATAACATCCCATCCTTTCTCTCTCTTTTTTCTTTTGTTTGTATATGTATATATGTGTACACGGTTTCATAGTTGCCATGACTTTATTCATCCACCATGTTTTCTATCAATTCCATATAAAAATATATATATGCATGCACATGGTTTCACGTGAATCTATTTCAAAAGTGCGCTCACATGTCTTTATTCGGCCAAGCATTCTATCGGTTCGATGAGGACACAATTTTATCAAAGCCACAAAATAAAAAATAATGAAGCTTACGATTCATCTCCACAGCCAACTAATGACCTCAATTTAGCATATTAAATATATATATATATATATATATATATATTTTGAAATATTCTTTTTATATGTGGCAGGTCATCAATAAAGATAAATTATCATATGTGGAGCAGCTTGAGTAGACTATCAATGACACCAAAGATGCTATTGACAATAGGATTTTGATCGAGAGAAACCAACTCTATAAAAAATTTAGCCTTGGCCATCGATTCCAAGACAAAATGCCTTGTGAAGTTGAAGCCGCATTCCAAACTCGCCCGGATAGAGTTCTACTATTCTCCTCAACATTCTTGGATTGGGCTAAATGGAAAGATTCTAAACCTTTCAAGTCGTGGCCTGTCACACCTTCGAAGTGGATTACATGGGTGGATCAATTAGACCCCTATTATGGCAGTACCTAAAAGAAATCTAGAATTTATGCTGCGATACGTCTATCCTGTCTTGACATCCCATGCGACAAGGGCCTGATTGCAGCTGCACTTTGCTTTTAGTCTTCTATTTCCAATGTTTTTTATTTCAGGTTTGGAATGATGACACCGACCTTGATGGATCTAGCTGTTCTGCTCGGGACCTCATGGCAAACTTTTGTCCATTACTGCTCTATCTCGAGATGGCATGCTGCATTATGAAGAAGCCAACTTCCCAAAGCAAGAAGCTTCTTACAACCATTTCCTGAAGAACATCCAAGGCAAAGACAATCCTCCCTCGGATCAAGAACACCTTTCTTTTCTTCTTTTGTGGTTATGCAGGTACATCTTTTGCATGCCTTCGATGCAAGTGACGAAAGACTTTGTTCACATGGCTCAAATTATTACCACCTGTACATCCATAGTGCTTGGCTTGCATTTCTTAGCTCCATGATGGACTTCTCGACATCACTTTCTTGATCTACTTATTTTAGTGGTCTATGAATTTGATCTACCTAGCGCATTCCTTGGCATATCCATCTTGTCAGATGTTACAGAAATTGACCTCTCAGATGACATAGGTTTGACTCATCTAACAACACAGATCTTACTTGTTCAACCACGTATCCATCCTGTTTGAACTAACCAATAGCATGGATTTGACCCAGCACCTTTAATCTCGATTCGTACAACATGGCCATGACCCAACTGTATCCGACCGACTTTGAAGGTGATGAATTCAACCATTCTATTTAACAAAAGTAGTAGAATTCTATCTAGACCTGAGTTCTTGAGACTCGGCCTTGAAAAGCAACCAAAATTGGCTAACTTCAAAATTATTAGCATAAATTGAATTAAATGGCCATGAAAATTTTGGCCTAATTCTATTAACTTATTGATATTACAATTGCAGGGTCATGATTTGCTCCAACATCTGATCCGACATCTCGCAACATTTTCAAGCATCCTTCAAGGCTGTGATTCCAACTAAATGGCCATCTTTTCCTATCATGCACTCCTGACTAGGTCGAGATCTAAATGATAAAGGCAGGATGACAACCATGTTGACCATCACTTCTTCCATAGTTCCAAATTTGACCATTGAAGACTTGCCAATTGAAGAAACAACTATGTCTTTCTCCACAAGATTTTTGTCCATGTAACAACCCAGACCACCTGCATGAGATATTGTCCGCTTTGGGCCCAGCCCGCATGGTTTTAAAAGGCCTTTTAATGGTTAGGGGGAATCCTCTTCCAACCCCTACCTATCAGTCCCACTGGCACGGGCTTTCAGGCCCAATCAAGATATTGTCCACTTTGGGTCCAGCCCGTACAGTTTTACGTTCCCTCATGGGAAGGCCTCTCATGGGATATGTATCCACACCCTTTTTTAAAGCATCTTTCGTTCCCCTTTCCAACCAATGTGAGATCTCACAATCCTCCCCCCTTGGGGCCCAGCATTCTCGCTGGCACACCGATCCGGGTACTAGTTTTGATACCATCTGTAACAGCCCAGACCACCCGCATGAGATATTGTACGCTTTGGGCCCAGCCCGCATGGTTTTAAAAGGCCTCTCAATGGTTAGGGGGAATCCTCTTCCAACCCCTACCTACCAGTCCCACTAGCACGGGCTTCCAGGCCCAATCGAGATATTGTCCTCTTTGGACCCATCCCACACAGTTTTACGTTCCCTCATGGGAAGGCCTCTCGAAGGAAAGGTATCCACACCCTGTTTTAAGGCATATTTCGTTCCCCTTTCCAACTGATGTGAGATCTCACAGTCCATGTCATTTAAGCATGATGGGACTTCAACATTTTGCTTTCTGACCCATCTCTTTGCATATTTCTTCACCACTAAAGTGCTAATTTTAAATGAAATGGCCACTTTCTTAGCAGTAGTTTCAGCCAAACTCTTCAAGTTTTCTAGTCTTCCTTCCAAGTTGCAAACATGTTACTTCAATTCCTCAATTTTATTGCCTTTATGATTTTCAGGTCGAGTTAGTATTGTCACTGACCCTTTTTTAGCAGCCTTCTCATGATCATTTTCTTATTGTACCAATTTCCTTGCCGCAGCATGTTGCCATTGCATTCATATCTTCTGAGTCCTGGTGAGTGGCTGATAAGATTTATATCTTGCTGGGTACCAGCGGTCTATTTCTGTAATTGGTGGCCTAAATGTCCTTAGTTTCTCAATTTTATAAGAAATCAATCTTGTTCGATTATCCCTCGAAAATGTAACCCTTAGTTTCTCAATTTTATAAGAAATCAATCTTGTTCGATTATCCCTCGAAAATGTAACCTGAAGCTTGAAGTCTAATTGCCCCCCCTGGTGTTGATGGTTCAGCTTCCAATACCCATCTCGCACCTTTGGTCTTAGGCATTGGAATACTGACTCTGGACTATGAGTCCCGTAATTTTCTGGTGGGGACTTTATCAAATTCTGCTCACACATCTTTATAGGTTGCTTCTTCCCATCGTCAACTTCATGCTTGCAATGAGTACAAAGCATCTGAGCAGATGGTTCGGCCCTTTTCGCCGAACATTCCTTCCTTGGTGGGTTGTCCTAGATCAACCTTAACTCTAGGTTTGGTCAACTCAGAAATGTTAGCCGAAACCATATCTGCTTCGGCTGATGGGAAATGATTGCTATCAACCTCCATTATATCCTTTCCTTTCTCCGAGAACTTCAAGGTGCCCTTGTCAATTAGAGCTTGAATTGCATTTTGGAATACCACACAATGCACAATTTGATGCATCCACATAACATGCCACTTGTAGTACGATTTCTTTTTAGTTTCTTCAGCTGTGGATAAAACATGGCCATCGGTAATTTAATTACCTTGTCGGCCAACAGATGGTAAAAAATTTGGTCGGCTTTGGAGATGTCAAAACTGTAAACCTTCTTCAGCTTGAGCTGATTCTTTTTCGTATCTATGACCAACTGAGGAATCCTCTAGTTCCTTGTTGGTCTAGCTAGAGCTTTGCATATATATGGCCTAGTGGTCACTACCTCAGTAGCATCGATTTCAATCGAGGCATCCTCGATCCTTGGTCTTCAGCTTCGACCGAATGAATCTCCGTATTTGGGTCTCTATAGTATGATCCCCGAGATGAGTTCTTCCTCTGATACTTTTCCCTCAAAATACTTTCGTATCTGGATGCTCGATAGACTAACTCGAACAAATCATCTCAAACTTCTTTCAAAGCTTGTAGCTCCATCCGCTCTGGGCTAGCTTGACAAACTCTTTTTCTGGTATATCCAAGTGACATTTGATCATTGCCCTCTTGAACCGGGCAATAAAATTCTCCACCAATTCTCCTTCCATTTGACGCAAATGAGACAAATCATCCATAGAGATCTCCAGCTCAATCCTATAAAATTGCTCATGGAATTTCTGCTTAACTCTTCCCACGTATGGATCGAGTTTGGTTGCAGGTTGATATACCACAAGAAAGTAGAACGTGTCAAAGAGTTAGCAAACAAATGGAGCTCTAAAAATTCATTGGTCGTAGCTTCCCTGCACTGGATAGTGAAGCGGCCTATTTGCTCCATAGTGGATTGATTCTCTTCACCCAAAAACAAGGTGAATTAAGGAAATCTGAATCCCTTTGAAAATTCTATTCGATCAATGGCCTCGGGATAAGGCCTTCTGTAGGATGGTCGACCAACTCTTCTAAATGTGGGGCCGATCATCTTTTGAATGATGGTCTCGACGGCCTCCCTATCCATTCCATGGCCGTTGTTCATCCAATTTCGGACATTATGCCCATATCTCTATGTTAGGCCATGATAGTCGACGTGGTGGTGATGGTCATTATTTTGGCCATACAGAAAGTTTTGGCCAAATTGCTTAGCATGCCCCCCAACCATGACCTTGATTTTGGACATGTAGGAAAACATGGGGTTGAAAGTCTGCCCTTCCTCTGTTAACATTATTTGCGGCCTAAAGGGCCTGTATGCCATAAGGTGCCGCTTGAAAGGCCCCCACTACATATGGAACGAGTTGAGAGGCCAGTTGTAACAGCCCAGTCCACCCGCATGCGATATTGTCCGCTTTGGGTTCAGCCCGCATGGTTTTGTCAAAATGCGTCGCAAAGAAAAGATATTCACACCCTCTTTTAAGGCATGCTTTGTTCCCCTTTAAAATCGATGTGGGATCTCACAATCCTCCTCCCTTAGGGCCCAGCGTCCTCGCTGGCATACCGATCCGGGTACTAGCTCTGATACCATCTGTAATAGCCCAGTCCACCCGCATGCGATATTGTCCGCTTTGGGCCTAGCCCGCACGGTTTTGTCAAAACGCATCGCAAGGGAAAGGTATCCACACCCTTTTTTAAGGCATGCTTCATTTCCCTTTCCAACGGATGTGGGATCTCACACCAGTACAATCTGTTCTTCTCAGCCATTTCTAACATTCTAGCCTTAGTTTTCGGCTGGTCCTCCACCATGAATTGGGTTTCGAGTTGGTGGGGGAATATAAGGTTGTCATTCTGGCACAACTATCCTTCATTCATTTCCATTTATTCTCACCGAAATAGTTGGTGCATCAGATCTTCATGTGTTGCCTTCAGGCACGGCCGAAAAGGCCTGCACCTGTTCTTCTTGGCCAATAAATAGCCTTGCGCCACTCGACGAGGCTTGAATAACATGCAATTGTTGACGTAACAAATCTATAATGCCTTCCAACATTCATTGCTAGATCTCATGATATGTTTCCATCTGCCTTTGTCCTTCCTTAAATCTCAGGGATAGCTCACAGATCGATTCCTGGGAGGACATCTCCGCCGAGTCGAAAGTCTTGCCAGCTTTTTCCTCTTTGCTGTTGTTATGGGTGTCGGACTACAAAGATCTTGATCGAGTCTGAACCATTGTCTTCAGTTGAAAATTTATGTTGTCCTATCGAGCGTGCCAAAAAGATATGTTGGAACAATGTCAGAAAATTTCCAACAATCTGTCGTCTCCTAAATTTGTGGGCGTACCACTTCAAATCTGTAACAGTTCAAAGAAAATAAAAGAAAATGTGCACCAGTTGAATCTAACTTCTCAGACAATTGTATTGATTATTGGAGAACAAAAAATATATTACAAGGTCCGATTGCCTTAATTGTTAGGACCCGTCCAAAATTTCTCACCGGAACCATAGACAAGCCCTGATCCCAGGGAAACCCTACCGGACCATCCAATGGAAAATCCGGCAGAACCTCCCCTAAGGGTTGGACTTACCACAAACTTCCTGCACTGAAACACACTTCTATACACATCCCCTTATTTCTCCCACATTACTACAATTTGATTCCACAAATTTGCAGCACTTCAAAATAATAACAGGGAATTAATGTAGTATTTAATAAAATGTGTCCAATACAGTATAAGAGCATTATACAAATAAATGTGGAATTAATGTAACACCCCGTCACGAATCGCACTGGGATCCGTGCACGTTGACCGAGGTTGACCGTTGACCGTTGACCGAAGGGGTCAAAGTTGACTTTTTGACTCGGTGGGAATTTCGAGTTGACCAGGGTACCGTGGCGAAGTGCATGACGCCCTGAGTTCGTAGACTAGTAGCACGTCGAAAACGGAGCTACGGTTTGAAAGTTATGGGCAAAACAAGTTGAAGTGTAAACTGTCTAAAAGGTGCCGGGAGTTGACTTTTTCTTGTGATGTAATTGTGAGTTGACTCTTGTAGGGTTGTAAAGTACTCGTCGATACGAGTTCATAGACTAGCGGCACGCTTAAATCGGACATCCGGTTAAAAAGTTATGGACGTTTGAAGTTTACCGGATACCGTATTATTTTAATGTTTTTGGGTCGTGAACAGTGAAATGCCACGTGTCAGCTTCTGAGTGGTCCACGTGGCATGAACAGTGTCACACAGGGTTTTAATTTTGAAAAACTCTCGGGGAAGAGAGAGAAAGAGAGAGAAGAGAGAGAAAGAGAGAGAGGAGAGAGAAAGAGAGAAAGAGGACCCGCCGGCCGCCGGCCATTTTCACGTTTTTCCGGCCTAGTTACTGTACACGCGCCGGCCAGCCAGATTGCCCACCTCATTTCCGGCAAAACCTCCAAATTTCACGGCGAACGGCCGCCGGACGCGCCCGGATCGGACGTCCGAAGTTTGGCGGCGATTTTTCCCCTCCACCGCCGGCCACCGCGAATCGGCACTATTCCGGCCGATGTACAGTACACGCGCCATACACCCAGCATCCTCTCCTCAAGTCCGGCCTACCCACCAAAAATCACGGCCATCGGACCACCGACGCGCCGGGATCGGAGCGTTTTCCGGCGAGGGGTCGAAAATCTTCAAACGGTGATTTCTCCGCCGTCCGACCTCCGTTTTGCTCACCGTCGGTCCCGTTGGATTGCTCTCCTCACGATCTACAAATCTGCAAAATTTCACAGCAAACGGCCACCGTCGGAAATTACTGTTCCGGCGACGGTTGCCGGTGACGTGGCGGCCGCCGGAAAGTACTGTTCCGGCGAGTACCCTGAAAATTCCGGCCAGCTCCAGTCCGCAGTGTTCGACCTCCTGAACCCAAATCCGACTTCCGTTTCCACCAATTCGCGACGGTTTGGGAGAATTGCGGAGCCGAAACCCGAAAAGCTTCCCGATAAAATTCCGACCCCGTCGGGTACGATCATCGGAAATTAAGACCGGATCTGTGATTAGCATCACTCGAGCTTCGATTCGGTATATCATTCGTAAATTTTAGTTATCGTTTGGTGTTCGCTCCTCGGGTACCCATTTGGGGATTACCCGAATAAAATATTAATATTTGTGGTTTTGGTACTGTGGATGTTTTAGGTGCACGTGCAAGTAGCGGAGTCGATCCTGCGGAGGATCTTGATTGAGATACGTGCACAAGGTGAGTGACCCACCTTCAAATTAATTTTGGGGAATTTAATTGATGAATATATTATGTGTGAATTAAATATTTGGAATTTAATATCTATGTGCCAAATATTTATTGGATTTATTGTAGAATTATTTATGAATTTATTGGATTTAAGAAAATGCGAATTCTACAAATTTATGCCATGTGGAATTATTTTATGGTTTTGAGGATTTTGAAATTGGTGTGGTTTTAATGGTAAATTGGGCATGATTTGATTTTCAAATATTTCAAAGAAAATATTTGGTTATATTGGTGATTTCAATTTTTATAAAATATGCCCATAAAATATTATGGGATTTGATTATTTCGAGAAATTATTTATGCTTGGAAAAAATGTGGATATTTGAATTGATGGATTTGGGAGTTGGTGGATTTGAAAATCATGGAATTTATGGTATGGATTATAAGGAAATTGTGGAGAATTTCCCGGTTCAAGCGGATGGATTATGCCCGCTATGCTTATGAAAAATGTGAAATTTGTTTTATGATTTAAATTTATGGATTTTATAATTTTTTAGATGCACCGTGCACGTACTGGTGTTCTGATTATGTGATATGGTTAGTGTGCACACGGTTGTGATTAGCGCGCAGGTGGGTGTGAGTAGCGCGCGGTTGATATTATGAGGGTGTCCTGTGGATGCCATCGGAGAGGGCGGCCACCCCCCTTTGGCCGGGACACCAGGTTAGCAGCGGCGCTGTGGGACGCCACGCGACCGTATGCCGGTTTCTTTCTCTAACCTCCTGTCTGGCGGTACCTTGGGACGCTGGGTACTGTTGGCGCCACTGGTATATAGTGGGTGCATCAAATGATTTTCAGAACTGTGTTTTAAAAATAAAATGTTTGGAAACTGAATTGGAATTAAAGATATAATTGTTACCGCTTCTGGTATTTAATTGATGTCTTGGTTTCGGGGAATATGGATAAAGGGTTTTGTGAAATTGTTTTAAAAGGGGAACCTTTCCAACTGAGAGAATTGTAAGGGTTTTGAGAGAAAATATTATTTCCAAATAATTATTATTTATACTTATTACTGTGATATTATATGGTATAGTAGTAGGGTCGCTCACTGAGATGATTAGCATCTCACACTCTTAAATTCCGTTCCTCTAGGTACCAGGTTGTCGGTGTTCACTCGGAGCGGACTTGATCTTCATCGCTGTTTTACTTCGTGAAGTACCCTGTTCGTCTTTATTGCAGTTGTACTATTTCTTTCATTCTTGTTGTATTTATTATGCACTGGATTACTGTATTTATTTCGAAGTGTTGAAAATTGTGGAACCAATTTGTAGTATTGTAGGAGGAATAAGGGGATATTTTTGAAGTGTGTTTTCAGTGCAGGTAAATTTATGGTAAGTAAATCCCTTAGGGGAGGTGCTGCCGGATTTTCCGTTGGAAGGTTCGGTGGTATTTCCCTGGGATCAGGGCTTGTCTAGGGTTCCGGGGAGGAATTCTGGACGGGTCCTGACAGTTGGTATCAGAGCATAGGTTCTTGTAATCCTAAGGGACTGTGCATTGCTGTACAGCCCATCCGTAAATTCCTTCCTTTTGTAATCGTGCTTAAGTGTCCCTGTTTCTAAACTCTTGTTTGTTTCTTCAGTAATCGATTACGATGAGTCGGCGGGACACACGTAGAACTCGGGAACGCTCGGCTGAGAGTTCCGGGAGTCGATCAAGCCTTAGAGATCTGGTCTCTCAGCTAACTAGAGCCTTAGGAGGTTCAAGCTCTAGTAACCGATCCGTGGATCAGGCTCGACGTTTAGGAGCCGTGGAGTTCGATGGAAGCCAAGGCCCAGCTGCAGCCTTGAAGTGGCTATCCAGCATGGAGAAAATCTTGGAAGAGGGGATGCAGTGCCCCGATGAGGATATGGTGAGGATTTCTGGGTTCATGTTAGAGGGAGACGCCCGGAAGTGGTGGCAAATGGAGAAGACCCGCAGAAGGCATACGTGGGATCAGTTCAAGATGGCCTTCTCTACTGAGTTTTGTCCTCCTGCCTACCGTGAAGCAAGAAGGAGAGAGTTCGAGGAACTACGACAGGGGAACATGACAGTGACAGAGTACGAGAGGAGATTCCGAGAACTATCAGAATTCTACATGCACCTAATTCCCGACGATCACACGAAGAAGGTGAAGTTCATAGACGGATTGAAAGAGAGCATCGGCTACACCCTTTCTGGATCAGTACATCCCACCTATCAGTCCGCCAGGGATGCAGCGCTCGAGCTAGAGAGACAGGAGGAGATACACAGACCCTCAAGGCGCAGATCTTTCGAAGGTTCGTATAGCGGAGTACCTCGACAGGGGGCAGCTAAGAAAGGCCATAGCTCAGGCTCAGACAGTGATGGGTTAAGCCCACGAGGCAGATTCCAGAGGAGAGATAGTTATCGCATGCCCCAGCCAGCTCGCCATTCGATCAGTGTGGATGCAAGCTTGTATCAGCAGTCACGCATTAGTTCTCCGCGGATTTGTCCACTTTGTAGGGGGAATCATTCTGGGCAATGTCAGATGGATGGGTTCTGCTTTCGGTGTGGGCAGCCAGGTCACATAAGGAGGGATTGCCCTTATGGTAGCGGCAGTGTGCTAGGAGCAGGTCGACGGACACAGCATACGGGAGTATTTCCAGGACAGAGTTCCCAGGGGAGTCAGCCAGTAGGAGTTTCATCGGGATCAGTCCCACAGCCTGTTGGACCGAGCAGGGGTAGAGGACGGAGGCCCCAGCAGACAGGGCAGGGTCGAGTGTTTGCGATGACGCAGCAGGAGGCCCTAGCTACACCGGACGTCGTGGCAGGTACGTTGAATATATTTGGTAATGATGCATTAGTACTTATAGACCCGGGAGCAACACATTCATTCATCTCCAAGGAATTCGTCACTCGGGTCGGTATGACCCCTACTCCTTTAGAATGTCTGCTAGAAATAGCCACTCCTGCAGGAGAATCCTTGTGGCCTAGCCAGTTAATCAAGGAATGTTTCTTCTGCATCGAAGATCAAGTGATGGAGGCGGACTTGATCCTGTTGGATCTGTCCGGACTTGATGTAATTTTGGGCATGGATTGGTTGGCAAGGAACCATGCATCTGTAGACTGTTTCAGCAAGGAAGTTACATTCAGGAGGCCAGGGTTGCCAGAAGTAGTATTCCGTGGAGGAGTTGGAAGGCCCTTACCGAGGTTGATATCTACCCTTACCGCCAAGAAGCTACTGAATAAAGGTTGCCAGGGGTATTTGGCTCATGTGATAGATACCCGAGTAAGTGGGGTCAGGTTGGAAGACATGCCCGTTGTGAGGGATTTCCCGGACGTGTTTCCTGAGGAGTTACCAGGATTGCCTCCGGAAAGGGAAGTTGACTTTCCCATTGAATTGATTCCAGGCACCGTGCCTATTTCTCTACCACCGTATCGGATGGCTCCAGCGGAGTTAAGGGAGCTAAAGGTCCAGTTGCAAGATTTGGTAGATAAGGGGTTTATTAGACCAAGTATATCGCCGTGGGGAGCCCCAGTTTTGTTTGTAAAGAAAAAGGATGGTAGTTTAAGGCTGTGTATAGACTACCGACAACTTAATAAGGTCACCATTCCTAATCGCTATCCGTTGCCAAGGATAGATGATCTATTCGACCAACTCCAAGGTGCCAAAGTGTTCTCCAAGATCGACTTGAGGTCGGGATACCATCAGTTAAGGATCCGAGAGTCGGACATTCCTAAGACTGCCTTTAGGACGAGGTACGGACATTATGAATTCCTAGTGATGTCGTTCGGACTCACCAATGCCCCAGCAGCTTTCATGGACTTGATGAATAGGGTGTTTCGTCCGTACTTGGATCATTTTGTCATTGTATTTATTGATGACATTCTGATCTATTCAAGGAGCCAAGAAGAGCACGTGAGGCATTTGAAGAGAGTGCTCCAAACTCTAAGGCAGCATCAGCTATATGCTAAATTCGACAAGTGTGAATTCTGGTTGCATCAAGTGGGTTTTCTCGGACATATCGTGTCGGCAGAAGGTATCTATGTGGACCCTGATAAGGTAAAGGCAGTGTTGAGTTGGGAGCGCCCTACCACTGTGAGGGAGGTACGAAGTTTTCTTGGATTAGCGGGTTACTACCGTCGTTTTATTGAAGGGTTTTCAAGGATTGCCGGGCCGCTTCATAGATTGACCCGAAAGAATGTTGAATTTAGTTGGACGGACAGGTGTGAACAGAGTTTTCAGGAGTTGAAGCAAAAGTTGACATCCGCACCTGTTTTAACTTTACCTGATGGGAATGAAGGTTTTGAAGTTTATTGTGATGCATCCCATCAAGGGTTGGGTTGCGTGCTAATGCAGAATCAAAGGGTGGTAGCGTATGCATCTCGGCAATTGAAGCAGCACGAACAGAATTACCCTACGCACGACTTAGAATTGGCGGCGGTAGTCTTTGCTCTAAAGAAGTGGAGGCACTACTTGTATGGGGCCACGTGCCAAATCTATACCGACCACAAGAGCCTCAAGTATATTTTCACTCAGAAGGAGTTAAATATGAGGCAAAGGCGATGGATGGAGTTGTTAAAGGATTATGACTGTGTGATTGACTATCACCCGGGTAAGGCGAATGTAGTGGCAGATGCTTTGAGTAGGAAGGCTACTGGATCCCTTGCTCACATCCAAGTCATCCAACTACCTCTCATGGTGGAGTTGAAGAAGATGGGGGTGTTAATGCATATGCATCCTTCAGGAGTTCTCATGGCTAGCTTCCAGGTACGACCGGTGTTGGTGGATCGTATAGTAGAGACCCAAATGGAAGATCCTAAGTTGAGGACAATTAAGGGCAAGGTACAAGAAGGTCTTGATCCGGAATTTTCCATAAGGAGGGATGGAGCCCTCGTGTATAAAGGACGACTTTGCGTTCCGGATATCCCAGGACTCAAGAAGGAGATTTTGGAGGAGGCGCATAGCTCGATGTATGCGATGCATCCTGGGAGTACCAAGATGTATCGGACGCTTGTTAAGTATTATTGGTGGATTGGTATGAAGAGAGAAGTGGCAGACTTTGTATCAAAGTGTTTGATTTGTCAACAAGTGAAAGCAGAAAGACAGAAGCCTTCGGGACTACTCCAACCTTTACCGATTCCCGTGTGGAAGTGGGAAGAACTCAACATGGACTTCGTATTCAAGCTTCCTTCCACACCTAGAAGGTACGACGGCATTTGGGTAATCATTGATCGTCTCACCAAGTCGGCACACTTCCTACCGGTACAAGAACGTTTTTCGCCCGAGAAGTTAGCCCAGTTGTTCGTGCAACGCATTGTAAGTCTTCATGGAGTACCGTTAGCCATCGTCTCCGATCGAGATCCGCGCTTTACTTCACGACTATGGCGGAAGTTGGCTGATGCACTAGGAGCAAGACTTAACTACAGCACCGCTTTTCACCCACAATCTGATGGACAAGCAGAGCGCACAATCCAGACATTAGAAGACATGCTAAGGTCTTGCATTATGCAATTTAACGGTAGCTGGGATGAACAACTGCCACTGATAGAGTTTGTCTACAACAACAGTTATCAAGCGAGTACTGGAATGTCCCCGTATGAAGCTTTATATGGGAGGCAGTGTCGGACACCTTTGTGTTGGAGTGAGGTAGGAGAAGAGAGGCTCCTTGCAACAACTAATGCGGTCGGATCTGAGTATTTAAGGATGACCTTGGACAAGGTGAAGATCATTAGGGATCGATTGAAGGTTGCCCAAGATAGACAGAAGAGTTACGCCGATGTGCGTAGAAAGGATTTGGAATTCGAGGTAGGAGATTGGGTATTCCTAAAACTATCTCCATGGAAAGGAGTAGTACGTTTTGGACGACGAGGTAAGTTGGGTCCTCGTTATATTGGGCCTTACGAGGTTACGGAGAGGATTGGCCCGGTGGCGTATAGGTTGGCGTTACCGGAAGAGCTAGCTCGAGTACACAACGTGTTTCATGTGTCGATGCTACGGAAGTATATTGCAGACCCTTCGCACGTACTCGAGAGTCCGGATATAGAGATAAGGGAAGATCTTTCGTATGTGGAGCAGCCAGTACAGATTTTGGATCGCGAGGAACGCACGCTACGCAACAAGACTATTCCTCTAGTTAAGGTCTTATGGCGGAACCACTTGGTCGAGGAAGCAACGTGGGAACCCGAAGCACAGATGCGTGAGCAGTACCCGTATCTGTTCCAGTGACGTGCGGAAATTTCGAGGACGAAATTTTTGTAAGGGGGGAAGGCTGTAACACCCCGTCCCGAATCGCACTGGGATCCGTGCACGTTGACCGAGGTTGACCGTTGACCGTTGACCGAAGGGGTCAAAGTTGACTTTTTGACTCGGTGGGAATTTCGAGTTGACCAGGGTACCGTGGCGAAGTGCATGACGCCCTGAGTTCGTAGACTAGTAGCACGTCGAAAACGGAGCTACGGTTTGAAAGTTATGGGCAAAACAAGTTGAAGTGTAAACTGTCTAAAAGGTGCCGGGAGTTGACTTTTTCTTGTGATGTAATTGTGAGTTGACTCTTGTAGGGTTGTAAAGTACTCGTCGATACGAGTTCATAGACTAGCGGCACGCTTAAATCGGACATCCGGTTAAAAAGTTATGGACGTTTGAAGTTTACCGGATACCGTATTATTTTAATGTTTTTGGGTCGTGAACAGTGAAATGCCACGTGTCAGCTTCTGAGTGGTCCACGTGGCATGAACAGTGTCACACAGGGTTTTAATTTTGAAAAACTCTCGGGGAAGAGAGAGAAAGAGAGAGAAGAGAGAGAAAGAGAGAGAGGAGAGAGAAAGAGAGAAAGAGGACCCGCCGGCCGCCGGCCATTTTCACGTTTTTCCGGCCTAGTTACTGTACACGCGCCGGCCAGCCAGATTGCCCACCTCATTTCCGGCAAAACCTCCAAATTTCACGGCGAACGGCCGCCGGACGCGCCCGGATCGGACGTCCGAAGTTTGGCGGCGATTTTTCCCCTCCACCGCCGGCCACCGCGAATCGGCACTATTCCGGCCGATGTACAGTACACGCGCCATACACCCAGCATCCTCTCCTCAAGTCCGGCCTACCCACCAAAAATCACGGCCATCGGACCACCGACGCGCCGGGATCGGAGCGTTTTCCGGCGAGGGGTCGAAAATCTTCAAACGGTGATTTCTCCGCCGTCCGACCTCCGTTTTGCTCACCGTCGGTCCCGTTGGATTGCTCTCCTCACGATCTACAAATCTGCAAAATTTCACAGCAAACGGCCACCGTCGGAAATTACTGTTCCGGCGACGGTTGCCGGTGACGTGGCGGCCGCCGGAAAGTACTGTTCCGGCGAGTACCCTGAAAATTCCGGCCAGCTCCAGTCCGCAGTGTTCGACCTCCTGAACCCAAATCCGACTTCCGTTTCCACCAATTCGCGACGGTTTGGGAGAATTGCGGAGCCGAAACCCGAAAAGCTTCCCGATAAAATTCCGACCCCGTCGGGTACGATCATCGGAAATTAAGACCGGATCTGTGATTAGCATCACTCGAGCTTCGATTCGGTATATCATTCGTAAATTTTAGTTATCGTTTGGTGTTCGCTCCTCGGGTACCCATTTGGGGATTACCCGAATAAAATATTAATATTTGTGGTTTTGGTACTGTGGATGTTTTAGGTGCACGTGCAAGTAGCGGAGTCGATCCTGCGGAGGATCTTGATTGAGATACGTGCACAAGGTGAGTGACCCACCTTCAAATTAATTTTGGGGAATTTAATTGATGAATATATTATGTGTGAATTAAATATTTGGAATTTAATATCTATGTGCCAAATATTTATTGGATTTATTGTAGAATTATTTATGAATTTATTGGATTTAAGAAAATGCGAATTCTACAAATTTATGCCATGTGGAATTATTTTATGGTTTTGAGGATTTTGAAATTGGTGTGGTTTTAATGGTAAATTGGGCATGATTTGATTTTCAAATATTTCAAAGAAAATATTTGGTTATATTGGTGATTTCAATTTTTATAAAATATGCCCATAAAATATTATGGGATTTGATTATTTCGAGAAATTATTTATGCTTGGAAAAAATGTGGATATTTGAATTGATGGATTTGGGAGTTGGTGGATTTGAAAATCATGGAATTTATGGTATGGATTATAAGGAAATTGTGGAGAATTTCCCGGTTCAAGCGGATGGATTATGCCCGCTATGCTTATGAAAAATGTGAAATTTGTTTTATGATTTAAATTTATGGATTTTATAATTTTTTAGATGCACCGTGCACGTACTGGTGTTCTGATTATGTGATATGGTTAGTGTGCACACGGTTGTGATTAGCGCGCAGGTGGGTGTGAGTAGCGCGCGGTTGATATTATGAGGGTGTCCTGTGGATGCCATCGGAGAGGGCGGCCACCCCCCTTTGGCCGGGACACCAGGTTAGCAGCGGCGCTGTGGGACGCCACGCGACCGTATGCCGGTTTCTTTCTCTAACCTCCTGTCTGGCGGTACCTTGGGACGCTGGGTACTGTTGGCGCCACTGGTATATAGTGGGTGCATCAAATGATTTTCAGAACTGTGTTTTAAAAATAAAATGTTTGGAAACTGAATTGGAATTAAAGATATAATTGTTACCGCT
This sequence comes from Ziziphus jujuba, assembly GCF_031755915.1. NCBI lineage: Eukaryota > Viridiplantae > Streptophyta > Magnoliopsida > Rosales > Rhamnaceae > Ziziphus > Ziziphus jujuba. The sequence goes on from NC_083386.1 coordinate 5,875,288, forward strand.
TCTGGTATTTAATTGATGTCTTGGTTTCGGGGAATATGGATAAAGGGTTTTGTGAAATTGTTTTAAAAGGGGAACCTTTCCAACTGAGAGAATTGTAAGGGTTTTGAGAGAAAATATTATTTCCAAATAATTATTATTTATACTTATTACTGTGATATTATATGGTATAGTAGTAGGGTCGCTCACTGAGATGATTAGCATCTCACACTCTTAAATTCCGTTCCTCTAGGTACCAGGTTGTCGGTGTTCACTCGGAGCGGACTTGATCTTCATCGCTGTTTTACTTCGTGAAGTACCCTGTTCGTCTTTATTGCAGTTGTACTATTTCTTTCATTCTTGTTGTATTTATTATGCACTGGATTACTGTATTTATTTCGAAGTGTTGAAAATTGTGGAACCAATTTGTAGTATTGTAGGAGGAATAAGGGGATATTTTTGAAGTGTGTTTTCAGTGCAGGTAAATTTATGGTAAGTAAATCCCTTAGGGGAGGTGCTGCCGGATTTTCCGTTGGAAGGTTCGGTGGTATTTCCCTGGGATCAGGGCTTGTCTAGGGTTCCGGGGAGGAATTCTGGACGGGTCCTGACAATTAATACAATGACAGATAAGGAAGCAATACAAGATGAAGAGGAAAAAGGGAAGAAATGCTTCTTGGACTTTCGGCAATGAACTGAGACGTCGGGCTTGTCCCGGACGATCAACGTCTCCCAACCTGGACCTAGGGGAACGGAATTTAAAAATATGAGATGCTAATCATCTCAGTGAGTGACCTTATCTACTGTACAATAATAAAACAGCGATACTTATGACACATTTGATTAATTGGGAATAAATAAGTAAATAAATAATAATTAATTGAACATGATATTTTCTCTCAAAACCCTCATTATTCACTCCGCTGGAAAGGTTCCCCTTTTAAAACATTTTCCAAAACCCAATATTTTATGCCCCACAAATCACGGAATAATTAAACAATCCAAATGCCAATAAAATGTAATGAAATATAATAAAATAAATTTAGAATACTTGCATGAAGAAATATAACATAAAAGAAGAATTCAATATATAATTCATATAATTTGATTAAATAAATTAAGATAAATAGTATCAAAAATATAATTTAAATAATTATAAATAGATGATAAAACAAATTAAATACATTTAATTTAAATACGATTTTAAAACCTTTAGGGTTTGAAATTTCTATCTGAAAATTTATACTTGATGCACCACACCATATACCAGTGATGCCCTCCGATACCCAGCGTCCCGAACACCGACTGGAGGGGGGTTAAAGAGAGAAACTTGCATACGATAGCTTTGGCGTCCCGACAGCGCCGCTGTTGAAACCGTCATCCCTGCCACGGAGGGAGGGCGGCTGATGCACATTATATAAAACTTGCCTGCCCTCAGTCCAATGGCAACTCACGGGAAACATTATAACTTGTGTGCTCATCCACATATACAGTACAGAACACCAGTACTGTATGAGTGCGTCTAAAATAAATAACCAAATTTTATTATAAAAAGATACGCAAACTTTTCCAAAAACCACCGTGGGAATTTTACCATTTTTCAAATTCACCATCCCACATTTTTTTCTTTAATATCACCAGCATGAATACTTCGATAATATATATAATTTTCTCATATCACAAAATCCGTCAATACAATTATTTAATTTTCAAACCCGTCAACTTTCATTTCCATCAACTCAAATATACAATTTTCCAATGGCATAAATATTTTTGAAACATAATTCTTTAAAACAATATTTTTTTCCAATCCTCAAAATCCATTTAAATCAACAAATCCTTAAATCACATAAATTTCATATATAATTAATTCATATAATTGTGCACAATAATTGAATAATAACCATAGCAATAATTAAAATAAATCAAACCACAAATATTTTATAATGCACAAATATTTAATTCCATTCAATTTTGGCATCAAAATTTCAAATATAAATTTATTAAATATTCGACACATCAAACATAATTTTCAAACAACCAATTTACACAAAATATATATATCTTAACATCCTAAAATAATTTTGAAGGTGGGTCACTCACCTGGAGTACGCAATTAAGCTAAGATCCTCCATGAGATCAATTCCACGATGCACACGTGCTCCTAGAACAACAATTCACATACAGTCAAATAAATTAATATTTTATTCGGATAAATAATACCCGGTACCTAGGGGGTTAAACACAAACGTTAACCAAAATTGACGAGTAATATACTGAAACAAAGCTTATGGAACGAGGATCGCATTACTGGCCTCCATTGATCCCAATTCCGCCGGTGGTGGTCGGAATTTGCCCAGGAAGTACCAGCCGAACTTGAACTTGAAAGATTTCTCAAATGGTGGGGGTTTTGGGCAATCTAATCATGGAAATGGACTCAGAAGGGTCGAAAATGGTGGGATAGAGATATGAGTCGAGCTGGGTTGACCGGAAAACACAAGAAAAGAGGAGAGAGAAAATTTCCGGCCGTCGGGCTTCTCCGGCCCGATCTGGACGCGTCCGGCGACTGGTGGCCGTAAAATTTTGCAGCCGAGCTCGCCTCCGTCCCCCACTCCTCTATGGCCAGCGCGTGTAGCAAGGCCGGAATTAAAAAAAGGGCCAGAACCCGAGCGGAAGAAGGAAAGGAAAGGAAGAAGAAGAAGAAAGAAGAAGGGGCCCGTGGCCCTTTTTTTCCCACGTGGGGGAAAGGAGAAAAAAAGAAAAAGAAAGAAAATAAAATAAAATAATTAAATAATATTAAAAATAATATTATTATATAAAATAACAATAATAAAATAATATAGTATTAAGCATGGTTGACATGTGGCATCTCATCATGATGACACATGGTCACATTTATTAAGTCACACGTGGCACATCATTACACGTTTAAAAAATAATATTAAAATAATACGATATTTTAAAACTTTGCAAGTCCATAACTTTATAACCAGATATCCAATTTAAGCATGCTGCTAGTCTATGAACTCGTATCGATGAGTAGTCCACAACCATGCATGAGTCAAAGCTCAACTTTACATGAATAAAAAGTTAACTCGGGCACCCTTGGACAGTTTGGACCCCAATCTTGTTTTCCTCATAACTTTCAAACCGTAGCTCCGTTTTTAACGTGCTACTAGTCTACAAACTCGTGTCAATGCGTACTTTATAACAGCACCTCAGTCAACCTAGAATTCCATCCAAGTCAAAAAATCAACTTTTGACCCCTTGGGTCAACGGTTAAAGTCAAAGTCAACGGTCAACCTCGGTCAAAGTTGAAAAAATTCCGGTGTACTTCAGGCAGGGTATTACAATCTTCCCCCCTTACAAAAAATCATCCTCGAAATTTTATACGTCACTAAAATGCATAAGAATGTTGGTTGCGGATTTATGCCTCGAGCTTCCATGTCGCTTTCCTGACTAGGTTAAAATTCACCATAAGACTTTACTTGAGAAAAAGTCTTATTGACCAATACGCATTCTTCATGACTTAAAATCTGCACTGGTTGCTCCTTACATGACAGGTCTTCGATGTCCTTTCGTAGCAACAATACGTGAATTACGCTCTATACCCATGTCTGCTTTCCTAAAAATACTAACTTGCATACCACAAACCAATTCTTCCAATAACCCCATAGAAACTAAGATAATGAGAACTTAGCTCTCTCTGTCAACCAAAGCGTACGACTCTCTTCTACAAAGATAATTTCAAAAAACTCAATCTCGAACTTCGAATTCAAGATCTTTTTCATGCACGTCGGCTTAACTCATTGTTGATCCTAAGCGGTCTTCAAACTCTTCAAACTCTCTCAGATGACCTTCACCTTATTCATAGTCATCCGTAGGTGTTCGCATCCAATTCACGTTGGTCGTCGTATGGTGCTTCTCCTCACCAACTTCACTTCAACACGGTGGAGTTCAATGTTGTCTTTTACATAGAGCTTCGTATGAAGACATTTCGATGCTCGCTTTGTAGCTAATGTTACAACGAACCTTATTAACGACAATTGCTTATTCCCACTTCATTCAACATTCCATAATGGACGATCTCAGCATAACTTCCACAGTATAAATTCTGCACTTTGCTTGTCCATTGGCCTAAGGTGGAAGGCGATGCAGTAGTTAAGTCTCGCTCCAAGCGTATCTGTTAACCTTCGTCATAGTCTTGAAGTAAAGCTTGAATCTCAAATAGTCGTGATGGTGATTGATGCTCTGTGCAAACTCATAATACACTTTACGAACAGCTTGGCCGACTTGTCTCTGGGAGAATCACTCTCGTACCAGTAAAAAGTGTGCTAACATTTCTACTTCGCGCTTCCACTTGTCGGCAGGTTACGTACCTTGATTCCAATTTGGCAACTTCCTTTATCGTGCCATTCCACCAATAATACTTGGTGAGCATTCGATATATCTTTGTACCTTTGGGGTGTATCACATACATCGAATCACGTGCTCCCTTTAGGATCTCCTTTTTGAACTCAACAATCTCCTACTCTTGGATTTTCAATTGGCGATACTTAACCTTTAAATCACTCTTGAAAAGACCATAACATAAAACAAATAATAAATATATTTTTCAAATATACCACCAACATAAAATATACACAATTTATCAACCCAAATTAAATTTCCAAACTTCTTCAAAAATCAAAATATAATTTATGAAATTTACTAATTAAATCAATGAAATAATAAATAATAAGAAAATTATTTTAATTAGTGTAAAGTATCTTAACTTGCATAGGTAATTGTTAAAACTTCACATTGGAACAATAATAAAAACATGAATAAATGCATAAAATCATATCTTAAAATCCATAGCATAAAATGAAATATGCACGCTCGTAATGGAGGTACGTACGATACCTTCTAACATGATACGTGATCCATGATTCCAACTGTCTCGGTGGCCGTCCGATTCCCTGGACTCGTAAGCAACATGATTATGGGGCTAGCTCTACATGGACCACATTGGTTCGCCGCCTCCGTATGGTGCGGTATATGCAATATAATATCAAACAATATAACATATAAATACATGTACGAACATAAACAAAAAATACTTGAATAAAATACCTTTAATTTCAAATATCACTTTGAAAAGTATTTAATTTTTAATAATCGCTCGGAAAAATATCTTGACCTTAAGGTTGATCGACACACATCCATACTCGACAACAAGTATCGATTATGGGTGGTCACCTTGTTAAGTTGTTGGTAGCCGATACACACCCTCAGGCAATCATCCTTCTTCTCCATGAACGAAACGGATGTCATTCACGATGATAAGCTTGGTCTAGTGAAACCTTTATTCACCAAATCTTGCAGTTAAACCTTTAAGTCCTTTAACTTTAATGGAGTCGCATGGCATGGCGGTACTGAAATAGATCGATGTCTAAAGCCAATTCAATAATTATTCGATATCCTTTTTACGGTCGTAATCCAAGTAACTTGTTAGGAAAACGCTTTCGAATTGCTTCCCACTATGAGCAGTTCCAACGCTCGCCATCTATTCGGGCATCAACCACATGGGTCAAATACCTTTGACAACCATTCTCCGATAACTCCTTGGAGACGAGGATAGAAAGGAACCACGGTACAGGCCTCCTAACTCCTCCACAGAGCACCACTTCAGGTAAGCTGAATCACTTTAACTTTACTCCTTTATGCTAGCAGTCCATAAACATAAGATTCATAACTACTCAATCCATATCTAGGACCGCTTCGAATCCCAAAAATATTCATAGAATTGGATCTGCCCCCATTACTTGAGCTTCGATAGAGAAAAGATAATCCTCGACCATTGACTAGGCCATAGGAATTCCCCGTTAGGATAGGTGATTCTAATTGACACCCTCGAAGATTAGAGTTATTCAAACTCGGGCAACAAATTTGCTTCAAGATAAAAGGAAAAACGCTTTAAGATGATAAACCGAGAGGTTAGACGCGGATGGGACGCACAATAATGCACAGTCCCTTAGGAATATTAGAACCTAATGCTCTGATACCAACTGTCAGGACCCGTCCAAAATTCCCCACCGGAACCCTAGACAAGCCCTCATCCCAGGAAAACCCTACCGGACCCTCCAATGGAAAATCCGGCAAAACCTCCCCTAAGGGTTGGACTTACCACAAATTTTTTGCACTGAAAACACACTTCTATACACATCCCCTTATTCCTCCCACATTACTACAATTTGATTCCACAAATTTGCAGCACTTCAAAATAATAACAAGGAATTAATGCAGTATTTAATAAAATGTGTCCAATACAGTATACAGAGCATTATACAAATAAATGTGGAATTAATACAATGACAGATAAGGAAGCAATACAAGATGAAGAGGAAAAAGGGAAGAAATACTTTTTGAACTTTTGGCAATGAACAGAGACGTCGGGCTCGCTCCGGACGATCAACGTCTCCCAACCTGTAACTAAGGGAACGGAATTTAAAAATATGAGATGCTAATCATCTCAGTAAGTGACCATATCTACTGTACAGTTATAAAACAACGATACTTATGGCACATTTGATTAATTGGGAATAAATAAATAAATAAATAATAATTAATTGAACATGATATTTTCTCTCAAAACCCACACTATTCACTCCGTTGGAAAGGTTCCCCTTTTAAAACATTTTCCAAAACCCAATATTTTATGCCCCACAAATCACGGAATAATTAAACAATCCAAATGCCAATAAAATGTAATGAAATATAATAAAATAAATTTAGAATACTTGCATGAAGAAATATAACATAAAAGAAGAATTCAATATATAATTCATATAATTTGATTAAATAAATTAAGATAAATAGTATCAAAAATATAATTTAAATAATTATAAATAGATGATAAAACAAATTAAATACATTTAATTTAAATACGATTTTAAAACCTTTAGGGTTTGAAATTTCTATCTGAAAATTTATACTTGACGCACTACACCATATACCAGTGATGCCCTCCGATACCCAGAGTCCCTAGCATCGACTGGCGGGGGTTAAAGAGAGAAACTTGCATACGGTCGCTTCAGCGTCCCGACAGCGCCTTGCTGAAACCGTCATCCCGGCCACCGAGGGGGGCGGCTGATGCGCGTTATATAAAACTTGCCTGTCTGCGGTCCAATGGCAACTTACGGGAGATATTATAACTTGCGTGCTCATCCACATATACAGTACAGAACACCCATACTGTATGAATGCGTCTAAAATAAATAATCAAATTTTATTATAAAAAGATACGCAAACTTTTCCAAAATCCACCGTGGGAGTTTTACCATTTTTCAAATTCACCATCCCACATTTTTTTCTTTAATATCACCAGTATAAATACTTCGATAATATATATAATTTTCTCATATCACAAAATCCGTCAATACAATTATTTAATTTTCAAACCCGTCAACTTTCATTTCCATCAACTCAAATATACAATTTTCCAATGGCATAAATATTTTTGAAACATAATTCTTTAAAACAATATTTTTCTCCAATCCTCAAAATCCATTTAAATCAACAAATCCTTAAATCAAATAAATTTCATATATAATTAATTCATATAATTGTGCACAATAATTGAATAATAACCATAGCAATAATTAAAATAAATCAAACCACAATTTCTTTAAATCCCCCAATATATTATTTTGGCTCCAAAACATATATTAAGAACATTATAAATTGGCAATACAATTCTAGATAGAAATTCTCATAATATCAAATACATAAAATATATTTACCAAATATTTAATTATGAAATATTTCAACAATAAAATTTGATAATAATTACCAAAATCTCAAATTCCTTAAAACCAAAATATTTTATAATGCACAAATATTTAATTCCATTCAATTTTGGCACCAAAATTTCAAATATAAATTTATTAAATATTCAACACATCAAACATAATTTTCAAACAACCAATTTACACAAAATATATATATCTTAACATCCCAAAATAATTTTGAAGGTGGGTCACTCATTTGGAGCACGCAATTAACCTAAAATCCTCCATGGGATCAATTCTACGACTCACACGTGCTCCTGGAACAACAATTCACACACAGTCAAATAAATTAATATTTTATTCGGATAAATAATACCCGGTATCCCGGGGGTTAAACACAAACGTTAACCAAAATTGACGAGTAATATACCGAAACGAAGCTTATAGAATAAGGATTGCATTACCGGCCTCCATTGATCCCAATTCCGCCGGTGGTGGTCGGAATTTGCCCAGGAAGTACCCGCCGAACTTGAACTTGAGAGATCTCTCAAATGGTGGGGGTTTTGGGCAATCTAATCATGGAAATGGACTCAGAAGGGTCAAAAATGGTGGGATAGAGGTATGGATTGAGCTGGGTTGGCCGGAAAACACAAGAAAAGAGGAGAAAGAAAATTTCCGGCCGTCGGGCTTCTCCGGCCCGATCTGGGCACGTCCGGCGACTGGTGGCCGTAAAATTTTGCGGCCGGGCTCGCCTCCATCCCTCGCTCCTCTCTGGTTGGTGCGTGTAGCAAGGTGGTGGCCGGAATTAAAAGAAAGGGCAAGAACCCGAGAGGAAGAAGGAAAGGAAAGGAAGAAGAAGGAGGAAGAAGAAGAAGAAAGAAGAAGGGGCCCATGGCCCTTTTTTTCCCACGTGGGGGAAAGGAGAAAAAAAGAAAAAGAAATAAAAAGAAATAAAAAGAAAATAAAATAAAATAATTAAATAATATTAAAAATAATATTATTATATAAAATAACAATAATAAAATAATATGGTATTAAGCATGGTTGACATGTGACATCTCATCATGGTGACACATGGTCACATTTATTAAGTCACACGTGGCACATCATTACACGTTTAAAAAAAATATTAAAATAATACGGTATTTTAAAACTTTGCAGGTCCATAACTTTTTAATCAGATATCCAATTTAAGCGTGTCACTAGTCTATGAACTCGTATCGATGAGTATCCACAAGCATGCATAAGTCAAAGCTCAACTTTACATGAATAAAAAGTCAACTTCGGCACCCTTGGACAATTTGGACCCCAATCTTGTTTTGCTCATAACTTTCAAACCGTAGCTCCGTTTTCAACGTGTTACTAGTCTACGAACTCGTGCCAATGCGTACTTTATAACGGTACATCAGTCAACCTAGAATTCCATTCAAGTCAAAAGTCAACTTTTGATCCCTTTGATCAACGGTCAAAGTCAAAGTCAGCGGTCAACCTCGGTCAAAGTTGAAAAAATTCTGGTGTACTTTGGGACGGGGTGTTACATTAATGATTAAAGGGCTTTTAAAAATAAAATTTCAACTAGAAAACAACTAAGAACGATAAACTACAGAAAGTAAATTCTAAAAAGAATAAACTAATTAGTCTATATTCTTGTAGTCATTTGTGAAGGTGTGTAGAGATGTCCTTCTCAAAGCCAATGAAGCTCCTATTTATATATGTAGAGAATTTTGAGTTGCTTCACGCGCTTTCGATGTGATACTTTTTTTTTTTTTTTCTTTTTCAACATTCCAACTTCAAAATTTCAATTTATGCATATGATAATTACATAACCACTTAATTTCCAATCAATGTGGGATTAAAACTTCTTAATTAATCTCCCAATAATAATATTTCAATATATTAAAATATTAATTTAGAAAATTAATAATATGACCCAAAAAGCATAAACACACCTACATACTTCTTCTAAAATTGTTAAATCTTTAAAAAGCATTGGTGTTAAAATCCCTTTCCCCAATTAATAAATGAAAAGATAACAACTTATACGTAATAATCATAATTGACTTTATACAAATTGAAAAGTTAAAGCTTAATACATTTTAAAAAATAATTTAAAGGAAGAAAAAAATAGTTAATTATCAATTTATATATTATTTTTATTCATTAACTTTCATTATTTTTATCTTTAAAAAATGGATAAAAAAATTTCATTAAATGAACATGAATAAGTCAAACCTTAACTTAATTATTAAAAGATTTAAAAAATAATGGTATTTTGAAATAGTAGTGAAACGTGAAAATGTCATACCATATTTTTCACCATAAAAATATAATATTAAAAAAATAGCATTATAATACCATTTACTCGAATGTATATATATCCGCCATTTTAATGCCTTGGTCCATAGCTTTTTATAACTCTTGGATCATTAAAGATCCTCCTAAGATTGGTTTTATCTAGCAATTAGGCATGCCAACCATAGCTTTTTGGAAGTAGCAATCTTTCAAGATTGCAAAATCATGTGATGAAAAACCATAAACTACATTGTATGCTATTTTCCAAACCAGACAAAAAGAAGACATTAGAAAAAGGTCATGTTGAATTTGTTTTTTTGTGTTTTTTTTTCCCTCAATAAAGAAAATACATGTAACAGCTTGTGACAATCTCCAATGGTTTTTACAAAGTTTACCTAAGTTTACGTAGTTACCAAGTAAAATTAATTATTCTTAGATTCTGAGAGCTACGATATGTGCATTAAAGTTGATGAGATCAAAAAGAACACACACACACACACACACACACACACACACACAGAGATACATATACATAAATTAATTATATTTTGATATTTTTTATTTTTAATTTTTCAATTTGTTATTGAACTTTATGATAAATAGATGGGTAATAGTTTTATATGACTTAAAAAATTTTACTCTCTAATTTATTAAGTCAACAAACAAAATCATAGGGATTAGAACCGCCAAAGTCTAAAATATTTGCTAATTGTAAAAATTGAGATTAGTGATTGCTATATATCATGTAAATAACAACAGTTATAACTCTTTTCTTCTTTTTTCTTTTTTTTTTGAAAGAGAAATAGTGGAGAGTAGCATATGCCGAAATTTGCTAATTTACAATCGTAGTTATATGTTTGTTTAATATTTATGTTTGATAATTGAAAGTTGGTCAAGCTATCTCTTAAAAAAATCTGATGCATTATAATTGAAGTTAAAGTTTAATTAATAGCGTACCGAGCCCCACTGTTATTTTGATTTTTTTCTTTGGTAAAATTGAATTATTTCTCAATTTAATTTAAAGCGATACGTCATAAAAAGAAAAAAAAAAAAAAAGAAAAAAGAATGGTGTGATTTGTTCAGAGGAAAAAGTCGGCGCAGTGGTGTAGTACTGCAGAGACTTGTATTTCAAGTGTTTATTGAGTAGTGAATTTTGAGGATAAAATCTTGGGAAAGTAGAAACAAACAGAGTTTGAGAGTAGAAAGAATCAAAAAGATACGGGTGTGGTGGATAAAGCAGTTTTCAAAATCTGGAATAACGACAATAAAATAATAAACAATCCCTTTTTCAGCTTTCAATTCCTTCTGATTTTCTCATTTCCATCCCCTCAGTATGATTGAAAGATTTTCCATCAACTTTCCCAATTTCCCATCTTGATTTACTTCTTTCTATCGATAGATATTTATATAATATTCATCTAATTTAAAATCAGTTTAAATTGTAAAAGTAAGTGACCATGTCAATTCTTTTGCATTGCACCTCCTCCCTTATGAACAACAATTTATTCTTAAAAAAAAAAAAAAAAATCATTTTATCTAAGATAGTTTTTTAAAAAATTTTGGAAAATTGTAAGCACAGAAACAAACAAATCAACTAGAGGGACAGCAATCTCTTATAAAGAATGCTTAAATCTTCATTTTATTTGTCTAATTTTCCATAGAATTTTGGAGTATTTACAAATTCTGGAGTGAAAACCACTATCATCCAGCCTCACATACATATCTCCCAAAAATACCTTTAAAGCTCTAATTTATAATACTCAGTGCGAACATAGCTTTATAAGACATTTGAAGTCTAATCAAGAAGGCAGATTTGAAGTATAAATCTGGGTCAAAAGCTTTGTTATACATATAGATGGGTATAACACAGACGGGTATAACACTCGTCGGATATGCTAACCTGTACCCTTACAAACTTCTTCTTCTTCTTCAAAAGGAGAAAAAAAAAAAAAAAAAAAAAAAAACACCAACAAATTCCATCGTATTTTTTCATATCTCCCAAAACACAAAAAAGAATCTGTCCAAAAATAAAAATTATGAAACAAAAAGTGGAATTTACCAGCAGTGGTATCCAGGCTTGAACATAAGGCCTATTTCAAGACCAACCTAACCCAATAGTTAAGCCTACCGAAGCCATCTTTGCTTTTTGTGGACCTAGCTTTGTGAATGGCTGCCGAAATTGAGATTAGATGGGTCATGTGAGTAGTTGTTGTGAATTTGTTGCCATATTTACATTTCATCTTCAGTAAAAGTGGAAACACCGCCGGTAAAAATAGTGTTTCAATTTAATTATAATTTGGTGAAATTCAAAAACCACATATATTGTACTCTGTGACAACCAAAAACACTGAAAGGTGCACTCGTTACATCCAATGGCGGCCTAACGATGAGTTCTCCTCACATTTCAACGTCATGTGATTCATATTGGTTTCTGTCTTTCTTACAGCATTTTATAATTTCTTCAACCAGACAACTAGTTCTATATAGGGCAATGGAGAAGAATGTTTTCACTAATCTCAGCATTAGCGAGCCTTCAAACAAAAGAATATACAATCAGCACACTGATTTTTCATCCATGGGCATGGAGCCTAAAACTCATTGATCAGATACACATATATTTTTGTCATTTACATTTGAGGTGCAAAGTAAATGCTTGCAAGGCTACAAGAAGTTCCTTTAACTTTTTCTTGACTGCTTCATCAATTAAGTTACCATCCCTGTCAAACTTTGCCGGAGTTTGGTATGCATTCACAAAAATTTCGGGTTTGTTAATGAAATGAAGATCGATATAAACTCCAATTTGGTGAAGATGATATTGTGCTCCTCCCGCACTAAGTCATATGCAGCTGTTACAACCGCAGCAGCTTTATCAGGCCAAACATTTGGTGGCCTCGAGCGCCAGTAAATTGCATTCTTCGGCGGGGCTGGTACATTGGGGTGAAAAAATGTTTTAGCATGTAGAAAATCAGAAATGTTCACAAGGACAGAATTTGTTTATCAATCGAAAAATCCTTAATCTAAACAATCAAGTTATAGTAAGGTGTGTGTTTTTTTGTTTTAAGACTTGATGCATCTTGGATCTAAATAGACCTAATTTTTATTTTTTTAGATAGTCATATTAGTAATGAAGTTTAATAAAAAAAGCCATAATTATCCTTGATTAACAAAACTTTTGATATTTATAAATGGATTCAGAATTCGGGTTTCTAATCCTTATGGTAGTTTTCTAGATCAGATCCCTTTGAATGTTTCTAGGTTTTCGACCTGCTCGAAGGTTTTCGAGATTGGAATCCATTTGAACGTTCCCAAGCCCCAAACCCATTCGGTCGTTCTCAGGTCTTGTGTCCGTTCAACTAGTCTCAGGTCTCGGACTTGTTTGGCCGGTCTTTTGGATTCAGGACTTGTTCAACCACTTTGAAGACAAAATTCAGGACTTGTTAAACCATTTTGAAGACAAAGTTGAAATATTGTTGTTTTTTATTGAGAAGATTTTGAAATCCAAAAACAAAAAGAAAGAAATGATGAATAAGATATAAGCTATAAAATTTGTCTTTTCAATTAAGACACAAATATCTTAAATTTAGTCATTAGTTAAAAAAACAAAGAAATAAAACAAAATGTTTTAATGAATTGAGTTCATTTTAAAATATAAGTGCAAAAAACAAACAAACCCTAATTACTTAGATCAGATCCCACTTCGTCAATGTTCAAAAAAGTTTCATGTTGGAGAACAGAAAATTAGATACCAGAATTAAACTCCTTTAATATGTGCAATGTTATAGAACAATCAGCTCTATCATCTTCTCAATGTCGAAGAAAAAATATTGAAAATGGAAGTATAAAGATATGATTTCTGCTAATTTTTAATTGTATGGAGATACTAAAAGAGGAATATGTTGATTTATCAACCAAAATAACAATTATCCTTATACCTAAATGAATTAAGTCAATACTGCAATCCCAAATCAAACCACTTCAGACTAAATTAGGGGACAATATTTCTCAAGTTTTCAATTTTCAAATCCACAACCAAAACAAAGAAAAATAATTGAAGCTAGAATCCAACGATAAAACTATTTTTTAGAAATAATAATAAAAGAATGTAGATAAATATATATATATATTAGTTTTCTATCAGATTGACTTGATAATATTTCAGTTAAAAAAGCAAAAAATAAAACTTGAATAAGAGACTTTTTTTTTTTTTTTTTTGGGGGTAAACTTGATAAGAAACTTCTTTTATTTATATATACATAAAAAAGAAATGGATTTTACCAGCATTGGAGTATGTCCAGGAACCTGTGGTCCCATTTAAAAACCAAGATAACGAAAAAGGCCGGCGCATTTGACTTATCTCCCGTTTTTGTAGATCCCCCAGCATCCCATGGATTCCATATTTCTGTAGATTACTAAGCCACAGGACTATCTTTTTTGTGGTCACTGAGCTCCTACTAATCCGGGTCGAGCTGGATCGGATCACAAGCATTTGACCTATCTCCAGTTTTTGTAGATCCTTGGTATCCCATGGGTCTTATTTTTTTCGAGATCACTAAGTCATAGAACTCCATCCTTTTGGTGGTCATTGAGCCTCAACTAATCCGGGTCGAGCCGAATTAGATCACAAGGGTGTAAAGTTCTCCCACCGCTAATTTTCTCCATTCACAATACTCGAATCCGAGAGTTTACTTACGGAAAACAGGTGCCAAACCACCTGAACCAATTGGCGTTGGTTCTGAATTGGATATTTTAGTGTAGAGAAAATATGTAACAATTTTGTAGGGAAGGATATTATCAAAAGAAAAAAAAAATTGTAGGGAAGGAAGGGAGACAATATGGTGAAAAACAGAAATGCGAAAAAGATGGAAAATTTTCATATATACTATAATTAAAAAAAAAGAAAAGAAAAAAGGAACTGTGACAATGCAATAGTTTTAGCTAGGTATAATTTGTGATGTGCTACAGCAAAATTACTTGTAAAAATGAGCCAAGGACAGGTATTCATTTCTAATGACATCATAAATATTAATCGTTCTTATCGATAGAATTTCACAAATTCGATCAGAGATGGAGTTCTGAACCAGGCAATGGAGAAGACTATTTTCACTAATCTTAGCAGCTAGCAAGCATTTGAGAAAACATGGAAGAAAATGGAGTCCGCACTAAGATCATATATGCAGCTTTTACACAAACAATGGCAGCTGTTTTATTAGCTCAAACATTTTGGTGGTCTTAGTGTTATTTAGGACTCAGTTATACAAGTTACAAGTACTAAAAATTTCTTTTTCCATGAAAAATCCTAAATGAATCACTTATCATGGCCTTAGGAAAACTTTTACCAATAATATTTTTATGTCCCTGTCTCAATTATCCTTAATAAGTCAAATATATAATAACAGTACTAGAATCCCATATCTAACCTCTTCAGACATGAGTAGTAGGTATAGGTAACAAAATTTATCAAGGTTTTTGCTATACCACTAACAACTGGAGGCTTTTAAAACCAGACCAATTTCTAAAAGACATAAAAATAAAAAAGATTAGTCCAGTAGTTGGCAAGGAGAGGTGTACCATTTCCTTGTACACCAAAGATTAGCCTAGGAAAGGACTTAGTCCAAACGCGTGTAAGTTCTCCCATACAAAAATTTAAAAAAAAAAAAAAAAAATTGATGCTAGACTCCAAGATCAAAAATTTTATTTATAAAACCTTAATTGTCTTCTCACAATTATAATATATGTAGAGAAATCCAACTGTTCGACAATGTTAAATTTATTTTTAGAAATAAACAATTTGAATTTTTTTAATATCGGCATTAACAAAGACTAAGGAAGACATAAAATTAAGTCCTCGCACTATAATATTTTATTTTTCTTTTCTTTTTCTTTTTTTCGTCAGTGGTCTTTTTTTTATTTTTTATTTTTTATTTGGGTCAAATTTTTTATGATTATTTTTTGGAATAAAGGTCAATTCTTATTTGGTGTCCATACGGCCCTACGATGTACATATGTGGGACATATTTATTTAAATTTTTTTGGGACATATTTATTTGATTTGCAGTCGCATCTATGATGTCGGCACATGGTTCTTTTTTTTTTTTTTTTGGATAAATAAAAAAAAATGCCTTCTGAAAATATCATGTATGGTAGTATGGTTCTCATAGTCTTAGTCTTAAAAATGTAGTTATTAATATTATCATAAAAAAATAATAATAAAAATACATAAAAAATTGTCGTTTCCAAGGAACATTTAAGAACAAAATTACTTTGTTTTAGTGCAAAAGTTCTGAATTTGAAAACCCAAGCATATCAAAAAGAGAAAGAAAAAAAAAAAAATATATATATATATATATATATATTATTATATACATATCAGTATCTGTTCGAATAAAAATGCCGCTGCACATATTATATATTTACCCCTTGCATTATTATACTTGTCACATTACAACACTTGGTAGAAAAAAAAAAAAAATGTTCCTTTGTTTTTCTTTTGACCAATCACGACCTGTCATATCATTTTGCTACCTCACAAGTTGTAACGCTGATTTCTTTCCCAAAATAATAATAATAATAATAATAATAATAATAATAAAAAAGAAGGAAAAAACAAAAAAATTTTGTAAAACATTTCTGTGGGGCAATGATCTAAATATGGGCATAACGAGAAAGAATTTTGCAGGCAATCGTGTACGTTAACTTTTCCTTGAGTTTAGCCCTCCATTCTACCAAAATAAATAAATGAGATGGAGCCGAGTCACCATTTCTCTAATGAATGGTTCTAGATTTCTGATTTTCTTGTTTAAGAGGAAAAAATCGTTTGGAAAAGAATCCTTGGATTTGGTCCTCTTTTTGAGCTCATATGTTGGTTTTGTATGACAACCCAGAAGCCAAACAACGAAAAAAAAACAAAAAACCATAAAGAAGGAGAAAGGCATTTCTTTCTTTGAAAAAAGAAAAAAAAAAAGGCGGATATTGACATTTAATTTGTATATGTTTTTGAGCTCAGCAATGCTGTTTTTAGTGAATGGCAGGAGTACTGAATGCTCCATGTTCGGAAGTAGTGGAAATTCCCCCTTTCATTTTTGCTCTTTCTCTTGGCCTTTACTTTCGTGGTTTTCGAGTTCTTCTTCTTTTCAAATGTACGTTCATGCATCCGCCGACGTTGACATCTAATTTGTATATGTTTTTTTTTTTTTTTTTTTTTTAAATTTTATTTTATTATAATTATTATTATTTATTTAAGGCGAACAGGATTTGAAAGTATTATTCTTTAATTGAAGAGGAAAAAGAATTATCTTTATCATCAAATAATTATTATTTTTATTTTCCACATAAAGTTACTTTGTAGAGTTACATATAATTAATATTTACAAACTATTTTTTTATGTTTTAATTTAAAAAAAATATTGTTTATCACAATTGAAGATCTCTATATCATATAGTAATTTAAATATTTATTAAAAAATTTATTTAAATAGTTACTATTAAAGAGTTTATTTTTAAAATTTTATTAAAAAATAATAAATTTAAATATTTTCAATTACAATTTATTATGTAAGTTGATGATTGTGATCAATAATAATATATAATAAGATTTTTAATTAAAAATATTTAAATATGGAGGCCAGTTATGAGAAAGAAAGAGCATGCCAAATCAAATAAGAGAAGTGAATCGATTTTGAATCATAAGTATTTTTTAAATGACTTAGAAAATTAAATGATGTAGCAAATTCCCCTTATAAGCCTATAAATTTTAAATGATGTGGCAAATCCCCCTCTATAATTCTCTTATAAATCCTCTTATAAATCTTTTGCTATATCTATCAAATCCATACATATATATAATTTGATATAACAAGGACATATCTGGTGAAGAGAACAAATGTAGAGGACTGATCATGTTATAGAACTAGAAAATTATACAAATTAAGTTATATTTTTGGGCATGTCAAAAATGATAGTACAAGTCTCCTAATATAACTTAAGCTAATAAAACTATTTATTTATCCAAAATAGAAATAAAATGAAGTTCCAATTTTATTTTTTGGTCAACAAAATTAGTAATTCATAATTGATCTTATAAAAACATGCCATCTTAATATAATTTGAATGTTTACTTTTTAAGTTAATTGTTTCAATGATAAATATACTAAGATCAATCATTCAACTATAAATATGAAATTACACATACATATTACATACCTCGAGCCTAAGCTTTACTTATTATGAACGTACTTCGGTATCCCTGGGGTAGGGTAGCCTTGGAACCTACTAATGTTTCCTACTTGTTATTATAGTAGTGGTACAAAATAATTCACCCAAAGGAAAAAAAAAAATATATATATATATATATATATATATATATACACAAAATAGTGGGTAGAGGGCTAGATGATGGGGACGAGATATTCAAGAAGATGAAGCTCTAGCAAACCAAGTAGCAATGGACCCTAAGTTTTATGACGCTGCAATCAATGGAAAGGATGATTTCTTTGCTACGAGAGCCGCCGCGGTCCCAGAGAATTTGAGTGGGCAGGTGACAACGAAACTAAAAAACACCATTCTTCATGTGGCAGCAAAATCTGGGAAGCTACAGATTGCAGACGACCAACCACATGTGGTTGGTCTTCTGTACGAGAAAAATAAGAAAGGAAACACTGCACTACATATTGCTGCCAAATTCGGTCATTTGGAATTTGTAAGAGTCCTAATCAGGGCAAGAAAGGAGGATGTGGAAAGAAACACGAAGCTGCTGACCATGGTGAATAAGCAAGGGGAAACAGCTCTCCATGAAGCTGTTCGACATGATCACTTCGATATCGTCAAATTACTCATTGAGGAACAACCGGAATTGGTTTCACTTACGAACGATGCGGGAGAATCTCCTCTTTTTATGGCGGTGGATAGATGCTTTTACCCAGTTGCTCTTCATATCCTTGGAAAAAACAACCGCTCCTTTGATGGAAGGAACGGCATGAATGTCTTGCATGCAACTGCTATTCGCTCCCAAAGTATATCACCATCTAAGTCTTAAGTTAAAATCTTTTTTTTTTTTGTTAACTTCCATTAATATTGTTCACCTAAGCTATATATACATACATATGTATATATATATATATATATATATATGTACATGTTTCAGTGTTCTTCAATTTTTAATCTCTTTGCAGGCTGTAGAAGAAATTCTACTTTTAAAGAGGATCTTTCACTTTTCTTCCGGAATCTTCATAGAATCCATAAACTTCATCGACAACCACTCTTGAGTAGACTCCCCAAACCAAAATCAGGTATGAATTTTTTTATTTTAACTTTTATGATTGGCTAACATTAAAAAATGATTCTTTCTCCAAATCCTCTCCATGTGTCATATAAACGGGGAAAAATTAAACGTACGGTATGACTCCACACACACACACACACACACACACACACACACACACACACATATATATATATATATATATATATAATTGAATTGCCGACAAAATTGTTTATTTTCAGTGATTGGATGATATAGGTTATACACTGAGGACTTGTGGTTCGGGCATTCACAAGAAATAAAGAAATAAATATATTTTTTGTATTATTATCTCTTGACATTTTTGTACTACAGTTCATATATTTTTCGAACATATTTTTTTAAAAATTATTTTATGCATTAATTGCAATTTAGATAACTAATTTCATGAAAATGCATTTTAGGTCTTCATTTATCATGAAATTCACATTTGATTGAGTAAAAATTAAAAAAAAAATTAAAAAAAGAGACCGAACTAACGGAAGAGACTAACAGCCGCCTTATATGACTAGCACATGACTAATACTAGAATGCAATTATTCCAAATTAGAGATGCTTAAAGTGCTTATAAAATGTATTGAAACTTTATAAATGTATTGAAACTTTATATTAATAAAAATATATAATATTTATTAATATAAATTTTCAAAGTGTAAATCAAG
The DNA here is from genome assembly GCF_031755915.1 of Ziziphus jujuba. Taxonomy (NCBI): domain Eukaryota; kingdom Viridiplantae; phylum Streptophyta; class Magnoliopsida; order Rosales; family Rhamnaceae; genus Ziziphus; species Ziziphus jujuba. Next base: position 5,895,282 of record NC_083386.1, read on the forward strand.
AGTGTTTTGCACATTATTACTTTCATACTAAAAATAAAACAAATTTTATAAACTTATTTAAGAGACAACTATTATTCTTTTAATAAATTGGTAAAATATTAAAAAATATAAATATAATTTTTCAAAAAATGAAAATAGTAACCCGTACATATTATATTATAGAGATTCAAAATAAAATAACAAAATATAAAGGCATCTAAAAAACAGTGATTAATTAGTTTTTATAAATAATGTAATTCTTTGAGAAAAGTAAAATTTTTATACAAAAAATTACACATGTGATGTTTGGTTGGATTAAATGGTGAGTTTTTGGATTTTATTTTGGATTTAAGTTTTTTTTCAGTTTACCAATCTATTTTACTAAATTTCATTGGCAAAATTGAAAAAATACAAATTACAAGGTGCTAAAAAAATATTTTGAAAAGTTTCTATTATTTTTTAGAGATTTAGACTAATTTATAATAATTTTAAAAATAAAAGATATTAGGGTGTTAAAAAAAGTGTACGACCCTCTAAATGAAATAATATAATTTTAAAAAGTATTAAAATATAATTATCTCTTCTTTTTTTTTCTTTTTCTTTTTTTGGGGTAGTATATGGAATAAAGTAAAAGGCATTTTGGTATTCTATAACTTTTAAGACTTTGCTCGTTAGCATCCTCTATTTTAGATCATTGTTTTTCAATATTCAGATGTAAGTCAAGTAACCCCACGAATGCAATTTTGGGAGATTTTTTTTTTCCTCATCAATAATGTTTTATAAAATTCATAGACCCATTTGGTCAGCGTTAAAGTTGAGAAGGTTGATTTTCAAGATTAATTTTCTAGAAATTAGTTTTTTTATGTTTAGTGAATGATAAAAAAATTAGAAATTATAAATAATTAAATTTAATATTATATAATAAATTAAGAGGTAAATATATATTTTTAAAAAATTTCAAAATTATTTCAAAAATAATCACTATTCCAAAAAAATTAGATTTTCATTAACTTTATCATTATTCAAACAGACAATTAGAGTTACAAATTTAAAGTATCCTAGTTAATGCAAACTAAAATTAAGCAACACTAACATATAACAAATTAGAAGTAAAATGAGATTTAAATTGTAACATTTTAAAACTAAAACCCGAAAATGAATTTTTGGCAAGATTAGAAGATAGCAAGTTGTGTACTTTTTTTTAAAAATAATATTGTCAGTAGACTTGCAGGTGTTGATTATTGGTACATTCCACAATACAATCAAACTATTATTTAAATCATCTTATATATATATATATATATATATATATATCTTCCTCAGCTAATCCTTAACATCCTATCAGTTTCTCTCTCTCTCTCTCTCTCTCTACAGATGTATATATAGATTTTGTGCATAAGGTGCTGGAGAAAGTAAACTCAGACTCTTCAATACTTGAAAAAGATGATGATTTTGGGTGGACTCCTCTCCACTATGCCGCACACTATGGGAATACGGAACTTGTTGAACAATTTTTGAAGCAGGGCGATAACATAAATACGTCTCTTGCTTGCAAAAAGAACAAACAAGGTATGTCTTCCCTTCACATTGCAGCGAAAAAAGGACATGTTGATGTAATTAAAAAACTAATCGCAGAATATCCAGAAATTTGCGAGTTGTTTGACGACAAAAACAGGACGGCTCTTCATGTTGCTGTGGAAAGCAGACAGGCAGAAGTGGTGAAATTCTTCCTACAATCATTGACATTTCTGGACCTTATAAATGAGAAAGATAATAAAGGAAATACAGCTTTGCATCTAGCAGCTGCCTCCACTAGAGCAGATTTCAAAATTCTAGCAATGCTGGCAAATGACTCAAAAATTGACAAAGAGACTACAAATAACGATGGTATGACATTTTATGACATTGTTCTATCAAACAAGCAGCTAAAGGATAAAGAAATTGTAAGTTTTCTGGCACTGACACATTCAATATTTGACTATTATATATGAATGATTGCCTTACATCTCAACCTCGTTTTGGATTTTGGTGTTGCAAACAATATAGAGGACATATATGTATTTTAAGTTGTTTTATAAAATTTATACACTTTATTTGTAAGGTATATTATTATTTTAACTTATTGTTAACAAAAACTCAAGGCCCTCATAGAAAAGTTATTATTAAGGGAACATATTTCTAACGATAAATTAATAAAATAATGACATCTCATTTACTCATATCTCACATGAGTTGGTATATAACTTGATACCTCTAGCACTGCTGTTTGTACACTGTGTCTAACGTGACAAATATCTTTTCTTTAAATTAAACCAGTAATCTTCATTAATTTGGTCCATTTTCATTGGTGATCAAGTGATAAATAACAAGTTTTTTTTTTTTTTGTTTTTTTTTTTTTCATGCTACATACATACATATATATATTAATAACATCATGCAAATTAATTACGTCTCCAGTTGGAAGTAGTACTGCTGAACTTTGAGGTAGGTACTGGTCTACCGAGTTTGGAACAGAAGTTCATCAGAGAAGAAACTAAAGAAGCAGAGATTAATAAGGTTAATCATGAGGCAGAAATAGATGGACAAGTTGATGAAGGGAAAGAGCAACCTAATGGAGAAGATGTGCAAAAAAAACATGTGGCATCATACAACAGGAAGCATAATCCACAATTGAAGCAAGCAGTCAAGGACGTTGCCATGATCAATCTAATGATAGCAACATTCATAGCTACTGCGACTTTCACAGCTGCTTTCCAACTGCCTGGCGGATACAACAAAGATGGCTTAGCAGTTTCAAGCAGCAGAGCAGACTTTAAAAAGTTTCTGTTTTGTGATACAGTGGCTTTTGTTTGCTCCACTGCTTCCATGTTAATCCACTTTGTTGTACCAGTACTTGGAGCTTTGGCAGTCCCTCTATACCCAATGTTTTGGATAACATTATTAACAGGAACATCTCTTGTTTTTATGGTGGTTGCTTTTGACCACGGCATAAAAGCAATCTTCCCAGAACATTCAGATCGAAACCCATTTCCTATTCAGCAAATGTTTGTTGCCATCTTTATCGCTGTTATGGTGATATCAATGATTACATTTTCAATGACCAGAATACTCCTCAAAAAACCGCCTCGAATCAATGCTAGAAGTCGTTTTGGACTCTGGAGTGGTTGAGACTGAGACATAATTACATTTTATATTATTTTTTAGTATTTGGTATCATTTTATCTCATAAGTTGGTAGTTGTAGATGGATGGTTTCAAAAGGCTGGTTTGGAATTTACTTACCTGGTGTACATTTATTATATGATGTTTTCTTCTTCTTCTTCATTTTTTTTTTTTTTTCCCTTTTTGGTTGGAGGGAATTTTATGCAACAAGTAGACTGAGGAGAAATTTGCAGATCGACCTCATCATGGTCATGGTTGTTGAGAATAAGAAGGAGAGGACATGAGTTAGAAAACTCTAACTAATCAGGTTTCAAGATTGTCATATTGTATCTACCATCCTCCGCTAATCCTTAACAATTTGTCAATTCCTATGTAGATTTTTGTGTAGAAGGTTCTACAGAAACACTTTCATAATGAAGTATCGTTACATTTGACTACAAAATCAACTTGTACATCTACAATCCCATCGTAAATCATAATTTTATGTAGTTTATTTTGAGAAGTTATATACTTACAAAGTAGAACTTCCCAAAATAAAATTTCCAACATACATATGCTTAAAAAAGTAAATAACAACCTACTTAGAAGTAACATATAGCGCGACTGTAAATAATTACGTTAATGATTGATTAGAACTAACTACCCAACTCAAAGAAACAAATGTGACAAATGCAACAGAACTGAACAACAAACCAAGGGCATTCATTTCCTGATGACATCATTGAATAAATCATTCTCATGGACAGAATTTTCAATGGAAGGACTTCTAAAGTGCGCAATGAAGAAGACAATTTTCGCTAATCTTAGCACTAGCAAGGTTTAGAGAAAACATGGAAGAAAATGAAGGTTTAGAGAAAACATGGAGGAAAATGAAGTCTTCAAAATTATAAAGAGAAGCACAATGGTGAAAAGAATAGACATAAAACAAAAGAATATATAATCATCCATGGCATTCACATTAGATAGAGCCAGAAACACCTTGATCTTTCTATCTACAAATGACACATTTATTTCATCATTTACCTTTGAGCTGCAAAGTAAATGCCTGCAAGGCTAGAAGAAGTTCCTTTAACTTTTCCTTGACTGCTTCATCAATCAAGTTACCATCCCTGTCAAACTTTGCTGGAGTTTGGTACGCATTCACAAAAATCTCAGGTTTGTTGATGAAATGAAGATCGATATAAACTCCAATTTGGCGAAGATGATATTGTGCTCCTCCAGCACTAAGATCGTATGCAGCTGTTACAACCGCAGCAGCTTTATCAGCCCAAACATTTGGTGGTCTCGAGCCCCAGTCAATTGCATTCTTCAGCGGTGCTGGCACAGGAGGGAGGAAAAATGTTTTAGAATGTAGAAGCAGAGGTACTCGCAAGCACCAAATTTCTTGTCACAAAAATCCCAAATCCACATACATCAAGTTATATTAAATGATTTAGATGAGATCCCGCTTCATCAATGTAGGAAAGTTTAATCTCAGAGAATAGAATATTAAATACCGGAATTAAACTAGTTAAATATGTGTAATATTATAGAACAATCAGCTCTACCATCTTCACAATGTGGAAGAAAAAATATTGAAATATGGAAGTAATAGTTGTGATTTCTACCTTTTAATTGTATACAGATACTAAAAGAGGAATATGTTGATTTTGTCCACTAAAGTAACAACTATCCTTATACCTAGCTTAATTAAGTCATCTTTAGTCCCAGATCAAAACTCTTCAGTTCAGACTAAATGAGAAGTAGGTATATCAACATTTCTCAAGGTCTCAACACTATTCCACAACCAATTCAGGGCTTTAAAACAGGGCCAACCAAAGCAAATTCAGAAAAATAATTGAATCCAATAACATAAACTTTATTGAAAACAAAACTATCTGCTAGAAATAATAAAGATTTACATATCTACACTTAAATGCAAGAGAGCTTGCACATTGAATAATCTTAATCGAAGTAGCAACGTGTCAATGAAGAAAGTGACCTTTCAAGACAGCATGCTTGCACTCCAATCCCTTTAGGATTAAATTGCTCTTTCAGATTGCCTTGAGCTAGTTTAACATCAGTTAAATAAACATGGAAGCTTTGAACTACTTGAACTCCAACATGTAAGACTCCTAATTATCGTACTAAACTAGCTGAACTTGAGCAATAAAGACTTAAAAACTAATTACATATTCAGACAACTTATTCTAACACAATTTTCTACATATAAATTAAGGATGTTCAGCACTTCAAAATGGAAGCTTTTGGCCATTATTGATTCCGGTTGAATGCTAAGCTTATCAACTTCTTGCGAACTCCGTACAAATTATTCAGCTTTTCCTTTTCTTGGTTTATTGGATCATGATAGCTTAGATATAACGCAATCTATAATCCCACATATATACCAATGTGCCAAATGACAATTATGCCCTCACCATTATAATAACAGTATGACCAGAGAGAGAGAGAGAGAGAGAGAGAGAGAGAGAGTCACCGGTGACGGAGTAATTGTACTCCGGCGAGGCGAAGAGAATGCTGTCAGCTTCTAGGATTTTGGTACGAAATGCTTGGACGGCCGTAGGGAAAGTCCCATTGACTTCGAGGTCAGTGTTGAGCATCGGCAATGGCGAGATGTCTATGTACTCTATCTCCACTCCCTCCATTGATTCCTTGCTCAACTCGATTGCTGTGAGGATTCCAGTTCCACCACCAACCCATCAAAACCCACAAAATCCACATTCGTTTTTTTGTTCCATTTGTATATATGTATTTCAAATTGAAAAGGAAAAAAAGGAGAAAAAAAGAAGAGAGGGAGATTGGGAAAATTACCAGAACGAAGAAGCCCACAGTTGTAAGAGCGTTTTCGAAGAGACCCACAAAGAGCCGCCACTTTAATCGGCGGTTTTGCCTCCATGCTCTCTTCCCTCTTCGGCGGCTCTGCTCTGTAAGAGCTTGCAGTGATGAGCCATGGGGAATAATAAATTAATAGTACATGGAGCAAGCCATTTCAGATGCTGGTCAAACCCCAAATTGACCCCTTGACTTTGACCATTTTGCATTTAACCCAGATATTGAATATATTGAAAAGTAGCAATGCAAATATCCCACAAAAATTAAACATATAAAAGAAATTCTGATTGAACCCAACATCAACATGTGCTTTGAAATTGGATAATTAAAAAAAAAAAAAAAAAAAAACTCTTTCTATATCAAATTTTGTTCTTGGTATTTTATCATACTTGTTTTTCATAATATATTACTCATTTTAATGAACAACCAAATAAAGGATAAGACAAAATTATTGTCTTGACCGTTGAATTTCATTCTAAAAAACACTTTCTTAATTTTCTTGCATTATTTCCAAACTTCCAAGTACACATGACATAACTTTTTTGACATTTCTAGATGTCAATACTTATCTCCAGTCTCCACCAAGATGTTCTGGTGCTTTCTTGAGTGTTCCATTCATTTGTAAACAAAATTAGATATTATTAAAAAAATAAAAATAAAAATAAAAATAAAAAAAGAAGGCAGAGTTTACAAATCAAACCAGCTTCTTGAATCACTGATGGGCCATCTTACGAAGTTTCAATTCTTCAAGGGAGGCATTCAAATCCACGTAAGAAGAACCACCTTCTTCAATGGCTCTTTTGTCATTTCCCCAAGTGCCTTGACTCTGTTTCTGATTTCCTCTCCTTCAGCCACCATAATCTTCCTCACACCCTTTTCTATTTCTTCCTTCTTCACATTAACCCCTTCAAAACCACCCCATCTTTGAGCAGTAACACCAACCCCAATTCCAAGTATCTTTGTAGTCAACTTCTCAATGTAAAAACTATCGTTGGTAATTGGCCATGTTACCATTGGTACCCCTGCACAAACTCCTTCAATTGTTGAAGTCCACCACAATGGGTCACAAATGCTCCCACGGTTTCATGATTAAGAATCTTCGCTTGGGGTGGAATCCCTCTTACAATTAGTCCTTTTCCTTCCATTCTCTTCTCAAATCCTTTAGGAATACAATCTTCTTCATCATGTTTTTGTTTAGACACAACCCAAATGAAATCCTACCCAGAAGCTTTGAGACCCATTGCAAGCTACCTAATTTGAGCATCATTGATCAACTCTTCAGCACATCCAAAACATACATAAACAACTGAACGGGGTTTCTTTGAATCAAGCCACTTCAAACAGAAACCATAGTGCTCTTCATCATCATCATCAATGGAGGTTTCTTCTTGCTTGCTGTATAAGTGCAGCGGGCCAATATGCCATGCCTGACCAAAACATTCCAGTAATGATCAGCATAAACTGGTTCAAGCTCGTAAAAGCTGTTTACCAAAACCCCATAGCTCCTCTTTCCAACATTTCATTACTTGCTTTGAACAACTTTGTAATCTCCGTTTCAACATCAATATTTCTTCTGGAAATCCGGAAATTGGTATCCTATGAATTCAATCTCATTGCCAGGTAAATTAGGAACAAAGAACAGATCTGAATCAGTCTTCTTCTGAATCCCATAGAGATGCACACATAGGTCAGGACAGAGAGAGAAATAACAAGTTCCGTGGAAAACCAGAGTGGGAATCCCATATGGGTATGCAACATCAGTAGTCCAAGGGAAGAACGTGTCGGCCACAAGGAAGTCAGGACGGTGCCGTTTCAAGAATTGGTCGAGTTGTGAAGCAAGCATTATGTCAATGGAAGAAGAAGAAGAAGAAGAATTTTTCAGAGAAAGGATTTGGAAGGTGAGAATATTGATCATGTGGGTATGAGAAAGTTTGCTCCTTTTTTGGAGAAGGGAGCGGCAAAAGAAGGGTAGGTGAGAATGGTTGCTTTCGAACCTCGAGAAGGAAAGAGGATGGCCATGTCAATGGTAGGTCGAGCATGGCCTAAAGACATAAAGGGGAAGAAGAACTTGTGAAGCTGATTATCATCATCAGTTTTGCTTTCCATGGTTGCCTTGCAACCGAGCAGATCAGAAATTTTTTATATATTAAGAAGTAACGGAAGAGACACGGAGTGGAGCAGGAATTTCATATTCCGACATTCTTAAAATTAACCACGAAAAAAAAAAAAAAAAAAAAACATAAGATGAAGAAGAAGAAGAAATACGGTTGGTAAGTTGATGATTAGACGGTGTACGAGATGGCAAACAAAATTTCTGTAAAGTAGTAATCTCTGGTTAATGATTGAAATAAGTGTCGGCAGGGTAAAATTGACCTCAAGACTTTGACTTGGCAGCTGAGCTGGGTAATATTGCGTAAAAGGACCTCAGAATTCAGATATTTGCTTTCTTTTTCTTCCTCATTTATTTATTTATTTTATTATTATTATTATTTTTGCATCCATACAATTTGCCTATTGTAAAGGAGTAGTCGTATGTGACATATGTGTGAGAAAAAGTTTTGTATTTGTCTTCATAGAAAGCTAAAAATGTTGGGGTAGGCTGGACTTTGCAGAATATTGTCTTAAAATTTTAATGTGTTACATGTCACGGGAGTAGTATGACATATTGCTGTTTGTGTTTTTGTTTTCTTTATCGAATTAATGCAAAATGCTCTTCCTTTTTACATTTTATCTTCGTTCTTCTTTTTTTTCCCCTCTAAAAATGAAGCATCAACTTCGTTAGCTGTTTTTAATTTTGTTTCATTTCTTCTCCAATTAGTTAGATGGTAAAAATTTTGACAAAAAAATCCAAACAAATTTTGGTTAATTTAAAACTTCTTGCGTTAACAACAAAAATGCATTTTCTTAAAACAAGTTCATTATGCATCCAAAGACAAGATTTTAAATAACTTCTAGTATTTTCAATCTCAACGCCATTTACACACACACACACACACACACACACACACACACACACACACACACACACACATATTGGCACTTTTTGACATAAAATAAACTTGTATATATTAAAATCACAATTTTTTTTAGTAGGTAAATTCTTCATTTTATTGACCTACATTTCATACCCTGAAATACATAATATACAAAACCAAACCATGAAATTTCCCAAATAATTTCAAACTATTACATCAATATTGAAATTCTAATAATCAGAAAAAGCTTTCTTTTTTTTTTTTTTGATTAAAATGGATGGATATTTAGCTTTTGAGCCGCAAAGTGAAAGCTTTCAAGGCAAGAAGAACCTCCTTCAGCTTCTCTTTGGTCGCTTCATCGACTAAATTCCCCTCGGCGTCAAACTTCGCTGGAGGCTGGAACGCGTTCAAGTAAAACTCTGGCTTATTGATGAAATGGATGTCCAGAAATACTCCAATCTGCCGGAGATGGTAATGAGATCGTCCTCCTCCGAATCCCCCTCCGGCGCTCACAATCGCCGCCGTTTTATCGCCCCAGACATTCGGTGGCCTCGATCCCCAATCCAACGCATTCTTCAGCGGCGCTATTTCCATGGAAAAAAAAAATTTCAATGCATATTATATATATAGAGAGAGATAGAAAGATACACACACACACACACACACACATATATATATATATATATAGAGAGAGAGAGAGAGAGAGAAATAGATAGATATACTGACGGGTGACGGAGAAATTGTACTCCGGCGAAGCGAAGAGGATGCTATCGGCTTCTTGAATTTTCTTCCGGAATGCTTCAACGGCGGGCGGGTAGGTTCCCTGGACTTCAAGGTCGGTGTTGAGGAACGGCAATGGCGAGATGTCTACGTACTCTATCTCAATTCCCTCAATTGAGTTCTTGCTCAGTTCGATTGCTGTGAGGAAAAAAAAAAATATTTTCTCACCAACCAAACAGGAAAAAAGAAAATGAAACATATATATTTATATATATATATATAAGGCTAGAAGAAGATTTACCAGAACGAAGAAGGCCCGTATTGAAAGAGCCTTTGCGAAGGGACCCACTAAGAGCCGCTATTTTGATTATCGGTTTTGCAGGTATTGATGTCGCCGCCATTTTCTTATTCTGTCTCTCTCTCTGCAACAACTGCTTGGACTGGTTCGTTTTGTATACTGTGTGGTGCCGGGTACTCTATTTATAGGATGGACCCGAAGGTTTGTGGAAGATTCTGAACGGTACGATTGAAATCGAACGGTATGTGAATTTCTATATGATTTTTGTCCAATCAAAATAATTCATTTTTAAAATTTAAATTGTAAATAAATAACTTTGGCAGATACGTTACGTATGTGATGATGTGGCATGGCACATCTACAAAAAAAAAAAAAAAAAAATTGATGTGGCATGACGTTTAAAATCAGAATTTAGTGTTATTATCGTGAATTAAATTCGAATCTTTCCTTCTCACTATTAGGAAAGGTTCCCAATAAATTATTTTTAAGTGAAAATACAGTTGGAAAAATTTGTTCCAAATTGATTGCTGGATTTCCATTGGGCGTCCCAACTTTGTATGTACTATTCAGTCAAATTCTTGTCCCACTTTGATTAGTTAAATCCTTTATTTTATTTTATCAACATTACATGGATGTGGTTGGTTGAATGATAAAATTATTTAAAATATACTTTAACGTTTTAGGTTTATAAAAATAATTATTTTATCACATATATATATATATATATAGATATATATATTTGCTTTGCTTTACTTTTTATTTTCTTTACTTTTTATTTTCTTTCCTTTTTCTTATTGGGCACTCAAAGTACAATCAATGAGGTTGTCATTCAGAACTTGACCTGTAACCGGATAACATACAACCAAATCATATTGCATGGTGTCTACAACGTACTTTAGAAATTTTTTTCACATTTATAATTTTTCGATTTTCTTTTATAAAAAAAAAAATTCCTTTTAAAATCAAATAACAAATTAAAAAAAAAGTTTTGGTTTTTCAATTAATTTATTTCAAATTTCAAGATTGATTGCTGGGTGATTTAATTTCTAATATTTAATTTGTATCATGACCATGTCTGCTATAAACTTCCAATTATAAGTAGTTTTGGTTCCAACAATCTAGATAAGTAAAGTCATACTTTTTTATCACACAAAATATAAAATGAACAAGTTGTAATTTTTAACATAATTTAGCAATTGTCTAGCAATGTCTTTTTGTGTCAGATTCTTAAAATATTGGTTAAGCAAGTTGTTTGCTCTTTATGATAATAAAGAAAAAGCAAAAGAAAAAGAAAAACTATGTTATTAAGGGCGGCTCAAGGCCAGGTCTTTAAAAAATGTAAATTCATCATCCTATTCTTTTTAACCTATCCGACGTTTCGTGTTTTGTTCGAATTCAAAGTTTTAAATTTTAAAAACTTTTTTTTTTTTTAGAAAAAAAAATTAAAAACTTTAAAATGAGATAAGCATTGCGTTAATATGATCAATGCTTATGATTGTTAAAATACTAAATATCAAATAGCAATTTAAAACAAGCCCTTGCAAGTTTTGTTCCATTTGACAATTAGTCTATGAATATATATATATAAATATTCAATTGGTATAATATTCAAAGTCAATTAAAAAAAAAAATTCCATTTAGGCACGAAAGTAAGCATTCCGGGTGCACTTTGAGGATTATAGATAATTTTTTATTGTTTTTGTCTGTGCATACGTATATATATATATATATATATATATTTTATTTTTTTTCCTTTTCTATAATAACAGCATGCATGCATTTGACACCAAAGCACAGCTAGGTGCAAATGCTAAAATGTCTATAATCTAAAAATAAAATGCCAACGTGTACATGTCCAAGAAAGAAAGAGTACTAACCGTCAAGATATAGGATTCCCCCCCCCCCCCCCCCCCCAAAAACAAAAAAAAAAACAAAAAAAACAAAAAAAATTCTTTCAAGAGATGTTTAGTGGATGGGCTGGAAGGTGTTTGATAATAAGAGAAAACCATAAGCACACAAATTAGAATTTTCAAATATTACATTATACGACTAAATAAACTAGAAGTGGCAGCATTAATTAAGTGGTAAGTTGTAAACTTAAAATTATAACCAATTCTTGTGTGCCACTTTTGTACTATTGAAAATTTACATTACATATTGTGGCTTGCAAACATAATCAAGACCAACATTCCTATTATTCAGCAAAAAAATAAAATAAATCAATACTTCTATTCATGCCCCCCAAAAAAGGATCAACACTTTTTTTTTACATTTTATCAGGTATTTTATTATATTTTTTATAAAGTATTAAATTGGAGGGTTGAATGAGTTTTCTTTACAGTAGATGGAAGTTACAACTTTAAGAGCGGGCATGATTCATACTTATCGTGCTTGTGCTTTTAATTTTTCACAATTTAAAGGTTTTTGATTTTCCAACTGTAAAGCTAACTACTATTAATCAACAATTGAGATGAAAATCTTGTATTTGTATACATATATACTAAAAACTAAGTTATCAAAATATATGATAATAAAATAGGATAGCTTTTTAAACAACCCTCTCCTTATTATTTTATACATTTTGCATTTCTACTTTTGAGGAGTATATCTAGCACTTATGTTTCTTAATTATTAAGTTTTATTTTTATTTATTATTTATTATTTTTATTTTTTAACTCTAGTCTTAGATTATTATTATTTTTTATTTTTACCATTTTTCATCATTAAACTTCACTTTTTGATACATTTTAATTTTTAAACTATTATATATATATATATATATATTTATATTTAACACAACATGCAAAAATTTTGTGGGAATTGTCTAATTTTATAGTTTAATTATTCCGATAAATGTACAGCATGTTTTAAAATTTGTTAAAAAATAGATAAAAAATTTAAAAATCAAACAGTGAATAAAAACTGAATTTTAAAAAACTGAATTTTAAGAAACTGAAGTGCCCTAAACAAAAAAAAATCAAGGACTAAAACACGAAAGACTAAGGATAGATGGATATATATAAATATATACAGACATATACTTAAGGATAGATGGATATATATATATATATATAACCCATTTTTTAAAACCCATTTTTTAAAGTTAAAATTTAGCCAATACCTATTCTAGTTGCGTCTTAATTTAGCTCCTCGAATTTTAACTCTTTTTATTTTTTATTTTTTGGGGGGTAATATCCTCGCATTTTAACTTGATTCAAGTTAGCCTCAGCTAACAACATAAAACTTTCAACTAACTTACCCATGTTTTCTCAAAAGAGGGGGGGAAAAAAATAAGAAAGAAAGAAAGAAGAATTACCCATGCCTTTTTTATTTTTTATTTTTGATATAAACTTACCCAGATCTTAATTGTACATTTGATAAATTTAACAAACATTTATGGAAAATAAAAAATAAAAACTTATCCTTGTTTAGCAACATTTTGCACAATATTTATATAGTAAAGATTTTAACAGATAAATTTTGTCCATTAAATAACGGTTTTATACATAAGAGAATGAGGCTGATCAAATTGAAAAACAAAAGGGGAATATAAAAGGTAGAAAACTTAAATTAAATAGTCTTGCCCGCAATAATAATTATGAGTATGAAATATTATTTTACTTTGGTGAAGAAGAATTAGTTTTTGGGGGAGAACTTGATGAGAGTTTACTGGGACCTTAAAAAAAAAGAAATTAAAAAGAGTAAAAATTGACAGTAATTTCGCAAGAAAAATGTAAAAAAAAAAAACATATATAATATATATATATATATATTTTGTGATAAAAGGGCTGAGAAATCTGCATATAGGGGCATTGGTAAATTCGTAAAAATGGCGCTCCATCTGAAGCTCGTGAGCGTCCCTTCTTCTTCTGCATCGTCTTCGTTCCATCTGGTAAAGGCTTCCAAACCTTTCATTTATCTCTTGCAAGCTTTCCTTTTTCTTTATTTTTCATTTGTTTTTGGTGGTGGGTTTTAGGTGGGTCGCAGAAACTTCTCCTATCTGAACGTTAATGGCGTTTGCGCGCGCTTTTGGTCACGGAAACTTCACCATTCTTCAGTACTGAACAGGACCCAATTCCCGAAACTCTGCTCAGTCAACAATGGCAACGACACTGATGTAAGTTCTTGTTGCTACATTCTCAATTTCTCGGCACCTCAAAAAACGACAACCATTTCAATGCCGTGTTTGCCACTTGCTGTAATTTCTTTGCAATTTGAGAAAGTACATTTTTTTTTTTCTCTTTATTTTCTATTGGCTTTGAACCTACTTTTATGGCCTGAAAGTTTGTCAATTTCATGTTACATGTGAAATGTGTCCTGTAATTGATGTTTGAATGTTCATGCTTCCTTGTTTTTTTAGATATATTTGATATTACTTATGCTTCTATTTGTCATAGAGGAAAAAGAAGTATGTTGCCAATTGCAAAAGCAAGCTTATTCTCAGCAAAGAGTTTGAAAAATAGACTATAGGTCTTCAAATGGAACTGTGCTTATATTTAACTCCTGTTGAAATCATCATTTTGAATATTGATGATCATTTTACTTGCTTTAATTTGTTTTTTGTTGAAATCAACATTTTGAAAATTTCGTCCCTTGTTTCCTGCTTTTTTGGTGTGAGGTTAGGCATATGGCTCCTCAGATGCTAAAAGCTGCTCCACTGAAGATGAAGGTATCAAAGCAGTGCTAACAAAATTCACTAGAAAGATTGTTTTTCATTCATCATATCTCAGTATAAAAACTTACAATTTCCTAAAATTAATTCTGCGGTTTTGTTTTAGGTACACTGGGAAAGAATAATAGTGGTCAAGGAGCATCTCTCACATCCAACGAGTACTTACTACTTGCTTCATATCCAAAGAGTACTTACTACTTTCTTTATCAGTCAACATTAGGGGCTAATGACTTTTGTTAGTTGATGAGACTGAGTTTGTACTCTTGCTCACCCTTTGTCTCTGATCTTTAAATATACTTGACCCATTATCATTGTAATTGCAACTTGGGAAAATTATTAGTTAAGGGCTAAATTACACAAATAGAGAGCATAGGTATAAACTAAATTCGAGAATGTTAGAAGCTACACTTCATTTAATATGGTATATTGCTATGGTGTTGGCCGTATTGGGAAGCAGGTTAGAACTTAGAAGTTGTGCTGGGCAAGGTAGTGGAGGGTTAGATTATCTGAATGCTATGTCGAGAGTTGGCTTATTTTAGATTCTGTTCTTATTGATTACATCTGAATACGCTTAGATAAAACAAACAATAAAATCTGGCATCCTAGATGTGCTTGCTAAGTTGGGCATACGGAAGACATATATCTTTTTTGTACTCTTGTGATGTAGTTGGTACAACAGGACTTTTGGAAAATTGAGAACATGGATAGGCTTTTTCAGTTATGTAGTTAATTATATAATCTGTTTAAAATGGAACTCTGCAGGTATATGCGAGCAAGGAATCCATTCTCCTTGGTTCCTTTTGTTTCATGAGGGCTTTCATTTTTTCTTTTCTTTTTCTTTTGGGGGTTAAATTACATGTGTCCTCATAGGTGGATGGTGTTGATCTTTAATTAACTTGTCAGGATGTTGAAGAAGTTAAAGAGATATGGAACTGCTGGAATACTATCATATGGACTACTGAATACCATCTACTATCTTACAACCTTTCTCTTGGTGTGGTAAGTGATTTAGTATCTAATATTTCATCTTTGGTATGTACAATAAACCTTCGGAATATTACCGACCTCTGAACTCCCATGTTTTTCCATTGGACAATCATTAGATCGAGTTACAGCTTCTTGTATTTACACTATTGAAAATTCCCCAGAGCTTTAAATGCTTATTCAAGATGTTTGAATTTTCTATCTGTTACTTGTATAGATTCATAACAATATTTATAGAAATATTCTTTTTTGACTTTTAACATATTGTAATATGATGTTGAGCCTCCTATTTACTAGTTCAATGCCATTGTTACCACATTTATATAGGTAGTTGAAAAGTTTTATCGCTGTTTATTATACTCATACTTGTCTCTTAGGTCCATCAGCTGACAACATTAATACCTTGGCAGCGTTTTTTTCCCCTGCAAGCAGTTCCCCATGGAGTTGTTCTTTAGGCATGTAAAATATTTTTATATACCAAAACTTTTGATTGCTTCACTTTTAGGTTTTATGTTGCACCAGCACCTGGGAAGATGGGTTACCTTGCTGCTGTTGAAAGGTAAGACTAAAGGAATTCATATTTGAATATTGCTGATGTTTAATGGTAATAACATTTTGGCAATCTTCCAGATTTCTTAAACTAATGGCCATGGTGTGGGCTGGAAGCCAAGTAACCAAACTTATAAGAGCTGGAGGGTGAGCTACTATAAATTAAGAAATTTTATGTTTTTATTCACCGGAATCTGGTTGGTTCTTCAAATAAAGTGTACCCTCTCTCTCATCCCCACTCTTACCCCCTTCAGGGCCCTTGCGCTTGCGCCTTTTGTAGACAGAGGATTGTCATGGTTCACTATCAGATTTAAATTTGAGTCTCAGGGTCAGGTAATATAATTAAATTCATCAGATTCTCTTAAATTGAAGATTCTCAATGCCTTTTAACATTTCCAGGCTTTCACAGCAATTGTTGCGTTCTGTTTTGGACTGGCAATCATGCTATTTCTTGTCATGACATTGCTTTGGGCATAAATATGTGGTTTTGTTTGTTCTCATTGAGCAAAAGGAGTAGAGAAAATCGTACTTGTGACTTTGGCTTCTTTTATGGAATTTCCACCAAGAGTTGGTGCCGCAACCAGTTCTTCAGTCTTCTCCACTTGCTGCAAATTGCAGGTTTTGTAAGATTTGTTACTTCAGTCTATTATTATTATTATCAATTTTTCTTTTTCAGGTCAATTATATTATACAGATTCCAAAAAGACTGGAAAAAACTTTTACACTTTTTCCTTTTTTCCTCATCCATTCCAAGTTCAAATTTGTTATATAAAATATAGAAGCAGAAACTATTATGTTACAAATAAGAGAAGAAAATATGTTGTGAAATAATTATTTCATAATTGCGATTGCCAAAAATAAAAATAAAAAAAAACTGTAGAAAGCAATAGCCTATAGTAAGAGTATTACTTGAGTAATGTGAAAATACAGAACTCAAGATTTTCAAAATCTTACAGTAAACTACTAAATTAGTAGTAATTTATTTTAAGAGTCTCCAGAGAAGGTGCACACCAAAGTAAAGCATTCCTCAGAAAAGCCGTGCTCAATTCTTTATGTTTATCGTGCGCCTTCTTTATCTTCACTCTTAGATGCTTAACACCGAACAATGGTTTTGAGGTTACTGGAATAAGTAGAGCCTGATAAAAACACAAAACATAATATTATTAAGAAAACTTTTATGTGCAGAAAAATAATTAACAAATAAATGTTACACATATATATACAAAAAATTTTACAGGTAGAAAAATAATTAACAAATAATTGTTGCGCATATATATACATATATATAAGAATGTACCTTTCCAGACGGAGCATTGATCCTCAATGCGTTCCTGCAATTAAGATTGGATAGCAGTGTTAACAGAGCAAAATACCATGACTGATTATATACTTGAAATTTTCCAGGAGTCACTATGCCTTCATATCCAAAATAGTCTAAATTTGGTGTACGAAATTTTGCCACAGTACCAGAAAAATGTTGAACACGGTGGAAAGTTTTTAGGCTCTGACTATAGATGTTGAACTTTATCAGACCGTCACAGTGTCTCAGAGTCAATTTCTCAAGTAGAGTAAGTTGTAAAACAAGGTGTTCCAACCATTTTTCATTAACTTTCTCATTAGCCAATAAAAGACTTGTCTAAAAAAACTAAGGTCTAAACCAGACAAAGAGGTAATTCCAGAAAATTGCAAATTCTCAATAAGAGGGCAACTACAGATTAGATTCTGTAGTGTGATCTCTTTCAAATCCAAATTTTTTAAAGACAATTTTTTTTTTTAAAGAAGGAGAGCTAATAGGGAACTCTTTCCTACCTTGAAAAACTATCCTATTCAAATACAGTATTTCCAAAGAGGGAAAGACGGTATGAAATTTTGGGTTCAAGTTTATACCTTCCAAGCTAAGGATGGTTAAGGAATTAGATTTTGCATTATTTAGTACTGATTCTGGTAAAGAGTAGGAGGGACAGATAGAAAGATGGAACACTTTGACAGTATTTGTTTGAAGGAAAGAATTAAGTTAACCTTTGGTTGTTCAAATACATCTCGAAATCATTTAAGTTTTGGAAATTTGAGATTGGAATGTTAACCCACAAATTTCTCCAGCGTTTCGAGAGGCAGCTTGTTCTAACAGCATCTTCGAATGAGGGCAAGAATGAGAGGATATGATTTAGAAGATGGTCTGGTAATTCTGATATTCTGTCTTCTTTTTCTTTTCCATCACCAGCCATTGCCATAATGCTGGTGTTCTGTGATTAGAAACTGATATAGTACGTTCTTAATAGTTTAGGAGTGTGAAATATATATGTATTTGCATTAGGAAGGTAATTATCAGTCTTTTATAAAAAATTAATGAAAAAGGGAAATCGAAGCCACGGTAATGATTTAAAAAATAAAAAATAAAAAATAAAAAGAAAAAGATAAAACTTGGTGGCAAGCAAATAAAAAGTCAAAAAGATAAAACTTTGGTTGCAAGTAACATGTTATATATATATATATATATTTTTTTTTTAATTGGTTATAATTAGTCCTAAATTACAAAAAAAGGGAACTTATATGAATAAATAAACTACTAGTTATTCTGTTTTCATGTGGTACATTCTAATTGGCAATAACGTTCGGTGAAATTTTTTTTTCCTATTTGTCGAAAACTATTGATCATTCTAATACTTCAGCTTATTATCTATTTTATTTTCAGTATATGATATTAAATTAGATTTCCCAAAAACCAAAAAAAAAAAAAAAAAAAAGAAAAGAAAAAATGAAACTGGAAAACACTTATCTACTTTTTCTTCTTTCCTTGTACATTCTAAGTTCTCATTGTTAACAATTTGTCACTCAATTTCATGAAATCCAAATAAAGATTTTTAAGTTGTATACAAACACTAGGATCAAAATTGCCAGCACATAAACAACTAGTCGAACAAAAACGTAGATTCTAAAGAATAGGGCATTGAGAAATTACATTTTGAAATATTTCCTCTTCCAAATCCAACATATCTATCAAAGACAAAGTTGTTAAAGAAGGAAAGCTAATTGGAAAATCTGTCCCAATCTTTCGTAATAGGTATAGACTTTATTCAAAGACAGTTTTTAAAAAAGAGAAAGATTGTTATATTGTTAAAATTTGGCTCACAAGGCTCCAAAAAATACACCTATCAACCTAAAGAGAGTTAAGGAAGATGAAGATGCAACATTACCGAGTGCTGACTTTGTTAAGATGTAGAAGTTATTGACAGTAAATCTAACACATTCAAGGTATTTGTTTCGAGGAAAGAATTTAAAAGACCTTCTACATGATCATTATTATGATCAAAATTATACATAACAAAGTTTAATAAGGCAAACAATACTACTGCCTTTGCTATGTGAATTAGCTACTACTGAATTTTGGGTGTTAAAACACGTCACTAAATGATTGAAATTTGGAAATTTTAAGACCGGAATGTTAGGCCACAGAGTTGTTTGAAAAACTAGTTCAATTGAGTGCAAGAATAAGTGGAATATGTTGTAGCAGACAATCTGGTAATTCTGATATTTTGTCTTTTTCTTCTTCTTCTTCTTCTTTATGATCCGCCGCCATTGCCGTTGTGTTTTTTCTCATCTTCTTTTGCCATTGTCATTGCCTTTGTGTTTGGTGGCTATTAGAAACGGGCTAGTCAGTGTAATATATATGCATTTATATATAACATCGATTATATTTCTTGTTGGGATTACAATTTCTATTTCCTATTTGATTATCATACACAGTCTCCGGTTGGAACAGAATAATGTTAAAAACCACAAATAAACAGAACTGGATTATATTTTGTCTCTGTATATTATATAAATTGTACCCTGCTCAGACTGGACTCTGTTTTGGCATTTTATTGTTAATACGAATAATACATAAAAGGTCTCCTTTTAAAAACTAATAATACATAATAGGTTTGGCATATCACTTGTACTTATTACATGAAAATTTGATATAAAGACCCAACACCTCCAAGATATTTGTTTCAGTGACAGAACTTAACAAACCATGCATATGGACAGGTGTATAGAGCTCGATCCATGAAGTATAATATAGCAGACACAAAGATTAAAATACCAACAAACCATTGGTCAGTAACTTCCTCATTTACTATACTAATTCCTATATTCTCTTTACAAACAGAATGTAACTAACAGATAAATTAATCTGAACCATACATTAACTGATAATCATTTCAAATGTCAAATCCCAAGGTTGTAAAATAATTAGTGCCAAAAAATGCTGTGAAATAGATAAAATTCTATTTCAAGAGTCTCAGCAGAAGGTGCCACCACAGCAAAGCAGCACTTGATTATTCTGACGGTATCCAAAAATCATCATTTGTGGATGGCACAAAGTAATATGAATCACATCTTCCTGACTTTCATATGCTTAAGATGAGGTAAAGGTCAACGACAGAATTTCCTTACATTTTTTGGAACAATTAGATCCTGTGTAACAATTTGTAAGAACAAAAAATATACATATTATCATCTTTTGTAAACAATAAAAGATAAATATATATATATATATATATACAGTCTGTCTATGGTACGGACCACAGTATTGGTGACAGTTTTTCATAGTATTGGTGATAATTTTCTAAGAAACCGTCGTTAATACTATGAAAAATCATCACTAATACTGCGGTCCTTATGCGGATCGTCCTCACCATAAAATTTCCGTATATATATATATATATATATATATATATATATATATATATATATGCAAATAGATATAACAATATAATAAAAACTATCTTTTAATATTATCTACTAAATTAATTATAAGTAGTATAATTTTATATTATATCCTATTGGAGGGAAGATATACAAGATACATATAACATACCTTATTAGGGGGAAGAAACAACCTCAGCGTACTAATTGAATTATTATGTTAGAAATAAGAGAAGAACCTTTTTACTAATTGAAATAATTGTCTTTGTAATTGCAAGAAAAAAGATAAAAGACTGTAGAAAGCAATAGCCTCTAGTCAGTTGAGTAGTGTTAAAATACAAAATAAAAGAATTTTCTAAATCTTACAGTAAACTTCTAATTTACTAGTAATGTATTCGAAGGGTCTCCAAACACGGTGCACACCAACGTAAAGCATTCCTCAGCAAAGCTCCACTCTGTTTTCTATGTTTCTCACATGACTTCTGTATCTTCATTTTTAGTAGCTTAACATGATAAAGCAGTGGTAATGAAGCTTTTGGAATAAGCAGAGCCTGATACAAACACCACATATAATATTAGTAAGATAAAACATTATTAAGATTAACAAACAAACACAAAAAAATGATAATTAACAAGTAAATGTAGCATGTAGATGTACATATACCTCTCTCGAAGGAGCATCCAACCACAATGTATTCGAATGATTAAGATTCGATAGCAGTGTTAACAGATTAAAATACCATGATCGGTTGTAATCTCGATAGTAAGAAGGAACAAGCTTCACACTCCCTTCTAGCAGGTTTAGAGAGTTTATCCAAAAAATCGGATTCACTTTCCCTTCATATCCAAAGTAGACTAAATTTGGTGTAAAAAATTCTGCATCTACATCACAAAAAAGATGAATATAACAGAAAGATTTTAGGCTCCGACCATGTATGTTGAACTGTTTCAGACCCTCACATTGCCTTAAGAGTCTATTTCTCCAGTAGAGGAAGTTAAGGTCTTCCAACCATTGATCAGTAACTTACTTATCAACTAATATGAGACTTCGAAGTTGTTTACAAACAGTAAGACCTGAACCAGGCAAAAAAGTATGAGTTTCAGAAAACTGCAAATCCTCGATAAGAGGGCAACCATAAATTATATTTATAAGGGATTTTTCTTCTGAGCCCATATTTTTCAAAGACAAGGTTGTTAAAGAAGGAGAGCTAATAGGAAACTTTGTTCCACCTAGTAAAAGTACATTAGTCAAATACGAGTTTTTCAATAGGGAAAGATGGTATAAGAATTCGGCTTCAAGTTTACAGCTTCCAAGCTAAGGAGAGTCAGGGAGTTAGATATTGCAATTATTCAGCAGTACGAGGGACTTATAGAAAGACGGAACTCGTTGACAATATTTGTTTGAAGGAATTAATTGAATAAATCTTCTATTATACCCTCTATGAATATAATTATATGCAAAAAGGCTAAATCTAATAAAAATATTATCTCTTGGTTAAGAAGGTAACTTTTTGTTGTTCAAATACATCTCTAAAAGCTTCAAATTTTGGAAATTTAAAACAGGAATGTTGACCCACATATACCTCCAACTTTTGGAGAGGATGCAGCCTGTTCGAACCGCAAGATCAATGGAGGCATGCATGATAAGAGGTGGTAAGAGATGATCTGGTAATTCTGATATCCTGTCTTCATCTTCTTCCTCATACCAGCCATTGTCATTGCCTTTGCCTTTGCTTTTGCTTTTGCTTTTGCTTTTGCCATAATGCCTCCGTGTTTTAGTGATTAGAAACTGAAAAGTACAGTAATATATATATATATATAGTATTATATACATACAGTCCGTCTATGGTACGGACGGTCTTCATGCGGACCACAGTATTGGTGACGGTTTTTCATAGTATTGGTGATGATTTTCTAAAAAACCGTCGTTAATACTATGAAAAATCGTCACTAATACTGCGATTCTCATGCGGACCGTCCTCACAATAGAATTTCCGTATATATATATATATATATATATATATCTAAAATGGTGCTTAGGTGAGGATATTTTTTAAGCTGAGGTCATGTAGTTACAATGCCTGATTGTTTGGGAGAGGGAAACACTATTTGTATTAAGAAACAAAACCCAATAGCATTATTTATGTACATATATATATATATATATGGTAATTATCTAATTCGTCGATGCCCCAAACAAGAGAGTATAAAGTATAATTAACCGAAAAAGAAAAAAGAAAAAGGCCTTAGAGATCGAAAATTTGAAAGGGATACTATATAGCAGCACAAATTCGGCGATGCCCCAAACAAGAGAGTATAAAGTATAATTAACCAAAAAAGAAAAAAGAAAAAGGCCTTAGAGATCAAAAATTTGAAAGGGATACTATATAGCAGCACAAAGCTTACCGTTTGAAGAATGGGACCAAAAATTTGAGATTTAAAGATATTAAAACAAAAGTTCCTCTGGCGCAAATTGATCATTCACACAATTAAAGATAATTATTTATCATATGTAGTCTTTGGTTGTAATGGAATAATGTGAAAACCCCCGAATAAATAAACTGGATCATTTTGTCTCTCTACATTATATACATATACTCTGCTCAAACTGTACTCTGTTTTGGCATTTTATTTTTAATACTAATAATGTATATAAAAATAAAACAGAAGCTGTTAATAGTGTTAGAAATAAGAGGAAAAAAATTTGTACCACAATAACTATTTAATACTAATTAATTTGTAATTAAAAGAAGAAGAAGAAGAAAAAAAAGTTGTAGAATAGATAAAAGATTTTTCAATCTTACAGAGTCTACCAATGCAAGGAATCCTCTTCCCTCTATCAATGTTAAAATAGGAATCCCAGAAAAAGGTTTTCCAATAAATTGGTCTAATAAGCCACTGCCAACAAATCCAATTAAAGATTTCTAAGTGCTCTGCAAACATTAAAAGATTTAAACCAGATAAAGACATAGCTTGCACAAAAAAATGTTATATTTCAGAGACAAATTTGTTAAAGAGGGAAAGCTAATAATAGAAAATTTTGTTCCACCAGCAAACCAGACAAAAGTCAAAGACAAGAGTTTTTAAAGGGAGAAAGATGATAATATGATGTAAATTTGGCTTACAAAGCTTCAGCCTCATACCTTCCAACTTAAGAGGAGTTAAAGAAGATGAAGATGCCACAATAATTATTGAGTACTTACATTGTTAAGATGTAGTCAAGAAAGATATAAAATGCCTCTCATGGAGTAACCTTATGCTTGCGCATTTTTTTGACAGAGGATTGTCATGGTTCACTGTCAGATTTAAATTTGCTTTAGGCATAAATCTGAGTTTTTGTTTGTCTTCATTGAGCAAAAGGAGCAGAGAAAATCTTGGGTGCGACATTGGCTTCTTTTATGGAATTCCTATTGTATTGTATAGATTCCAAAAAGACTGGAAAAACTTCTACACTTTTTTTCCAAGTTCAAACTTGTTGACTAAAATATAAAAACAAAAGATATTACGTTACAAATAAGGGAAGCAAATTTGTAGTGAAAAGTAAAACTGTATAAAGCAATAGCCCATAGCAAGAGTATTACTTGAGTAATGTTAAAATACAAAACAAAAGATTTTAGCTTTAATTTATTTCAAGAGTCTCCAGAGAAGGTGCATACCAATGTAAATCATTCCCCAGCGGAATACCATGAATATTGATCATAAACTTGAAAGTTTCAAGAAGTATGAAGCTTCACACTTGTTTCTAATGGCTTGAGACCGATCTTACGAAAAACTGAGTTCCCATTACCTTCATATTGAAAGTAGACTAAATTCGGTGTACAAAGTGTTGCCGATATCCCATACCTAAAATGATGAATACAGCAGAAGGATTTGAGGCTCTCACTATAGATGTTGAACTGCTGCAGACCATAACAATGTCTCAGAGTCAATTTCTCTAGCAGAGGAAGTTCGAAAACAATGTACTCCAACCGTTTATCACTAACATTCTCATTAACTAATGAAAGACTTCTAAGTTGTTTACAAACAGTAAGATCTACGCCAGACAAAAACCTATTTCCAGTAAATTGCAAATCCTGAATAAGAGGGCAACCAGAAATTAGATTTTGTATGTTTTTTGATTCCAAACACATAGATTTCAAAGACAAAGTTGTTAAAGAAGGACAGCAAATAGGAAACTTTATCCCACCTAGAAAAGTCACATTAGTCAAATGCAGAATTTTTAAAGAGGGAAAGATGGTATAAGAATTTGCATTCAAATTTATACCTTCCAAGGTAAGTAGAGTCAAAGAATTATCAAATTTTGCAATATTATTTAGTGACTCCGGAAAGCAATTGGAGGGACATATAGAAAGAAGGAACTCATTGACAGTATTTAGGCTCTCACTATCGATGTTGAACTGTTGCAGACCATAACAATGTCTCAGAGTCAATTTCTCAAGCAGAGGAAGTTCGAAAAGAGTGTTGTCAGGACCTGTCCAGAATTCCTCCCCGGAACCCTAGACAAGTCCTGATCCCAGGGAAATACCACCGAACCTTCCAATGAAAAATCCGGCAGCACCTCCCCTAAGGGTAGGACTAACCAAAAATTTCCTGTACTGAAAACACACTTCTATAAACATCCCCCTATTCCTCCCACATTACTACAAGTTGATTCCACAAATTTGCAGCACTCCAAAAGACTAACAGTAACTCAGTGCATAAATAATACATAAATGTCCGAGACAGTATACAGAGCTTTATGAGGTACTACTTAGTATAGAATACAACAAGAGTGAAAGAAGTATTACAACTGCAATATAAGAAGGCAAAGGTTCTTCTCGAACTAAGACAGCGATGAAGATCAAGTCCGCTTCGGATGAATACCGAAAAACCTGGTACCTAGAGGAACAGAATTTAAAAATATGAGATGCTAATCATCTCAGTGAGTGACCCTATCTACTGTACAATTATAATACCACGATAATTAAGTAGATAAATAATAATTAATTAGAAATAATAATTTCTCTCAAAACCCTTACGATTCTCTCGGTTGGAAAAGTTCTCCTTTTAAAACCTTTTCACAAAATCTGTTATTCATAATCCCCGAAAACCAAGAAATCAATTTATTCAACTAAATATCAAATAAAATAGTAATAATCAAGCATTCCAAATTTATAATTAAAAAGAAATTAATTTATTGAATAATTAAGTAAAGGAAAAATTAAATGAATTTAAAATCCTCACTCAAATAAATAATAAACACAGTATTAATTATATTCTTAATTCCAATACAATTTCAAAATATTTATTTTAAAATCCCAGTTCTGAAAATCACTTGATGCACTCACTATATACCAGTGGCGCCAACAGTACCCAGCGTCCTAAGGTACCGTTAGACAGGAGGTTATAGAAAGAAACCGGCATACTGTAACACCCCGTCCCAAATCGCACCGGAATCCGTGCATGTTGACCGAGGTTGACTGTTGACCGTTGACCGAAGGGGGTCAAAAGTTGACTTTTTGACTCGGTGGGAATTTCGAGTTGACCAGGGTACCATGGCGAAGTGCACGATGCCACGAGTTCATAGACTAGTAGCACGTCGAAAACGGAGCTACGGTTTGGAAGTTATGGACGAAACAAGTTGCGGTCCAAACTGTCCAAGGGGTGCCGGGGTTGACTTTTTGTTTATGGGGAATTGAGCTTTGACTCGTGCATGGTTGTGAAGTGCTTGTCGATACGAGTTCACAGACTAGCGGCACGCTCAAAACGGACATCCGGTTAAAAAGCCATGTGTCAACTTCTGATTGGTCCACGTGGCATGAACAGTGTCACACAGGGGTTTTTATTTGTTAAAAGTCTCGGGGAAGAGAGAGAAAGAGAGAGAGGAGAGAGAGAGAGAGACCGCCGGCCATCGGAGTTTTCCACTGTTCCGGCCAATCTACAGTGCACGCGCCGGCCAGCAACGTTGCCCTCCTCATTTCCGGCAAAACCTCCAAATTTCACGGCGAACGGCCGCCGGACGCGCCCGGATCGGAGCTCCGAAGTTCAGCGGCGAGTTTTACCCCTCCACCGCCGGCCACCACAAATCGACCCTTTTCCGGCCATTTTCCGGCCACACGCGCCAGCTAGTCTTGATCCTCTCCTCAAGTCCGGCCGACCCACCAAAAATCACGGCCATCGGACCACCGACGCGCCGGGATCGGAGCAATTTCCGGCGAGGGGCCGGAAATCTTCAATCGGTGATTTCTCCGCCGTCCGACCTCCGTTTTGCTCACCGCCGGTTCCATTGGGTTGCTCTCCTCAAGATCTACAAGTCTGCAAAATTTCACGACCAACGGCCACCGCACGCGCCGCTGCCGGCGACGGTTGCCGGTGACCGTGGCGGCTCGCCAGAAAGTACTGTTCCGGCGAGTACCCGAAATTCCGACCAGCTCCAGTCCGCAGTGTTCGACCTCCTGAATCTGAATCCGGCTTCCGTTTCCGCCAATTCGCGACGGTTTGGGAGAATTGCGGAGCCGAAACTCGAAAAGCTTTCCGGCGAGATTCCGACCCCGTCGGGTTCGATCACCGGAAAGTAAGACCGAATCCGTGATCCTCATCACGCGAGCTTCGATTCGGTATATAACTCGTAACCCTTTAGATGTCGCTTGGTGTTCGCTCCCCGGGTACCCATTTGGGGATTACCCAAATAAAATATTAATATTTTTGGTTTGTGCACTGTGGTTGTTTAGGTGCACGCGCGAGTAGTGGAGTTGATCCCGAGGAGGATCTTAGTTGATTTGCGCTCTCCAGGTGAGTGACCCACCTTCAAAAATTATTTTGGGGTAATTTATTATATTTAATTGGTATTTAAATTGATATTTAAATTTATGCTCATGTGGTGTGATTTAATTATGGTTTTATTGTGATTTAATTTATTTATTATGCATGAGCAAGGTGTATTTTGGTGGCATTTGTACGTGGTTTTTAAAATTGATTTTCTGGGCATAATTGGTTTAAATATTTTACAAAAATATTGGTTTGAATTTTATAAATTATGTCCGTGGTATTGTTATGGTTACATCTCGTACTTCGAGGAAATTTTGGTTTGTTGATTATTGCTATTTTGTACCGGGTTATTAAATAAAAATGTGTGGGATGGTGTTTTGTGAAAAATTGGTATACTTCCCACGGTGGTTTTTGGAAAAATGGTACGGTTGGTTGTTATTGTTTATTTTTAGACGCACTGTAACACCCCGTCCCGAATCGCACCGGAATCCGTGCACGTTGACCGAGGTTGACCGTTGACCGAAGGGGTCAAAAGTTGACTTTTTGACTCGGTGAGAATTTTGAGTTGACTAGGGTACCGTGGTGAAGTGCACGATGCCACGAGTTCGTAGACTGGTAGCACGTCGAAAATGGAGCTACGGTTTGAAAGTTATGGACGAAACAAGTTGCGGTCCAAACTGTCCAAGGGGTGCCGGAGTTGACTTTTTGTTTATGGGGAATTGAGCTTTGACTCATGTATGGTTGTGAAGTGCTCGTCGATACGAGTTCACAGACTAGCGGCACGCTCAAAACGGACATCCGGTTAAAAAGTTATGGACGTTTGAAGTTTACCGGATACCGTATTATTTTAATATTTTTTTTGGGTCGGTGAACAGTGAAACGCCACATGTCAGTTTCTGATTGGTCCACGTGGCATGAACAGTGTCACACAGGGGTTTTATTTGTTAAAACACTCGGGGAAGAGAGAGAAAGAGAGAGAAGAGAGAGAAAGAGAGAGAGAGAGAGCCACCGCCGGCCACCGGATTTTGCCACTGTTCCGGCCGAGTTACTGTACACGCACCGGACAGAAAGCTTGCCCACCTCATTTCCGGCAAAACCTCCAAGTTTCACGGCGACGGCCGCCGGACGCGCCCGGATCGGACGTCCGAAGTTTGGCGGCGATTTTTCCCCCTCCACCGCCGGCCACCGCAAATCGGCACTATTCCGGCCGATATACAGTACACGCGCCATACACCCATCATCCTCTCCTCAAGTCCGGCCTACCCACCAAAAATCACGGCCATCGGACCACCGACGCGCCGGGATCGGAGCGTTTTCCGGCGAGGGGTCGAAAATCTTCAAACGGTGATTTCTCCGCCGTCCGACCTCCGTTTTGCTCACCGTCGGTCCCGTTGGATTGCTCTCCTCACGATCTACAAATCTGCAAAATTGCACAGCAAACGGCCACCGCCGGAAAATACTGTTCCGGTGACGGTTGCCGGTGACGTGGCGGCCCGCCGGAAAATACTGTTCCGGCAAGTACCCGAAAATTCCGGCCAGCTCCAGTCTGCAGTGTTCGACCTCCTGAACCCAAATCCGACTTCCGTTTCCACCAATTCGCGACGGTTTGGGAGAATTGCAGAGCCGAAACCCGAAAAGCTTCCCGATAAAATTCCGACCCCGTCGGGTACGATCATCGGAAATTAAGACCGGATCTGTGATTAGCATCACTCGAGCTTCGATTCGGTATATAATTCGTAAATTTTAGTTATCGTTTGTGTTTTGACCCCCCGGGTACCGGGTATTATTTACCCGAATAAAATATTAATTTATTTGACTGTCTGTGAATTTTGTTCTAGGAGCACCGGTGAGTCGTAGAATTGATCCCGTAGTGGATCATGGGTTAATTGCGTGCTCCAGGTGAGTGACCCACCTTCAAATTAATTTTGGGAATTTAATTGGTGAATATATAATGTGTGATTTAAATATTTGGAAGTTAATTTCTATGTGCCAAATATTTATTTGAATTATTGTGGAATTATTTGTGAATTTATCGGATTTAAGAAAATGTGTATTTCACCAATTTATGCCATGTGGAATTATTTTATGGTTTTGAGGATTTTGAAATTGGTGTGGTTTTAATGGTAAATTGGGCACGATTCGATTTTCAAATATTTCAAGGAAAATATTTGGTTATGTTGGTGATTTCAATTTTTATGAAATATGCCCATAAAATATTATGGGATTTGATTATGATATTTCGAGAAATTATTTATGCTTGGAAAAAATGTGGATATTTGAATTGATGGATTTGGGAGTTGGTGGATTTGAAAATCATGGGATTTATGGTATTAATTATAAGGATATTGTGGAGAATTTTCCGGTTCAAGCGGATGGATTATGCCCGCTATGTTTATGAAAAATGTGAAATTTGTTTTATAATTTAAATTGTGGATTTTATGATTTTTAGATGCACCGTGCACGTACTGGTGTTCTGATTATGTGATATGGTATATGTGATATGGTTAGTGTGCACACGGTTGTGATTAGCGCGCAGGTGGGTGTGATTAGCGCGCAGGTGATGTGATTAGCGCGCAGGTGGGTGTGAGTAGCGCGCGGTTGATATTATGAGGGTGTCCTGTGGATGCCATCGGAGAGGGCGGCCACCCCCCATTGGCCGGGACACCAGGTTAGCAGCGGCGCAGTGGGACGCCACGCGACCGTATGCCGGTTTCTTTCTATAACCTCCTGTCTGGCGGTACCTTGGGATGCTGGGTACTGTTGGCGCCACTGGTATATAGTGGGTGCATCAAATGATTTTTCAGAACTGTGTTTTAAAAATAAAATGTTTGGAAACTGAATTGGAATTAAAAATATAATTGTTACCGCTTCTGGTATTTAATTGATGTCTTGGTTTTCGGGGAATATGGATAAAGGGTTTTGTGAAAATGTTTTAAAAGGGGAACCTTTCCAACTGAGAGAATTGTAAGGGTTTTGAGAGAAAATATTATTTCCAAATAATTATTATTTATATACCTATTACCGTGGTATTATATTGTATAGTAGTAGGGTCGCTCACTGAGATGATTAGCATCTCACACTCTTAAATTCCGTTCCTCTAGGTACCAGGTTGTCGGTGTTCATTCGGAGCGGACTCGATCTTCATCGCTGTTTTACTTCGTGAAGTACCCTGTTCTTCTTTATTGCAGTTGTACTATTTCTTTCACTCTTGTTGTATTTATTATGCACTGGATTACTGTATTTATTTTGAAGTGCTGAAATTTGTGGAACCAACTTGTAGTACTGTGGGAGGAATAAGGGGACAATTTTAGAAGTGTGTTTTCAGTGCAGGTAAATTTGTGGTAAGTAAATCCCTTAGGGGAGGCTCTGCCGGATTTTCCGTTGGAGAGTTCGGTAGGGTTTCCCTAGGATCAGGGCTGTCTAGGGTTCCGGGGAAGGAATTCTGGACGGGTCCTGACACGCACTCATACAGTATTGGTGTTCTGGTGTATGGTGTATGGACACGTGGTTTAGCACGCGGTTATTATATGGTTTAGCGTGCGGTTATTACTTCACCCGTGAGTTGCCATTGGACCGTGGGCAGGCAAGGTTATTGTTGCGCACAGCCGCCCCCCTCCTTGGCCGGGTGATGGTTTTTAGCAGTCGGTACTGTCGGGACGCCGAAGTGACCGCTGCAGGTTTCTCTCTTTAACCCCCCGCCAGTCGGTGCTCGGGACGCTGGGTATCGGAGGGCATCACCGGTATATGGTGTGGTGCGTCAGGTGTAATTGTCGGTGTAAATTGC
Organism: Ziziphus jujuba; assembly: GCF_031755915.1. Classification (NCBI taxonomy): domain Eukaryota; kingdom Viridiplantae; phylum Streptophyta; class Magnoliopsida; order Rosales; family Rhamnaceae; genus Ziziphus; species Ziziphus jujuba. Next base: position 5,926,672 of record NC_083386.1, read on the forward strand.
AAATAGTGTTTTAAACCCCAAAGGTGTTCAAAATGATTTACTACAATTTATTACATTTTTAATTATATATTTGGGGTATGAATTTATTTAATTATTGTTTATCAAATGGTTTAATCCCTTGGCTTTTGGGAGGTATGTATATCGGGTTTTGCGAAAAGGTTTTAAAAAGGGAACATTTCAAACGGAGCGATTGGTGAGAGTTTTGAGGGAAATCATTATTTTCCAAAAGTTATTATTATTTATTTATTAATTGCTGGTATTTGTTCTATTCCTTAATTGCTATTACTATTATTTTTATTATCGAAAAAGGTGTTCAGTAGTTCAGGTTACTCACGGAGATGATTAGCATCTCACACTCTTAAATTCCGTTCCCTTAGGTGCAAGTGGTGGTAGACGTTCTTCCGGAGCGAACCAAGTTTTCCGCTGCTGTTGTGTTTCGAGAAGTTTCTTTGTACTCTTTCATTTCAGTGTATTATTTCTTTCAGCCTTGTTGTATTTCTGTTGTTTAGCACTTCTTAAAGCTCTGTATACTATTGGGATATTCCTGTTTTATTTATGCACTGGACTGTTGTTGCTTTTGAGAAGTGCTGGAAGTTGTGGAATCAGTTGTAGTTCGTGGGAGGAATAAGGGGATGTTTTAGAAGTGTGTTTTCAATGCAGGTAATTTGTGGTAAGTAAATCCCTTAGGGGAGGCTCTGTCGGATTTTCCGTTGGAGGATCCGGTAGGGTTTCCCTGGGATCAGGGCTGTCTAGGGTTCCGGGGAAGGAATTCTGGACGGGTCCTGACACATACGGTCGCGTGGCGTCCCACCGCGCCGCTGCAAACAGGTGCCCCGGCCATGGAGGGGCAGCCTACCCTCATCCGATGGCAAACACAGGACAACCCCATAAAATCACCTGCGCGTTACTCACACCCACCCGGGCGCAAATCACATCCGTGTGCACACTAACCATATCACATATAAATAGGACATCAGTACGTGTATGGTGCATCTAAAAATCATAAATCAATACATCTCAAAATTTCAAAATTTTCCATAAATATACCGGGTTTATCCCATCCCATTAAACCTGTAATTTTTCCACAATTCCTTTATAATCATCGTCATAAATTCCATGATTTTCAAATCCACCAACTCCCAAATCCACCAATTTAAATATTCAAAATTTTCCAATGGCATAAATATTTTTGAAATATAATAAATTAAATCACATAATATTCCATGGGCATACTTATCAAAATTGAAGTCACCAACATAAACAAATATTTTCCTTGAAATATTTGAAAATCAAATCATGCCCAAAATAGTGTTAAAACCATAAGAATTTCATATATAATTGATTCCACAATTCTCAATACCATAAAATAATTTTCACATGGCATAAATTTATATAATGCATAGTTTCTTTAATAAAAATAAATCCACCAATAATTTCCACAATAAATCAATTAAATATTTGACACATAGAATATAAATTTCAAATATTCAATTCACACAAAATATTCACAAATTTAATTTCCGAAATTAATTTGAAGGTGGGTCACTCACCTGGAGCATGCAATTAACTTAAGATCCTCCATGGGATCAATTCCACGACTCACCCGTGCTCCTAGAACACAATTCACATACAGTCAAATAAATTAATATTTTATTCGAGTAAATAATACCTGGTACCCGGGGGGTTAAACACAAACGTTAACCAAAGTTGACGAGTAATATATCGAATCGAAGCTTGTGGAACGAGGATCGCATTACCTGTCTCCATTGACCCCAATTCCACCGGTGGTGGTTGGAAAGCTTCGGCCAGTTTTGATCTCCTCGTATCTCGCAAACCGCTTCAAATTTTGGAAATTGGAGGCCATATTTGAACTCAGAGGACCCAAAATAGGGGGAGAGGGGTGGCAATTTGGACTGGGCTAGCCGGAAAACACAAGAAAAGAGGAGAGAGAAAATTTTCGGCCGGCGGCTTCCCCGGCCCGATCTGGGTGCGTCCGGCGGCCGGTGATTGTGAAATTTTACGGCCGAGCTCGCCTCCTCCCTCTGATTGTAGCAAGGTGGTGGCCGGTGAGAACAAAAACGGTGAGGCCGAGAGGAAGAAGGAAAGGAAAGGAAGAAGAAGGAGGAAGAAGAAGAAGAAAGAAGAAGAAGAAGAACGGGCCCGTGGTCCTTTTTCCCCACGTGGGGGAAAAGAAAAAAAAAGAAAAAAGAAAAGAAAAAGAAAGAGAAAGAAAATAAAATTAAATAATTAAATAATATTAAAAATAATATTATTATATAAAATAACAATAAAATAATATGATATTAAACATGGTTGACATGTGGCATCTAAACATGGTGACACATGGTCACATTTATTAAGTGACACGTGGCACATCGTTACACGTTTAAAAATAATATTAAAATAATACAATATTTGAAAAACTCTACAGGTTCATAACTTTCAAACCACATGTCCAAATCGGACGTGCCACTAGTCTACGAACTCGTATCGACGAGCACTTCACAACCATGCATGAGTCAAAGCTCAACCTTGCATGAATAAAAAGTCAACTTCGGCACCCCTTGGACAGTTTGGACCTCAATTTGTTTTGCTCATAACTTTCAAACCGTAGCTCCGTTTTCAACGTGCTACTAGTCTACGAACTCGTACCAACGTGTACTTCGTAACGGTACCTCAGTCAACATAGAATTCTATCCGAGTCAAAAAGTCAATTTTTGACCCCTTTCGGTCAATGGTCAACGGTTAAAGTCAACGGTCAACGGTCACCCTCGGTCAAAGTTGGAAAACTTCCGTTGTATTTTGGGACGGGGTGTTACAGTGTAGTCCAACCATTTATCACTAACATTCTCATTAAGTAACGAAAGACTTCTAAGTTGTTTACAAAGAGTAAGATCTATGTCAGACAAAAACCTATTTCCAGAAAATTGCAAATCCCGAATAAGAGGGCAACCAGAAATTAGATTTTGAATAATTTTTTATTTCAAACACATAGATTTCAAAGACAAAGTTGTTAAAGAAGGACAGGAAATAGGAAACTTTGTCCCACCTCGAATAGTCACATAAATCAAATGCAGAATTTTCAAAGAGGGAAAGATGGTATAAGAATTTGCATTCAAATTTATACCTCCCAAGCTAAGTAGAGTCAAAGAATTATTAGATTTTGCAATATTATTGAGTAGTGACTCTGGAAAGCAATAGGAGGGACAGATAGAGAGATGGAACTCATTGACAGTGTTTGTTAGAAGGAAAGAATTTAATAAATCTTAAATTATATGCAAAAAGCTTAAACCTAATAAAGCTTCTATTTCTTGGTGAAGAAGATAACTTTTGGGTGTTCAAATACATCTCTAAAAGATCCAAATTATTGAAATTTAAGATAGGAGAGTTGAGCCAAAGATACCTCCAGCGTTTGGAGAGAATGCAGCTTCTTCGAACGGCAACATCAATGGAGGGCATGCATGATAAGAAAATTTGATGTAAAAGATGGTCTGGTAATTTTGAAATTCTATCTTCTCCGTGTTCTTCATCACTAACCATTGCCATTGCCTTTGTTTCTTGATTAATAGTTTGAGGATGTCAACACTATAGAAAGACTATATATATATATATATATATATATATATTTTAAAACGTCTAATTCTTATTGGTTTCGGAGTGTATTTGTATTAGGAAAGTAAATTAATAAATTTATACTTTATCAGACGGAAACTTGGTTGGCAAGTAACGCGTTTTATATTATTTTCTTTTGTTATAATTACTCCAAAAAGGAACGAAAATTAAACAGTAAACTACTAATTATTAATTTGGTATTAAAAGAATTAATGTGGCTAATTTATTGCAGCTATCTAGACAAGACTTTGTAGATGTCCAATCAAGAGTGTATGGAGTATTCTGTATAATTAACCAAACAAAAATTTATGATAATAAATAGACTTTGGAGACTGAAATGAATCCACTATAATAGTACAACCAATAATTTAAGATTTTAATAAATAGAAAAAACCCAATAATTTGATATTTATAGGTTTATACATTGTTTTATTTTTGTTTTTGGTTCTTTTTTTCCTTTTCTTTTCTTTTCCTGTTCAATTTGAAAAGTATAGTCTTTCTTCAAATTTTATAAATATAAGTAATTTCATTTATTTATATGAATAACTCTCATGGTTATCAAACAACAAGTTTCTATAATGCAGGTTGATCAATTGCACTAGCATAATTATCATATATAGTCCTTTCAAAAATAAAAAAATAAAAAAATTATCATATATCGTCTTTAGAACCGAATAATTGAAAAAAACGTACAAATGATAAAACTGGATCAATGTCTCTGTACATAAATATGTACCCTGCTCTAACTTTTGCACTAAAATAATTAACTATGTTACAACTAAGAGAATAAAATTTGCAAATAAGGTGTAGAACAAACAAAGGTATTTTCAAATCTTACAGTAAATTATAATAATTACTATATTGCACTTCAAGAATCTTTAGAGAAGCTGCAAACCAACAAATGATTATTATATTTGGAAAATTGAATTATCTTAGAAGCAATGGTCTCTGCCCTCTATTCATTAGAGTAATGTTTGAAAAAAAAAAAAGATTTTTTTTTTCAATTCTTATTGTAATAAAAAATTAGCAATAATTTATTACAAGAATTTCCAACGAACCCATTAAAGAATTCCTCAACAAAATCTTCTCTAGATTCAGATTTTTCAATTTTCACGTTCCTTCTGTATCTCACTTTTAGTCTTTTGGATGTCTAGGATCAGGCAATGGTGATGACATTTCCCTTATTTGTTCTGGAATAAGTAGAGCCTGCAAAAACAAACAAACATGAAAAATTAAATTAACATCAAAAAATTTATGTATGCAGAGTAAATACCTAAAAAAAAAAAAATGCATGTATATTTTTACCTTTATAGAAGGAGCACTCAACGCCAATTTATTTTAAGCAATTGAGATTTGATAGCAGCATCAACAAATCAGAATACCATGATTTACAATAATCTATAAATTTATAAAGATCATTGACAGCTGCAAACACTTGCTTCAAACAGGTATTGAGAGAGTTTATCCAAAATATTGGATGGATTCGTTTAAGCTAAGCGGGTAAAATGAACCTTTGTATGGATTTATTTAAGCTCTGAATGCATCTTTTTAAATCCCAGCGCATATTTACACAACCAATAATTTGAGATTTAAAGGTTTTGAAACTGTTTTTTTTTTTTTAACTGTTTAATTTGATAAATATATAACCAATTTCATTTATATTTCTATGAATTAATTCTCATTGTTATCAAAACAAAAGTTCCTATAGTGCAAATTAATCGATGGCACTAACATAATTATAATACATACTCTTTGTTTGGAACCGAATAACGTAAAAGAACCAACAAATGATAAAACTGGATTTATGTCTCTGCATATAAATATGGACTCTGTTTTGGACTCTTATTGTTAATACTAATAATATAGGGAAAAAAAAAAAAAAAAGAAGCTGTTAATTATGTTACCAGGGGCAAAATTTTGTAAAACAATAAATTATTTCACATTTTTAATTGTAAGAAGAAGAAGAAGAAGAAGAAGAAAGTGTAGAATAAACAAAAGAATTTTAACGCTTATAGTAAATTCTAAGAATTACTTTGTATTCTACTTCAATAGTCTCTAAAGAAGAACACACCCAAAAAAATGATTACTGTCAAGATCCGTCCAAAATTCTTCACCAGAATCATGGACAAACCCTGATCCTAGGAAAACCCTACCAGATCCTCCAATGGAAAATCCGACAGAACCTCCCCTAAGGGTTGGACTTACCACAATTTTCCTGCACTGAAAACATACTTCTAGAAACATCCCCTTATTCCTTCCACATTACTACAATATAATTCCACAAATTTGCAGCATTCCAAAATAATAATAGGGAATTAATGCAGTATACAGAGCATTATACAAATAAATATGAAATTAATACAATGACAGATAAAGAAGTAATACAAGATAAAGAGAAAGAATGGAGGAAATGCTTCTTGGACTTTCGGCAATGAATTGAGACGTCGGGCTCACCCCGGACGATCAACGTCTTCCAATCCTTGTACCTAGGGGGAACGAAATTTAAAAATATAAGATGCTAATCATCTCAGTGAGTGACCTTATCTACTGTACAATTATAATAGTAATAATAATTATAGCGTATTTGATTAATTAAGAATAAATAAGTAAATAAATAATAATTAATTGAAAATAATATTTTCTCTTAAAACCCTCATTATTCACTCCGTTGGAAATGTTCTCCTTTTAAAACATTTTTTTGCGAAACCCAATATTTTATGCCCCCAAAACCAAGGAAACAATTAGTTAACTAAATATCAAATAAAATATAATAAGTCAAGCATCCAAAATTTATAATGAAAATAAAATAGGAATAGAGATAAAAATAATTTTGTAACAACTACTAAATGATTAATAAATATCATAAACAAATAATATACAAGAATTTAAAGATCCAAAATTTATAATGGAAATATAGAATAAGACATCATTGGATACAATAAATAAAATCATAAATAAACTTATATTAAAGAAATTTGGCATAAGAACAAAAATAAACCTAATATATAAATTATAAAATTTATTAATTAAATCAATGAAATAATTAAAGAAACATTTTAAATCAATTTAAACATCGATATAAAACAAATGATAAAAATATAATAGAATTTATTTTAAAAAATTAATCGATTTAAATGATAAATTCAAGGCAAATAATTTTTAAACATTAATAAGAATAGGTAATAAAATCACAATATCAATTTCATAAAATTTGTGTAAAGCTTTAAATTTAAATAAATAATAAAAACAACATTAAATAATTCTAATTTAAATACTGCTTTAAAACTTTAGGAATTGAAATTTATATCAGAAAAATAATTACTTGACGTACCACACTATATACTAGTGATGTTCCACGATATCCAGCATCTTGAGCACCGTGTAACGGGAGGTTACAGAGAGAAACTTGCATATGGTCGCTTCGGCGTCCCGATAGCGCCGCTGCTTAAACCGTCATCCTATCCATGGAGGGGGGCGGCTTATGGCCAATATCAAACTTGCCTGCCCTTGGTCTGATGGCAACTCACGGGAGACATTATAACTTGCGCGCTCATCCACATATACAGTACAGAACACCAGTACTGTATGAGTGCGTCTAAAACCAATTATTAAATTTATTATTAAAATACCAATTTTCCAAAATTCACCGTGGGAATTATACCACTTTTCAAATTCACATCCTACATTTTTTTTTCTTAGTATCACCAGCATGAATACTTCGATAATATATATAATTTTTCTCATATCACAAAATCCATCGATACAATTATACAATTTTCAAATCCATCAACTTTCATTTCCATCAACTCAAATATACAATTTTCCAATGGCATAAATATTTTGAAACATAATGCTTTAAAACAATATTTTTTTTTTCTCCAATCCTCAAAGTCCATTAAATCAACATATATAATTTAATTCCACAAATCATCAATACCATAAAATAATTTCCACAATGCATAAATTTATATAAATGCATTTTTTTATTAATCAAAATAAATTCGCAAATAAATTCCACAATAAATCAAATAATATTACTTTTACAATTCCTTTAAATATCAAATTGTCATAAAATCTAGATTTCCATAATTTATCAAAAATCATATATTTCAATTTATTCAAATATGGGTATCAAAATTTAAAATATAATTTTGCTAAATATTTAAAACATAAATATTAAATCCAAACATTTAATTACCGCCAAATAAATATAATTTAACACCCGAAAATAATTTTGAAGGTGGATCACTCACTTCGAGCACGCAATTAATCCAAGATCCTCCATGGGATCAATTCCATGACGCACACGTGCTCTTAGAACAACAATATTACACAACTCAAATAAATTAATATTTTATTCAGGTAAATAATACCCGGTACCCGGGAGACTAACACAAATGTTAACCAAAATTGACGAGTAATATACCGAATCGAAGCTTGTGGAGCGAGGATTATGAATCCGGTCTTACTTCCCGGAGATCGGACCCGAGGTGGCCGGAATCTTGCCGGAAAGCTTTCAAAATTCAACTCCTCGATTCTCTCAATCCATTGCGAATTGAGGAAAGTGGACACCGGATTTGGATTCAGAGGGTCAGAATTAGTAGGAAAGGAGGGGCGGTGCAGCTGGAAATTAGTCTGAAAGTCAATTTCCCGGCGAGCCGCCGTGGTCACCGGAATCCACCGTCGCCGGTGGCGTGTCCGGTGGCCACTGGAGGTGATTTTTGGTGGGAAGGTAGATCTGGTGATGGGTAACTTAACGGGACCGGCGGTGAGGCAAATGGAGGTCGGAATAGGGAGAAATCTGGGTTTGAAGTGATCGGATTCGCCGCCGGAAAAAGCCTCGATCCGATGGCTGGCTAGCTGGTTTTCAGGTGGGCTTCAAGGTGGGGTGGCGCGTGTACTGTTCCGGTGGCCGGAAATGGATGAACGGCAGTTGCCGGTTGGTTTCTCTCTCTAGCTCTCTCTCTCCTCCCTTCTTTCTCTCTCCTCTCCCCGGCTCCCGTGTTTTGCCAAAATAAAAGCCACCCCTGGGTGACATTGTTCACTCATAGGATTGGCTGAAATTGCAACACGTGGCACATACTGTTCACTCAAGTCAAAATATAATAAAATATTACGGTATTTGGAAAACTTTACATGTCCATAACTTTTTAACCAGATATCCAATTTAAGCGTGCCACTAGTCTATGAACTCGTATCGACGAGTACTTCACAACCATGCATGAGTCAAAGCTCAACTTTGCATGAATCAAAAATCAACTCCGCCACCCCTTGGACAGTTTGGATCTCAAATTGTTTTGCTCATAACTTTCAAACTGTAGCTCCGTTTTTGACGTGCTAACTAGTCTATGAATTTGTGACAATGTGCACTTCGTAACAGTACATCGGTCAACGTGAAATTCCATCAGGAGCAAAAAGTCAACATTTCACCCCTTCTCAATCAATGACGGTCAAACCCGGTCAACCTTGGTCAAATTTGAGAAATTTCCAATGTACTTTGGAACGGGATGTTATATTACTATATGTGGAAAATTGAATAATCATAGAAGCATGGTCTTTGCTCTTTATTCACTATAGTAATGTTAAACTAATTTTTTTTTTTTCCCCCCCAAATCTTATTGAAATAAAAGTTTATTTCAAGAATATCCAGAGAAGGTGCACACCAAGGCAAAGAATTCCTGAACAAAGCTTCTTTGAATTCAGATTTTCACGTTCCTTCTTTGTCCTCACTTTTAGATGCTTAAGATCAGGCAATGATGATGGCATTTCCCTCTATGTTTTTTTGGAATAAGTAGAGCCTTCAACAGCAAGAAACACAATTATATTAGTAAGAAAAAGCTTTATGTAGGCAGTGTAAATAATTAACAGAAAAAAGGTGCAGTTTCCCTTCGGATCCTGGGTTTGAATCCCCATATCTTTTAGGAAGGAACACTAAACGCCAATATATTCGAGCATTTGAGATTTTATAGTAGCATCAACAGATCAGAAAACCATGATTTACCATAATCTTGATTGACAACTGCAACACTTGCTTCAAACAGGTTGGAAGAGTATATAAAAAAAAAATCAAACTCCCTTTGCCTTTATATCTAAAATTGCACTAGATTTGGTGTACAAACTAGTTATAGAAGGAAAACTAGTAGGAAAATCTGTTCCACCTTCAATCCTGAGAAATTTCAAAGACAGAGTTTTCAAAGAGGGAAAGATTATAGGATGAAATTTTGGCTTACAAAGATTCAACCTCAATACCTTCCAATTGATGGAATGTTAAGGAAGATGAAGATGCTAAATTATTGAGTACGTACTGATTCGTTAAGATGGAGTCGGATAAAAGATTTATATATAGATACACACACACACACACACACACACACACACACACACACACACACACACACATACACACACATTTTTAATCAATAATGAAACCAAATAGATTAGTTATTGTGGGTCCTATTTTGGTTGTATACATATAGTATAATATATCAACGAAGTAATAATAGAAAACAAAATTTCCGAATAGTGTAAAAAAGCCACAAATAATAAAACTGGATTATTGCCTCCCCCATATAAAAATGCTCCAGTACTGATTGGACTCTGTTTTGACATTTTATTTTATTTATTATTATTATTATATTTTTGATAGAATTGGGGAGAGAGATTTCATCAACAGGTCTCGAGTTTCAAGACCTGTTCCAAAAGTACTTTTATTGTTAGTTAATAATCAAGAAAACAAAAGAAGAAAATTTGCGCAACATAATTATTTGGTATTTTGATTGTAAAAGGTGTAAAACAAACTAAAGAATTTTCAAATCTTACAGTAGATTCTAATAATTAAGCAAAACAACGCTCTTCTTATATAGAAACACAAGTTAAAATAACAAATAAGTAAAAAAGAATTTGAACTACTAGTTAGAATTTCTAATTGAAATTATAATTATTATCATAATGGAAACACAAGTTTGCATCATAACAACAATGAAGATGATTAATTAGTTCCAAACAGCCTTATTCTATTTCATGAGTCTCCGCAGTAGGTGCCCACCAAAGCAAAGCAGCTCTCGATTCTGGATTATCTATGCTAAAATGATCATCATCTTGTATCATATAATTACTTGTATCTTCTATCTTCACTTTTAAATGCTTCAGATGAGGTAAAGGTGGATTGCATGATCTCTTTATAATTTCTGGGATAAGTAAAGCCTACAAAATTAACAGAACCCAATAAAAAAAAATTAAATAAATTTATAAATGTATATCAAAAATGAAAATAACAAAAAGGATAAATAAATATTGCATTGCATATGTATATATATATATATGTATATTAATGTATAATACCTTTTTCCATGGAAAATACAACCTCAGCGTCGTGGAGTTCGAGCAATTTAGACATGAAAGAAACAGTATCAGTAAGAAATACCACTCTTTACCATTGTTGTAACTTGTAAATTTCACATTGGCTTCTAATAGATTGTGAGAGTTTATCAAAAACCTTGAACTCCCATAAACCCCTTTGTAGCTAAAGTAGGCCAGATTTGGTGTGTCAAATGTGGCGCTCTCTATATTACGCCTTTTGTACTCACAAGGATTGTTACAATAGTAATGGAAAGATTTCAGTGTTTGGCTACGAATATTTGGAACTACCAAACCTGTACAAGAATCCAAACTTAATCTCTCAACCGAAGGAAGACCGAAAACAACATCTTCCAACCACGAGTCAATGGCGGTGACTCTATATAATGAAAGATTTCTAAGTGATTCACAACTAATTAGATCTATACCACGTAAAAGGCTTCTAGAAATTATACTTTCAAGAGTGTCGAAATCTTCAAATTCCGAATGATAAGCCAGAGAAAGAGATGTTAAAGAAGGAAAGCTAATAGTAGAATAATTTGGTTCCAACTTATAAAGGATCGTTAGGGATGAACTTACATTGTTAATTAGTACGGAGTGGGGTATGCTATACCTATTTATACAAAGATGTAACTCCCTCAAAGTATAATTTGTTTCAGTGATAGAATTTAACCAACCACATTCCATAATTGGCTGGCAAAAGTAGTTCAAATGGAGCTTATATCCGGTAGTAATAAGCTGCTGATCACTTTGGTGGCGGGGATTCAAGCAGTTTTGTAACCCCACGAACTTAAACTTTAATCTAAGTTGTTCGTCCTCAAACTCTAGAATGTTTAACATTGGAATGTCAAGCAACATAGTTCTCCACTTCTGCGAGAGGCAGCACATCCTAATGGCATCGGAAATTGTTAAGAATGAGAGGATATGATGGATGAGGCTTTCAGGCATAGTCGATAATCTGTCTTCCATGTTTTCCATGTTTATGGAGGCCTGGGAAAACCCTAAATATATATATAATTAATATTATATACAATGGTCTAGGTCTCAAGGTTTGTAGTAGATCTAGTCCCCTTTTTTTTTTTTTGGGGGTTGGTTCGGGTGTAGCTGTAGTTGTCTCGTTAATCTCTATTACTTTTGAGAGAAGTAACAAATTACTAAAAATTCTTATTTCGATGAAGGAAAGTTCTGTATCATTTAGGAATCAAAACATATATAGACGTATTTATGGCTAGTTTTGTTTAAACTTGGCTGGCAAGTAAAAATTGTTAACAATTTTTATACTTATTTCGATGAAAGTAAAAAACCGAACGGTATCTGCAAAATATTTAGGAATCAAAATATAGGCGTATTTATTGCTATTTAAAAAAAAAAAAAAAACTTGGCGGGCAAGTAAAAAGAAAAAAATACTTCATTAATACAAAAAACCCATCGACTTCGGATTACAAAGTCTCTAGACACAAACTTGTGTGCCATATGATCTTGATAGGTTTTATGTCTAGAGACTTTGTAATTTCCAGACCATGCATTTTTTGTTCGCTTCTTAGGGCCTTGTTTGTTAATGTTTTATATAAACATTATTATAGATTAATTTAATAAAATTAGTAAAAATCATGTGTTTGGTAATTATTAAATATGAATAATGTTTATTTATTGGAAAATGGTAAACATCTCATAATATCTGATATATGTTAAATATAGTATATATATATATATATATAATAAATATTAATTAATTTAAAATTACAATTATTATCTCCTTCTTTTAATATTTATGTTTCCAATATTGGAAAAAAAATTCTAATACAAGTAAAATATTTTCTAAATTTACCTATATTGTAGAAACTGTTCCAATTTTATTTCAGATTCTACATATATTTCAAAAATATGCATTTTTTATTTTTATTTTTTCCCTTCAGGCATACCTAGGATATTGTCCCCCCCCACCCCCCCCAAAAAAAAATTTCTTGGAAGTGATAGAGAAAAATATTGTCCTATATTTTTTTTCCTTCTTTTTTTTATTACTGCCTTTAATTATATCTGGATAAATTATAAATTATATGGAATGCACAATATTATCTTGTTTAACCCACACCTAAATTAATAGTATTAACTAAAGCAAAAAGTAATAAAAAATAATAGTATTAACTTATAGTGAATTATTTCATCTGAAAAAAATTTGTTAAGTGAATCAATTATATACCTCCTAAACTTTTTATTTTTTATGTGATTTTTTTAAATTCTGATTTCCTATTAAAATATATTCTAATTATTTCAAAAAATATATAAACATAAATTAAATATCAAATCATAGGTAAACAAAATAATTTGAGCTACCTCAAATTTCTAATTGCAAGAAGAAGAAGAAGAAAAGTCAGGTTATTATTATTATTATTACAGGGGAAGCATATCATAACTAAAAGTGTAGTAATAAAAATTAGCCCCAAATGCATATATTATACATATTCTATTTCATGAGTCTCCGCAGAAGGTGCCAACCACAGCAAACCATCAATGGATTTTATATCATATATGCTAAAATTATCATCATTATTTATTTCATCATCATTGGTTTCTTCATCAAACCTCGAGCTGACTGCTTTCTGCCTACTATTACGAAATTGTGTCATTTCATCTATATTTTTTATCTTCACTTTTATATGCTTCAAATCAGGCAAGGGTGGACGGCATATTCTCTTTATAATTTCTGGAATAGCTAGAGCCTACAAAGAATTTCCAATAACAAAACCATAAAAAATTAATATATACATCACAAACTTAACATAATGTAGTATTATATTACATTACATAATAGAAAATACAATAATATACATACCTCTCTCCATGGAACAAACAACTTCAGCTTGGCGGAGCTTGAGCAATTTAGACATGAAAGAAACAGTATCATATTGAAATACCATGTTTCACCAAGAGGACTGTGACCCAAAAGTTGCACATCGGCTTCTAATAGATTGGGAGAGTTTATTAAAATGGTTGAATTTTTGTACCTTTTGTAGTTAGAGTAGACTAGATTTGGTGTATCAATTGTGGCACTTATATTACCTCTATATTCATAAAATCCTTTTCGAAATTGCGGTTAGGATAGAGTCTAAAAGATTTTAGTGATTGGCTATGAATGTTGAAATGTCAGGACCCGTCCAGAATTCCTCCTCCGGAACCCTAGACAGCCCTGATCCCAGGGAAATACCACCGAACCTTCCAACGGAAAATCCGGCAGCACCTCCCCTAAGGGATTTACTTACCACAAATTTACCTGCACTGAAAACACACTTCAAAAATATCCCCTTATTCCTCCCACAACTACAAATTGGTTCCACAAATTGCAGTACTTAAAAAAAAAATACAGTAATCCAGTGCAAAATAAATACAACAAGAGTGAAAGAAATATTACAACTGCAATAAAAGAATAACAGGGTACTGCCGAACTAAAACAGCGAGGAAGATCAAGTTCGCTCCGAGTGAACACCGACAACCTGGTACCTAGAGGAACGGAATTTAAGAGTGTGAGATGCTAATCATCTCAGTGAGCGACCCTACTACTATACCATATATTATCACAGTAATAAGTATAAATAATAATTATTTGGAAATAATATTTTCTCTCAAAACCCTTACAATTCTCTCAGTTGGAAAGGTTCCCCTTTTAAAACAATTTCACAAAACCCTTTATCCATATTCCCCGAAACCAAGACATCAATTAAAAACCAGAAGCGGTAACAATTATATCTTTAATTCCAATTCAGTTTCCAAACATTTTATTTTTAAAACACAGTTCTGAAAATCATTTGATGCACCCACTATATACCAGTGGCGCCAACAGTACCCAGCGTCCCAAGGTACCGCCAGACAGGAGGTTATAGAAAGAAACCGGCATACGGTCGCGTGGCGTCCCACTGCGCCGCTGCTAACCTGGTGTCCCGGCCAAAGGGGGGTGGCCGCCCTCTCCGATGGCATCCACAGGACACCCTCATAATATCAACCGCGCGCTACTCACACCCACCTGCGCGCTAATCACATCACCTGCGCGCTAATCACACCCACCTGCGCGCTAATCACAACCGTGTGCACACTAACCATATCACATATACCATATCACATAATCAGAACACCAGTACGTGCACGGTGCATCTAAAAATCATAAAATCCACAATTTAAATTATAAAACAAATTTCACATTTTTCATAAACATAGCGGGCATAATCCATCCGCTTGAACCGGGAATTTTCCCATAATTTCCTTATAATCCATACCATAAATTCCATGATTTTCAAATCCACCAACTTCCAAATCCATCAATTCAAATATCCACATTTTCCCAATAGCATAAATAATTTCTCGAAATATCATAATCAAATCTCATAATATTCCATGGGCATATTTTATAAAAATTGAAATCACCAATATAACCAAATATTTTCCTTGAAATATTTGAAAATCAAATCGTGCCCAATTTACCATTAAAACCACACCAATTTCAAAATCCTCAAAACCATAAAATAATTCCACATGGCATAAATTTGTAGAATTCGCATTTTCTTAAATCCAATAAATTCATAAATAATTCTACAATAAATCCAATAAATATTTGGCACATAGAAATTAAATTCCAAATATTTAATTCACTCATAATATATTCATCAATTAAATTCCCCAAAATTAATTTGAAGGTGGGTCACTCACCTGGAGCACGCAATTAACCCATGATCCACTACGGGATCAATTCTACGACTCACCGGTGCTCCTAGAACAAAATTCACAGACAGTCAAATAAATTAATATTTTATTCGGGTAAATAATACCCGGTACCCGGGGGGGTCAAAACACAAACGATATCTAGAATTTACGAGTTATATACCGAATCGAAGCTCGAGTGATGCTAATCACAGATCCGGTCTTAATTTTCGATGATCGTACCCGACGGGGTTTGAATTTTATCGGGAAGCTTTTCGGGTTTCGGCTCTGCAATTCTCCCAAACCGTCGCGAATTGGTGGAAACGGAAGTCGGATTTGGGTTCAGGAGGTCGAACACTGCGGACTGGAGCTGGCCGGAATTTTCGGGGTACTCGCCGGAACAGTAATTTCCGGCGGGCCGCCACGTCACCGGCAACCGTCGCCGGAACAGTAATTTCCGACGGTGGCCGTTTGCTGTGAAATTTTGCAGATTTGTAGATCGTGAGGAGAGCAATCCAACGGGACCGACGGTGAGCAAAACGGAGGTCGGACGGCGGAGAAATCACCGTTTGAAGATTTTCGACCCCTCGCCGGAAAACGCTCCGATCCCGGCGCGTCGGTGGTCCGATGGCCGTGATTTTTGGTGGGTAGGCCGGACTTGAGGAGAGGATGCTGGGTGTATGGCGCGTGTACTGTACATCGGCCGGAATAGTGCCGATTCGCGGTGGCCGGCGGTGGAGGGGAAAAATCGCCGCCAAACTTCGGACGTCCGATCCGGGCGCGTCCGGCGGCCGTTCGCCGTGAAATTTGGAGGTTTTGCCGGAAATGAGGTGGGCAATCTGGCTGGCCGGCGCGTGTACAGTAACTAGGCCGGAAAAACGTGAAAATGGCCGGCGGCCGGCGGGTCCTCTCTCTCTCTTTCTCTCTCCTCTCTCTCTTTCTCTCTCTTCCCCGAGAGTTTTTCAAAATTAAAACCCTGTGTGACACTGTTCATGCCACGTGGACCACTCAGAAGCTGACACGTGGCATTTCACTGTTCACGACCCAAAAACATTAAAATAATACGGTATCCGGTAAACTTCAAACGTCCATAACTTTTTAACCGGATGTCCGTTTTGAGCGTGCCGCTAGTCTGTGAACTCGTATCGACGAGCACTTCACAACCATGCATGAGTCAAAGCTCAATTCCCCATAAACAAAAAGTCAACTCCGGCACCCCTTGGACAGTTTGGACCGCAACTTGTTTCGTCCATAACTTTCAAACCGTAGCTCCGTTTTCGACGTGCTACCAGTCTACGAACTCGTGGCATCGTGCACTTCGCCACGGTGCCCTAGTCATCTCGAAATTCCCACCGAGTCAAAAAGTCAACTTTTGACCCCTTTGGTCAACGGTCAACAGTCAACCTCGGTCAACGTGCACGGATTCCGGTGCGATTTGGGACGGGGTGTCCAGGGTTCACACCCTCTCTCCCCCCTGGCCTCAAGGTTTTGCTCACAAAACGCGTCCTGAAGGGAGAGGTATCCACAGCCTTATAAAGACCGCTTCGTGCCCCTCTCCAACCGATGTGGGATGTTACAATCCTCCCCCCTTGGGGCCCAGCGTCCTCGCTGGCACACCGATCCGGGTACTGGCTCTGATACCACTGTAACAGCCCAGACCACCCGCATCAGGATATTGTCCTCTTTGGCCCAGGGTTCACACCCTCTCTCCCCCCTGGCCTCAAGGTTTTGCTCACAAAACGCGTCCTGAAGGGAGAGGTATCCACAGCCTTATAAAGACCGCTTCGTGCCCCTCTCCAACCGATGTGGGATGTTACATGAAATCTCTCAAACCATCACAAGAATCTAAAGTTAATCTCTCAAGGAAAGGAAGTGCACAAATGACATCTTTCAACCACCACTCACCAATCCCCAAACTACATAAAGAAAGACTTCTGAGTGATCTACTACTTAAATTTATAACATATGAAGGATTATGAAACATACTCCTGTAGTCAGAAATACACAAATCCCTTAGATGCAAATCCTCAATTAAAGGGCATCTAGAAATTAGATTTTCAATTGCTTTGAAATCTTGAAATTGTGAACCAATAAGAGAAACATATTTTAAGGAAGGAAAGCTAATGGCAGAAGTTGGGTTGAAATTTATATTTTCCAACTTAAGGATGTTTAAGGAGGAAGTCACATTGTTAAGTACAGATTCCGGTATGCAATACCAACCATACCTACTTTTGATACAAAAATCTAACTCTTTCAAACTATTCGTTTTAGTGACAGAATGTAAACAACCATCAATAACTTTAGGAGCAATATTTCTAAGGTTATATTCCAACACTTTTAAGGTTTTACTATGGATGTTGAATTGGTTTAGACCTCTACAACCCCTCAAAGACAAATTCTCAAGTAAACGAATTCCAAGAACAAGGTGTTCCAACAATTGGTCACTTAATTTGATAGACTCCAGATAAAGATTTCTAAATGCACTACAAACACTAAGATCTAAACCAAATGAAAATTCAATTTCACAACAATGAAGATTCTCAATAAGTGGGCATTGAGAAATTATATTCTAATATAACTCCTCTTCCATATACATCTATTTCAAACACAAAGTAGTTAAGAAGGAAAACTAATAGGAAAATCTGTTCCACCTTCAAACCAGAGAAAATTCAAAGACAGAGTTTTTAAAGAGGGAAAGATTATAGGATGAAAATTTGGCTTACAAAAATTCAACCTCATACCATCAAATTTAAGGAATGTTAAGGAAGATGAAGATGCTAAATTATTGAGTACTGATTTGGTTAACATGTAGTAGTATAAGATAGTAAGATCTAACTCTTTCACAGTATTTGTTTCAAGGAAAGAATTTAATAAATCTTTTATAGTACCAGAATTAGGATTATCTTTATAATTTCTATAAAACACAAATCTAGCAACACTATTACCATGTTAATTGGCTACTGACTTTTGGGTGTTCAAATAGGTCTCTAATTGCTTCAGTCTTTTGAAATTTAAGGCCGGAATGCTAATCCACAGTGTTTTCCAGCGTTTGGAGAGGAGGCTTGTTCGGAAAATGACTTCAATGGAGGGCAAGAGTGACAGGATATGATGTAGAACATGGTCTGGTAATTTTGATATTCTGTCTTCTTCTTCTTTATGATCATGTACAGCCACTGCCTATGAATGTTTAATAAATATTATATGGCAAAGTCATATATTTTTCATTGATATTAGGAGGGTATTTGTACAGATATAGTAGTAGCATTAAGGTAACAAATCAAAGAATGAATAAACTTGATCTACACTGATGAAAAGGATATCTCCAATTATTGAGCATCTCTATCTATACAAGATTTATTTATTTATTATTATTATTTTTTTAAGGTTAATGGATAATTTTTTATTTTTTATTTTTTATTTTTGGATCGGGTTTAGGTAAGACTACGTTGATGATTAACCGACACGGTATAACCAATAATAATAATAATAATAAAAAGGGTATATAAAGTATAATTAACCAAAAAAATAGAAATAAAATGACTTTACGGAATAATGTAGAAAAGCTACAAATAATAAAACTGGATTATTTTCTCCGTATATAAATGTACCAAGCTCTGAGTGGACTCTGTTTTGACATTTTATTATAAAATTTGCACAACATAATTATTTCGTATTTTAATTGTGAAAGGTGTAGAACAAGATAAACAATTTTCGAATCTGACAGTAAATTCTAATAAATACCAAACCTTTATATAAAATGAAATATATAGCCAATATAGGAAATATATAATCTGACAGTAAAACAAAAAACTTTTTCATATATATATATATATATATATATTTGTTTTGGTTTTTTTTCTTCCCTGTTTAATTTGATAAATATAGCCAATTTCATCTTTATTTCTTTGAATAAACTTTTCAAAACAAAAAGTCCCTACAGTATGCAAATTTTCAATTGAACTAACATGATTAATAATATATACTCTTTATTTGGAACCAGAATATTGTAAGAAACCCACAAATGATAAAACTGGATTTATTGTTAATACAAATAATATAGAAAAAAGAAGCTATTAATTTTGTTAAAACTAAGAGGAAAAAAATTTGTAGAACAATAAATTATTTGGCATTTTTAATTGTGAGAGGAAGGAAAAAAAAAAAAAAAGGTTTAGAAAAAACAGAAGGATTTTCAAATCTTACGGTAAATTCTAGTAATTAAGCAAAACAACTAGTGTTCAAAAAAAATAACAAAAAGGTTTAGAAAAAACAGAAGGATTTTCAAATCTTACGGAAATTTTAGTAATTAAGCAAAACAACTAGTGTTCTTGTATTCTATTTCAAGAGTCTCTGGAGAAGGTGTGCTCTTTCTTTCTATCCGCGTCTCCTGCTTCTCGCTTCAGTCAAGGTTTGCCTTTTTTGATTTTTCTTGTCAATGTATAATACAGTCTCTCAGAATCATTTTAATTACCATAAGATCACTAATATGTATGACAGTCTCTCAGAATCATTTGATAGGTGACCTGACTTGGATTTTCTTCAATTTGAGTTTAATTTTGTGGTTTATAGACTTGGACATGGTACGATAATTCAAAGTAAAACGAATGTAAAATAAATATACTGACCGATCATATTCATATAATGTATGTGGAATTAGTGGTGGTTTTTAATAGAATACACACGCCATGGTTCGCTCCATAAAGAAGACCACCAAGTTAATATATATTATTTTATTTTATTTTATAGATTTGATTGATTCAACCAACAAGAAAAACACGCATAAAAAAATAAAATCAATTAAATATGACCACATCATTTCTTATATTATTTAACAAATAAATTTGACAATTAAAACTTATAATTCTTTCAAAACAAAAGGAAAAAAAAAAAAAAAGAAAGAAAGAAAGAAAGAAAACTTACAATTCTTCCTTACAATTTCTGACCGTAGAGGAGATCCTGACAAATATATTAAGCAAATGAACTATTACATATCAAAATACAACTAAACAAAGAAAAACAAAATGATTTTGTTTAGGTGCCGATTGGAAATAAGGTTGATATTGGTAGTATTATAAGGTTGATTTTTAATTTTTGATTTTTGTTGTTAAGGGGGAAAAAATACACGCACATAAACACCAAATTGAAACACAACTCTGAATTTTTTTTCTCCTTCAAGTTTATATAGTTATATGAAATATCTAATAAATTAATCAATTAACACTAACATATATTTGACGCAAACAAATATGAAAATAATATGAGTTTTGTTAAGTAAAATAATACTTCAATCATCGATCTTCTTCTTTTTCAATCATTTTATAATTATCATTATCTTCTTTTTTAAAATTATTTTAACCTATAAACTTTTTGTAGTTTTTTATTTTACAAATACTTATTTCAAATGTTATTAAAATAAACAGAAGGAATTTGAACTATTTCAAATGTTAAAACCAAAGGGTGTATTTATAAATAATTAGTGCCAAAAAATGCTTTGAAATAGTTATAATTCTATTTCAAGAATCTCAGCAGAAGGTGCCCCCACCACAGCAAAGCAGCTCTTGATGATTCTGACGGTGTCCAAAAATCATCCTTCGTAGATGGACCAAAGTAATGAGGCATAGTCTTCCTCACTTTCAGATGCTTAAGATGAGGTAAAGGTGAACGACACATTTTCTTCACCTTTTGTGGAACAAGTAGATCCTACAAAACAATTGCAAATAAATAAATAAATATATATATATATATATATATATAGGGAGATTTTATAGTCAGGTCGGTCCTGGCCATAATGGGTGCGGTCCAAAAACATTGGGAAATGTCCAGCCATTAGATTTCAACTTATCTAATGAACGGCTTAGATACTTCCTGTCACACGTGAGAAATTGCAACCATCCTGCAATAAAAAATCATTTCCTTTCCCGCGCCGCACAACTGTTCATGGACCTTATCATTTCAAAATTTTGAAATCCATCTCTCACCGTTTCAAAATTTCAAAACTCTCAATAAAATCTACCATCTCAAATTGTTTCGAAATTCCCCATTCAAATCCCACCATCTCTTAGCGTTTCTAAGTTCCCAAATAAAATCCGCCATCTTCCGCTCCCAGCCCCAGATATTCTTTGCTTCCATCGTCCAGGCCTTCTCCTCGACAATCCTAAAGGTTAGTAATTGTGAGCCTCTGCTTTTTATTTTTTATTTTTTATTTAATGTGAACCAATGGCTTATTAAATCTTACATTGTCTTATTCAGAAGTCACAGTTGGAGATTAATTGTGTAAGCATGTCAACTAGTACTAGTGAAGTTCAACCGATCCAGATGTGCTCATGTGGACAATATATGCATTTAAAAAGGTCAAGGACAGATAAGAACCAAAATTGTCAATTTTAGAACTACATAGACGGAGAACAGGTCATACAGAATTGTGAATGTGTTGAATTGTCATTTGTTTTTGCTTATAAATTAATTAAATTTTCATTTTATAAATTCAATTGACAGAGGAAAAAGGATGTGATAAATTCATTTGGACAAAAGAAGAAGAGCTTAAGGTTGACAAAATGGATATACTTATAGGTGAAATTCATCGTTTGTCCTTACAAGTGGAGAAATCTAATAATATTCTTGAAGCAATTCAGAAGAATACTAAGAGGAGCCACCAATATGACCTTAAGACTGTTATAGTTGCGGTAATTTTATTATTTAGTTTATTTAAAATGTTTGGCTATTGACCAAGTGCCAATATATGTGTGTGTTGGTAAACTAATTATATACTAAATTCTGCTATGTACTTGTTAAAAAGCAAATGTATCCCAAAAAAATTTGACTTATGTTGTTGAACTATGCAATATGACTTCGTTAATTAAATGGCATTTTTCTATTTGTTGTCGATTTTAAATGAATCATATAAAATAGTACTAATGGATACACTTGGTAAAGTTTAATGCAACTGCAAAGCAATTGTTCAACTTCTATAGGGTCCACCAGGACAAAGGGATTGTCTGGCACAATGAAGGGGGCAAGTTACTCATTCAAGATGGTTTAACATCTTGCTATTCATTCAAGTATACTAATTTTAGCAAGTCGAAGTAAAACATCAGAATGTTTTTTCCTCTTTTTTTTCCATGGAAAGACTAAAGTCAATGTCTGAGGTAGATTGGCTGTTTAGTTAATGTTGTATGCTATATTGGTAAATTTTACATTTAAAATGTGCAATACAATGGTTTAACCTTTTGTCACACATTCAACTTTACTCGTTTAGCACAATAAATCTTGTCTAAGCTAAATGTAAATATGTTGTGTCTAACCATCAATGGTGGTAAATTTTTTTTAATGATTTTAGATAAAATAATGATAAAGGTCTTGAAACAAAAGTTATAAAATAATTTTAAAAAATGAAAAAAAAAATTCAAAATTGACAAACTTGAACCAAAGCCGATTTACATACACGTAATGGCGTTGGCGTATTACATTTTTTTATTTAAATTTTGTTTTATTGTTATTCTTCACTATTGTAATTTCCATTGATGCTTGTAAAATTTCTAATGATTTTATACAAAATAATCACAAATAATGTTAAACAAAATATACAAAATCAATAAAAAAAAATCATGAACAAAATTAAAACATTAAAAAGTACACTAAGGTCGACTATGTTATTTTAAGTGTTTTTTTTCTTTTTATCCTTCACTATTGAAATTTCCATTGATGCTTGTAAATGTTTTACAAAAATCATTAACAAACCATAAAATTTACAAAAGTTCCTAAGATTAAATCAAACAGCGAAGCCGTGCTTTTGACATGTAAAGCTTACCCCTTGTTTTTTACTTGTTTATGAATGTTATCTTTCACCACTCTAATTTCCATTGATCTTGTAAATTGTTTGAATGATTTTCGATAAAATAATGACAAATGATTCTAAACAAAATCAAAAAAATCATTAGAAAGAAAAGAAGTTACAAAGAAAATGAAGAAATTAAAAAATGGACCACTGTCGACGTTACGGAAACAAACAAGCATCGGCTTTAGAACGTAAAGAGATGTTATGATAATTTAGTGGACCAACGCCAACACTACATTGAAGCTTCATCATTGTCTTTTGTATAAATGCCGATGCTAGATCAACAACCACTTGTCGGCTTAAGGCCACAACATTAGGATAATTTATTGACTGTATTGCCTTTGAAATTTTGTTTCCTTCTTGGAAGTTATTGCACCGATTTTGGACAAAATAATTACTGAGGAATTTAAACAAAATTTGCAAAATCCTAGGCCAATGACCACTCGTCGGGTTATGGCCACAACATTAGGATAATTTCTTGACTATATTGCCTTTGTAATTTCGTTTGCCGCTTGTAAGTTTTTGAACCGATTTTGGATAAAATAATTATTGAGAAATTTAAACAGACCTTGCAAAATCTTGGAAAAAATAAAGCAAGAACAAAAAGAAATGATACCTTTATTAGGGGATGAACACTGATGCTATGATTTCGACTCATCGTCGTCTTATGTATAAATGCCGACACTAGTTCAATGACCATTCGTCGGCTTACAGCCACAACATTAGGAAAATTTATTGACTATATTGCCTTTGTAATTTCGTTTGTTTCTATAAGTTTTTGTACCGATTTTGGACAAAATTATAATTGAAACAAACTTTGCAAAATCATGTAAAAAATAAAGCTAGAACAAAAAGATGTGTTATGTTAACTAGGGGACCAACACCAACGCTATGGTTTCTCTTCCGGGTCATCTTATGTGTAAACGCCGACAATAGTTCAACGACCAATCGTCGACCACAACATTAGGATAATTTATTGACTGTATTGCCTTTATGATTTCATTTGCTCCACAAAATTAGGATAATTTATTGACTGTATTGACTTTGTGATTTTGTTTGCTTCTTGTAAGTTTTTGTACCGATTTTGGTCAAAATAATTACTCAGGAATTCAAACAATTTGTGCAAAATCATGTAAAGAATCAAGCTAGTACAAAAAGATATGTTATGTTTATTAGGGAACAAAGGTTGATGCTACGTTGACACTTCATCATCGTCGTAGGTAGAAATGCCGACGCTATATCAACGACCACTCGTTGGCATACGTCTAGAAAATTAGGATAATTTATTGAGTGTATTACCTTTGTAACTTCGTTTGATTTTTGCACGTTTTTGCACCGATTTTGGTCAAATTAATTACTGAGTAATTCAAACAAACATTGTAAAATCATGTAAAGAATCAAGCCTAAACAAAAAGATGATGTGTTACGTTTACCAGGGGACCAACACCGACGTTATGTTTTTGGGTCATCGTCATCTTAATCATAAACGTCGACGCTTTGTAAATGACCAAACGTCAGCTTAAGATTATTTGTTGAGTGTATTAGCTTTGTAACTTCGTTTGATTCTTACATGTTTTAGCATCAATTTTGGTCAAAATAATTACTGAGGAATTCAAACAAACTTTGCAAAATCATGTAAAGAATCAAGCTAGAACGAAAAGATGATGTGTTACGTTTACGAAGGGACTAATGCCGACGTTACGTTTTAACTTCATCGTTGTCTTTTCATAAACATCGACACTAGGTAAATGATCAAGCGTCGACTTAAGATGATTTATTGACTTTATTACCTTCATAATTTCGTTTGATTCTAGTATGTTTTTGCACCGATTTTGGTCAAAATAATTACTGAGAAATTAAAACAAACTTTGCAAAATCATGTAAAGAATCAAGCCTGAACAAAAAGATGATGTGTTACATTTACAAGGGGATAAACGCCGACGTTACGTTTTCACATCATCGTTGTCTTAATCATAAACGCCGACACTAGGTAAATGACAAAGCGTCAATTTAAGATAATTTAGTGAGTGTATTTCCTTTGTAATTTCGTTTGATTCTTGCAAGTTTTTGCATCGATTTTGGTCGAAATAATTACAGAGGAATTCAAACAAACTTTGCAAAATCATGTAAAGAATCAAGCTAGAATAAAAAGATGATGTGTTACATTTACGAAGGGACCAATGCCGACGTTACGTTTTAACTTTATCGTCATCTCACTCATAAACGCTGACGCTATTTAAATGACCAAGCATCAACTAAAGATAATTTATCGACTTTATTTCCGTCGTAATTTCGTTTGATTCTTGTACGTTTTTGCACCAATTTTGGTCAAAATAATACTGAGGAATTCAAACAAACTTTACAAAATCATGTAAAGAATCAAACATGAACAAAAAGATGATGAGTTACGTTTACCAAGAGACCAACACCAACGTCACATTTTTGTGTCATTGACGTCTTAATCATAAACGCCAATGCTAGGTATATGACCAAGGGTCAGCTTAGGATAATTAATTGAGTGTATTTCCTTTGTAATTTCGTTTGATTCTTGCAAGTTTTTGCACCGATTTTGGTCGAAATAATTACTGAGTAATTCAAACAAACTTTGTAAAATCATGTAAAGAATCAAGCTAGAACAAAAGGATGATGTGTTATGGTTACTAGGGGACCAACACCGACGTTACGTTTTAATTTCATTGTCGTCTTACTCATAAACGCCGATGCTATTTAAATGACCAAGCATCGACTAAAGATAATTTATTGACTTTATTGCCTTCGTAATTTCGTTTGATTCTTGTACATTTTTGCACCAATTTTGGTCAAAATAATTGCTGAGGAATTCAAACAAACTTTGCAAAATCACAAAGATGATGTGTTACGTTTACCAGGGGACCAACGCCGACGTTACATTTTCGTATCATCGTCGTCTTAATCATAAACGCCGAGGCTAGGTAAATGACCAAGTGTCGGTTTAAGATAGTTTATTGAGTGTATTTCCTACTCAATTTTGTTTGATTCTTGCAAGATTTTGCACCGATTTTGGTCGAAATAATTACTGAGGAATTCAAACAAACTTTGTAAAATCATGTAAAGAATCAAGCTAGAACATAAAAATGATGTGTTACGTTTACTAGGGGACCAATGCTGACGTTATGTTTTAACTTCATCGTCATCTTAGTCATAAACAGCGACGCTAGATAAATGACCAAGCATCGGCTTAAAATAATTTATTAAATTTATTGCCTTTGTAATTTCGTTTGATTCTTGTACATTTTTGCACCAATTTTAGTCAAAATAATTACTGAGGAATTCAAATAAACTTTGCAAAATCATGCAAAGAATCAAGCTTAAACAAATAGATGATGTTTTATGTTTACAAGGGACCAATGCTGACGTTGCATTTTTGCGTCATCATCGTCTTAATCATAAACGCCGACGCTAGATAAATGACCATTCGTCAGCTTAAGAAAATTTATTGAGCGTAGTTCCACTATAATTTCGTTTGATTCTTTCAAGTTTTTGCACCGATTTTGGTCGAAATAATTACTGAGCAATTCAGACAAACTTTGCAAAATCATGTAAAGAACCAAGCTAGAACAAAAAGATGATGTGTTACGTTTACTAGGGGACCAATGCCGACGTTACATTTTAACTTCATCGTCTTCTTACTCATAAACACCGAGGCTAAGTAAATGACCAAGCATTGGCTTAAGATAATTTAATGACTTTACTACCTTCGTAATTTCGTTTGATTCTTGAACATTTTTGCACCGATTTTGGTAAAAATAATTCCTGAGGAATTCAAACAAACTTTGCAAAGTTATGTAAAGAATCAAGCCTGAACAAAAAGATGATGTGTTACATTTACCAGGGGACTAATGCCGACGTTACGTTTTTGCATCATCGTCGTCTTAATCATAAACGCCAACACTAGGTAAATGACCAAGCGTCGGCTTAAGATAATTTATTGAGTGTATTTCCTTTGTAATTGCGTTTAATTCTTACAAGTTTTGGCACCGATTTTGGTCCAAATAATTACTGAGGAATTCAAATAAACTTTGCAAAATCATATAAAGAATCAAGCTAGAACAAAAAGATTATGTATTACGTTTACGAGGGGACCAACGCCGATGTTACGTTTTAACTTCATCGTCGTCTTACTCATAAACACCGACACTAGGTAAATGACCAAGCGTCAACTTAAGATAATTTATTAACTTTATTACCTTTGTAATTTCGTTTGATTCTTACATGTTCTTGCACCAATTTTGGTCAAAATAATTACTAAGGAATTCAAACAAACTTTGCAAAATCATGTAAAGAATCAAGGTAGAAAAAAAAGATTATGTGTTACATTTACGAGGGAACCAACACCGACGTTATGTTTTAACTTCATCCTTGTCTTACTTATAAACACCAACGCTATTTAAGTGACCAAGCGTCAGCTTAAGATAATTTATTAACTTTATTGTCTTCGTAATTTCGTTTGATTCTTGTACGTTTTTGCACTGATTTTTGTCAAAATAGTTACTGAAGAATTCAAACGAATTTTGCAAAATCATTTAAAGAATCAAGCTTGAAACAAAAGATGATGTGTTACGTTGACAAGGTAACCAACGCTAATGTTATGTTTTTGCGTCATCGTCATCTTAATCATAAACACCGATGCTAGGCAAATGACCAAGCATTGGCTTAAGATTATTTATTGAGTGTATTGCCTTTGCAATTTTGTTTGATTCTTACATGTTTTGCACTAATTTTGGTTGAAATAATTACTGAGGAATTCAAACAAACTTTCCAAAATCATGTAATGAATCAAGCTAGAACAAAAAGATGATGTGCTACG
The DNA here is from genome assembly GCF_031755915.1 of Ziziphus jujuba. Classification (NCBI taxonomy): domain Eukaryota; kingdom Viridiplantae; phylum Streptophyta; class Magnoliopsida; order Rosales; family Rhamnaceae; genus Ziziphus; species Ziziphus jujuba. The sequence continues at coordinate 5,955,006 of NC_083386.1, forward strand.
TTTACTAGGGGACCAACGCCAACGTTACATTTTAACTTCATCGTCGTCTTACTCATAAATGCTGGTGCTACGTAAATGACCAAGCGTCGGCTTAAGATAACTTATTGAGTGTATTTCCTTTGTAATTTTGTTTGACTCTTGTAAGTTTTTGCACCGATTTTGATTGAAATAATTATTGAGGAATTCAAACATACTTTGCAAAACAACGTAACGAATCAAGGTAGAACAAAAAAGATGATGTGTTACGTTTTCGTATCATCGTCGTCTTAATGATAAATGCCGACACTAGGTAATTGACCAAGCATCGGCTTAAGATTACTTATTGAGGGTACTGCCTTTGTAATTTCAATTGATTCTTACATGTTCTTGCACTGATTTTGGTCAAAATAATTACTGCGGAATTCAAACAAACTTTGCAAAATCATGTAAAGAATAAAGCTAGAACAAAAAGATGATGTGTTACGTTTACTAGGGAACGAATGGTGATGTTACGTTTTGACTTCATTGTCATCATACGCATAAACGCTGACGCTAGGTAAATGACCGAGCATCGGCTTAAGATAATTTATTGACTTTATTACCTTTGTAATGTCGTTTGATTCTTGTACGTTTTTGCACCGATTTTGGTCAAAAGAATTAATGAGGAATTCAAACAAACTTTGCAAAATCACGTAAAGAATGAAGCTTGAACAAATAGATGATGTGTTACTTTTACCAAGGGACCAACGCCGACGTTACATTTTCGAGTCATCGTCGTCTGAATCATAAACGGTGATGCTAGGTAAATGACCAAGTGTCGGTTTAAGATATTTTATTAAGTGTATTTCCCTTGTAATTTCGTTGGATTCTTACATATTTTTGCATCGATTTTGGTCGAAATAATTACTGACGAATTCAAACAAACTTTGTAAAATCTATAAAGAATCAAGCTAGAACAAATAGATGATGTGTTACGTTTATGAGGGGACCAATGCCGGCATTACATTTTAACTTCATCGTCGTCTTACTCATAAACGTTGAAGCTGCATAAATGACCAAGTGTCGACTTAAAATAATTTATTAACTTTATTGCCTCTGTAATTTGGTTTGATTTTTGTATGTTTTTGAACTGATTTTGATTAAAATAATTACTGAGGAAAATTCAAACAAACTTTGCAAAATCGTGTAAAGAATAAAGCTTGAACAAATAGATGATGTGTTACGTTTACCAAGGGACCAGTTCCAATGTTACATTTTCGCGTCATCGTCGTCTTAATCATAGACACCAATGCTAGGTAAATGACCAAGTGTCGGCTTGAGATAATTTATTGAGTTTATTTCCTTTGTAATTTTGTTTGATTCTTGTAAGTTTTTGCATCGATTTTGGTCGAAATAATTACTGTGGAATACAAACAACTTTGCAAAATCATGTAAAGAATCAAGCTAGAACAAAAAGATGATGTGTTACGTTTACCAGGGGACCAACGCTGACGTTGTGTTTTCACATCATCATCATCTTAATCATAAAAGCCGACACTAAGTAAATGACTAGGCGCCGGCTTTAGATTATTTATTAAGTGTATTGCCTTTTTAATTTCGTTTGATTTTTACATGTCTTTGCACCGATTTTGGTCGAAATAATTATTGCGGAATCCAAACAAACTTTGCAAAATCATGTAAAGAATCAAGGTAGAACAAAAAGATGATGTGTTAACTTTACTAGGGGACCAACACCTACGTTACATTTTCACTTCATCATCGCCTTTCTCAAAGACGCCGACCAAGCGTCGACTTATGATAATTTATTGACTTTATTGCCTTCGTAATTTCGTTTGATTCTGGTACATTTTTGCATTGATTTTGGTCAAAATAATTACTAAGGAATTCGAAGAAACTTTTCAAAATCATGTAAAGAATCAAGTTTCAACAAATAGATAATGTGTTACACTTACCAGGGGTCCAACGCCGATGTTATGTTTTCACATCATCGTCGTCCTTATCAAAAATGCCGACGGTAGGTAAATCACCACGCGTTGGCTTAAGATAATTTATTGAGTGTATTTCATTTGTAATTTCTTTGACTCTTGCAAGTTTTTGCACCGAATTTGGACGAACTAATTAGTACGGAATTCAAACAAACTTTGCAAAATCATGTGAAGAATCAAGGAAGAACAAAAAGATGATGTGTTATGTTTACCAGGGGACCAACGCCGACGTTATGTTTTTGCATCATCGTTGTCTAAATCATAAAAGCCGACTCTAATTAAATGACCAGGCGTTGGCTTAAGATTATTTATTGAGTGTATTGCCTTTGTAATTTCGTTTGACTCTTACATGTTTTTGCATTGATTTGGGTTCAAATAATTCCTGCGGAATTCAAACAAACTTTGCAAAATCATGTAAAGAATCAAGCTAGAACAAAAAGATGATGTGTTACGTTTACTAGGGGACCAACGCTGACGTTACGTTTTCATTTTATCGTCGTCTTATGCATAAACGCCGATGCTAGATAAATGACCAAGCATCGGCTTAAGATAATTTATTGACTTTATCGCCTTCGTAATTTCGTTTGATTCTGGTACCTTTTTGCACCGATTTTTGTCAAAATAATACTTAGGAATTCAAACAAACTTTACAAAATCATGTAAAGTATCATGCTTTAACACAAAGATGATGTGTTACGTTTACCAGGGGACCAACGCCGACGTTACGTTTTTGCATCACCGTCGTCTTAATCATAAACACCGAGGCTAGGTAAATGACCAAGCATCAATTTAAGATAGTTTATTGAGTGTATTTCCTACTCAATTTAGTTTGATTCTTGTAAGTTTTTGCATCGATTTTGGTCAAAATAATTACTGAGGAATTCAAGCAAACTCTGCAAAATCATGTAAAGAATTAAGCTTGAACAAAAAGATGATGTGTTAAGTTAACTAGGGGACGAACGCCGATGTTACATTTTAACTTCATCGTCGTCTTACTCATAAACACCGATGCTAGGTTAATGACCAAGCGTCAACTGAAGATAATTTGTTGACTTTATTGCTTTCGTAATTTCGGTTGATTCTTGTGCCTTTTTGCAACGATTTTAGTCAAAACAATTACTGAGGAATTCAAAAAAACTTTACAAAATCATGTAAAGAATCAAGCTTGAACAAAAAAATGATGTGTTATGTTTACCAGGGGACCAACGCTGACGTTACGTTTTCGTGTCATCGTCATCTTAAAAATAAATGCCGACGCTGGGTGAATGATGAAGCGTCGGCTTAAGATAATTTATTGACTGTATTTCCTGTGTAATTTTGTTTGATTCTTGCAAGTTTTTGCACCGATTGTGGTCGAAATAATTATTAACCAATTCAAATAAACTTTGCAAAATCATTTAAAGAATCAAGCTAGAACAAAAAGATGATGTGTTACGTTTACAAGGGGACCAATGTCAATGTTACGTTTTAACTTCATCGTCATCTTACTCATGAACGTCGAAGCTACATAAATGACCAAGCGTCGGCTTAAAATAATTTATTAACTTTATTGCCTTTGTAATTTTTTTTTATTCTTGTATGTTTTTGCACTGATTTTGGTCAAAATAATTACTGAGGAATTCAAACAAACTTTGCAAAATCATGTAAGGAATGAAGCTTGAAGAAATAGATGATGTGTTACTTTTACCAAAGGACCAACGATGACGTTACATTTTCGAGTCATTGTTGTTTTAATCATAAACGCCGATGCTAGGTAATTGACCAAGTGTCGGCTTAAGATATTTTATTGGTTGTATTTCCTTTGTAATTTTGTTTGATTCTTACATGTTTTTCCATCGATTTTGGTTGAAATAGTTACTAAGGAATTCAAACAAACTTTGTAAAATCATGTAAAGAATCAAGCTAGAACGAAAAGATGATGTGTTACGTTTACGAGTGGACCAACGCCAACGTTACATTTTAACTTCATCATTGTCTTACTCATAAACGCCAACACTAGGTAAATGACCAAGCGTCGGCTTAAGATAATTTATTGACTTTATTACCTTCGTAATGTCGTTTGATTCTTGTACATTTTTGCACCGATTTTGGTCAAAAGAATTACTGAGGAATTCAAACAAACTTTGCAAAATCATGTAAAGAATGAAGCTTCAATAAATAGATGATGTGTTACTTTTTACCAAGGGACCAACACTGACGTTACATTTTCGAGTCATCGTCGTCTTAATCATAAACAGCGGCGCTAGGTAAATGACCAAGTGTCGGTTTTAGGTATTTTATTAAGTGTATGTCCTTTGTAATTTGGTTTGATTCTTACATATTTTTGCATCGATTTTTGTCGAAATAATTACTGACAAATTCAAACAAACTTTGCAAAATAATGTAAAGACTCAAGCTAGAACAAAAAGATGATGTGTTACATTTATGAAGGGACCAATGCCGACGTTACATTTTAACTTCATCGTCGTCTTAGCCATAAACGTCAAAGCTACATAGATGACCAAGCGTCGGCTTAAAATAATTTATTAACTTTATTACCTTTGTAATTTCATTTGATTCTTGTACGTTTTTGCACTGATTTTGATCAAAATAATTACTGAAGAATTCAAATCATGTAAGGAATCATGCTAGAACAAAAAGATGATGTGTTACGTTTACTAGGGTACCAATGCCGACTTTACGTTGTAACTTCATTGTCGTCTTACTCATAAATGCCGACACTATGTAAATGACCAAGCGTGGGCTTAAGATAATTTGTTGACTTTATTGCCTTCGTAATTTCGTTTGATTCTTCTACGTTTTTGCACTGATTTTGGTCAAAATAATTACTGAGGAATTCAAACAAACTTTTCAAAATCATGTAAAGAATGAAGCTTGAACAAATAGATGATGTGTTACGTTTACCAGGAGACCAACTCCGATGTTACGTTTTCACGTCATCGTCATCTTAATCATAAACATCGACGCTAGGTAAATGACCAAGCGTTGGTTTAAGATAATTTGTTGAGTGTATTTTCTTTCAAATTTCATTTGATTCTTGCAAGTTCTTGCATCGCTTTTGGTCAAAATAATTACTCCGAAATTCAATCAAACCTTGCAAAATCATGTAAAGAATCAAGGTTAAACAAAAAGATGATGTTTTACGTATACCAGGGGACCAACACCGATGTTATGTTTTCGCATCATCGTCGTCTTAATCACAAAAGCTGACGCTAAGTAAATGACCAGGCGTCGGCTTAAGATTATTTATTGAGTGTATTGCCTTTGCAATGTCGTTTGATTCTTATATGTTTTTGCACCGATTTTGGACGAAATAATTACTGTGGAATTCAAACAAACTTTGCAAAATCATGTAAAGAATGAAGGTAGAGCAAATAGAATATTTGTTACGTTTACCAGGGGACCAACACTGATGTAACATTTTTGCATCATCATCGTCTTAATCATAAATGCCGACGCTAGGTAAATGACCAAGTGTCGGCTTAAGATAATTTATTGAGTGTATTTCCTTTGTAATTTTGTTTGACTCTTTCAAGTTTTTGCACTGATTTTGGTCGAAGTAATAATTGAGGAATTCGTACATACTTTGCAAAATGATGCAAAGAATCAAGGTAGAACAAAAAGATGATGTGTTACGTTTACCAGGGGACCAACGCCGAACTTATGTTTTCGCATCATCGTCGTGTTAATCATAAATGCCAACGCTAGGTAAATGACCAAGCGTTGGTTTAAGAAAATTTATTGAGTGTATTTCCTTTGCAATTTCGTTTGATTCATGCAAGTTCTTGCACTGATTTTGGATAAAATAATTACTGCGAAATTCAAACAAACTTTACAAAATCATGTAAGGAATCAAGGTAGAAGAAATAGATGATTTGTTACGTTTACCAGGGCACCAATGCTGGTGTAACATTTTTGCGTCATCATCATCTTAATCATAAACGCTGACGCTAGGTAAATGGCCAAGCGTCGGCTTATGATAATTTATTGACTTTATTGCCTTCGTAATTTCGTTTGATTCTTGTACGTTTTTGCACCGATTGTGGTCAAAATAATTGCTGAGGAATTCAAAAAACTTTGCAAAATCATATAAAGAATCAAGTTGGAACAAAAAGATGATGTGTTACGTGATACGAACCTAGGACGACCTGCTCCTAAACACGTAGTATATTAGCGCAGATCTGATTATGTTCAAGTTCTAATGGTCACCTTAACCCCTAACCAACCTGTGATTGGAAACCTTGGTATGTAAGGAAGACGCCATAATAGGTGATGGAAGTCCTATCGATAAGTCAAACTAAAACATTCACTCTCTAAGGGTGTTTTAGGTGTTCAAAAGAGCAAAGAGAATTCAATCTCACAAGTAATTTTCTGTATAAAATTCAAGCTTCATTCTTATTGAAAAATAAGTCTTTAAATAGGCTGAAAATTCATTAAATAAACCCTAAAAAATAAAGGGAAAACCGACCATACAATGTGGTTTCCTATGGTGGCTGAAATTCTCACTCCTTTTCTAATCTAATTTGGATTAATTAATTCCTTTATTTTGAATTAAGAATTAATTAATTTACAATGAAAATAATAAAATAATAAATTTCCTAAACTTAGTTCTCTAGAAAATAAATAAATAAAAACCAAAAAGTAATGGTAATTTCCTAAAACAAAAATGTAGAATTAAATTAGAAAACTAAAATACTATATTTTTAACTAAGTTGACTTTGACCAATCTTTAACCTCTTTGAACTCCAAATCAGCTTCTATATGCTTTTTATGATGCCAAATAAGCTTATTATGGAGTCCCACACGTTTCCCTAGCTTGGAGGAAAGAGAAAAGGCCAACTCAGCAAAATACAGTAAAGACAGCACAAAATACAGTAAAAATAGGCCAAATTTGAAGCTGTCTGTACAACCCCTTTTTGGATTCCTTTTAAGCTGGATTGACTTGATTCCATATCCTCTTAGACATATGTATTGAATCCATAAAGAGTTGGAACCATTTCATGCTGCTCGGTGTCCATATTTGCACCAAAATCGCTATCCGGGTCCGTATCGGCTTCCACCACTTGGATGCTTAGAATAGGCTTTGTATCTTCTAGTATGGACAAGCTCTATTGAGAATTGAATGTCCCCTGTATAAATGCTCCCAGTTTGTCCTTAAATCTCTTAATTTTAGCTCTTGTGATTGGCCCGGTCTTTATCCATGTCGAGTCAGCACCCCAACGGGTTATCGGATGAGCGGGCTCAGGCGGAATCACATCATTCCCCTCCTCTTGAAAAGGTGTTGTCCTCAAATCTAGATCATCACCTTTTTTTTTTTTCGGGGAACCTCTCCTTTCTTTAGTGTAACAAAACCAAATCTCCTGAGTCAAACACTATACAACAAATACTAAAAATACAAATTCATCACACTTTTTAATATTAGCAAATAATATCTCCCAAATTGTCAAATTTCCACTAAGTAAAGCTTTTAATAATGCATATAAAGTTCTATACAACAAAAGATTTAGGATTGAAGCCTTTGATGCAGCAACCTATGATAATGTGATGGTATGAACCACTTCCTCATGGCTCCTTTCATTTGTTGCCATGTAGTGATCAAGTCATCACCAACTCTCCTTCGGGTGTTTTGCTCATTGGTCCACCATTGTAGTGCATAATGGCCAAACCCATATTATATTAGCCCAGATCTAATTATGTTCAAGTTCTAATGGTCACTTTGACCCCTAACCAACCTGTGATTAGAAACCTTGGTATATAAGGAAGATGCCATAATAGGTGATGGAAGTCCTATTGATAAGTCAAACTAAAACACTCACTCTCCAATGGTGTTTTAGGTGTTCAAAAGAACAAAGAAAATTCAATCTCACAAGTAATTTTCTGTATAAAATTCAAGCTTCATTCTTATTGAAAAGTAAGCCTTTAAATAGGCTACAAAGTCACGAAATAAACCCTAAAAAACAAAGGGAAAACCAACCATACAATGTGGTTTCCTATGGTGGCCGAAGTTCTCACTCCTTTCCTAATCTAATTTGGATTAATTAATTCTTTTATTTTGAATTAGAAATTAATTAATTTACAATGAAAATAATAAAATAATAAATTTCCTAAACTTATTTCTCCAGAAAATAAATAAATAAAAACCAAAAAGTAATGGTAATTTCCTAAAACAAAAAGTAGAATTAAATTAGGAAACTAAAATACTAGCTTTTTGACTAAGTTGACTTTGACCAATCTTTAAGCTCTTTGAACTCCAAATCAGCTTCTATATGCTTTTTAAGATGCCAAATAAGCTTATTATGGAGTCCCACACATTGCCCTTGCTTGGAGGAAAGAGAAAAGGCCAACTTAGCAAAATACAATAAAGACAGCACAAAATACAGTAAAAACAGGCCAAATTTGAAGCTGTCTGTACAACCCCTTTTTGAATGCCTTTGAAGCCGGCCTGACTTGATTCCATATTCTGTTAGACATATGTCTTGAATCCATAAAGAGTTGGAGCCATTTCATGCTCCTCGGTGTCCATATTTGCACCAAAATCGCTACCCGAGTCCGTATCGGCTTCCACCACTTGGATGCTTACAATAGGCTTTGTATCTTCTAGTATGGACAAGCACTGTTGAAAATTGATTACCCCCTGTATAAATTCCCCCAGGTTGTCCTTAAATCTCTTAATTTGAGCTCTTGTGATTGGCCCGGTCTTTATCCTTGCCGGGTCAGCACCTCAATGGATTATCAGTTGAGTGGGCTCAGGCGGAATCACATCATTAGGTTTACTAGGGGACCAACGCCGACGTTACAATTTTCACTTCATCTTCATCTTACGTATAAATGCCGATGCTACGTAAATTACCAAGCATCAGCTTAAAATAATTTATAAACTTTATTGCCTTTGTAATTTCGTTTGATTCTTGTACATTTTTGCACCGATTTTGGAGAAAATAATTACTAAGGAATTCAAACAAACTTTGCAAAATCATATAAAGAATCCAGCTAGAACAAAAAGATGATGTGTTACATTTACTAGGGGGCCAATGCCGATGTTACATCTTTCACTTCATCATCGTCTTACGCATAAACAACGATTCTAGGTAAATTACCAAGCGTCGGCTTAAGATAATTTATAGACTTTATTGCCTTCGTAATTTTGTTTGATTCTTGTACATTTTTGCATTGATTTTGGACAAAATAATTACTAAGGAATTCAAATAAACTTTGCGAAATCCAGAAAAGAATCCAGCTAGAACAAAAAGATAATGTGTTACGTTTACTAGGGGACCAATGCTGACGTTATGTTTTCACTTCATCGTCGTCTTACGCATAAACGCCGATGCTAGGTAAATGACCAAGCATCGGCTTAAGATAATTTATTGACTTTCTTGCCTTCGTAAATTCGTTTGATTCTTGTACATTTTTGCACCGATTTATTCAAAATATTTACTGAGGAATTGAAACAAACTTTGTAGAATCAAGCAAAGAATCACGCTTTCACAAAAAAATTTTGTGTTACCTTTTACCAGGGGACCAACGCCGACGTTACATTTTTGCATCATCGTTGACTTAATCATAAATGCTGAGGCAAGGTAAATGACCAAGCATCGGTTTAAGAAAATTTATTGAGTGTATTTCCTTTGCAATTTCATTTGATTCTGGCAAATTTTTACACTGATTTTGGTCGAAATAATTACTGAGGAATTCAAACAAACTTTGCAAAATCATGTAAAGAATCAAGCTAGAAAAAAAAGATGATGTGTTACGTTTATGAGGGGACCAAAGCCGATGTACGTTTTAACTTCATCGTCGTCTTACTCATAAATGATGATGCTACTAAAATGACCAAGCATCGGCTTACGATGATTTATTGACTTTATTGCCTTCGTAATTTCGTTTGATTCTTGTAAGTTCTTGCACCAATTTTGGCCAAAATAATTACTGCGGAATTCAAACAAACTTTACAAAATCATGTAAACAATTAAGCTTGAACAAAAAGATGATGTGTTACGTTTACCAGGGGACCAACGCCGACGTTACATTTTCGCATCATCATCGTCTTAATAATGAGCACCGACACTTGGTAAATGACCAAAGGTGGCTTAAGTTTATTTATTGAGTGTATTGCCTTTGTAATTTTGTTTGATTTTTACATCTTCTTGCACCGATTTTGGTTGAAATAATTACTGTGAAATTCAATAAAACTTTGTAAAATCATGTAAAGAATCAAGGTAGAACAAAAAGATGATGTGTTACGTTTACCAAGGGACCAACATCGACATTACGTTTTCGCGTCATCGTCGTCTTAATCATAAAAGCCGATACTAAGTAAATGACCAGGCGTCGGCTTAAGATTATTTATTGAGTGTATTGCCTTTGTAATCTCATTTGATTCTTATATGTTTTTGCACCGATTTTGGTCGAAATAATTACCGTGGAATTCAAACAAACTTTGCAAAATGATGTAAAGAATCAAGTAGAACAAAAAGATGATGTGTTATGTTTAACAGGGGACCAACACCGACGTTACATTTTCGCGTCACTGTCATTTTAATCATAAAAGCTGACGCTAAGTAAATGACCAGGCATCAGCTTAAGATTATTTATTGAGTGTATTGCCTTTGTTTTGTTTGATTCTTCTATGTTTTTGCACCGATTTTGGTCAAAATAATTACTGCAAAATTCAAACAAAGTTTGCCAAATCGTGTAAAGAGTCAAGGTAGAACAAATAGATTATGTGTTACGTTTACCCGGGGACCAACACCGACGTAAGATTTTTCGCGTCATCGTCGTCTTAATCATAAACGCCGACGCTAGGTAAACGACCAAGTGCCGGCTTAAGATAATTTATTGAGTGTATTTCCTTTGTAATTTTGTTTTACTTTTGCCAAATTTTGCACCCATTTTGGTCGAAATAATTTTTGAGGAATTCAAACACACTTTGCAAAATGATGTAAAGAATCAAGGTAGGATAAAAAGATGATGTGTTATGTTTACCAGGGGACCAATGCAAACGTTACATTTTCACTTCATCTTCATCTTAATCATAAATGCCGACGCTAGGTAATTGACCAAGCATCGGTTTAAGAACATTTATTGAGTATATTTCCTTTGCAATTTCATTTGATTCTTGCAAGTTCTTGCACCGATTTTAGTCAAAATAGTTACTGCGGAATTCAAACAAACTTTGCAAAATCATGTAAAGAATCCAGCTAAAACAAAAAAGATGATGTGTTCCGTTAACTAGGAGACCAACATCGACGTTACGTTTTCACTTCATCGATGCCTTACGCATAAATGCCGACGCTAGGTAAATGACCAAGCTCGGCCTAAGATAATTTATGAAGTGTATTTCCTTTGTAATTTCATTTGATTCTTGCAAGTATTTGCAACGATTTTGTTCGAAATAATTATTGACGAATTTCAACATACTTTACAAAATGGTGTGAAGAATCAAGGTAGAACAAAAAGATGATGCATTACGTTTACCAGTGGACCAACATCGACGTTATGTTTTTGTGTCAGCAATATCTTAATCATAAAAGCTGACAGTAGGTAAATGACCAGGCGTTGGCTTAACATTATTTATTGAGTGCACTGCCTTTGTAATTTCGTTTGATTCTTACATGTTTTTTAACCAATTTTGGTCAAAATAGTTACTGCAGAATTCAAACAAACTCTGCAAAATCATGTAAAGAATCAAGCTAGAACAGAAAGATGATGTGTTACATTTACTAAGGGACCAATGCCAACGTTACGTTTTCACTTCATTCATCGTCTTATGCATCAAAGCCGATACTAGATAAATTACCAAGCGTCGGTTTAAGATAATTTATTTAGTGTATTTCCTTTGCAATTTTATTTGATTCCTGCAAGTTCTTGCACCAATTTTAGTCAAAATAATTAGCACAGAATTCAAAAAAACTATGCAAAATCATGTAAAGAATCCAGCTAGAACAAAAAGATGATGTGTTACATTTACTAGGGGACCGACTCCGACGTTACGTTTTCACTTCATCGTTGTCATATTCATAAACAATGACGCTAGGTAAATGACCAAGCGTCGGCTGAAGATAATTTATTGACCTTATTGCCTTCATAATTTCGTTCGATTATTGTACTTTTTTGCGCCGATTTTGGTCAAAATAATTACTGAGGAATTGAAACAAACTTTGCAAAATCATGGAAAGACACAAGCTTGAACAAAAAGGTGATGTGTTACATTTTCCAACGGACCAATGTCGATGTTAAGTTTTCGCGTTAGCGTTATCTTAATCATAAAAGCTGATGCTGGGTAAATGACCAGGCGTTGGCTTAAGATTATTTATTGAGTGCATGACCTTTGTAATTTCGTTTGATTCTTTCATGTTTTTGCACCGATTTTGGTCAGAATAATTACTGCAAATTCAAACCAACTTTGCAAAATCATGTAAAGAATCAAGCTAGAACAAAAAGATGATGTGTTACGTTTACTAGGGGACCAACTCTGACGTTACGTTTTCATTTCATCGTCATCTTATGCATAAACGCCGACGTTAGGTAAATGACCAAGCGTCGGCTTAAGATAATTTATTGACTTTATTGCCTTGGTAATTTCGTTTTATTTTTGTACGTTTTTGCACATATTTGGGTCAAAATAATTACTAAGGAATTCAAAAAAAACTTTGCAAAATAATGTAAAGAATCCAGCTAGAAGAAAAAGATGATGTTTTATGTTTACTAGGGGACCAATGCCAACGCTAGGTAAATGACCAGGCGTTGGCTTAAGATAACTTATTAAGTCTATTTCCTTTGTAATTTCATTTGATTCTTACAAGTTTTTGCAACGATTTTGGTCGAAATAATTATTGGGGAATTCAAACAAACTTTGCAAAATCACGTAAAGAATCACGCTAGAACAAAAAGTTGATGTGTTATGTTTACTAGGGGAGCAATGCCGACGTTACGTTTTAACTTCATCTTCGTCTCACTCATAAACGTCGACGCTAGGTAAATGACCAAGTGTCAGCTTGAAATAATTTATTGACTTTATTGCCTTCGTAATTTCGTTTGATTCTTGTATGTTTTTGCACTGATTGTGGTCGAAATAATTACCAAATAATTTAAACAAACTTTGTAAAATCACGTAAAGAATCAAGCTTGAACAAATAGATGATGTGTTACGTTTACCAGGTGACCAACGCCGACGTCACGTTTTCCCGTCATCGTCGTCTTAATCATAAAGGACAATGCTAAGCAAATGACCAGGCGTCGGCTTAAGATTATTTACTGAGTCTATTTCCTTTGTAATTTTGTTTGATTCTTGAATGTTTTTGAATCGATTTTGTCAAATAATTACTAAGGAATACAAGTAAACTTTGCAAAATCATGTGAAGAATCAAGCTAGAACTAAATGCTGATGTGTTATGTTTACTAGGGGACCAACGACGATGTTACTTTTTAATTTCATCATCGTCTTACTCATAAATGCCGATGCTAGGTAAATGACCAAGCATCCACCTAAGATAATTTATTGACTTTATTGCCTTTGTTAATTCTTTTGATTATTGTACGTTTCTGCACCGATTGTGGTCAAAATAATTACTGAGGAATTTAAACAAACTTTGCAAAATCATGCAAAGAATCAAGCTTGAACAAAAAGATGATGTGTTACGTTTGCTAAGGGAGCAATGCCGACATTAAGTTTTAACTTCATCTTTGTCTCACTCATAAACGTCGACGCTAGTTAAATGACCAGGCATCGGCTTAAAATAATTTATTGACTTTATTGCCTTCGTAATTTCGTTTAATTCTTGTATGTTTTTGCACTGATTTTGATCGAAATAATTACCAAGGAATTCAAACAAACTTTGCAAAATCATGTAAAGAATCAAGCTTGAACAAATAGATGATGTGTAACATTTACCAGGGGTCCAACGCCGACGTTATGTTTTCCCATCATCGTCATCTTAATCATAATCGACGACACTAGGCAAATGACCAAGTGTCGGCTTAAGATTATTTATTGAGTGTATTTCCTTTGTAATTTAGTTTGATTCTGACATGTTTTTGCACCGATTCTGGTCAAAATAATTACTGAGGAGTACGAAGAAACTTTGCAAAATCAAGTAAAGAATCAAGCTTGAACGAATAGATGATATGTTACGTTTACTAGGGGACCAATGCTGAAGTTACATTTTAACTTCATCATCATCTTACTCACAAATGTCGACGCTAGGTAAACGACCAAGCGTCGGTTTAAAATAATTTATTGACTTTATTGCCCTTGTAATTTCATTGATATTTACATGTTTTTGCACCGATTTTGTTCGAAATAATTACTGAAGAATTAAAGGAAACTTTCCAAAATTATGTAAAGAATCAAGTTAGAACAAAAAAATGATGTGTTACGTTTACCTAGGGACCAACACCGACGTTATGTTTTTGCGTCATCGTCGTCTTAGTCATAAACGCAGGTGTTATTTAAATGACCAAGCATCGGCTTTAGATATTTTATTGACTTTATTGCCTTCGTAATTTCTTTTTATTCCTGTACATTTTTGCATCAATTTTGATCAAAATAATTACTGAGGAATTCAAAGAAACTTTGCAAAATCATATAAACAATCAATCTTGAACAAACCAATGCCGACATTATGTTTTCGCATCATCGTCGTCTCAATCATAAACGACGATGCTGGGCAAATGACCCAGCGTCGGTTTAAGATTATTTATTGAGTGTATTTTGTAATGGCCCAGTCCACCCGCATCAAGATATTGTCCGCTTTGGACTCAGCCCGCACGGTTTTAAAAGGCCTCTTGAAGGGAAAGGTATCCACACGCTTATAAGTCATGCTTCGTTCCCCTTTCCAACCGATGTGGGATCTCACAATCCACCCCCCTTTCCAACCGGCTCCGGCTCTGATACCACTGTAACAGCCCAGACCACCCGCATGCGATATTGTCCGCTTTGGGCCGGGCCCGCACGGTTTTGCTTTGTGACCCCATTACAACGGTGGGTCCACAAAAGGCCTCGCAAGGGAAAGGTATCCACACCTACTTATATGGCATGCTTCGTTCTCCTTTCCAACCAATGTGGGATGTTACAAAAATCAATTTAAAAACTTATAGGAGTCAAACAAAATTTGGAAGGCAATACAGTCAATAAATTATCCTAATTTTATGGATGTAGGCTGATGAATGGTAGTTGATGTAGGGTAGGCATTTACCTATAAGGCGATGATGGTGTATCAACAGGGCATCAGCGTTGGTACCTTAATAAGCGTAACACATCTTTTTGTTCTAACCTAATTCTTTACATGATCTGCAAAGTTTGTTTTAATTCCTCAGTAATTATTTTGACCAAAATAAGTTTAACAACTTATAGAAATCAAACGCAATTACAAAGGTAATGGGGTTAATAAATTATCCTAATTTTTTGGACGTGAGCTGACGAATAATCGTTCGTAGGGTTGTCATTTACCCATTAGATGCCGATGGTGTATCAACGTAGCATCGGTGTTGCTACCCTAATGAACGTAACATATCTTTTTGTTCTAACCTGATTCTTTACATGATTTGCGAAGTTTGTTTTCATTCCTCAGTAATTATTTTAACCAAAACCGGTTTAACAACTTACAGAAAACAAACGAAATTATGAAGGCAATACAGTCAATAAATTATCCAAATTTTATGGATGTAAGCCGACGAATGGTTGTTGACACAGCCTCGGCGTTTATACCTAAGACGACGATGGTGTATCAACGTAGCGTCAGCGTTGGTACCCTACTAAACGTAACACATCTTTTTGTTCTAACCTGATTCTTTATATGATTTGCAAAGTTTGTTTTAATTCCTTAGTAATTATTTTTACCAAAATCAGTGCAATAACTTATAGGAATCAAACAAAATTAGGAAGGCAATACAGTCAATAAATTATCCTAATTTTGTTGACATAAGCAGATGAATGGTCATTAACACAACGTTGGCATTGCTTCATAAGACGGCAATGGTGTATCAACGTAGCATCGGCGTTAGTACCCTAATTAATATAACGCATCTTTTAGTTGTAGCTTCATTCTTTACATTATTTGTAATGGTTGTTTTAATTCTTCAGTAATTATTTTGACCATAATCAGTATAACTTACAGGAATCAAACGAAATTACGAAGGCAATACAGTCAATAAATTATCCTAATTTTGTGGACGTAAGCAGAGGAATAGTCGTTGACACAGCGTCGGCATTACTTCATAAGATGACGATGGTGTATCAATGTAGCGTCGGCGTTGGTACCCTACTAAACGTAACATATCTTTTTGTTGTAGCTTGATTCTTTACATTATCTGTAATGTTTGTTTTAATTCTTCAATAATTATTTTTACCATAATGATGTGATTTCGCCTGAGCCCACACAACCGACAACCTGCTGGGGTGACTCGACATGGATGAAGACTAGGCCAATCACTAGGGCTCAAGCTAACATGTTTAGGGACAAATTTGCCACTTTCATCCAGGGGTAATTCATTCTCAAGAACACATGTCCATGCCCTAAGATTCAAGACTTGTTTTGGGCATACAAGTGGTGGAAGCCGGTATGGACCCGGGTAGTGATTTTGGTGCAAATATGGATACCGAGCAGCATGAAATGGTTCCAAATCTTTATGGATTCAATACATATGTCTAAGAGGATATGGAATCAAGTCAATCCAGCTTCAAAGGCATTCAAAAAGGGGTTGTACGGACAGCTTCAAATTTGGCTTGTTTTTATTATATTATGTGCTGTCTTTACTGTATTTTGCTGAGTTGGCTTTTTCTCTTTCCTCCAAGCAAGGGAAACGTGTGGGACTCCATAATAAGCTTATTTGGCATCCTAAAAAGCATATAGAAGCTGATTTGGAGTTCAAAGAGGTTAAAGATTGGTCAAAGTCAACTTAGTCGAAAAGCTAGTATTTTAGTTTCCTAATTTGATTCTACTTTTTTGTTTTAGGAATTTAGTCTTTTATTTTGATTTTTATTTATTTATTTTCTAGAAAAATAAGTTTAGGAAAGTTATTATTTTAGTATTTCAATTGTAAATTAATTAATTCCTAATTCAAAATAAAGGAATTAATTAATCCAAATTAGTTTAGGAAACTAGGAAAAATTAGGCACTTTCCTTTTCTCTACTTTCCTTTTCTCCACACTTTGAGTCCGGTTTTGAATTAATTTTTTTAGCGTTTTTACTTTGTAATCTTAGCCTATTTAAAGGCTTATTTTCAATAAGAAATCAAGCTTGAATTTTATACAGAAAATTATTTGTGAGATTGAATTCTCTTTATTCTTTTGAACACCTAAAGCACCATTAGTGAATGAGTGTTTTAGTTTTGACTTATCAATAGGATTTCCATCACCTATTGTGGCGTCTTCATTATATACCAAGGTTTCTAATCACAGGTTGGGGTGACCATTAGATCTTGAACATAATTAGATCCGGGCTAATATAATACGGGTTTATAAGCAGGTCGTCCTAGGTTCATATCATTTGGTATTAGA
This sequence comes from Ziziphus jujuba, assembly GCF_031755915.1. NCBI lineage: Eukaryota > Viridiplantae > Streptophyta > Magnoliopsida > Rosales > Rhamnaceae > Ziziphus > Ziziphus jujuba. The sequence goes on from NC_083386.1 coordinate 5,972,469, forward strand.
GCCAAATTTTGTTCAGGTTTGATCTATCTTTATTTGCTTTATTTATTTTTGTGTTAATATGTAATTTTAGCATTAGGTTAAGGTTGCTTCTATCATCATACATGTTCTGCTTCATTTAAAAAAAAAATTCATTCCTAGTTAAATTAGGATTTCCTAGTTTTATCGTATTTTTGTTTCCTAATTTATTGGTTGTTTTTCATCGTTGTTCTTGTTAATTTTGGTTTTTATTGATTTTTATTTGCTGTTTTAGTCTTAAATATTTGCATTCATTTATTCCCAAAAAAAAAAAAAAGAAGGGTTTGCGGCAACATATTAAATAAAAAAAAAAAACTGCACTTTTGTTTTTGTTGGAGGCCACGGGTTTGGTGGATTTTTGGTGTGGAATTGCAATTTTTGGTGTTGATCTTTGCTACTGCAGTTTATTTATGTTCTGTTAGTGAAAAAAAAAAAAAAAAAAAAAAGAGGTAAAGCCGAATAAAAAAACAAAAAAAAAAAGAGGTAAAGCCGAATAAAAAAACCAAAAAAAAAAATTTCGGTTTGTTGAAGATTGGTGTTGAAGTTTGTTGCTGGAAATTTCTTGTAACTGCTGCTTTGTTGATTATTTATTCCATATTTGGAGTTTCTGGAGAGTTATTTTTGCTGCTGGATATTTGAGTTTGAGTGCTAAATTATTTGGATTAAAATTAGTTAAAGGATTTGATACAAAAACTTGAATTACAAAGAACAACAACCAACAACTTTTCTATATTTTTGTTCTCTTTGATTCTTGTTCGTATTTGAATTTCTTTTTCTAGAATTTTATTCTTGAACTCATAATCTATTACCATCTGGTCCAGTTCTTCAAAATTCCAAAGTTTTCTCATTAATTTGCTTTATTTCACCTAGAAAAGCCGAAAACTAGGTTTTGTTGAATTCTTCGGTATTGCCTACTTTTTGCTACTGTTTTATTGATAAGTTTAATTAAAACATACTTGTGATCTAATTGCTGTTTTGTGGGTGTTTTAATTAGAACTTTGAGATAATTCATTAAGAGGAAAAAGGCAAGAGAGTGTGAGCACAAAAGAGGGTTAAAAGCCGAAATTAGTGTGCAAACACGAGTGTTGAGTTCTTATATTGAGTGAAACACGTGAGGGAGTGAATCTGGTGAGAATTCATTTTGTTTTTGTACTATTCATAGTAACATGGCAGATTCAAGGGTAAGAATAGGAGATCCACCTTTGAGAATTAATGAAGAGGAGTCCGTAGGATTTAAAGGTGATTTCCGAGCTACGGGGAATGGTGAGCAAACGGACATGAGGGCTATATTGGACCAATTACAGCTGATGAATGCCCGATTTGACCATTTAAATCAAAAGATGGACAGGTAAGAAACATCCCAAGGAGTGCCCAATATAAGGTTAGATGCTCATGGAGGTCGAGGTCGAGGAGGTCGCGGTCGAGGAGGCCGAGGGCGACCAAGAGAGGAATTCGGGGGAAGTAACTATGGAGATGACTTAGATGAAGGGTTTGATGAAATTTTTGAACCTCAAGAAAGGCTAATCCATGGGAGACCAGCAAGGAATGAAGATGATGATCTTGGCAACATCAAGGTAAACATCCCACCATTCATGGGTAAAAGTGATCCGGAAGCATATTTGGAATGGGAAGAGAGAATGGAGATGATTTTCGATTGTTATCATTATTCGGAGGCCAAAAAGGTGAAGATGGCAGCAATGGAGTTTAGCCATTATGCACTCCAATGGTGGACAAATGAGCAAAATACCCGAAGGAGAGTTGGTGATGACTTGATCACTACATGGCGCCAAATGAAGGGAGCCATGAGGAAGCAGTTCGTGTCATCACATTATCATAGGTTGCTGCATCAAAAGCTTCAATCCCTATCTCAAGGAAGTAGGTTTGTGGAGGATTATTACAAGGAGATGGAGATGCTTATGATGAGATTGAACTTAAATGAAGATAGGGAAGCAACCATGGCAAGGTTTCTTGGTGGTTTGAATCATGAAATAGCCAATCAACTAGAATTGCAACAATATGTGGAATTGGAAGAGATGTTGCATGTGGCTATTAAATTAGAGCATCAATTCAAGAGGAGGGATATCAACTCACGGTTTGGAGGTGTTTCCAACAGTGGAAGATCAATTCCAAGTGGCTGGAGAAGCAATCCTACCTATGAAAGCAGGCCAAAGCCTAAGGTGGGGGAAGAAAGCTCCAATCAGCCAAAGAAGGAGCATAAAATCGAATCTGTCCAAGTCCATAAAAATGAGGTAAAATTTGATCCTAAACCTTCAAGATCAAGAGAAATAATTTGTCTTAAGTGCCAGGGACGAGGACACATCGCAAGCCAATGTCCGAATAGAAAGATCATGGTGTTGAAAGGCAATGGTGAGCTAGAATCAGAAAGCAAGGAAAGTGAGGATGAAGCCGAGCAAGAGGAGAAGTACATAGAGGATGAGGCCAAAACTTTGAATGTGACCAATGCCAAATTAAACTTGGTTTCTAGGAGAGTACTTGCTGTATACAAGGATGAGGATCAACTCCAAAGAGAAAACATCTTCCACACCCGATGTGAAATCCAAGATAAAATTTGTAGTATGATTATTGATAGTGGGAGTTGTACAAATGTAATTAGTAACATTGTAGTTGATGAATTAGGCTTAACAACTATTAAACATTCAAAACCATATAGATTACAATGGATTAATGATAGTGGTGAAATAAAAGTGAATAAACAAGCCAAGGTAGAATTTAACATAGATAAATATGTGGATGTTGTTTTGTGTGATGTTGTGCCTATGCATGCCGGACATATTCTACTAGGTAAACCATGGAAATTTGATAAAGATGCTACTCATTTTGATCGAGAGAATTGTATTGTTTTTAGATTCAAAGGCAAGAAGGTCAAGCTGGATCCATTAACTCCAAAGGAAGTATATAGAGACCAATTACAAATCCAACAAAGGAGGGAGGCCGAAACACTCAAGGAGAAGGCTAGTATGGCACTAACGGCTTCACCATCCATCCAAGCAGGTAAGTCCGAGCTTGCTGTCCAAGGTAAGCATTTTAAAACAAAAATTCAGTGGAAAAATCATGAGAAGGCCGAAAGTGGGGTGAGAAGAACAGAGAAACCAAAGAGAAATGGTGAGAAAATTGAGAGTGAGGAAAAATGTGTGGTGGCCGAGAGAGAGAAAGGAAAAGAAAGGAACGAAAGAAAAAGTAAAAAATTTTATTTGAGTTTTGGGGATGTTAATAATGCTATCTTGAGTAAAAAATCATTGCTGGTCATGAATATTAAAGATGCTTATTTAAAGATGTTTTTGTTGCATAGAACTTTATCTGCATTATTGAAGGCTTTACTTAATGGAAATTTGAAAATTTGGGAGAGATTATATGCTAAAATTAAAAAGTGTGATTTCTAGTATTTTTTGTGATAGTGTTTGACCCAGGAGATTGGTTTTGGTTTCAACCAAGGAAGGAGAAGTTTCCCGAACAAACAAAGTTCAAGCCTATGCCACGAGGAGATGGATCTTTTCAAGTTTTGGAAAGGATCAATGAAAACACCTACACGCTTGATTTACCGGGTGAGTATAATATGAGTGCTACATCCAAAGATGCTGATTTGTTTCCTTTTTTTGCAGGTGATGAACTAGATTTGAGGACAAATCCTTTTAAAGAGGAGGAGAATGATGTGATTCCGCCCAAGCCCACACAACCGACAACCCGCTGGGGTGCTGACTCGACACGGATGAAGACCGGGCCAATCACTAGGGCTCAAGCTAACATGTTTAGGGAAAATTTTGCCACTTTCATCCAGGGGGTAATTCATTCTCAAGAACACTTATCCATACCCGAAGATCCAAGACCTGTTTTAGGCATACAAGTGGTGGAAGCCAGTATGGACCCAGGAAGCGATTTTGGTGCAAATATGGACACCGAGCAGCATGAAATGGTTCCAAATATTTATGGATTCAATAAATATGTCTAATAGGATATGGAATCAAGTCAAGCCAGCTTCAAAGGCATTCAAAAAGGGGTTGTATGGACAGCTTCAAATTTGGCCTGTTTTTACTATATTTTGTGCTGTCTTTACTGTATTTTGCTGAGTTGGCTTTTTCTCTTTCCTACAAGCAAGGGAAATGTGTGGGAATCCATAATAAGCTTATTTGGCATCCTAAAAAGCATATAGAAGCTGATTTGGAGTTCAAAGAGGCTAAAGATTGGTCAAAGTCAACTTAGTCGAAAAGCTAGTATTTTAATTTCCTAATTTGATTCTACTTTTTTGTTCTAGGAACTTAGTCTTTTATTTTGATTTTAATTTATTTATTTTCTAGAAAAATAAGTTTAGGAAATTTATTATTTTAGTATTTAAATTGTAAATTAATTAATTCCTAATTCAAAGTAAAGGAATTAATTAATCCAAATTAGTTTAGGAAACTAGGAAAAATTAATGAATGAGTGTTTTAGTTTTGACTTATCAATAGGATTTCCATCACCTATTGTGGCATCTTCATTATATACCAAGGTTTCGAATCACAGGTTGGTTAGGGGTCAAGGTGACCATTAGAACTTGAACATAATTAGATCCGGACTAATATAATACGGGTTTAAGAGCAGGTCGTCCTAGGTTCGTATCACATAATCAGTATAACAACTTATAGGAATCAAACAAAATTACGAAGGCAATACGGTCAATAAATTATCCTAACTTTGTGGATGTAAGCAGACAAATGGTCATTGATGTAGGGTTAGCATTTACCCATAAGACTACGATGGTGTATCAACGTAGCATCAGCGTTGTTACCCTAATAAACATAACACATCTTTTTGTACTAGCCTGATTCTTTACATGATTTGCAACGTTTGTTTTACTTCCTCAGTAATTATTTTGACCAAAATCGGTTCAACAACATATAGGAATCAAACGAAATTAGGAAGTCAATACGGTCAATAAATTATCCTAATTTTGTGGACATAAGCCGACGAATGGTCGTTGACATAGAGTCAGTATTTCTTCATAAAACGACGATGGTGTATCAACGTAGCATCGGCGTTTGTACCCTAATAAACGTAACACATCTTTTTGTTGTATCTTGATTCTTTACATGATTTGTAAAGTTTGTTTTGATTCCTCAGAAATTATTTTAACCAAAATCGATTTAACAACTTAACAGGAATCAAACAAAATTACGAAGGCAATACGATCAATAAATTATCCAAATTTTGTGAAAATAAGCCAACGAATGGTCGTTGACACAGTGTCGGCGTTTATACATCAGACGACGATGGTGTATCAATGTAGCATCAGCCTTGGTACCCTAATAAACGTAACACATCTTTTTGTTCTAACATGATTCTTTACATGATTTGCAAAGTTTGTTTGAATTCCTCAGTAATTTTTTTGACCAAAATCGGTTCAAAAACTTAGAGGAATCAAACCAAATTACAAAGGCAATACGGTCAATAAATTATCCTAATTTTGTGGACGTAAGCCAACGAATGGTCATTGACATAGGATCGGCGTTTACCCTAGGACGACGATGGTGTATCAACGTAGCATCGGTATTGGTACCCTAATAAACGTAACACATCTTTTTGTTCTAACCTGATTCTTTACATGATTTGCAAAGTTTGTTTGAATTCCTCAGTAATTATTTTGACCAAAATCGGTGCAATAACTTACAGGAATCAAACAAAATTACGAAGGTAATACGATCAATAAATTATTCTAATTTTGTGGACGTAAGCCGACAAATGGTCGTTGACACAGCATTGGCATTGATTCATAAGACGACGATGCTGTATGAACGTAGCGTCGGCATTGGTAGCCTAATAAACATAACACATCTTTTTGTTGTTGCTTGATTCTTTACATTATTTGCAAAGCTTGTTTTAATTCCTTTGTAATTATTTTGACCAAAATCGGTTTAACAACTTACAGGAATAAAACCAAATTATGAAGGCAATACAGTCAATAAATTATCCTAATTTTGTGGACGTAAGCGAACGAATGGTCATCGACGTAGCGTCGGCATTTACCCATAAGACGACGATGGTGTATCAACACAGCATCGACGTTGGTACCCTAATAAACGTAACACATCTTTTTGTTCTGACCTAATTCTTTTCATGATTTGCAAAGTTTGTTTAAATTCGTCAATAATTTTTTTGACCAAACTCGATGCAACTTACAGGAATCAAACCAAATTTCAAAGGCAATACGGTCAATAAATTATCCTAATTTTGTGGACGTAAGCCGACGAATGATCGTTGACGTAGTGTCGGCGTTTACCCATAAGACGATGATGGTGTATCAACGTAGCATCGGCATTGGTACCCTAATAAACAGAACACATCTTTTTGTTCTAGCCTGATTCTTTACATGATTTGCAAAGTTTGTTTTAATTCCTCAGTAATTATTTTGACCAAAATTTGTTTAACAACTTACATGAATCAAACGAAATTAGGAAGGCAATACGTTCAATAAATTATCCTAATTTTGTGGACGTAAGCCGACAAATGGTCATTGGCATAATCTCAGCGTTTCTTCGTAAGACAAAAATGGTATATCAACGTAGCATCGGTGTTTGTACTCTAATAAACGTAGCACATCTTTTTGTTGTATCTTGATTCTTTAGATGATTTGAAAAATTTGTTTTAATTCCTCAGTAATAATTTTGACCAAAATCGATTTAACAACTTATAGGAATCAAACCAAATTATGAAGGCAATACAATCAATAAATTATCCTAACTTTGTGGACGTAAGCCAACGAATGGTCGTTGACGTTGCATCGGTGTTTACCCATAAGATGAAAATGGTGTATCAATGTAATGTCGGCATTGGTACCCTAATAAATGTAACACATCTTTTTGTTCTTGCCTGATTCTTTACATGATTTGCAAAGTTTGTTTTAATTTCTCAGTATTATTTTGACCAAAATTGGTGCAACAACTTATAGGATTCAAACCAAGTTACAAAGGCAATATGATCAATAAATTATCCTAATTTTGTGGACGTAAGCCTACGAATTTTCATTGACGCAGCATCGGCGTTCACCCATAAGATGACGATGGTGTATCAATGTAGCGTCGGCATTGCTACCGTAATGAACGTAACACATCTTTTTGTTCTAGCTTGATTCTTTACATGATTTGCAAAGTTTGTTTTAATTCCTCAATAATTATTTTGGCCAAATCTGGTGCAACAACTTACAAGAATCAAACGAAATTACGAAGGTAATACGATCAATAAATTATCCTAGTTTTGTGGACGTAAGCCGGCGATGATGATATGACAACTTAGCGTCGGGGTGTGTCCCCTAATGAACATTACATATCTTTTTTGTTCTAGCTTTATTCTTTACATGATTTTGCAAAGTTTATTTCAATTCCTAAGTAACTATTTTCTCCAAAATCGGTATAACAACTTACCACCTTCAAATGAAATTACAATGGTGAGGAAAAATAAGCGAAAACAACCATACGTCAAATAGGGAACTAAAATAACGTGTACTTATTAGTGTAGCATGGGCATTTCTATAAACCAACGGTCAAGCGTTACTTTCATGTCGGTGTTGTTCCACATTAAACCATTGTGAATTATTTTATAATTTTCCCATTTTTTAAATGAGATTTAAAGTTTTGATTAAATTTACATGTACTTATTTTGACCAAAATTAGTTGAGAAATTTAAACGCATTGAATGAAATTACAAAGGCAAGACAGTCAAAGTATTATACTATATTTGTGCCCCTAAGCGACGAGTGGTCTTTAAAGTATTGTCGGCATGGACTGATAAGTCGACGATGAATAGTCAACGTATAGTCGGCGTTGGTCCCTTAACAAAAATAATATTTCTTTTTGAAAATACTTTATTTTTTACAGGATTTTGCAAAGTTTGTTTAAATTTCTCAGTAAATATTTTGTCTTTGTTTAAATACCTCAGTAAATATTTTGTCCAAAATCGGTGCAAAAACTTACAAGCATCAAACGAAATTACAATATTGAGTGGAAAGAAGAAATAAAAAAATTTGCATGTAATTATTTTGTCTAAATTATAAATGGGTACAAAGCTGACGCGTTTACAAGGTAGTAGCGTCAGCGTAGTGCTCTTCAATATCCAAAAAAATGTTATAATACTTTATATTTGGAGGCTCAGACAACGGCACCAAACTAAGGAAACAATTATTGCCACGTCAGTTTTGCAGGCCTAGTAGTCCACACGCAGGGGTCATCCCTTAAGCTGCTAATGCGGCCCTGCATAACAAAACGTGGAAGACTATAAGGACTACTTTCGAATGGGCATCAAGGATAAGATATTTAACAGGCATACAGCGGTTATAACCTAGTTTTATACCTGTAGAATTAAAACTGGTCAGCATCATATTCAAATTCCGATTCTTGTTGACATATATTCTCTTGTTGTGAGGACCTACATAGAAACCATAATAGTTTGTACATGATGTGATTGTTTCAATTGCATAAAACCAATAAATAATACAGTTTTTTTGTCTTACCGATTGTTAAGGACTTGACAATTTCTTTTGTCATGCACTTGGTCAATTTTTCCACATCCATTGCAACGTCAACCTCTATACTTAGCAGCATTTGTTGCCTTCTCTTTCCCCCCTTTTAATCGTCTTCTACATCCCTTTTCCCGCACTTGAGATGGGTCTTTCAGAGTTGTGTCATTAACATTACTACCTTTTTCAGAAATGCCTCCACTCTTTGTGCTACCACCTACGGATTTAAACTGATCAACCAAACTTTGCAGAGCGTCATTCACAATTACAGCTGCCTCTTCATTTGACATGATGTTATCAATGAGTTCTGAGAAAAATTTCAACAGTTTACTTCGCCACGTTAACATTGAACCACCTTTCTAGTTATCTCTAAACCTTCCTTGTCATATATTATTTGAGATTTTGTAGCTCTAGTCCACCTTTTCATTATATATTGATTCGGCAGAGGAATATCACCAAAGAGTCGCAAAAATGCCAAAATATGTCTACATGGAATCCTTCACTCTCAAACTTTTTACAGCTACATGATGCATAGTCCAAAACTTTATCATTAGCAATTTCCCAAAACCTTAAGACACCTCCATTTGGACAACTTTGGATCGTATACATTTTATGTGTACCATTTTCACTAACAATTTGTGGCACTGTTACTAAGCTATGCCAGAACTCATCTTGAAACTTATAAAAAATCTTGCATGTGTATATCTCAACCATTTGCTTCTTCATTTCCAATGGCAGTTTTAAAACAGGCTTCTCATTAATATCAACATGATTAGCACTTAAGTCTTCGTGATATTGATGTGCAAGTGCCCTATTAAATCGAAGTATAAAATCCATCAATAAATTTTTCTTTGAAATGTACCTCTTGAAAAATGCATGAGAGCTTTCTGCACATTGGCTACTTGACATTCCAGCTGAGAATACATGATTAACATATGCTGGCACCCATCTTGAACATAGTTCAAATATTGACTTTAACCATTCATTGTCATGTAGGTTCGCCTTTTCGATGATAGAACCCATTTTCTCTCAAAATCTTCTAGACATTCTGATTCCCAAATGCAGTGTTTGAAGTCCTTTTAAAAATCCCTGTAAATTATTGCATTTAAATATATAGAAAACTTCTCAAGTAGTGCCAACTACAATACCTATAGAATGTATTCGGTAAGCTCTAAACTATAACCTTTGTCATTGCAGGATCTTGATCGGTAATAATCATCTTTGAGGTGTTTGCAGGCATGCTATTCTTTAATAACTCAAATAACTAAGCAAAAGATTCAGTTCTTTCATTGCTTTAGAATGCATATGCAAATATCACTGTTTGACCATGATTGTTACCCCAACCAAAGGTGCAAATATCATACCATACTGATTAGTGTTGTAAGTTATATCAAATACCACTACATCACCAAAACATCCATAAGCTCTTCTACAAACCGAATCAGACCAAAAACAACGCTTCAATTTGCATTTATCATCTGCATCTATTTCAAACATAAATGATGGATCATTTTCTTGCTCTGTTAGGAAATATTCCTTCAATAGTTCTGCATCTTGTCCCCGCATTTCATTATGCAACTTAGCTTCATTGTTATAAATATCCTTCTTCGTACACCCAATATTCTCTATACCCCCAGCTTCAAATTCAAGAATACTTATTTGTTGGTGGGTTAGCACGTTTGCTGCTGAAAACTGCTATGGTAGTGATTTTTTGACTTCGGACACATTACGATATAACCCCAATAAATGTACTTTTTTAGGGCTTGACAATGGATGACTGTGCTCTTCAACAAATACACTAATGACATATTTTCCCATTTTCGACATAACAATGGCTAATTTTTCCTTACAATTATAAAATGTTATCCCCCGACACATTTTTTTCTTACCGTCCTTTTTAGAAGATTCTCCTTCTTTATAACAAATGAATTCTTTCCTTATAAATTCATTGGTACCTTTACGTCTCTTACTGGAATTGCTACGAACACTAAATCTCGCCTCTTTTGAATACTTAATGTAAAACTCAAGTGCCTCATCTATCGATATAAACTCTTGGCCAACCGTTAGTTTTAAGTTTTCTGACACCTGGGGAATGTAAACATCGTCAACGTCATTAGAGCATGACAGCAGGGATATTTCTACATCACCAGCATGATGATTATTTGCTTCATACTGTAAATCATTCACGTTGCCATCTAAGATAATAAAATCAACATATGATCATTATTAATTTCCATATAATACATTTTAATCCACTTCCAAATCACATTACTGACTACTTATAATTTATATAATATGCTATTAATCATTAATGCCACAAGGAAGGAATGGAAGCATAGATTTTACAAAAATGAAGCTCACAGGGAAGGGATGGAAGCAATCAAAATTAATAGATGAACATGTATAAAACGGGTGAAACCTTGGCTTCCCGCAGTTGGAGCTTCCTCTTCTCCTATATCCATGTTTCTTTCCCCTTTTTCTTTTTTTTTTTTTCCCCTAAATCGGGAACAAAAAGAAATTCATTAATACACATTGTCAGAATTTAAAAATTTTATCTTTAAATCTGACGAATTATACTTAATGAATATGATACAGGAAACGAAATACTAACTTTTAATCCCGAGTATGGTACCGCTGGCGGCCGTGCAGCGTTCGGAAAGGTGGCCGATTCAAAAGGATTTGGGATTTTTGAAATGGTCAACTGATTTTTGAAATGGTCAAGTCGGGCCTCCCGGCTACACCGTTTGGTGAAAAATCTATGATGATGGGTGGGAAATTTTAAACGGCCAGATCTGTGGGAAAATATGGTGCGCACGAGCCGGAAATGAATAGCAAGAATGTTAAAGGAATGTAAAATTTCCCGCAATTATTTATCACGTGTAATAAAAAATAATATAAGCCGATCGCGAGACTCATTGTAATCCGATGGCTGAGCAATTTCCCACATTTTTAGACCGCACCTTTTTTGTCCGGTCGGTCTTGATCATAGAAGGACCTATATATATATTTTTATATATATACTGTAACACCCCGTCCCAAATCGCACCGGAATCCGTGCACGTTGACCGAGGTTGACCGTTGACCGAAGGGGGTCAAAAGTTGACTTTTTGACTCGGTGAGAATTTTGAGTTGACTAGGGTACCGTGGCGAAGTGCACGATGCCACGAGTTCGTAGACTGGTAGCACGTCGAAAACGGAGCTACGGTTTGAAAGTTATGGACGAAACAAGTTGCGGTCCAAACTGTCCAAGGGGTGCCGAAGTTGACTTTTTGTTTATGGGGAATTGAGCTTTGACTCATGCATGGTTGTGAAGTGCTCGTCGATACGAGTTCACAGACTAGCGGCACGCTCAAAACGGACATCCGGTTAAAAAGTTATGGACGTTTGAAGTTTACCGGATACCGTATTATTTTAATGTTTTTGGGTCGGTGAGCAGTGAAATGCCACGTGTCAGCTTCTGATTGGTCCATGTGGCATGAACAGTGTCACGCAGGGTTTTTATTTGTTAAAACTCTCGGGGAAGAGAGAGAAAGAGAGAGAGGAGAGAGAAAGAGAGAGAGGAGAGAGAGAGAGAGTCACCGGCCGCCGGTCATTTTCACGTTTTTCGGCCTAGTTACTGTACACACGCCGGCCATCCAGATTGCCCACCTCATTTCCGGCAAAACCTCCAAATTTCACGGCGAACGGCCCCCGGACGCGCCCGGATCGGACGTCCGAAGTTTGGCGGCGATTTTTCCCCCTCCACCGTCGGCCACCGCAAATCGGCACTATTCCGGCCGATATACAGTACACGCGCCGTACACCCATCATCCTCTCCTCAAGTCCGGCCTACCCACCAAAAATCACGGCCATCGGACCACCAACGCGCCGGGATCGGAGCGTTTTCCGGCGAGGGGTCGGAAATTTTCAAACGGTGATTTCTCCGCCTTCCAACCTCCGTTTTGCTCACCACCGGTCCCGTTGGGTTGCTCTCCTCAAGATCTACAAGACTGCAAAATTTCACAGCCAACGGCCACCGCACGCGCCGCCGCCGGCGATTGTTGCCGGTGACCGTGGCGGCCCGCCAGAAATTACTGTTCCGGCGAGTACCCGAAATTCCGGCCAGCTCCAGTCCGCTGTGTTCGACCTCTTGAACCTGAATCCGGCATCCGTTTCCGCCAATTCGCGACGGTTTGGGAGAATTGCGAAACCGAAACCCGAAAAGCTTCCCGACGAAATTCAAACCCCGTCGGGTACGATCATCGAAAATTAAGACCGGGTCTGTGATTAGCATCACTCGAGCTTCGATTCGGTATATAACTCGTAAATTCTAGATATCGTTTGTGTTTTGACCCCCCGGGTACCGGGTATTATTTACCCAAATAAAATATTAATTTTTTTGACTGTCTGTGAATTTTGTTCTAGGAGCACCGGTGAGTCGTAGAATTGATCCCGTAGTGGATCGTGGGTTAATTGCGTGCTCCAGGTGAGTGACCCACCTTCAAATTAATTTTGGGAAATTTAATTTGTGAATATAATATGTGTGTGATTTAAATATTTGGAATTTAAATTCTATGTGCCAAATATTTATTCAATTTATTATGGAATTATTTATGAATTTATTGGATTTAAGAAAATGTGCATTTTATAAAAGTATGCCATGTGAAATTATTTTATGGATTTGAGGATTTTGAAATTGGTGTGGTTTTAATAGTAAAACGGGCACGATTTGATTTTCAAATATTTCAAGGAAAATATTTGGTTATATTGGTGATTTCAATTTTTATAAAATATGCCCATGGAATATTATGAGATTTGATTATGATATTTCGAGAAATTATTATGCTTGGAAAAATGTGGATATTTGAATTGATGGATTTTGGGAGTTGGTGGATTTGAAAATCATGGAATTTATGGTATTGATTATAAAGAAATTACGGAGAATTTCCGGGTTCAAGCGGATGGATTATGCCCGCTATGCTTATGAAAAATGTGAAATTTGTTATATAATTTAAAATTGTGAAATTTATGATTTTTAGATGCACCGTGCACGTACTGGTGTTCTGTTTATATGTGATATGGTTAGTGTGCACACGGTTGTGATTAGCGCGCAGGTGGGTGTGATTAGCGCGCAGGTGATGTGATTAGCGCGCAGGTGGGTGTGAGTAGCGCGCGGTTGATATTATGAGGGTGTCCTGTAGATGCCATCGGAGAGGGCGGCCACCCCCCTTTGGCCGGGACACCAGGTTAGCAGCGGCGCAGTAGGACGCCACGCGACCGTATGCCGGTTTCTCTCTATAACCTCCTGTCTGGCAGTACCTCGGGACGCTGGGTACTCTGGCGCCACTGGTATATAGTGGGTGCATCAAATGATTTTCAGAACTGTGTTTTAAAAATAAAATGTTTGGAAACTGTATTGGAATTAAAAATATAATTATTACTGTTCGGATATTTATTTGATGTCTTGGTTTTCGGGGAATATGAATAAAGGGTTTTGTGAAAATGTTTTAAAAGGGGAACCTTTCCAACTGAGAGAATTGTAAGGGTTTTGAGAGAAATTATTATTTCCAAATAATTATTATTTATACTTATTACTGTGATATTATATGGTATAGTAGTAGGGTCGCTCACTGAGATGATTAGCATCTCACACTCTTAAATTTCGTTCCTCTAGGTACCAGGTTGTCGGTGTTCATCCAGAGCGGACTTGATCTTCATCGCTGTTTTACTTCGTGAAGTACCCTGTTCTTCTTTATTGCAGTTGTACTATTTCTGTCACTCTTGTTGTATTTATCTTGCACTGGATTACTGTATTTTTGTTTTGAAGTGCTGAAATTTGTGGAACCAATTTGTAGTTTGTGGGAGGAATAAGGGGATATTTTTTGAAGTGTGTTTTCAGTGCAGGTAAATTTGTGGTAAGTAAATCCCTTAGGGGAGGTGCTGCCGGATTTTCCGTTGGAAGGTTCGGTGGTATTTCCCTGGGATCAGGGCTGTCTAGGGTTCCGGAGGAGGAATTCTGGACGGGTCCTGACATATACCAACTTATGTCTACTACTGAAACAAAGAAAGACAAATGTAGCATAATATAAATATACAGTTTGTCTATAGAAAAAGTTGAATGATCACTTCTTTTAAAGTTTAAGTTGGTAAGAGGTAAGCTTTTATTTTTTTTGATACTATTTTTTCTCTTACGGAGAGGATTAAGTTTAAAATTTCATGAATTTATATATATATATATATATAAAACATCATATTAAATAAATAATTAAGAAATTAATTAAGAAATTAATATATACTATTGGAGGGAATACATACAACATGCAACATACCTTAGTAGGGGGAGGTGTGGTAAGTAAATCCCTTAGGGGAGGTGCTGCCGGATTTTCCGTTGGAAGGTTCGGTGGTATTTCCCTGGGATCAGGGCTGTCTAGGGTTCCGGAGGAGGAATTCTGGACGGGTCCTGACATATACCAACTTATGTCTACTACTGAAACAAAGAAAGACAAATGTAGCATAATATAAATATACAGTTTGTCTATAGAAAAAGTTGAATGATCACTTCTTTTAAAGTTTAAGTTGGTAAGAGGTAAGCTTTTATTTTTTTTGATACTATTTTTTCTCTTACGGAGAGGATTAAGTTTAAAATTTCATGAATTTATATATATATATATATATATATAAAACATCATATTAAATAAATAATTAAGAAATTAATTAAGAAATTAATATATACTATTGGAGGGAATACATACAACATGCAACATACCTTAGTAGGGGGAGGTGTGGTAAGTAAATCCCTTAGGGGAGGTGCTGCCGGATTTTCCGTTGGAAGGTTCGGTGGTATTTTCCTGGGATCAGGGCTGTCTAGGGTTCCGGAGGAGGAATTCTGGACGGGTCCTGACATATACCAACTTATGTCTACTACTGAAACAAAGAAAGACAAATGTAGCATAATATAAATATACAGTTTGTCTATAGAAAAAGTTGAATGATCACTTCTTTTAAAGTTTAAGTTGGTAAGAGGTAAGCTTTTATTTTTTTTGATACTATTTTTTCTCTTACGGAGAGGATTAAGTTTAAAATTTCATGAATTTATATATATATATATATATATATATATATATATATATAAAACATCATATTAAATAAATAATTAAGAAATTAATTAAGAAATTAATATATACTATTGGAGGGAATACATACAACATGCAACATACCTTAGTAGGGGGAATACACAACTTCATCGAAGTGGAGCTAGAGCAATTAAGACCTGAAAGAAACATTATCATATCCAAATACCATTCTATTTCCGTATAGCCGCAGTTGAATGATAGGTTGACTTGTAATAGATTAGTAGAGTTTATGGAAAAGTAGGAATACACACATCCATTGCAGTTAAATTTGACTAGATTTGGTGTATCAAGTGTGGCACTTTTACAAATGTCTTCGTTATAACAGTAGAAAGATTTTAGGGTTTGGGTACGAATATTGGATTCTCTCAATCCAGAACAAGAATTCAAAGTTAATCTCTCAAAAGAGGAAGTCCAAGAATAAGGTTTTCTAACCCCTCGTCGCTAATACGAACATCTCCTAATATAAGACTTATGAGTGATACACAAACACAACTAGTAGGCTCTAGAGCACAGAAATCCACCCATTTCAATTTCCAAGCATTAGAATGAGGATCGGACTCCTTCTCCTTCAAGAAAAATTGGCGTCCACCTAATTGCAAACTCTTAATAGAAGGGCATCCAGAAATTAGATTTTGAAAGATGGTAGCATTTTCGAAGCGGGGATTGATCAAAGAAGGAGTTATTAGTGAGGGAGGGCTAATTATATCACTAGTATTTGATAACTTCAAACTTATATCTTGTAACTTAAGAAGAATCAAAGACGATCTTACATTAAGCAATACCGATTCGGGTATGATAGGGAATATGTCACGTGTGGTACTATATTTGATACGAAGATCTAGCTCCTTCAAAGTATTTGTTTTAGAGAAACAAGATAGCCAATAATATATGTCTTCAAGACCAATATCGCGTGTATAAGCATGAAGCAGGTGAAGCTTAAAGCTGGTAATTTTAGCATGTTGGTGGCAGCGACAATTCAAACAGTTTCTGACTAGCTTGTACTCATCGAGGGTAAATTCTCTGTCTTTATAGACAAACTTGATAGTGGGAATGTGAAGCCACCAGTACATAGTTGTCCACTGTTTGGAGAGGTAGTGCATCGGAAACACATCCGGGATGGATAAGAATTTGAGAATATTAGGTATTAGTTCTCTAGGTAAACTTGACAATCGATCTCTGGCTTCTTCTTCTTGTTCTTTCTCATTGATCAGGACGTTTTCCATTGTTTATATATGGAGGCTGCAGTGATAGAAAATAAAGGTGGGTTGATTGGGCTAGCTGCGGCACCAAACAAACAAACCAAAACAAAAACAAAAACTAATGGAATTCATTAACCCAAACTAATATTTTATCCCTTTTGGTTGAACTAATTGCTGTTTGAAGCATGTAATATTTGAACTGAGACATACCCGAATTTGATATAAAAACGGGAAAAAAAAAAAAAAAAAAAAAAAAAAAAAAAACTCAAGACTCACCGCCAGAGATCTGATCGGGAGAATAATTGTTGCCGTTGGTTGCAGAAGCCAGCGACGATTCTGAAAAATCAATTGATATGTTGAGACTATAAGAACGGAACAACCAAATGAAGTATCAAATACTTAAACCTAGTTGGCGCAGCCTATATATAATTTTTTTTATGGTGCAAATTTCAAAAAAGTTACACCGTCTTTTTTTATTTCCATCTTTTCTAATATTGTTTGGAAAAATTATGCCGACTTCTTCGTGATAGCTCTATATATATATATATATATTGTTTTTTGAAATATTTTATTTTCTTTCTATTTTTTTCTTTTGCGCTAAACTTTTTTTCAAAATAAAATTGTTTTTTTTAGATATTTTAAACTTTCTAATTTTAATTAATTGATTAATATCCTTTAGGATAGCCCAATTAATATTGATCACTGGTGATAAACCCAAGCCTTGGACTTAGTGATAAAATCACCCTTCCCAATTTATTTAAAAAAATTAATTAAATAATTAAATAGAAGCTCTGAGTAAATATTTTTTTAATAAATAAATAGACGTCTATTATGTTCAACAAATTTATAATCATGAAAGTAAAAATAATTGATCAATGCGCTGGTGGAATATTCTTGGTGCCATAGTAGTATTATTCGTTGACGTTCTTTCCTATTTTTGATGTCCCCAAATCTCTCCTATCAATCAATTAATGTTATCCCATTTTAGATGTCCCCAGACCTCTCCCATCAATCAATTAATTTTATGTCATTTACAAATGATTCTCATCTTTGAGGTGAGTTTTTTTTTTTTTTTTTTTTTTAAATCTTTAAATGTTGTCCCTATAGTTCCTCCTAATATTTCAAATATCCTTTTTTTGATATTTGTTTGATTTGATTTTCCAAAAAGCTTTTATTTACCAAGATTTTAAATTTCTTTTAATTAAACACTAGTTTAAAACTTCCTTGGTAAGTAATTGGTTAAAATGCAGTTTATGGCAAGTAAACTTACAAAATTTCTTACCATGAAATTTAATTGTAAACAAAAAAATCATTATTACTATTATTTAATCTTTTGTTGCTCAAAGACAAATTTTAATAGTAAAAAGTTTTTTTTTTTAATTTTCTTTTTTTATGAGTTTTATTATTAATCACTATCCATGAAAATCATTAACTTATGTGATAAATTTTAATTAAGGCATTTTATTATAGTATTTAAAAAAGAAAAAAAGGCCATTGTTATTCTTTTAAAAAACTTGCATAGAATAGTTTCTTTTCTTAAAAAAAAAAAAATTTAAATGTGTGTTTCCAACGTCAGCAAAGCAATATATATACACACTTAAATATATTTATAGTTTAATGTTCTTTAATTATGTTTGTATGTTATTGTAGATGTTCTAAAATATTTTGTTTATTTAGTTCAATATATTTATCGTTTTTTAACCTTAAAAGCCTAAGACTCGTTGCCTTAGGCTTACGCGTCACCTCAACAAGTAAAACATCCCATTTTGCACTTTTGCATTTGGTCATAATTGTATTGATGCAGTTTCAAATTGAAAAGTAAGATAATACAATTAATTTGATTTTACTTTTCTTAAGTTTGTGTCAAATCATGTATAAGGATGGTATTAAGACAAGCGCTTCAATCCTCGAGCGGGAGGCTAGCCATTTGGTAGTTTATCTTACTCGGGCAGGGTGCCGAAAGAAATAGTAAACCAGAAGTTAAATAACAAATAAATAAAAAGAATTTGAACGACAATATTAACAAATAATTATTTCAAAAATGTTAAAACCCAAGTTGTACTTACAAATAATTTTTCCATATCATTAAATATGTAAAACTTATACTTAGCACCAGTGAAGGTGTAAAAAAGGAGCAAGTACATGAGGAACAATTTTTCTTTGGAACAAGAAAAGGTTGTGCCATTCCAAACCTGAGAAGCTGTAGAACTCCAAACCTCCTTCGGAACAAGAGAAGGTTGTTAGCTTGGTTGGTAATAACTTATTTCCTTCTTCGTCCATGCAAATTTCAAGACCACATGCCTTGCAAAGTGATTTTGTATCAGATCCTAGAAGAAGCACAGACAACTTTCAAACTCAAGAACTAGTTAATATACAGCCAAAAAATAAGTAGATTCTAATTAATGGAAATCAAACCTTCATCATCAATAGGTTGGATAGGTGTGCTAAAGGATAGGGATGAAGTTTTAGCCACAGTTATTGATACATGAGAGCGCCAATGCCCAGACCTTTTAAATAACAAAAGCAAATAACAAATGATAATTGCATTTTGCATCGAAACAAGAAGGTTATACATATGAACTGAACAAAATTTCGACGAATGAAATTCATCAACAGCAAAAGGTTTAAAGAGCCATATAAAATGCAGGTAAACATGTCCAATAAATAAAACCGTTTTGACTGCCAAAATTAGAAGTCAGAGAATCTAGCAATTAGAAATAACGAAAATTTAATATGCACTTGATTGGTCAAAGTGATGCTATAACAGAATGTCAAGATTAGAAAAACATCATTATGAATAGTTGATGGGATAACTGGTGTTGTATGTATACCCCATCCACGTAAGGTTCGATAATGTAGTATTGGAGGTAAAATGCCTTGGATTCAGTAACGCATAAAAAACGCTTGTAACTCCCCATCCTAAAATATCAATGAGCAGTAAAATGCAAATTTTCAGTTCACAGTACGAATATCAGAACTAAATAACTAAAAAGAAAAGCAAAGGAGTTCAAAACGAAGCTGGATCTTGAAATATAAGATTACAGTTAAATATTCCGGGCAAAGCTCATTTCTGTCAAATTGATAATCGGAGAAGACGCATTGCAAAACCACACAGAGAGTGACTTTCCCCCCAGATCAGAATAGCTACATATCATGTACTTAAGACTTAGCGCAAGACAGCAATAAAGGAAAAACTACTAGTATGGCCATAAAATGGAGATCAACCACTGGTTAGCGGTTAGAACCAAGATGAAGCAGCACATAATAAGAACAGAATTCGGCTTCATTTTTATAAGTAGAATTGGAGCTACGATTGGCTTCATGCAGATTGAAAAGAGTAGTCAGAGCCTCTGTAAGCTGCTCCATGTTGGGGTAATGTACAGAAGTATTCAGAGAGGTACCACAACTTCTAAGCTTGTAGTGAGATATGACATGAAATTTAACCTATAAAATAAAACACATGCAATTATATACAGCATTTTACATGTTCTCATGATTTAAAGATCCAAATACTAAATAATTACAGAACTAAATAGATGAATATGTGCACAAAAGTATCAATTAGTAATGGTGGCTTGCTTGTCATATGCGTTCATATATAATGAATAATACAACTGAGTAATACCCTAAATTTGGTTTCAAGCTCAAGCATCTGATGCAATTTGTTGTTTGCTCCACAAGATAATACAAGTCAAAGAGTAAACTTCACAAGATAATGCAATCTGATTTTTTTATTTTTTTCTGATAATAAACAATCTTTGATTGATAGGAAATCAATACAAAAGATTTGATAATACGATTTGACCACGCAAGACAATCCTTTATTGTACAAATATTGTGTCAACAAAAAACATATATATGGAAGGGAAATACTAACATCGGTAGGCATGTTCAGAAGAAAAACTTTTAGAATGCAAAGACAACTGAAGGTTTCTCAGAAAAACACACCCTTTGCTGATACGTACGCATTACTACTATTGACAATATTCTGCATGGTAATATCTTGTCTTATGGATCTTGTCCTATCAAAGATGAAGTCATGGACTACTTCATAAGGATGTTCTGTATTATCCAACAGTCCTAGAAGGTAGTTTAAAGTGTCTTCCAAAACAGGGAGGGATCGAACATCTAATGCTTGCACTCCCTTTATGGTTAAGGTTCTGCAGAACCAGTGAGAAAAAACACTGATGAGTTGCTGTTTCATCGAATTTGATCATCTTCTAACTTTATGATTACCAGTCATAAAAGGAGGAACCTTTGGATCCCATATAACTAAAAAATAGTTAAGCCATATATATTAACAGGCTTAAAAACACAATTTTGTAGGTTAAATGACATTTTCAAACAGATTAACAACAAGCTGATAATGGACGAAGTCATATACCCAACATAGAAGATATGCCAAAAAAAATAGGCATCATGGGAAACAGATACTCCGCCAAAATTAAGCTGTGCACAAAAATATCTATTTATGGTAAATAGACAAGATATATCAAAGCTAAAATGATACAGATCAATCACATGCAACTTCACAAACAAATATTGAAATGGAGGGGATTCATGAGTTTGGATCAATTGTAGAATTCTATATCTTTCTTTCTTGATGCACCAAAAAATCACAAAAGCAAGAAAACACACATTTCAACCCCCCAATAGGATTCCATTTGAAAAACCACTCATAACCTCTACCATACACTAAATCCTAACTTTAGTGGTAAATGAATAAAAACTCAAATACCATTATCTTTCCACAACAGAACAATTGGAGAAAGCAAGTAACTAACTAACCCAAGATCTTTTCGCCGCCAAAGAATCCAGTTAACAACAAGCTTCTCCATCTTAAACAAATGCTCTGCAAGTAAGAATGAATCCCAAAGAAAGACATGATACATTTAAAAAAAGCATGAAACAAACTTAAGTGAATAGAAACTAAAAAATAATTTCACTATCATAAGGGGGAAAAAATTTGAAAATTCAATATTCGATTGTACAGTCTCCTTTTGATAAATGAACAGCAAAACCCATAATTATCTTTCCAATCAAAAGGCTAATATAAGAAAAATCAATAAATGAATAAATAAAGATGCATCTTTGAACTTGATGAAGTAAGAGAGCAAATGAACAAAAACAGAGCAGGTAAAAAAGCCAACCTTTCTAACTGCTAGGCTTGGAGAAGATTGAGCTGGATTTCCATTCAACCTCTCAAACACAGCTAAATCCCGTAGCCTTTTACGCTGAGCCCTTTCGCTCTCTGCATTTATACATACCAAATGTATCCAAATGGGCAAATTTAAGCAAAACAAAGGGAAAAAAAAAAAAAAAAAAAAAAAAAAAAAAAAAAAAGGGAAACAAAACAAAACAACCAAAACCTGGGCATATCAAAGAGCAAGTTCCAACAATGGTGGAATGCCAGAAGTCGCATTTTCGCGTTGTTTTCTTGTTGTTTTTGTTGATGGGCAGTGCTTCTTCTTCTGCTTGTTGAATCATCCGAATTTTGAGTGGGTTTGAAGAGAATTTGTTAGTGAGAAGTTGTTGTTGGTTCCCGAGAAGAAGAAGACCGGTGGGTTTGGATTTGGACGTTGAAATCGGTTGCTTCTCCTCTCCATTTCCAATTTGCTTTTTTCTTTTTCTCCTTTCTCTTTTTCCAGTTTCTCTTCTTTTTCTTATAAATCATTTCATTTTTTAAAATAAAGGGTAAGCCCTCTGAATTTTTATGCCTTTGGCGCTTAACATTTTATCATTTAAAATTTAAAAATTTTACATTACCATTTAATTTATTATTATTTTTTTGTCATTCTGATGGTCTGTCTTTTCTGATCTTTTTTTTGGATTCAAAATCTTTTAAATTTTGATTCTGATATTATGCTAAAATACATTGATTCTAAAAATCAATAATGACAAAAAAAATTTGAATGGCAGGTATTCCTCCAAAACCGACCGTCAGAATGACAGTTCATGCCCTGTGCTTGAGCGTGTTTGCCTCTTTTCTAACCTTAATCCATATGACTTCCACATGTTGGACTTATTATACCAAGCCGTTAACCTTTGCTTTTACACCCACAAATATCTCTCTTTTATATAGTTTCTGGGCTTCTTCATAAAACGCCATTGGATGCTCAACTGGACTCTTTGATTGCCAAGGAGAATTATTCATAGTAAATAAATTCTTCAAAGATGTCCATTTTTAGATATCCCGGTCAAACTCCAAATCATTCAACGCATTTTTCAATTTTTTAAATTCCCTGAAATATCTTTAAAAATAAAAAAATAAAAAAAAAAGGTCATTTGAACTGCACATGTAAATTTCTGTCAGGTTTTTTAACACCTCTTTTATAGGTTACACCAAAATGATACAAAAATAATAAAACAAGTAGCGATGTGGTAATTTTTAGAGTTTAAATAGTATAGTGTAACATATGAAAATTCAAAAGGATAAAATATATTTTAGCTTAAAATAAATAAATATGAAAAAAATAGATCCTCAGTTTCATGAAGAATGGTCGAGAATTTTTTTTTTTTTTTGGAGGAATACTTTTAATAAATAATGGTAATAAATACTATTAATAATTTTTAAAATTTAATTAAACTATATTGAGTGACTTGTATAGTTTGCCTTTAATCAACTTCTGTTCAATTAGATATCAACTTGTTTAATTAATAAATTTATTCACACTTCTGACCTATAAAACTGTGAAGAAGAAAATTAATATTTTTCAGTGATTATAGAAAATACTTAAATTTTATTTTCTTGTTATCTAATTATAATTAAATTTAGATACAGTAGCACTTTTCTCATTAATTTGCTATATATACATACATATATATATATATATATATATATATATATATATATATATATATATATATTATGGAATACCAATGTGGAAAAGATAATGACAATTCTCTCAAATAGCTTTTTAATTTCAAATAATTAATTGAACTATTGGTACATTAGCCAAAGTCTCCGAGAGAACATAAAAATCCAGTTGGACTTTCATTATTTATTGCAAAAAGTATGGTTTGTCTAAATTTGTAAACTTGCCAAGAAATATAGCACTGCATGCTTCAATAATACATTAAAGTAGATTATTACCCAAAAAAAAAAAAAAAGAAAAAAAAACAATAAAGTAGATACAAAATAAAATAGAGTAACAAATAAATAATCAATACAACTTCAAACCAAAAAATAAAAATAAAAAATAATAATCAATACAACTTCAAAACAAAATAAAATAAATAATAAAAAAAAAAATTTCCCATTCGAATAATTGAATGGGAGATTTTCTTTTTCCTCCTAAGAAGCAAAATTATGGAAAAGTACAATGCAGGCAGTGATGTCCAAACAAAGATTCAATAATCTCAATATTGACGGACTTCCTTTGAGCTTTTCACATGAAACGGAGTTCTATATTCAACTACATATACATATATATATATATATATATATACTGATCCATACTATGGTGTTGGTAGAAATGGTTTGAATGTCATCAGCACTCCAATAGCGTCGACTACATTCAGGAGGAAGAAAACCATGTGGGTGCCTGCATTAAAAAAAAAATACTAATTAGCTGATGAATTTACATATTTATCTCATAAACTGTAAATTCAGATTTCACACTGAGATTGCTACTGTAAAATGAGAATTCCACACTTTGATTTCCTAATAAGACAGTAACCTTGCTCAATACATTAAATAAAAGTCAAAAGGATCCATCTGCTGAGTACTGTCACATAAATCTTAACTATATATGTTTTGGATGAAGGTTAAAAAATCCAATCTAACCTCAAAAGTGCATAAGAAAGATAGGGTTTGAATGAGATTGAGTTCGCTACAGCCTCAACAGAATGGTATTAAGAGTAGGAAAAATGGTTAGGAGAGGAAGTCTGTTTTGAATGCTTTATGGCAGTTTATGTTTTTTAATTGATGGAAATGGTTAGCCGGTTTTTCACTATGTGTATTTCTATCTCTATTTGGTAATTGACAGTAATGAACACTGCATTCTGATGGTGACTTCTCGTTTTGCTCCTTACTGCGTGATTTATATATTTAGAATCAGTTCTGCAAATTCATCCAAAATTTTGAAGTTGCCAGATAAGGGCAAGTACCTCTAAGATTGTGAGGCATGTACATATAGACAAAATGTGTTTGTCAAATGAGAATTTAGGATGAAAAGGAGGTCACTTTAATATCATACCTGGAAGGAAAGACGCATCTAGACGTGTTTGTGACCACGATAAACTGTTGAGATAAAGATCATAAATGATAAAAGTGTTAAAATTGAAAAAATAAAACAACACCTTTAGACAACAATTTAATTTAATTAGTCAGAAAAAAGAAAGTGTAAGCTTGGTCCAGTTTATATAAGTAGCACAAAATGAGCATCTGAATTTCTCTGTACATGCTAGTAATTTATTGATTTCACGTATACTTTTCTTTTCTTTTTTTTTTTTCTGTTAGAGAGAGTAGATAGAAAAGCGAAAGTACATTGCACCGCCTGCAGCTGGGCCAACAGCTTTGAACAAAGACATCAGAGTCATTGCAATCCCATTAGCAGCACCTCTTTGATTTTGTTCCTGGTGTTGAGTACATGATCAAGTTGAATTAAGACACTTAATTTTGCTAAGGCTTATTAATTTCACAAACAAAAGAAAAATAGAAATTAAAACAAATCAAGAAAACAAACTTTACCACAGCTCTGCTTTGGATGAGGAGCAAACCAGTTATAATGGCGGTCTAGTTACAAAACAAAGAAAAGAAAAAGAACAGATTGTCAGTTAGAATAAGAAAGAACACGGTTTTACAAATTAAGCGATCTAAAACATAAAGATACTTTCAAATCGAAAACGAATGTATTAATAAGTAACCACCAACTGACTATGCATATCAAACCAACAGAACATCCAATGAATAACAGAGATCTTTAAGTTGTATGATTGCTTACAGATAAGACATTCTTTATTATAGATGCCACATTTAACAAGAAGTAAAGAGTGAATCCTGACAACATTGCTATATAGGGGTAAGCTGTCAACAAAGGTATAGTTAGAACCTGCATATGGAAAGTTTACCCAAAATCAGAAGAATAATAATATTACTTTACAAGAGCAATACACAATATACAGATGCAACAAGCAGCATACCCCTGAAATACGAGCAGCCACTGTGGCACCGATCATCTTTTCTATATATGGATATAGAAAACTTTGGAAGACAAAAAGACTACAACCTGGTAAGATGTCAAAAACTTGAGGCATTTCTAGAAAATAATAAGTAATGTACTAACATTTGTAGAAAACGGATATAGAAAAGGGAATATGTTTTTTGATGGTAAGAGAGGTAATATGGTGCGCCATCATATATATGCTTACCAGAGATTGTGAGAATTTGACCAACATCCTCACTTGTATAACTCAACCCCCAAAGTTTCCGAGGACTTGTGGCCCATAATGAGAAAATCTAATAGAAAAAAGTGAATACATAACAAAACAGATTGTAAGAAATGCAAACTAATTTCTATGTAAACTGGGATGTTCTTTTTTCCCTCATACTATCAACAGAATTACAAATTTATGAAAAGAAATGTGAATAGTTATTTGGTAACTAAAACAGATTATGGAAAGTACCTCTGTATATGCCATGCTATGAAGTGAGAAAACACAGTAAGTAAGGATTGAAGACATTAAGGGCCAATTCCTAAGAAGGTTTTTCTTAGGTGTTTTTTCCACTTCAGTTTTTTGGTCTGTTTTCTTAGCAGTTGTTTCCAATGCTTCCACGGAATCATTGTGCTTGTGTAACGTTTCCTACAATTATTTAGATTCACAAAAGATACAAAATTAATTTGAATTTTCAAAAGGAAAGACAAGAAAAAGCAATGAAACCCAAATTTTATCATTTACAAAAAGCTTAGGAAAGGATTTCGTTAATTTGCTAATAGGAGACCGACATTTAACAATAATTTGAAATGAAACGAAGAATATCATACATCCATATAGAGATTTAACGAACAAACTAGAAATAAATTAATAAGTTCTGCATACCGGAAGCCATATGGAGGCAATAGTTACTCCAAACGCCATAAGTGATATACATAAGCAAGGCAAGAAGTATGGGAACCTGCATGAAATAATTCGAATTTGGCACGTCATGGTCTATGATACCTATCAGTAGAAGAAATGACAAAATAAGACAAGAAAAAAAACTTACTTCAAAAAAATAACCAGTTTGCTTACCTTCCAAACAACGAATTTTTTGAAAAGATTTCTGGAAACTTGTCTGCAGGCTGGGTGACAAGATTGTCGAGAAACATCAAAAATTGTAACAGTGAGACACAGACACAGACACAGAGAATACTCACAAAATTCTTTTAAATTTGTGAAAACACTTATTCACTTGTGTTTGAACATAACAATTATTCAGCAGGCAGCAGTTATAATAAACTACAACAATTTGCTTATAGTTTGTGTGGGCAAGGAATAGAAGTACCTGAGCAAAGTAGCCCCCAATAGCTGGGCCAACTATCAACCCTATACCAATTGCTGTACTTACCTGAAATCAATTTATAATTCTTTACACATAAATTATGTGGTACAAATTTAAGAAAATGCTCACACCACAGGCCAACAAAACTCACAGTTGACACGCCTAGAGCTTGGTATTCAGTCCGGAAGACCTCAACTGCATACGCCTGCTCATAAAGGAAGTTAGATCATGCACGTTAAAAAAAAACACCAACAAAATTTAAAAAAAATAAATAAAATAAAATAAAAAATAAAAAATCCTAGAGGGAAGAAGCAGTAGAGGAACAATCAATAAAGCATACAGGATACTGGTACCTTTATAGGTCCAAGCACTCCATTCAAGCATCCGAGAAGAAACCTTGTAATAATGGCCATCCAATAGTTTACACTAAGGCCAAAAAGAGTGTTGAAAGTAACCCTGAGATGAACAACCAAAGATTGTTTTAGAACCTAACCACAGTTAGTTTCACATAATGAATCTGCATCTGAATGGCAAAATAGTAGTAGATGCTAACACTGCGATAGTCCCTAATATTATGACAGGTTTTCGACCATAGCGATCAGCCACTAGCCCCCAGAAAACAGAAGTGCAAGCTCTGCCAAGCATAAATGCAGCGCCTTCAAAATATTTGAAAAAGTATGTTAGCTACTGTGCATTTTTATTGAAGAAAATAAGAAATAACAGGGATAATTACTTAAAAAATATTCTTACCTATAAAACCACTATAGAAGCTAATATCTTCCTCTCTTTTTGCGATATGAAAGTCTTTAACCTGCAAAACAGTATTAAGAAAGATAGTTATTTTCAGGATACTATCGATTATCTGTTATGAGTTCGACGAAACCTGCAAAGGTCTCGTTCTTTATATAGTATTCAAGGTACAAGAATACAGCTGAACAAACAGCAAATAAGTATAACAATTATATAATCATCTTGTGATATCTTATTTTATATATCCATGCCAAAGTTGCTTCTCCAGGAAACTATAAAGCTCTAAAACAGAAGAAATTTGCAGAGAGAGGTTGAGAGGACAGTAAAGACTTAAGATTCAGTAATTCAAAGACTAAACATGACAAGTGAAGTTGGCTTAGTTGGTAAGCTCCACTCACATCTACGACTGACAAGTGAAGTTGGCTTAATTGGTAAGCCACTCACATTTATGACTGGAAAGTCGTGGGTTTGACACACCGGATTAGTGGGAGTGAAATTATTGTAAATTATCCAAAAAAAAAAAAAAAAAAACTCAATATTACAAAAGGATTCCATAGCAGATATAGATATTGCTAGGAAAATCCTAAAATCTTGAAGAACCTATTTTGTTTGTCCCCTACAATTTTATCCTGAAAGAGAAACAGCCAAGCACCGTTAGAGCAGTCCGACAAGCCAAATGGGACGTATATCCATATCATCAGAATATTTAAGTCCAGATAACACACAAAACAGAATCAAGGTTAGAGATTGATCGTAAGCACTCAGAAAATTCGAAATAGCATAGCAAGATTCTCTGACATCATTAGCATGGAAAATGCTATATAGTTATGCTACCTGCAGATCAATCTAATGGAGGAAACACTACTCGGAAGTAAAAATCTCACCATGAAATAAAGGAATGGAAACAGAGATGATATTGGCAGCGCTGGAAACAAATCAAGAAAAGAAAAGTCATCAGGCATAAACAGTTAATATATATGCTGGGAAATTCATAGAACATTGTTTATACAAAGTGGCCTGCACTTGTGTGTATATATATATATGATCGAAACAGCAAGTGGAAGAAGAGCTCATTTCTTAACAAATTGCTTTAAAAATCACATTCATCCAAATGAAAAAAGTACCAAACCTTATCCAATTATGTTCAAGGGAAAAAAGAAAAATAAGGAAAAAAAAAAAAAAAGGACAGTTGAAATCAATTGCTAATCTATGTTATTCTTTTTTTGAAAATAATAATAATAGAAACAAAAACAAAATTGGATTTTCTTTCATGTTAAAAAAGCAACACTTTCAACAATGCATTTGGAATGCCCAGAAAACAAAAACAGTAAGCAGAGTGAGAAAAAAGCTTACCACTCGTTAAAACAATAATCCATACGTAAATGAGGCCTCTAATTGGTAAACCAGGGTGTGTCTCATTATACTTGTCCAGCTTACAACCTGGGCAATTCTCATAGTACACCTTCGTCTCCTTCAGCAGACTCTCTCTACTCTCTTCCGCCATATTTTTTTTGGGTTTTTTTCAATAATTTTCCCCTAGATTTTGTGAATAATTGAGAAAGATAGAAGAAAACACTTTACCTATTTCTTCACCATGAAAAGGAATTATTTAGGAGAAATAGACAGAATCAAGCTTGGCAGCAAGACAAAACACTCACCATTCTTAAGCTTCTCCTCCTAAACAGCTCATTGAATGCTTCAGACATTCACAAATTTATAATACAAATTACCAAACAAAACCCACAGTCAAAATAGAAACGATAACATAAAAAAAAAATGGCAAACAAAACGCACAGTAAAAAAAATAACAATAATAATAAATAAGCATGAAGAACCTGAAAATTCATCTCTGACTCTCAAAAACCCACGTTGGTATTATTCTGTATTTTTCACATATTAAATTCAAATCTTTGTCACTTTCCTTGTCGTTTTTCTATTGAATTTTTCTTGGAAGATCACACCCCAATGATCTTACGGGCATGCTACTAATAATGTCATCCAAGCGTAAATTATCGGGCCCACTTATCAGAGTGTTTTTGGGTGTGTATTATTATATTATTAATATATTTATCAAAAAAATATATGCATATTTATTACACTTATTTTCTTGTTATTAGTATTACTGTTATTGATATCATATTATATTAGGGAAAGCGAGAGCTAAATCCCAGTTGTATGCATAAATTTCAGCTAAAAAGAAAAAAAGTTGTACCTATAAAATTCAACAGAAAATGATTTGTAAAAGGGCACTCAACCGCTAACAGATGCGAGACAAATGGCTGATGAGTCTTTTCTCTGAATTGGATGACTATTATAATTTTATGTTACTTTATTTTATTTTATTTTTAACAGAGGATGAATATTATAAACTATACAAATGTTGACCGTATGATGATATTAGCTTCGATCAATGGTTGAAAATCTACGAAAAGGCACCATCAACTTGCTGTTGGCGTCAATAATTGATTGATACTTCGCCTTCAATTCTCTTTCTTTCTATTCCCCACTTTCCTTTTTTTTTTTTTTTCTTTTTTTTTTCTTTTTTTTTTCTTTTTTTTTGTTTGGGGGATTTGATACTTCGCCTTCAATTGTCGTTTTTTTTTTTTTTTTTTTTTATTGTGTAGAAGTTCGATCCGCATAAAAAGTTTGAAAAATCATTTATTTGTGTTTGGGAGATTAACATAATTATTATTTATTCCCTTTTAATTTCTAATAAATCGATTTATGAAAAGTCCATATTATCCTCATGTGTTAAAATAAATAATTTATTATTATTTTATCATTTACTTTATTAAAAGATATCACTTACTATTAACTTCATTTACATAGTGATTAATAATATAATTTAAAATAATAAATAAATTAAAAATTTTGATATATTATTATTACATAAAAATCATAAAATAAAATTTTGATATTTATTTTGAAATTAAGGGGCAAAATTGAGTTTTCATAACTTAGTCTACTTTTTTCTTTTCAATCATTTACACTTATGATACCATATTTGAGAGTTGTTTTTCAAAAATTTTGTAGTGTGCAGGCAATGCCATCATTTTCAAAGACTATTCCTTACCGTCGAAGTTAATTCACAAAACCAAAAAAAAAACAAAAAAAAAAAAAGAAAAAAGAAAAAATGAAAGAGCCCCCGGGGGGCGGGGAGGGTTGTGGGAATCGGAGCTTCTTTCCCGAGTCAAATTAGTTATTATGGAATTCATATGAAACACATTATTTATTATCATGATTATCTAAGACGAATATGCTAAATACTAATTTCAACTAGTCATCTTTAAATAGTTTATTTTTGAAATTTTAATATAAAAAATAATAAAATAATTATTCTTAAGTTAACGAAAATAATAAATAATGACAAATAGCAAAATTTAGTCCGAATATAGATATGAATGTACACCAATTAAGCTTTCCTTATTTGATAAAAAATAACTTAAAAATCAATTCTAGAATTTATAAATGATATTCTTTCCAAAACTCGGGCATATATATAATGATTTTTTCAAACTTACACAATATCAAAGGTTGGATGTCAATAATATTCTTCTAGATTTCTCCGTATATTAAAAAAAAATAGGAGAAAATCTTATATTTTTCTTCACCATGAAATGGAATATAGAAAAATAGGCAGTCAAGCTTGCAGACAAACAAAAACAACTTATTTCCACCCCCCCCCCCCCCCCCAAAAAAAAAAAAAAAAAGGGGACCAACTTGGCTGCTTCTCCTAATTAGCTTCGTTTGAATGGGCCAGTCATTCAGAATTTAAACAAGTAGCAAATAAAAGGCACAGTAAAACAAAAACAATGATTGGAAGCAAAAAATAAAATAGTAATTTTATTTTTGATGAAATAGTAACGATGAAATGAAAACTGAAAATTAATTTCTGAAAATGAAAACCAACTGATTCTCTTTTTACAATTTTTTAATATATAAAATCAAATCTTGTCCTTTTCCTTGTCATTTTCTCCTTAAATGATTTGGGAAAAAAGGCTAAAACTTACACGTGGATGACATTATTCACATAACAATAATGTCATCGACACAATAATGTCAGCAGCGTGTAAATAATGCCATTAACGTGTGACTATTGCATGTCAATGGTACTAGATTCACATTATTGAGATATCACACTATTAGCATTAATATGATAAGAATTTAATTGTATATTTTAAGAAAAAAAACAGAATTTAATTGTATATATACATTTATTTTATTATATTTACCAAAAAATATATATATATATATATATATATATATTATTATTATTATTATTATATATATATATAATTGTTTTTGTTGAAAATATATTTTTAAAATAAGATAAACACTTAATAATGTGTCAAATTAAAATGTTCAATATAAAGTAAAAATTATATTTTTAATAGATCGTAATTAACATAGTTGATTATATATATATATATATATACATATGTTTTATATATATATACATACATATACATATACATACACTATATTAAAAAACAAAAAAGGAAAAGTCAAATCCAACTACTGAAACACAGTATATAAGACGCTGAATGTGGCATTAGTCTTTGATAAATATTGTAACTTCGTAAGTGTTATTAGCTTTGGGTCTCTGACATTATTAGCTTTGAGCAATGGCTAAAAATCTATCAAAGGTCACCATCAACATTGCTGGCCACATCGAACGATGTCGTACTTTGCCTTCAACTATCCTCCTACTTTCTGTTTCCCACTTTTTTTTTTATTTTTTATTTTTTTAAATATTTTTAAACTGCGTTTAAAAAATCATCACTTCTTCTTTTAAGATTTAAATAATTATTGTTTATCATGTTTGAAATTGATTTATAAAAAAAATTATCTTACTTTTATGTGTCAAAATAAATTTTATATACTAAAAATATCATTTATTATAAATTTTATTTATATAATAATAAATAAATCATAATTTTTTATATAATGTATTATATAAAAAGATAATAAAACAAAGTTTTGATATTTGCTTTGAAATTTAGGGTAAAATAGATTTTTTTATAAATCAGTTTACTCAAAAATCAAATTCAAAAATGGTAAATGATGGATATTTTCAAAGCTTGGGATATAAGCGATGGTTTTTCTAATTTAGTTGATATCAATGCATTTTATTAAACTTAGTATGTAAGTGTAAATGAAATTTTCATTTTTATTTATTTATCTATTTAATTTTTGAATTGGGGATTCCAAAACATTTAGTATTAATTAATATTTTAAAGCATTATAAAATTAAGAAGATATTTAGCTTGAATTTTGTGAGCAGATTTATTTATGATTGTTTATCCAGAAGAGAAGCAAAGCCAATCTTACAAAGTCAATATTATATAAATACTAAAGTAATAAAATATAAAATATAAGTTACAAAAGTCTATGAATATAAAAGTCTATTAAAATTTATTAGAGTATTTTATAATTATGTAAACTTTATAAAAATTAATAACTCTTAAAAAGTCAATCATTTAAAAAAATCAGAAAAGTTTTTTTAAAGTACATATTGAATATAGCTCCAAAAGTTATTTATATTATTCATACACAAGAACCTCTATTATTCATTTTTTTATATTAGAAATAGTGGGATTCAAAGGATTATTATTCCAAAAAAAAAAAAAAAAGATATTATTTTAACCACCACTATAAATTATACAAAGGAATTTATAGCACACAACCAAAACAATAGCGGGACATAAACAAAACTTAAATTAAAAAACTAAAAAAAAAAAAGGGTGGGGCTGGGGACAAAAAAAATGATGTACGCATTTATGTTATTTGTATGCAATGGAACCTATTGCACTCAATTGCCAATGGACAAGGTCCCAAAATCTTGTGCATATCCTGCATATGAACACATCATAAACTTTTTAAAGGATTTCTAAATGGATTTTTCAAAATAAAGAGCAAATTTTATATGTTAAAAATATGTATTTGAAAAAAAAAAAAAGTGAATTCTCAAAACACGCTTCAACAATATTTTTTATTTGTGTTATTTATTTTTATTTTTTTATTTGACAAATGTTAAGAATTACTATTTATTTAATTAAGATTTTAATATTAATTGATTAATTAAAATGACACTTTTAGCGTTAAGATGCCTACCATGTTTCCAACAAAATAGTCATATAAATAATATCTTTTTTTAATATATATATATATATATATTTATATAATAAATCGATTTCAATTAATATTATTAATAGATAGTTTGCTTGGCTTTGTTGCACATTAATTAAGAGCCTTTTCATTCATTTGAAGATAATCTACTAAGATTTTCTTTGTCGTCGTTTTTTCCTTTTTTCCTTTTTTTGTTATTTGTTATTTGTTTTTTTTCTTTTTGGAACGAGATTAAATTTCAGACAAAATGAAATAAATTTTGGAAATAATTTTATTTAATTAAATAATATATTTATTATTCTGCACACATTCATTGCATGTTTTTTTGTTCCTATGTTTCTTTTTGGACTCACTATTGTTTCTGCTTTGAGTTTTTGTTTTGATTTTCTTTTATTCAGTTTATTAAATCTATATTTCTTAGACTTTTCTTTTTTTTTGAGATATCTTGGACTTTAATTTACATTTTTTTTTTCAATATAAGTTACGGGTTGTTTCATCTAAATTTTAATATTTCAAAACATATACTTATGGTAGAGCAATTAATTTCCTTGATCTTCTACTTATCTTCTAATTATATAAAACATAAAAAAGAATGAACCAACTAAAGTGTAATTTGCATCATTTCTTTTTTTTTCTTTTTTTCTTTTTTTGGTTTTATATGGAAAGAAACAAAAATATTACCCCACCAACATCTAACAAAATAATTTCCAATTTCGTAATAATTTTGCACACCTACCAAATTAGTAGTTGGACTCGATGAATGGATTGCCTTCGGACACTCAATAGTAGCAGTCCTATACATTTTATTAAAAAAACAAAAAACAAAAAAATTCGTATATATCTCTTTTTTTTGATGTGACATAATATTCGTACGAAATAGAATCCTATGCCTATGAAACAAAATGAACAATATTAACTCATTTTTACTTAACCCAAAAAAAAAAAATTGGCACATACTTTAAGAGTAAAAAACAAAAAAAATACCACCTTTAAAGATACAAAAAATTATTTTGTGTGTGTGGGTTCTTTTAATTCTAAAAATGATGGAACAAGAGATCAAGTGAATAATTGAACAAGAGACTTTGATCTATCTATAATGAGTGATGAAGCAGCAATTAATAGCCGCTGACACATTCACATGCAATTTAATAATCAGTTGGTTACTGTTACTCTCAAGTTTGGGTCCCGGTGGGACATGAACTTTAATGTTTGGTCATTGCGAGAGTTCATATGTGGTTGTGATATTCCAACGCAGTTATCAAGCAATAATATCAGCGATAATCTCTCATGTCTGCCTTATAAGAGCAGCAGTCCTTTGGTCCCTACTGTTTGTCAATTATTTTCCAGTAAAATATTCCGTGAGTACTGGAAACTTGTCCCTTTAATACAGTGAACATAACATCTAAACCTTATCTTTTGCTTTTTATTTTTTTATATATTATTGTGAATGAGATCCTCCCACATTTTATCATTAAAATTACCCAAAAAAAAAAAAAAAAGCCACCAGCCACACCAAAATAAATCCCACATCCACATCTTTTTCACAATCAGTCTGCCAAAATATTTCTGGCCTATCCTTTTTCTTTCTCTTCCCCATCAATCGGACAACTTTCCCAATCAAAATTTCCTCATTATTCACCAAAAGGGCAAAGAAAATAGAAAAAATCTTTGTCCCCACTTTTTATTCTCATGTTTAATTTTCCTACCTATATCCAAACTAGCATAATTTGGATCATCTGGGTGACATTGAAAAATATATAATTTTCAAATGGCTTGGGGACAGGAGGGTGCAACTTTACCTATCAAAATTTTCTCACGTTTTCCTCACCTCCGTTCAAACTCTCGTCGTGGGGACCCTTTGGGTGTTTTGCTATGAGGGAATACTGACATATGTGGCTTCACATGGGTGGTTTTACGGTGTGGTACACTTGACAACAAACAGCTCAATCTTTTCAGAATCTTACATGGTCAAAGTAAGCCTGCGATTCCCTTCTCTGAATTTCTCTGTCTACTGCTTAGGAAAAGAATGGCCACCATCAACGACAATATGAGTTGTATATAAGAATTCCTCTTAAAGCATTGACGGACTGATATTTGTGGCACTTTGCCAATTAAATAATTTGTCTTAGGTCTGACGTAACCTAAAGGTAAGCTCCATGCTTTCCTAATATAGGCAAGTTATTAAGTAGTAAAAAATAATGTATTAGGTGAATTTTGAAATTACCTTATTTCTGAATTACATTTGGAAGGTGAATTATGCTAATTCCTCTAGGTGGTTTTTTTTTTTTTTTTTTTAATAGAAAAACTTATTAGAACACGTATTTGTGGATTTGGTAATAGTTTTGCAACCATTTAGAATATATTTTCAAATCTAAAGTTTTAATTTCAATATGAGTACAAATTCCATTTTCCAAGTTGTAATTAATAAAACAAGAACTCATTATAACCATATATGATAAGTAATTAATGCCGAATAAAAACATTGACTTTCAATTTAATGCCAAAAAAAAAAAAGAAAAGGTAATAAGACAACTCAGCATGAGGTAATTAACCTCTTGATTGGGATCCTAAAAATTAGTCTGTGATACTTTAGGCCTTTTTTTTTTTTTTTTCCTTCTTCTTAGGATGAAGATACTATGATTGATGAAGTTTCTCTTTCTATAAAATCTAATGTTTGAAAAATACATATTTTTCAATATTTATTGTATATGACCTTTTTTGAACCTGAACATATTAATTTTTAAATTTTTTTGTAAATATGTGTTAGTTTATAATTTACCCCCATTATTGCAAAATCCAGGCTCCACCCTATAGCTTGTTAAACATAATAAATTCATCTCCTTTGGAATTATTGGAGATTTCAATGATGTGGTTTGTCACGAGGAGAAGGGAGGAGGCAGAAGAGTTTCTGAGAAGTCCAACTATTTTCTAAGGAATTTTATGAGAGATGCTAATGCCTTCGATATAGAGTTTGTGAGGAATCCGTTCACTTGGTGTAATAGGAGAGGAGGTTTACCTAATATAAGAAAGAGACTGGACCAAGTCATAGCAAGTCCTGAATAGCGCATTTTGTTTAGTTAGGCCGGTGTCATCCAATTTTACAGCTTCTAAGTCTAACCATGCCCCCATTCTGTTATGTTTGATATTGAAGAACCACAAAACTCCCAGGCCGTTCAGATTCTTGGAGGCATGGATACGCGACCCTTCGTGTGAAAATGTGGTGGTCAATGCGTGGACGGATGATGAAAGATGAGGATTTAGAGTTTCTCTAATGGCAAAAATCCATTACACCGCGAAAGATCTAAGAATCTGGAATAAAAAAACTTTCGAGATGTGTCAATCCAGAATTTAAGAGTTAGAAGACCAGTTAGCTTGGGTGCAGAGTTTGGAACCAAATCACATGAACTTAGCTAAGGAGAAAAGCTTGCAAAAAGAGATAGAAGAATGGCAATTAAGACTGAACTGACTTGGAGGCAAAAATTGAAGGAACTATGGCTAAAAGCAGGGGACAGGAATTTCAAATTCTTTCATGCTTCCACCGTAGCTAATAGAAGTAGAATTTTCATCGCATCTCTTAAAAATGATGGTGGAGATTGGTTTCTTAATAGAGAGGCTATTGGCAGCTTTCTGTTAGAAAAATTTAAGATGCTTTTTCAAGATGAGGGAGTGGAGCATTGCCCTTTGCTAAGCGAGTTTATTCATTCAGTGGTAATAAGAGCTAAAAATTTTCAATTTCGACCATCCCTTCAAAGTTCCAAATTATGGAAGTCATTAAGAAGACGAATGCCTACAAAGAGCTAGACCTAATGGAATGCCAGTGCTATTCTATCAGCAATTCTGGAATATTGTGGGGAGAGATGTAATCAAAACCATCTAAGATGCTTTCATCTCGGGTAGATTACTAGAGGTGCTCAAAAGAACCTTAAGGGTGCTTCTTCCAAAGACCAAGTCGATGTACCAATTCAACCACATTCGGCCTATTAGCCTCTATAACACAATCTACAAAAAAATTTCGAAGTTGTTGGTGAAGCGCATAAGGCCACTGCTTCCAAAGCTCATTTCTCCTCATCAAGCAACGTTTACGCCTGGGTGTTGGATAGGAGAGAACACGATCTTGGTTAATGAAATTGTGCACTCCATGAGAAAGAATAAAGGAACTAGCAGTTTGCTCAAGATTAAGTTTGACATGCATAAGGCCTATAAGAGAATTAATTGGCAAATTCTAAATGAAATCCTTATTTGTTATGGTTTTTCGGCCAATGTGACTGGGCTCTTAAGCCAATGCTATTCAGTTGACAACATCTCAATCTCTCAATGGAAGCATTTGCGGACCTGTTAACATGGAAAGAGGAATCCAATAAAGGAACCCGATCTCTTCATATCTATACATCCTTTTTGGTGAATTGCTGTCTCGGATGCTTCACAAACTAGAATTAGAAAGTAAAGTTCAAGGAATTAAAATTGGCATGAAGTGCCCCCCCCCCCCCCCCCCATTTCCCATCTCTTTTTTGTGGATAACATTCTAGGTTCTATAAAGCCAACAAAAAGGAAGCTCAAGAGGTAGCTAATTGTATGAAGCGTTACTGAAAGTGGACTGGGCAAAACATCAATTTATCCAAATCAAGGTGTTCCTTTTCGAAAAACATCACAAGAAGGACCAAAGCAGAAATTAGAGATATCTTTGGCATTAAGGAGTTACCTAAGGAAACTATTTACTTAGGGAACCCCATTTTTCTTGGAAGAAACAAAAATTTGGAATTTGACGAGCTTAGAAAAAGATTAGAAGCAAGACTGCAGGGGTGGAAAGCAAAGCTTCTTTCACAAGCAGGTAGAAAGGTCTTGTTTAAGTCTATAATCACTGCCATCCCAATCTACACTATGTCTTCTTGTAAATTGCCTCTAACGGCTTGCAAGAAAATCAATAATTTGGTGAGATATTTTCTCTGGAAGGGCAACATAATTTGGCAAGATTTTTTCTCTAGAAGGACAACAATGATCAAAATTCGCAGTTCTGTTCGGTGTCTTGGAAAAAAGTTTGTGTTTCTAAGTTTCATGGAGGGTTGGGTATCAGAAGAATGGAAGATGTCAACACCTGCCCTGTTGTGTAAGCTAGGTTGGTTTGTTGAGAGTAATAGGGACCTGCTGTGGGTTAAGGCTTTAAAAGCCAAGTATTTCCCTCACTCCTCCTTCATGCAAGCTGGCCGAAAGTAAACTAACTCATGGCATTGGAAAGGAATTTTGAGCATTTGTCCAATCCTTGCTAAAGGCATTTGCTATAAGGTTGGGAAAGGCAGCAAAATCAATTACTGGGAAGACCTATGGGTTCCCAACCTTCTTAATTTTCATCCAAGGCCCAAACCAAACCTGGCTAATCCGCAATGTGGAATGGTGGACTCACTATTATTAACTAACGGCCAATGGAATAAACCCCTTTTGGAGAGCTTGTTTGATAGGGAATCTACTTATAACATACTCAAAATCTTTTGGGCTAATGGGTCAGTGGAAGACAAGCTAATCTGGACTGGGTGTAATTTAGGAAAATTCTGTATTTATTAATTCGTTGCCGAGGGAAAATGTTTGTTAGTGGAAATGCTTGTGGAAGAGTAATATTCATGATAGATTGAAGTTTTTTACATGGAAATTAGCAACTTATGGCTTGCCAGTGTATTCTAATTTGCTTAAGTGGAAATGGAAGGTGGATAGCCCTTGCTGTCCACATGGTTGTAATTGTCTTGAAGATGAAGTGCACTTAGTTTTTCAATTCAGCGTTGCTAGAGCCTTATGGTTGGCTTCTCCTTGAGCAGTTAGATGGGAAGCCTTTTTATATCTAAACCTAAAGCTTTTGCTTGGAATAACATAGAGCCGGAAGGAAAGCTGCCAGTCCACCCCCACGACAGAGACAACTTTTCCTCTTTGCTGCTTTTACTCCGAATACCATTTAGAGCTTGCAAAATCAGGTAGTGTTCAAAGGGTCAATGTGCTTGCTTAAGGAATTAGTCAGGTCATTATTTTCCAGATATGAGGAACACAAAGAATCCCTAGCCGTTCGACCTGGATCCCTAACCCAACTTGGATGTTGATTTCATATGGCGTAACCCCCTGATTGGAGTAATCAAGATTAATTGTGATGCTTCTATCAAGAACGGTATTGCTGGTATCGGGTTGGTGATTAGGGACCATACTAGCAGAGTCTTGAGAGTTAAGGGCGTGTTTGTTATGCAGGACTGGGCAGGTCAGGACAAGACCCAGTCCCAGTCCGGTGTTTGGAAAGTAAAAATGGAAGGGGGACAGGTTTGTCCCGTTGATCATTTTATTCCAAATGAAGGGGATAGATCTGACCCATCTGGAGGCTGGGTCACTTTTGTCCGACTGAGCTCTCTTCTACCGCATCAAGTCCTTTTATTTCCCACCACTGATAGGAATCTTTGTCACGGAGGTTCTTGGCGGTTGAGTCTAAACCACTTTCTTTTTTATTCGGAACCCTAGGAGGAGAAGAAGCAGAACTCGGCCTCAGCCATGAACGATCATATCTCCGGCGTGTTTCACCGTCCCATGGCAGGCGTCGTTAAAAGAATCCGGCTAGAGAACTTCATGTGCCACAGTCACCTGGAAATCGAGCTCGGCGACTCCGTCAATTTCATCACCGGTCAAAATGGAAGTAAGGCTCCTCTTTCTATCTTCTCTATGCCTAGGGTTTATGACATCCAGAATTTGTTGATTTTGCCTATGGTTTCAATTTTCTCAGGTTTTTGTTTTTATTTTTTGAGTGTATGTGTTTGAGCGCAATTATATTTGTTAGATAGGCAATTAGTCTAAATTTTAGCAGCCTGTTGGGAGTTTAATTTTAAAAATGCAATTTTTTTTTTCTTTCTTTTTTTTTTTTTTTTTTGTGTGATGGTGTTTACAGGTGGTAAGAGTGCGATACTTACTACTTTGTGCATTGCATTTGGGTGTCGAGCTAAAGGGACTCAAAGGGCTTCAATGTTGAAGGATTTTATTAAAACTGGTTGCAGGTTTGTGTTTGCCTTGCCATTCTTTTTTCTTGTTTGTTGTTTGGTTTTTTGGGGCAGGTTAATGAGAAACATTCACATCATAGAAGTTAATTCTATGTTTTTGAAATAAAATCTTTTCATTTTGTCATTGTGAAAGGTTTGTGCTTCATATTCCTTTCAAGGTGTGTTTCATTTTGACGTCATGAGACATCTAGCTAAAAGAATTGGCCACATAGAACGCCATGCCACTGTGCTAATAGAGAACCGTAGATCTTGCTAGAAAAGGGATCACTTTAATTTAGATGTGAAAATCTGAATGCTTGACTTTGTAGGGTAGAAGGTCCGCAGATGACAAGTTGTAGAGTAGGATATACATTTCTGAGAAGTTTGTAGCTGTACTTGCTGAGGATTGTTAAGAGAGAATCCGGTGTTTTTGATACAAGTCCATCAGAGAAACAACGGACTATAACAATTTTTGTTTGTATGCCACCTTTCGTACAGGTTTAATATTCTCATGCCTGTTTGTGAGTAATAAAAAATCATTGAACTTTCTAGAAATTTAGAATATATGAACTATGTTTACTTTGATAAAGCATTTCACTCTTGATGTACAGGGCCCTACTGTAAGAGGATAGAGATAAGTTAAATTTAGGAAGTTCTATCTGAAAGGAGTGTTTTACTAATAACCTTGTTGATTGGATTGGTGATGGGAAGTTCTGAAAGAGTAGTGATTCTCTAATATCCTTGTTAATTGGATTTGTAATTGGGAGATTTCTCAACCAGTTCTCAGTCTCCGTACAGCTTTAGGTCTTCTTACATTCACCTAAGTATCTAATTTCTTTAGGCCAAGTTGGATTAGTCTTACTTTTGCAATGCTGTTAAACTTTTATTGATATATTATGTAAATTTTCCCTCTTCCTTTAACGTTGAGAGAAACTTTATTCTTTGGGCATCAGTATTTTCTCTTGTGCTTCTTTACTCTAACCATTAACTGGATCCTTTTGATTAGTGATTCTGTAGCCTGTAGTATTGCTTTAATGAGTGAGACACTTTTAGTTATCTCATTAGACCTGAAGTATCCATAAAGATCTTTCTTAATTTGCATTTAAGGTGGTTGTTGAAATTGTTTCAGACTTTCTTTTAGTTTTCAATGGCCTGAAGCATAGTGGGAGCACTGTAAATATAATAGAGAATTCAAGTTTGTGAATAACATATAGTTGGTTTATATTTTTTTTTTCAAGAGGCATTTTCTGCATTTGAGATATTTTAATGTGCTTCCTATGCTTGCAAAATAGTGTTTTAAGACTTACTTCTTAGTTCAATTTGGTTTGTTTATTTATTTATTTTATTTTTTGTTGCAGTTATGCAAATGTTCATGTAGAAATTAAAAATGAAGGGGAGGATGCTTTGAAGCCAGAAATATATGGCGATGTCATAATTATAGAGCGTAGGATTTCTGAAATAAAACTATAATTATAAAATAGTCCAATCCAGTCCGATCCTGCACCAAACATGGGACAACTAGTCCAATATTCAGTCCAGAACTATACCAAACACAGTACTGCACTATTCGATCCTGTCCGATCCAAACCTATCCTGTCCGATCCCGTCCGATCCGGATCTATCTTGCTTACCAAACGCCCCCTAAAGGTCCAAGGGAGAATATAGACATTCCCGAAGCAGCGGAAGCGGCCGCCATTCTCAAAGTTGTATTGCTTGCATGTGAAGATGGCCATGCTAATCTCGTCTATGAAAGTGACGCGAAAGGGGTCATTATGATACTCAATCAACCGGGCTAGTTGTCATGGGCATTGGTCCTCATATGGGTTTATCAAAAAGATCTTAGATCTCTGTCCAGATTTCCAATCTATCTCCAAGAAAAGTG
Organism: Ziziphus jujuba; assembly: GCF_031755915.1. NCBI lineage: Eukaryota > Viridiplantae > Streptophyta > Magnoliopsida > Rosales > Rhamnaceae > Ziziphus > Ziziphus jujuba. Next base: position 6,015,537 of record NC_083386.1, read on the forward strand.
AATATTTTGGTTCATCTTGTTTCAAGATGGGCCATTCTAGTGCTTTTGTAGGGCACATTCCCTCTTTTTTGTTACCTAGATAGCTTTTTGAAGAGGTGAATTAAGAAGGAGGCTACTGGCTGTTCCTGATTCCTAGCAATATGTAACTGTTTACCCTCCCTTTTGGTTAATACAACACTCCACTTTTCAAAGCAAAAAAAAAAAAAAAAGGTTTTAAGCTTCTAAAAATAGAGGGAAAAAATAAAAATAAAAATGTTTTAAGCCCCAAAAGAAAACTTACAAGAGGTCAGTGACGTGACCCTTCATACAAAAGTGGATGGTGCCATTATATAGTGACAGTACTTATTACTTTTTAAATGCTTGGTACCAAAGGATACAGACATGTACAATATGCCATAGTTTATGTTATGCTGATAAATAACTAATTTAGAGTTTGCTTTAAAAAGAAAAAAAAAAAACAACTAATTATCATATTTTCTAATCTACCAAAAAGTTTATTAAATGATGTGAAAAAAAAAATGTTGTATTTCAAACCAAAAATAAAATTTATTTTGCGAAGTGGAGGTAATAAAATGGTCCGTATTTATTCAAGTACTTCCATTGAGGTGGGCTTGAGCTTTTTCCTTACATATTTGCATGGTTATAGTTTATAGTTTGCTTGTTATAATTATCGATATGTGCTTTTGAAAAATAGGGAAAAATATATATATATATATAGACGTACAAACCACGAAACCGAAAATAAAACTTGCCGTCCCTTGTAACGGAGGTTGGTAACCAAGTTGGATAAAATGATTGATGTCAAGGTGGGCTTCAGTGGTTTCTTTAAATATTTGCATAGTTATAGTATATGGTTTTGCTTGGTATAATTTGAAATATTTGCTTTTGGGAAGAAAAAAATAAAATAAAATAAAATAAATAGACGTAGAAGAATAGAACACGAAACCAAAACTAAAATGTGCCCTATATAAACCCACTTACCTATTTATTCATTTTGAGACACAATTTATAATTGTTACTGCAGGGAAAGCAAAACCATTTTGCCCCACAAAACCGAAAGACGAAGAAGATAAGATAACCCAAATGGCCGCTTCCAAGCCTTCCACCAATATTCCTCTTCTTAAACCGTACAAGATGGGAAAGTACGATCTTTCTCATAGGTAACCAATCTTTTACAAATCCATACTGCTTTGCTTTTTTTTTCTTTTCTGTTTTTTTCCCCCCCTAAAGATGACTCACTTTCATTTGGTATTGTAGATGACATATATAATTTTCTTGTATCATGAAATTGAATAAAATTGCATAATCTCTACGTAGTTTAAAAATTTCCCACAAAGTGTTTTAACTTCCAGATAGATACCCTTTGATTGCCTTGAATCTTTAACTTTAATTAGCTTGCTGGTTTCTTACTAGCATATTTTTCAGGTTTTTATACCATCATCCTTGCAAAGTAGTGTTACAAACCAAGAATTTAATTCCAAAGCCTTAAAAGCACATAGTTTAATCACACTTTTGGTCAGTTTTAGAGCTCCAAAAAGAAGCTCAAGGTCGAAACCATGGAGATTCTCTGTATACCCAAAGTATAAAAGGCAAATCCTATAACTAAAGAGTTCAAACAAAAGTGTCTATAGTGATCGTGCGGTGTGTAATTTGATGCCAACAAGATCGCAATCGGAAATCGATGATGGAGATTTCCTGAGAATTCTAATCATGGCTCCTCCCCAGATTCTCCTCGACCTATCTCTTTCTAGTGAATTATTCGTTGATTTTGCCCCATACAAGAATCTAATTCTACTTGATCAATTCCTCCTTTCCCCTATTCGAAAACTTTGCACTGTTAGATATCATATTAAATTTCTGTAGATTTTAAAATTTTAAATTATTAAAAAGTGAATTTAAAATATATATCAGTTTTGTCTAATATTTTCTTTTATTTGCAAATTATTTTAGTTTTTAGTAGTATTAATTTTTTTAAATGGGTGATAATGTGATTTTAATGAGTAAGATTTAATTACTAGATCTCATTTAGGTTTACATTCTAATACCACATATTTTAGAAGATTTAATATATATAAGAATCAGAATGGTTTATAAGTGGACTTGGCAATAGTCACACAGCTTGTTAACAAGATATAAACTTTATTTGGGTCTAAACAGATCAAATATTTCATAATGGATGAACGATAAACAGGTTCATCTACTATAACCTATTGTACCTGTTAAAAATGATATTTTGATAATTTTATTATATTATTTCTTTAATAAGAAAGTTTTGAAGTGGCCTTTTTTTTTTAATATATATTATATATTTTATATCTTTGATTACCATAAGAAATGAATATGTGTTTTATTTATGTTTCTCAATTTTTTGAATTTGCGTTACACTTGTGTTTAAAATTTTTTTGTCCAATTTTAGAAATTTGTAAAATTGATTAATATATGTGTGAAATATTATTTATATTATTTATTATTTTTAATTGTATTTTTCATAAAGGGTTAAATATCATAATACATATGTTATTTTAACAAAGATATTTTGACATGGTAACTAAATGGGTTGGGGTTGGCTAAATAAATTTCAACATAAATACAACACAGCACAAATATGTTTCAACGTTGAAATCGATTGGTCCTCCTCTCCATTCCCAATTTGCTTTTTCCTTTTTCTTATAAATCACTTCATTTTTTAAAATAAAGGGTAAGCCCTCTGAATTTTTATGCCTTTGGCGCTTTACATTTTACCATTTAAAGTTTAAAAATTTTACATTACCATTTAATTTATTATTTTTTATCATTCTGATGTAATCTATAATAAATATAAGTGTTAAAAATCTAACACAATTTTTTTTTTTTTTTTTGTGGCTAAATCTAACACAAACTTATATATGCAGTTCACGTGACCTTTCCTTTTATGAGGGCATTTGATGGGATTAAAAAAAATGAATCAGACATATACAAGAGAAAACCCCATACCCAATCTTCCATTAGATTATCTTCCTCTGCTCTTAGCCTCTATGACACAGGAGTTTGCAAACTCTTCATATAAGCTATTAGCTGCAAGAGAGAGAAAAAAATAAAGTATCAAATAGATAATAAAGCAATAAACTTAGAGCAACCAAGGAACTTTTTAAAGTAAAAAATATTTTTTGAAAAAATTAATAAAATTTTAAAATGCTCTCTAACAAAAATTTTTATTTATGTTTTTTTATTTTTATTTTTTCTATAAATATTTACTATTTTATTTGTAATTTTTTTTATATGAGCTATTTATTTCTTAAATGTTATAATAATGACATACAAACTTATATTATATTTAATTAAATTTATATAATATTGAAATAAAAAATAATTTTTACATTTCATATTTAAAAAATTAAATTAATTTTTTATATTAAAAAATTAAATTAAAAAATCAATTGAAATTCTCTTTTAAATATTATTTTTTTAAAATAATAAATATGACTCATTTAAAAACTTTATTTGGGAATGCTCTTATGACGGCAACTCATGCCCTGAGCTTGAGCGTGTTTGCCCCCTTTCTAACCTTAATCCATATGACTTCCACATGTTGGGCAACTTTTGCTTTTACACCCACAAATGTCTCTTTTATATAGTTTCTAGGCTTCTTCATAAAACGTCATTGGATGCTCAATTGGACTCTTTGATTTCCAAGGAGAATTATCCATGGTTAATGAATTCTTCAAAGAGGTCAATTTATAGATCTCCCCCTCAAAACTCCAAATCATTCAATGGATTTTTCAATTTTTTCAATTCCCTGAAATGTCTTAAAAAAAAAAAATTCATATGAAATGCTCATAGAAATTTCTCTCAGGTTTTTTAGGACCTCTTTTATAGGTTACACCAAAATGATACAAAAATAACAAAACAAGTGGCATTGTGGTAATTTTTAAAGTTTAAATAGTATAGTGTCAAACATATAAAAATTCAAAAGGATAAAATATATTTTAGCCTAAAATAAATAAATATGAAAAAAATAGATCCTCAGTTTCATGAAGAATAGTCTAGATTTTTTTTTTTTGGGAATACTTTTAATAAAAAATGATAATAAATACTACTAATAATTTTTAAAACTTTTTTTAAAATTTAATTAAACTCTATTTGAGTGACTTGTATAGTTTTTTACTTTAATCAACTTATGTTCAATTAGATATCGAATTGTTTAATTAATAAAATTGTTCACACTTCTGACCTATAAAAACTGTGAAGAAGAAAATTAGTATCTTTCAGTGATTATAGAAAATACTTAAATTTTATTTTCTTATTATCTAATTATAATTAAATTTATATATAGTAGCACTTTTCTCATTAATTTGCTCTATACATGTACATTATGGAATACCATTGTGGAAAAGATAATGACAATTTTCTCAAATAGTTTTTTGATTTAAATAATTAATTGAAATATTGGTATATTAGCCAAACTCTCCGACAGAACATAAAAATCCAGTTGGACTTTCATTATTTATTGCAAAAAGTATGGTTTCTCTTAATTTGCAAACTTGCCAAGAAATATAGCACTGCTCTTTTTCCTCCTAAGAAGTCAAATTTATGGAAAAGTACAACGCAGGCAGTGATGTCCAAACAAAGATTCAATAATCGCAACATTGAAGGATTTCTTTGAGCTTTTCACATGAAATGGAGTTCTATATTCAGCTACATATATATATATATATACACACAGATACTGAGCCATACTATGGTGTTGGTAGAAATGGTTTGAATGTCATCAGCACTCCAATAGCGTCGACTACATTCAGGAGGAAGAAAACCATGTGGGTGCCTGCATTAAAAAAATACTAATTAGCTGATGAATTTATATATATATCTCATAAACTGTAAATTCAGATTTCACAATGAGATTGCTACTGTGAAATGAGAATTCCATACGTTAATTTCCTAATAAGACAGTAAGCTTGCTAAATACATTAATCAAAAGTCAAAAGGATCCATCTGCTGAGTACTGTCACATAAATCTTAACTTTATATGTTTTGGATGAAGGTTAGAAAATCCAATCTAACCTCAAAAGTCCATGAGAAAGATCGGTTTTAAACGAGATTGAGTTCACTACAGCCTCAATGAATGGTACTAAGAGTAGGAAAAATGGTTAGGAAAGGACAGTCTGCTTTGACTGCTTTATAGCAGTTTGTGTTTTTTAATTGATGGAAATGGTTAACAGGTTTTTCACTATGTGTATTTCTATTTCTATTTGCTAATTTACAGTAATGAACACTGCATTCTGATGGTGAGTTCTCATTTTGCTCCTTACTGTGTGATTTATATATTTAGAATCAGTTCTACAAATTCATCCAAAATTTTGAATTTGCCAGATAAGGGCAAGAACATCTAAGATTGTGAGGCATGTACATATAGACAAAATGTGTTTGTCAAATGAGAATTCAGGATGAAAAGAAGGTCACTTAAATATCATACCTGGAAGGAAAGAGGCATCTAGACGTGTTTGTGCCCACGATAAACTGTTGAGATAAAGATCATAAATGATAAAAGTGTTAGAATTTAAAAAATTAAACAGCACCTTTAGACAACAACTTAATTTAATTAGTCAGAACAAAGAAGTGTAAGGTTGGTCTGGTTTATATAGGTAGCACAAAATGAACATCTGAATTTCTTTGTACTTGCTAGTGATTTATTGATTTTATGTATTCTTTTCTTTTTTTCCTGTTAGAGAGAGTAGATAGAAAAGCAAAAGTACATTGCACCGCCTGCAGCTGGGCCAACAGCTTTGAACAAAGACATCAGAGTCATTGCAATCCCATTAGCAGCACCTCTTTGATTTTGTTCCTGGTGTTGAGTACATGATCAAGTTGAATTAAGAGACTTCATTTTGCTAAGGCTTATTAATATCACAAACCAAAGAAAAACAGAAATTAGAACAAATCAAGAAAGCAAACTTTACCACAGCTCTGCTTTGGATGAGGAGCAAACCAGTTATAATGGCGGTCTAGTTACAAAACAAAGAAAAGAAAAGGAACAGATTGTCAGTAAGAATAAGAAAGAACACGGTTTTACAAATTAAGCCTTCTAAAACATAAAGATACTTTCAAATCGAAAAGAATATATTAATAAGTAACCACCAACTGACTATGTGTATATCAAACCAACAGAACATACAATGAATAACAGAGATCTTTAAGTTGTATGATTGCTTACAGATAAGACATTCTTTATTATAGATGCCACATTTAACAAGAAGAAAAGGGTGAATCCTGACAACAATGCTATATAGGGGTAAGCTGTCAGCAGAGGTATAGTTAGAAACTGCATATGGAAAATTTACCCAAAATCAGAAGAGTAATAATATTACAAGAGCAATACACAATATACAGATGCAACAAGCAGCATACCCCTGAAATACGAGCAGCCATTGTGGCACCGATCATCTTTTCTATATATGGATATAGAAAACTTTGGAAGACAAAAAGACTACAACCTGGAATTTCGGTAAGATGTCCAAAACTTGAGGCATTTCTAGAAAATAATAAGTAATGTACTAACATTTGTAGAAAACGGATATAGAAAAGAGAATATGTTTTTTGATGGTAAGAGAGGTAATATGGTGCGCCATCATATATATGCTTACCAGAGATTGTGAGAATTTGACCAACATCCTCACTTTTATAACTCAACCCCCAAAGTTTCCGAGGACTTGTAGCCCATAATGAGAAAATCTAATAGAAATAAGTGAATACATAACAAAACAAATTGTAAGAAATGCAAACTAATTTCTATGTAAACTGGGATGTTCTTTTTTTCCTCATACTATCAACAGAATGCAAGACTTGTTAAGGCAAGTTTGGGAATTAAATAAGAAACTTAACAAATTTATGAAAAGAAATGTGAATAATTATTTGGTAACTAAAACAGATTATGGAAAGTACCTCTGTATATGCCATGCTATGAAGTGAGAAAACACAGTAAGTAAGGATTGAAGACATTAAGGGCCAATTCCTTAGAAGGTTTTTCTTAGGTTCTTTTTCCACTTCAGTTTTTTGGTCTGTTTTCTTAGCAGTTGTTTCCAATGCTTCCACGGAATCATTGTGCTTGTGTAACGTTTCCTGCAGTTATTTAGATTCACAAAAGATACAAAAATTAATTTGAATTTTCGAAAGGAAAGACAAGAAAAAGCAATGAAACATAAATTTTATCATTTACAAAAAGTTTAGGAAAGGATTTCGTTAATTTGCTAATAAGAGGCCAACATTTAACAATAATTTGAAATGAAACGAAGAATATCAGACATCCATATAGAGATTAACGAACAAACTAGAAATAAATTGATAAGCTCTGCATACCGGAAGCCATATGGAGGCAATAGTTACTCCAAACGCCATAAGTGATATACATAAGCAAGGCAAGAAATATGGGAACCTGCATGAAATGATTCAAATTTGGCACGTCATGGTTTATGATAGCTATCATAGCTATCAGTAGAAGAAATGACAAAATAAAACAGGAAAAAACATACTTCAAAAAAATAACCAGTTTGCTTACCTTCCAAACAACGAATTTTTTGAAAAGATTTCTGGAAACTTGTCTGCAGGCTGGGTGACAAGATTGTCGAGAAACATCAAATTAATACATTGCAAGCATAAAAGTTGTAACAGAGAGACACAGACACACAGTATACTCAGGAAACTCTTTTACATTTGTGAAAACACTTCTTCACTTGTGTTTGAATCATAACAATTATTCAGCAGGCAATAGTTATAATAAACTACAACAATTTGCTTATAGTTTGTATGGACCAGGAATAGAAGTACCTGAGCAAAGTAGCCCCCAACAGCTGGGCCAACTATCAACCCTATACCAATTGCTGTACTTACCTGAAATCAATTTATAATTCTTAATACATTAATTATGAGGTACAAATTAAAGAAAACGCTCATACCACAGGCCAAGAAAGCTCACAGTTGACACGCCTAGAGCTTGGTATTCAGTCCGGAAGACTTCGACTGCGTATGCCTGCTCATAAAGGAAGTTAGATCATGCACATTAAAAAAAACAATAATAAAAAAAAAAAAAAAGGAAAAACAAAATACAAAACAGCTAGAGGGAAGAAGCACTAGAGGAACAATCAATTAAGCATACAGAATGCTATGGTACCTTTATAGGTCCAAGTACTCCATTCAAGCATCCGAGAAGAAACCTTGTAATAATGGCCATCCAATAGTTTACACTAAGGCCAAAAAGAGTGTTGAAAATAACCCTGAAACAAACAACCAAGATTGTTTTAAAATCCACCCACAGTTAGTTTCACATAATGAATCTGCAGCTGAATGGCAAAATAGTAGTAGATGCTAACACTGCGATAGTCCCTAATATTATGACAGGTTTTCGACCATAGCGATCAGCCACTAGACCCCAGAAAACAGAAGTGCAAGCTCTGCCAAGCATAAATGCAGCGCCTTCAAAATATTTGCAAAAATATGTTAGCTACTGTGCATTTTTATTGAAGAAAATAAGAAATAACAGGGATAATTACTTAAAAATATTGTTACCTATAAAACCACTATAGAAGCTAATATCTTCCTCTCTTTTTGCGATCTGAAAGTCTTTAACCTGCAAAACAGTATTAAGAAAGATAGTTATTTTCAGGATACTATCGATTATCAGTTATAAGTTTGACGAAACCTGCAAAGGTCTCATACTTTATATAGTATTCAAGGTATAAGAATAGAGCTGAACAAACAGCAAATTAGTATAACAATTATATAATCATCTTGTGAAATCTTATTTAATATGCAAAAGGATTTCCATATATATCCATGCCAAAGTCGCTTCTCAAGGACACTAGAAAGTTGTAAAACAGAAGAAATTTGCACATAGAGGTTGAGAGGACAGCAAAGACTTAAGATTCAGTAATCCAACAACTAAACATGATATCAAGTGAAGTTGGCTTAAGTGGTAAGCCACCCACTTCTACGACTGGGAAGTCTTGGATTTAAATACCAGGTTAGTGGGGGAAATCATTGTAAATTTTAAAAAAATAAAATAAAAAAATAAAAAAAATGACAAAAGGATCCCATAGCAGATATAGATATTGCTAGAAAAATCTAAAATCTTGAAGAAGCTATTTTGTTTTTTCCCCTACAATTTTATCCTAAAGAGAAACAGCCAAGCACCGTTAGAGCAGTCCGACAAGCCAAATGAGATGTATATCCATATTATCAGAATATGAAGTCCAGATGATACGGAAAACAGAATAAGCGCTAAGAAAATTCGAAATAGTATAGCAAGATTCTCTAACATCATTAGCATGGAAAATGCTAGAAATATAGTTATACTACCTGCAGATCAATCTAATGGAGGAAACACTACTCGGAAGTAAAAATCTCACCATGAAATAAAGGAATGGAAACAGAGATGATATTGGCAGCGCTGGAAACAAAACCAAGAAAAGAAAATTCATCAGGCATAAACAGTTAATATATACGCTGGGAAATTCATAGAACATTGTTTATACAAAGTGGTCTGCACATGTATATATATGATGGAAACAACAAGTGGAAGAAGAGCTCATTTCTTAAACAAATTGCTTTAAAAATCACATTCATCCAAATGAAAAAAGTACCAAATTTTATGCAATTATGTTTAAGAAAAAAAAAAAAAAAAGACAATGAAATCAATTGCTAATCTATGTTGTTCTGTTTTAAAAAAATAATAATAATAATAATAGAAACAAGAACAAAATTGGGATTTTCTTTCATGTTAAAAATAACAACACTTTCAACAATGCATTTGGAAAGCACAGAAAACAAAAACAGTAAGCAGAGTGAGAAAAAAAGCTTACCACTCGTCAAAACAATAATCCATACGTAAATGAGGCCTTTAATTGGTAAACCAGGGTGTTTCTCATTATACTTCTCCAGCTTACAACCTGGGCAATTCTCATAGTACACCTTCTCCTCCTTCAGCAGACTCTCTCTACTCTCTTCCGCCATTTTTTTAAAATTTTTCTGGGTTTTTTCAATAATATTCTCCTAGATGTTGTGTATAATTGAGAAAGATAGAAGAAAACTCTTTCCCTATTTCTTCACCATGAAATGGAATTATTTAGGAGAAATAGACAGAGTCTAGCTTAGCAGCGGACAAAACACCCACCAACCTTAAGCTTCTCCTCCTAAATAGCTCATTAAATGCGTTTCACATTCACAAATTTATAATACAAAACGCCTAACAAAACCCACAGTCAAATAAAAACGATAACAATACAAAATTAGCAAACCAAACGCACTGTAAAAAATAAAAAAAAATTTAAAAAGCATGAAAGACCTGAATATTCATCTCTGATTCTGAAAAACCCACGTTGGTATTATTCTGTTTTTCTTTACATATAAATTCAAATCTTTGTCATCTTCCTTGTCGTTTTTCGATTAATTTTTACTTGGAGCCAATGATATTATCGACATGCTAATAATGCCACCCAAAAGTGTAAATTATGAGGACGACTTATCAGTGTGTTGTGCTGTGTATTATATTATCAATGTATTTATTGAAAAAATATATATTACACTTATTATTATTATAATATTAAGGAAAGCCAGAGCTAAACCCAAGTTGTAGGGATAAAATTCAACAGGCACTCAACCGCTAAGAGATGCGAAACAAAACTGCTGATGAGTTGGATGAATATTCTTTTTTTTTTTTTTTAATTTTTAACAGAGGATGAACATTATTTATTTATTTACTTTTTTGGTAAACGAGGGATGAATATTATAAATTATACAAATGTTGACCGTATGAAGTTATAAGCTTCGGTCAATGGTTGAAGACCTACGAAAAGGCCCCATCAACTTGCTACAGGCGTCACTAATTGATTTGATACTTCGCCACCATCAACAAATTTTTATATAATATTATTACATAAAATAAAATTTTGATATTTATTTTTAAATTAAGGGGCAAATTTGAGTTTTCATATCTTAGTCTTTTTCCTTTTTTTTCCCTAATCATATGCACTAATGATACCATATTGTTTGAGAGTTCTTTTCCAAAAAAAATTTAGTGTTTCTTACCCTTGAAGTTTTAAAAAAATAAAAATAAAAAAAAGGGGGAAATTGTAGTTTCTTTCCCAAGTCAAATTAGTTATCATGGAATTCACATGAACAACATTATTTATCATCATGATTACTTAGATCTACATGCTAAATAGTAATTGCAATATTTATCATTAAATATTTTAATTGCAATATTTATCATTAAATATTTTACTTTTAAAATTTTAATTAAAAAATAATAAAATTAAATACTTTAATTAAAATTTATCATATAAATTAATGAATATAACAGTCATATAAATAGCAAAATTTAATCCAAATATGAAATATGAAATCGCGCACCAATTAAGCTTTTCTTGTTTGATAAAAATTAACTTAAAAATCAACTTTAGAATTTATAAATGATATTCTTTTCAAAACCCCGAGATATATATAATAATTTTTTCAAATTTCACAGTATCAAAGGTCGGGTATCAAGAATATTCTGCTAGATTCCTCTGTATATTAAGAAAGACAAGAAACTCTGCCTTTTTCTTCTGCCTTTTTCTTCACCATGAAATGGAATCTAGAAAAACAGGCTGTCAAGCTTGGCAGAGACAATCAAAAACAACTCATTTGCCAAAAAAATGAAAATAAAAATAGACCAACTTGGTCGCTTCTCCTGAGTAGCTTCGTTTGAGTGGGCCAGTCATTCAGAATCTATACAAGTAGCAAACAAAAGGCCCAGTAAAATAATATCAATGATTGGCAGCAAAAGAAATAAAATAGTAATTTTATTTTTGATGAAATAACAATGATGAAATCTGAAAATTAATTTCTGAATATGAAAAACCCATGACTCCCTTTTTACAATTTTTTTAATTTATAAATTCAAATCTTGTCCTTTTTCCTTGTCATTTTCTCCTTAAATGATTTGGAAAAAAAAAAGATAAAAAATTATAAACTTACACGTGGATGATGTGTGAATGAAGTCATCGACGCGTGATTTATTGGCATGTTAATAGTATTAAATCGACATTACAGACATGTCAACAGTATTAGAATTAATATGATAAGAATTTAATTGTATCTATACATTTATATTATTATATTTATTAAAAATATATATATATGTTTATATTATTATATATATAATTATTTTTGTTGAAAATATATTTTTAAAATAAAAATATATGCTTAATATGTGTCAAACTAAAATGTTCAATGTTCAATATGAAGTAAAAATTATATTCTTAATAGATCATAATATTACACAGTTGATTATATACATATACACACACAAAAAGCAAAAGCCAAATCCAAGTACTGATTGCTTCAGACATTCACAAATTTATAATACAAAATAGCAAACAAAACCCACAGTCAAATAAAAACAATAACAATAAAAATTTAGCAAACAAAAAGCACAGTAAAAAAAAAAAAAAAAAAAAAACATGAAAAACCTGAATATTCATCTCTGACTCTGAAATAGCCCCGTTGGTATTATTCTGTTTTTTTTTTTTTCACATAGAAATTCAAATCTTAATAATTTTCCTTGTCGTTTTCCCATTGATTTTTTATTTGGAAGAAAGCACGTCAATGATATTATCGACATGCCAATAATGTCATCCAAATGTAAATTATCAGGCCGATTTATCAGTGTGTTATGCGTGTGTATTATATTATTAAATATATTTATTAAAAATATATATATTATATTTATTTTATTAGTATCGTTGTTGTTACTATATTATAATATGGAAAGGAGAGCTACACCCAAGCTTTACCCATAAAATTCAACAGAAAATGACATGTAACGAACACTCAACCACTAAGAGATGTGAGACAAATGGCTGATGAATCTTTTACTTTGAATTGGAGGAATATTCTTCTTTTTTTTTTTTTTTTTTTAAAACAAAGGATGAATATTATTATTTGGTAAACAAAGGATGAATATTATAAACTATACAAATGTCGACCGTACGATGTTATAAGCTTCGATCAATGGTTGAAGATCTACGAAAAGGCACCATCAACTTGCTACAGACGTCATTAATTGATTTGATATGTCGCCTTCAATTCTCTTTCTTTCTACTTCCCACCAATTTCCTTTTATTTATTTATTTTATTATTATTAATATTATTTTTTTGGATTCGATACTTGGCCTTCAATTCCCGTTGTTTTTTTTTTTTGTTTTTTTTTTTGGGGAGAAATTCCGTCTACATAAAAGGTTTGAAAAAGCAATCACTTGTGTTTGTGAGGTTTACATGATTATTATTTATCACCTTTTAATTTTTAATAAATCGATTTATGAATTGTCCATATTATCCTCATGTGTTAAAATAAATATTTATTATTATTTTATCATTTACTTTATAATAATCTACATAAAAAAAAAATATCACTCACCATTAACTTCATTTACATAATGATAAATAATATAACTTAAAAAATAATAAATAACTTACAACTTTTTATAATACTCTTACAACTTTTTATATAGTATTATTACATGAATTAAAATTTTGATATTTATTTTTAAATTAAGGGTCAAAATTGAGTTTTCATAACTTAGTCTGCTTTCTTTCTTTTTTTTTTTTCTTTTTTTAATCATTTTTCATAATTTAGTCTACTTTTTTTTTTTTTCTTTGTTAATCATTTACCCTTATGATTCCATATTGTTTGAGAGTTGTTTTTCAAAAATTTTGTAGTGTGCAGGCAGTCCCATTATTTTCAAAGACTAGTTCTTACCGTTGAATAAAAATGGGAAATTGGAGTTTCTTTCACAAGTCAAATTAGTTATCATGGAATCCGTACGATGAATATTATTTATCATCATAATTATCTAAGATGTATATATTAAATAGTAATTTCAATAGTTATCATTAAATTTTTTTTTTCTAAAATTTTAATATACAATTTAATAAAATTTTATTCCAATTAAATTTATCATATAAGTTTATGAATATTATAAATGTAACGAGTAATGACAAATAGTAAAATTTAATCCGAATATAAATATGAATAACACACCAAATAAGCTTTCTTTGTGTAGTAAAAATTAATTTAAAAATCAACTCTAGAATTTATAAATGACATTCTTTTCAAAACTCGAAGATATATATGATGATTTTTTCAAATCTCACAATATCAAAGATCAAGTTTCAATAATATTCTGCTAAATTTCTCTTTATATTAAGAAAGATAGAAGAAACTCTACCTTTTTCTTCACCATGAAATGGATTTTAGAAAAACAGGCAGTCAAGCTTGCGAGAAAAACAAAAACAATTTATTTGCCAAAAAAAGCAAAAAAGACCAACTTGGTTGCTTCTCCTAATTAGCTTCGTTTCTATGGGCCAGTCATTCAGAATTTATACAAATAGCAAACAAAAGGCACAGTAAAATAAAAACAATGATCGGAAGCAAAATAATAAAATAGTAATTTTATTTTTGATGAAATAGCAATGATGAAACCTGAAAATTAATGTCATTGACGTGTGAAATATTGGCATGTCAATAGTATTAGATTGACATTATTGACATATCAATACTATTAGAATTAATATGATAAGAATTTAATTGTATGTACAAATTTATATTATTATATGTACTAAAAAAGCATATATATTTATATTATTATTATATATATATATAATTGTTTTTGATGAAAATATATTTTTAAAATAAGATAGACACTTAATGATGTGTCAAATTAAAATGTTGAATATAAAGTAAAAATTATATTCTTAATAACCAGTTGATTGTATACGTACACACACAGGGTAAATTAACAAAAGCAAGAGCCAAATCCAACTACTGATCATATGTAACACGAGTTGGAAATGTATAAATATAACAAAATAAATAAATAAAGAGAAAATGATTAGTATAAAAAGGACGAGCTATGAGACGAAACAGTGAATGATTCTTTGTCTGAGTTTGGTGGTGAATGACATCAGAGATACCATTTATTTATTAAACTATTTATCAAACATATATATATATATTATTAAATTACTTTATATTTAATTATATTATTTTTGAAAAATTAATTTATTTATATTTAAATTATATTAATATATTAACAAATTGAATAAGAATACATGAATATAGATGATAAATATAGCATCTGCCTTTGATAAGTGCCATAACTTCACAGCGTTATTAGCTTTGGGCTTCCGACATGATAAGCTGTGGTCAATGGTTGAAAATCTTCCAAAAGTCACTATCAACGTTGCTGGCCACAACGAATCATGTGCCATGTGGTACTTTGCCTTCAATCATGCTACCCTTTTTAAAATATATATATATATATATATATATATATATTTGTGAGCTGTCGTTTAAAATATCATCACTTATTCTCTTAAAATTTAAATAATTATTATTTATCATATTTTTAATTGATTTATAAAAAAATTATTTTTCTTTTATGTGTCAAAATACATGTTATGTACTAAAAATATTATTTATGTAATGGTAAATAATATAATTAAAAATAATAAACTATATATAATATTATTATATAAAAAGATAATAAAATAACGTTTTGATATTTGCTTTGAAATTTAGGGGTAAGAAAGAGTTTTCATAAATCAGTTTACTTAAAAATCAACTTGAAAATTATAAGGGATGGATTTTTCTAAAGCTCGGGATATAAGTGATGGTTTTTCTAATTTTGTTGATATTAATACATTTTATTAAACCGAAAAGGACAAAAGATTATAAACTTACACGTGGATGACATTGTTCACATAACAATCATGTCATCGGCGTGTCTATAATGTCATTGAGGTGTGAATTATTGGCATGTCAATAGTATTAGATTCACATTATTGACATATTACATTTAGAATTAATATGATAAGAATTTAATTGTACGTATATATTTATATTATTATTTTTACCAAAAATAAATATATTTATATTTTATATATATAATTGTTTATGTTGAAATTATATTTTTAAAATAAGATAGACAATTAATGATGTGTGAAATTAAAATGTTCAATATAAAGTAAAAATTATATTCTTAATAGATCATAATATAATATAGTTGATTATATATATATATATATATATATACACATATGCACACACTATATTAAAAAGAAGCAAAAGCCAAACTCAACTACTGAACATATATAAGAAGAGTTGGAGAGGTTTCAATATAACAAAATAAATAAACAAATAAAGAGAAAATTATTTGTGAAAACGACACTTGTCCACGAAGAGCAATGGGATGAAATAGCTAATAAATCTTGTTTGAGTTTGATGCTGAATGCCATTAGAGATACCATTTAGCTATTATATTATTTATCAAATATATATATATATATATATTATTTAATTAATTTATATTTAATTATATTAATTATTTTAAAAATTAATTTATTTATATTTAAAAATGAATTTTATAGAGTTCTATTATAAATTAATATTTTTATTCCTATTTAAAATTATTATTAAATATATTTATTAATTAAATATATTTATGTTCAAAAATATAGAATTAAATATTTCAAATGTATTCAAAAATATATAATTTTAAATATTTTAAATATATTTAGAAACATGTAATCGAATATTTTTATATATAAATATCTCACATGTGTTTCAAATTATACGATTAAATCTCTTAAATATATTTAAAAATATATGATTGAATATTTTAAATATATTTAAAAATACATTGTCAAATATTTTTAGAAACATTCATAATTATTAGATTGAACATTCCAATAAATATATATTTTTATTGTCCGAAAATGTTCTAACTGAAAAAAAAAATTATAAAATTTTCATAATTATCATTTTTATCCAAAATATTATAAAGAGTTTTCACAAAATAATATTTGATTTATAACGATTTGTGAAAAATATATATATATATATATTTCTATTTAATTAAAAATTTATGAATTGTAAATATTTTTAAATATTAAAAATATTTTATAAAATTATTTTATATTTTTTATATATTTAAATAATAATATATAAAAAATAATACTATATACAATTTGTCTTTTTTTTGGTAAATACTATATACAATTTGTTTAGAAATATAAAAGAAATTTCTACAGTCGCTGAATGTAGCATTAGCCTTCGATAAATATTATAACCATACAAGTGTTATCAGCTTTGGGCCTCTGACATTATTAACTTTGATCAGTGGTTGAAAATCTATCAAAAGTCACCATCAACGTTGCTGGACACATCTAATGATGTGGTCCTTTGCCTCCAATCATCCTCCCACTTTCTGTTCCCGACCTTTTTCTTTAAAAAAAATTTCATTTTTGAGCTGTCGTTTAAAATATCATCACTTATTCTTTTGAAATTTTAAATAATTATTATTTATCATATTTGCAATTGATTTATAAAAAAAACATTTTTCTTTTATATGTCAAAATAAATTTTATATATTAAAAATATTATTTACTATAAATTTTATTTATATAATGGTAAATAACATAATTAAAAATAATAAATAAATTATAATTTTTATATAATATTATTATATAAAAATATAATAAAACAAAGTTATGATATTTGCTTTGAAATTTAGGGATATGAAAGAATTTTCATAAATCAGTTTACTTAAAAATGATAACAGATGGATTTTTCTAAAGCTCGAGATATAAGTGATGGTTTTTCTAATATTGTTGATATTTCTGCATTTTATTAAACCGTGTAAATAAAATTTTTATTTTATTTATTTATTTAATTAATTTTTTGAATTGGGGATTCTGAAACATATAGTATTAATTAATATTTTAAAACATTATAAAATTAAGCAAATATTTAATTTGAATTTTGTGAGCAGATTTATTTATGGTTATTTATAAGAAGAGAAGCAAAGCCAATCTTACGACGTCAATATTATATAAATACTAAGTTAATAAAATATAAAATACAAGTTATAATAGTTTATGAATATAAAAGTCTATAAAACTTTATTAGAGTATTTTATAATTATTTAAACTCTATAAAAAGTAATAAACTATTAAAAAACGTATCATTTAAAAAAAATTAGTTTTTTAAAGTCCATATTGAATATAGCTCCAAAAGTTATTTATGTTATTCATACACAAGAACCTTTATTATTCATTCTTTTGTATTAGAAATAGTGGCATTCAAAGGATTATTATTCAAAAAAAAAATATGATATTTTTTACCACCACTATAAATTATATAGAGGAATTTATAGCACACAACCAAAACAATAGCGTGACATGAACAAAACTTAAAAAAAAAAAAAAAAAAAGAAAAAAAAAAGGGGGGAAGATGTACGCATTTATGTTATTTGTATGCAGCCTATTGCACTCAACTACCAAAGGACAAGGTCCCAAAATCTTGAGCATATGCTGTATATGAAAATTTCATATACAGGATAAATATATCAAATATATCATATCATATCTAAAATAGTTATATACATAATATCTTTCTTTAATATATATATATATATATATAATACATTGATTTCAATTAATATTATCAATTTGTAGTTTGCTTGGCTTTGTCGCACATTAATTAAGAGCCTTTTCATTCATTTGAAGATGATCTGCTAAGATTTTCTTTGTCGTTTTTTCCTTTTTTTTTTTTTTAGTTTTTTTTATTGTTATTTGTTTTTTTCTTTTTCGGGATGAGATTAAAACTCAGACAAAATGAAATAAATTTTGGAAATAATTTTATTTAATTAAATAATATATTTATTATTCTTCACACATTCATCGCATGTTTTTTTGTTCCTATGTTTCTTTATGGACTCACTGTTGTTCCTGCTTTGAGTTTTTGTTTTGATTTTCCTTTTTTCAGTTTATTAAATCGATATTTCTTACACTTAGCTTTTTTTTTTTTTTCTGAGATTTCTTAGACTTTAAATTACATTTTTAAAAAATATATATAATTTACCGGTTGTTTCATCTAAATTTTAATATTTCAGACCATATAATTATTGTAGAGGAATTAATTTCCTTGAGCTTCTTCTTTCAAAAATATTAATCCCAATTCTACTTTAGATAATGATATTTTATTATTTTATGTTAATTATATAAAACATAAAAAAGGATTGCTGCAAATTACATTTTAAGTTAACCTTCTAAATCTAACTTAAGTGTAATTTGCACCATTCATTTTTCTTTTTTATATATAGAAAGAAACAAAAATGTTACCCCACCGACACCTAATAAAATATTTTCCCATTTCGTAATAATTTTAGCCTTCTCCTGGACACTCAATAGTAGCAGTCGTATACATTTTAGGGAAAAAAAAAAAAAAAATCGTATACATCTCATTTTTGGATGTGACATAATATTCGTACGAAATAGAATCCTATGATTATTAAACAAAATGGATAATATTAACTCATTTTATCGAAGATATATTTTAATAAGATAATTCATCAAACTAAAATAAAAACATACTTATCCAAAAAAATAAATAAATTGGCACATACTTTAAGCGTTAAAAAAAAGCCAGCATTATAGCTACAAAAATCAATAAAGATATTTATTTATAGCAAATTGTGTGTGTGTGTGTTTTAAATTCTAAATAATGGAACAAGAGGTCAAGTAAATAATTGAACAGGAGATTTCGATCTACCTGTAAAGAATGATGAAGCACCAATTAATAGCCGCTGACACAGTCACATGCTATTTAATAATCAGTTGGTTACTGTTACTCTCAAATTTGGGTCCCGGTGGAACATGGACCTCAATGTTTGGTCGTTGCAAGAGTTTATATATGTCGTTGTGATATTCCAGCTCAGCTATCAAGCAATAATATCAGTGATAATCTTTCATTTCTGCCTTATAAGAGTAGCTGTCCGTTGGTCCCTATTGTTTGTCGATTATTTTCCAGGGAATATTGCCGTAGTACTGGAAACTTGTTCCTTTGATACAGTGAGACATAACATCTAAACCTTATTTTTTGTTTTTTTAACTTATATATATATATATATTTTTTTTTTTTTGAGTATAAAATAAATTAATTTTAAATACGAATAATTTATTCTATATATATATATATCTATTATTTGTGAATGAGATTTTTCCACATTTTTAACATTAAAAGAAAGCCGCCGATCACACCAAAATAAATCCCACATCCACATCTTTTTCACAATCACTCTGTCAAAATATTTCTGGTCTTTCCTTCTTCTTTCTCTTCCCCACCAATCCAACAACTTTCCCACCAAATTTTTCTCATTATTCTCCCCCAACAAAAAAAGAAAAAAAGAAAAAAAATCCTTTTCTCACTTTTTACTCATGTTTAATTTTCCTACCTCTGTCCAAACTTGCATAATTGGAGCATTTGGGTAACATTGAAAAGCGTATAGATTTCAAATGGCGTGGGGACAGGATGGTGCAACTTTTTCTGTCAAAGTATTCTCACGTTTTCCTCACCTCCGTTCAAACCCTCATAATGGGGATTACCGACTAATGGTGGCTTCACATGTGTGTGGTACACATGAAAACAAACAGCTCAATCTTTTAAAAATCTTATATGGTCAAAGTAAGCCTGCGATTCATCTCTCTGAATTTCTTCTACTAGTTTGAAAAAACAAATGCCACCATCACTGACAATTATGAGCTGTATATAAGAATCTCTCAAAACATTGACAGATGGATATTTGTCCCACTTTGCCAATTAAATAATTAGTCTTAGCGCTGATGTATCCTGGAGGTAAGCTAGATGCTTTCCTAATACAGGCATGTGATTAAGTTGTAAAAATAAAATATTTATTAGGTGAATTTTGAAATTACCTTATTTATGAGTTACATTTGGAAGGTGAATTATGCTAATTCCTCTATATTTTTTTGTAGTAAAACTTATTACAACCCTTATTTGTAGATTTGGTTTAGTTGTAAAACCATTTAGAATATATTTTCAAATCTAAAGTTTAAATTTTAATGAGTAAAAATTTCATTTTCCAAATTGTAGTTTAAAAAAAAAGCGATTATAACCATATTTGATAAGTAATTAATGCCGAATAAAAACATTGACGTTCAGTTTAATGCCAAAAAAAAAAAGAAAAAAAAAAAAAGAAGCAAAGGCAAGAAGACAATTCAGCAAGAGGTAATTTGTCTCTTGATTGGGATCCTAAAAATTAGCCTGTGATACTATACTTTTTTTTTAATTTTTAATTTTTGGATGAAGGTACTCTGCTCTTCTGATTGACGAAGTTTCTCTTTCCTTAAAACTAGTGTTTTCAATATTTATTGTATATGACCTTTTTGGTCCTGAACAAATTAATTTTTTAAAATTTTTGTAATTATATATTAATTTACAATTTGCCCCAATTATTCAAAAATCCAGGCCCCACCCTGTAGCTTGTTAGACATAATAAATCCATCTCCTCTTAAGTTGTTGGGATCAACGCTAATACAAGGAAAATGTGAAAAGGAAAAAAAATGTGAAAACAAAGTTGTTTCTGAAGCTAGTTACCAAAAAAAAAAAAAAAAAGTTGTTTCTGAAGCTTTTCTAAAAGATATTAAAAAAAGAAAAAAAAAGAAAAAGAAAAAAAAGATCTGATAAATTATGTGCAAAATCCTTTGTGTAAACTGTAGCGTCTGATAAATTATGTGCAAAATCCTTTGTGTAAACTGTAGCGTTTTGAACATAATAAATGGGTTCTGAATGATTTAAAGTTTTTTCATCCATGGGGGAATTAATGGCATTGATGAGTGTGTTATGGGTGTCAATGGAGTTGAAAATCCTTTTCAAGAGAAAAACATTTTTCGATCAATTCCTACTCTGCGTGTTGATACCGAAACATCACTCTCAAAAACACAAAAAGGATTTTCGATTCCTCTCTCTCTCTCTCTCTCTCTCTATCTTACTGCTCTTTTAATAAATTCTTCTTCAAAAGTATGGTTAAATTTAGATACATACAGCTTGCAGTGATAGATTTTAATGGGTATTCAAAATTTAATCGTCCCTTATATTCTAAAAGATAAATATCAATAAATGTATTCAAAATTTAATTATTCAGTATATTCTAAAGGAGAAATATCATTAAACCTTCTACACTGATAGGCCAAAATTCATCTTAAAAATATTGTAATATCGCATGGACCTTAAACCAATCCGGATCCCTTAATCTTATTTTTTCTAATTTTTTATTAGCATAAACCTCAAAAGAGGTTTTAAACTTTAGAAAAAGAGAAAAAAAAAAAAAAGAAAAAGAAGAAGAAGGTATTAAGCCAAAAAAAAGAAAAAACTTAAAAGAGGTCAGTGATATGACCCTTCGTAGAAAAGTGGGTGGTGCCATTATATAATAACAGTAGTTTTTTTTTTTGTTTTTTTTTTGGTAATTAATAACAGTACTTGTTACTTTTTAATTCTTTTTTGGTAAAATGTTATTTTTTAATTCTTGGTACTAAAGATACAGACATGCTTTTTGTTACGTGGCTATCTAACTAATATAGAGTCTGCTTAAAAAAAAAAAAAAAACTAATTAGCATATTTATTAATCCATCAAAAAGTTTATTAAATCACGTGGAAAAAATAATATATTATTATTTTATTAGTTAATAAATATATATAATTTAAAATATAGATGGATAAATTTTTTAAAATTTAAAAATAATTAAATATTCACATCAATAAAATAATATTTTTTAAAAATTATTTGATAAATTTTTTGATCTGTCTAGCTTTATTGATTTATTAATATCTTGCAACAAATTTTGAGTTTTACAAACTTAAATGTTTAACTCTTTTTTATTTTTTATCCATCTCTAAATTGTTTTTGGATAAAAATATGATTTCCAATACTTTGGTAATACACAAATAAATAAATAAAAAGACATTTCTTGAAGCAAACTAAGAGAATAATTTTGGTTTTTTATGATTTAAACAACTAAAATAATTGAAAACTAGGAAAAGAAAACAAACCCAAAAAAAAAAAAAAAGTGTATTTCAAACCAAAAACAAAATGTATTTTGCGAAGTTGAGGTAATAAAGTGGTCAGTATTTATTCAAGTACTTCCATTGAGGTGGGCTTTAGCGTTTTCCTTACATATTTGCACAGTTAAAGTTTATGGTTTGGTTGTTATAATTTACGATATGTGCTTTTGAAGAAAAGAAAAATAAAAAACAGACGTACAAAACAAGAGACCAAAAGTGAAACTTGCTGTCCCTTGTAATGGAGATTGGTAACCAAGTTGGAGCAATAAAATTATTGATGCTTTATTAAAATACTTTGCCCAAGTTGGGCTTCGGTGTTATCTTTAAATAATCGCATGGTTATAGTATATGATTTTGTTTGTTATTCTTTAAAATATTTGCTTTTGAGGAAAACGAAATACGCGTACAAGAATAGAACACGAAACCAACAATAAAATATGCCCTATATAAACCCACCTACCTCTATATTCATTTGGAGACACACAATTTGTAATTGTTACTGCAGGGAAAGCAAAACCAATTTGAACCACAAAACCGAAAGAAGAAGAAGAAGAAGAAGAAGAAGAAGAAGAAGAAGAAGAAGATAAGGTAACCCAAATGGCCGCTTCCAAATCTTCCACCACTATTCCTCTTCTTACACCGTACAAGATGGGAAAGTATGAACTTTCTCATAGGTAACCAATCTTTTCCATATCCATACTTGCTTTTTTTTTTCTTTCCCCCCTAAAGATGACTCACTTTCATTTGGTATTGTAGATGACATATATAATTTTCTTGTATCGTGAAATTGAATAAAATTGCATAATCTCTACATAGTTTAAAAATTTCCCACAAAGTGTTTCAACTTCCAGATAGATACCGTTTGATTGACTTGGATCTTTAACTTTAATTAGCTTCCTGGTTTCTTTCTAGCATATTTTTCAGGTTTTTATACCATCATCCTTGTAAAGTACTGTTACAAACCATGAATTTAATTCAGAAGCCTCAAAAGCACACAGTTTAATCCCACTTTTGGTCAGTTTTAGAGCTTAAAAAATGAAGCTGTAGAAGTCGAAACCATGAAAATTCTCTGTATGCACAAAGCATAAAAGGCAAATCGTATAACTAAAGAGTTCAAACAAAAGTGTCCATAGTGATCGTGCGGTGTTTAATTTGGTGCCAACAAGATCGCAATCGGAAATCGATGATGGAGATTTCTTGTCTAGGTGGGATGATAGTTAGAGACCCTTATGAGCTCAGATGCACGGAGAACTATTCATTGATTTTGCCCGTACAAGAATCTAAATCTACTGAATCTGTTCTCTCCTCAGAATTCTAATCATGGCTCCTCCCCAGATTCTCCTCGACCCATCTGTTTCTAGTGAATTATTCGTAGATTTTGCCCCCTACAAGAATCTAATTCTACTTAATCAATTCCTCCTTTCCCCTCTTTGAAAACTTTGCACTGTTTAGATATCATATTAAAAAATTTAAATTATTAAAAAGTGAGTTTAACATATATATATATATATATATATATCAGTATTGTCAAATATTTTCCTTTATTTGTAAATCATTTTAGTTTTTGCTAGTATTAATTTTTTTTTAAATGGGTGATAGTGTGACTTTAATGTGTACTAGATCTCATTTAGGTTTAAGTTGTAATACTACCTATTTTAAAAGAATTAATATATATAAGAATCAGAATGGTTTACAAGTGGACTTGGCAAAAGTCACACAGCTTGTTAACAGGGTCTAAATGTAACAGGTCAAATATTCCATAATGGATGAACGATAAACATGTTCATCTGTTATAACCTATTTCACCATTTAGAAAGAATATATATATATATATATATATATATATATATATATTTTTGATAATTTTATTATATTATTTCTTTAATAAGAAAGTTTTGATTACCATAAGAAATGAATATGTGTTATATTTGCATTTCTCAATTTTTTGAATTTGCGTTACACTTGTGTTTAAAAGTTTTTTTGTCCAATTTTAGAAATTTGTAAAATTGATTACTATATGTATGAAATATTATATATTTTATTTATTGTTTTTAATTGTATTTTTCATAAAGGGTTAAACATCATAACACATGTTATTTTAACAAAGATATTTTGACATGGTAACTAAATGGGTTGGGGTTGGCTAAATGAAATTCTATATAAATACGACACAACATAAATATGTTTCAACATGATACAAAATATAGTTTGATACACATATAATAAATCTAAATCCTATAATTTAAATTTTTAAAATTTATAATAATTTACATAGGACATTCAGCGAACGCTCACCTTTTAAATAGAATAGTTCTATTTATCTCAATGGTGATAATTATGAGGTAGACACTAATTGTTATTTTTTGTTCTAATGTTTTAAGTTTAGATTGAACTAAATATTATATATTAGTATTTAGTTTGACAAACTTTCTTTGGTGAATATACAATTTTACGAGTTTGAATAATATGAAGTCTACTTGTTCATTTCAGAATTGTTTTGGCACCATTGACTAGACAAAGATCATATGGCACCATCCCTCAGCCACATGCCGCAATATACTACTCGCAGAGAGCAACCAACGGGGGTCTTCTAATTGCTGAAGCAACCGGAGTTTCTGATACTGCTCAAGGGTAATTCAACTCAGTTTGGTGAAACTAACTGCTCATTTTGAGTGTGTATTTTTTATTTTTCTTTTATTTTATTACATTACAGAGTTCTACAACATTTATTTAATTTTTTGATCAATTTGTATAGGTATCCAAATACGCCTGGTATATGGACAAAAGAGCATGTTGAAGCATGGAAACCAATTGTTAAAGCTGTTCATGATAAAGGGGGTGTCTTCTTCTGTCAGATTTGGCATGTTGGAAGAGTCGCAAATAGCAGTTCGTTTTTCAATCGCTATAATTTTATATTTTATATTATTATTATTTTATTTATTTATTTGTTATTATTATTATTTTTTTGGACATTGAGAAAGAATAATTATACTAGAGTTATCAAATTTGTATATCAATTTTGGATAGAAATAGCATTATTTTAATGGGTTCACCTTTTTATGAATTTAGGATGTAGTATTTTTTTTCAGCCACTAATTTCATGTTTAAAATCATTGGTAAACAAGATTTTGTGAAAAAAAATTTTGGTGGCCAGTGCATGGAATTACTGTCGAAATAACTCTGGCTCTAACTAAAAACTAAACTATAAGAACTTTACTTTTCCAACCTGAATTTTTTAAGGTTGAAATAATTTGAATGGTGGAAAAGTTGTAGAATTGAGAAATAGCACACATGCTATATATTGATGTGTTCAAATATGGAATGGTGGCATAATTGCTCTAATATTAGCAATTGATCAAAGTGCCAGTTATCCTATATTATTGTGCAAGTGTTGATGATGTTATGATCTTAAGTATTTTGTTTTACTTTGAGTTTCTGTTTCATTTTAAATTGATGTTATTTTTTTATTTGTTTCACATAGATGTTCAACCAAATGGCCAAGCTCCAATCTCTAGTACAGACACTCCATTAGCCCCGCTAGTACGAGCTAATGGCTTTGATGTTGCTCATTTCACACCTCCAAGGAGGCTTAGAACAGATGAAATTCCCGGAATTGTCAATGATTTTAGACTTGCTGCAAGAAATGCAGTGGAAGCAGGTAGGTTAATTCTCTTTCCAAATTAATCATTATTCATTAAACTCCTTAATTAGGTGTGTATATATATATATATATATATACACACATATATATAGATTAGTTGAGAAGTTAATAGCTCATCTGGTTATGTTTTATGCATTTGGTTACATGTGTTTTTTTTTTTTTTTTTTTTTTTTTCCCTCCTCCTCCTCTCTCTGTTTCGTTCTGCACTACAAAAAATACTTCTATGTTACCTGAACATTTGACATCAATTTCTTTGTAGTGACAAAAACTTCTTCATAATTAATTTATTGCAAATAAGCCAATAACATGTATGATAGTTTTATTTCTTACATATGCTTATAATGTTGTGTGATACACACACGTAGGTTTTGATGGAGTAGAAATCCATGGTGCTCATGGCTACCTTATCGATCAATTTTTGAAAGACGAAGCCAATGACAGAACAGATCAATATGGTGGATCACTAGAGAACCGCTGTCGGTTCGCGCTAGAAGTGGTTGAAGCAGTAGTTAATGAGATCGGGAAAGAGAAAGTTGGGATTAGAATATCTCCATTTGCTCCTTACAAGCAATGTGGAGATTCTGATCCACAAGCACTAGGACTCTATTTGGTTAAAGCCTTGAACAGATATGAGATTGCATATGTCCACACGGTTGAGCCAAGAATGAATCAGGCTGGGGAAAGTCATCATAAATCCCCATACAGCCTTAAACCCATGAGAGAGGCTTTCAATGGTACTTTCATCGTGGTCGGGGGTTATGACAGGGAGGATGGAAACAGAGCCATAGCAGAGAAACATGCAGATCTTATTGCATTTGGTCGTCATTTCTTGGCTAACCCTGATTTACCAAAAAGATTTGAGTTAAATGCTCCTCTGAATAAGTTTCACAGGGAGACTGCCTACACTTCCGATCCTGTTATTGGTTACACTGATTATCCTTTTCTTGATGAAACAGAAGCTTCAAAGGTTGTGTGAAAGCATCAGCTTTTGTGCTGTTATTTTATATTGTGCGTAAGAAACTTTATTCAAAAGATTTGTGTGGATTTGAATAATTTTGTGGTAGAAAAAATGCTATAGAGGTACCATCTTTTCTACTAAGACATTTACCAAGTTTGTGTGTCTCATTATTTAATCAGTTGTATCAGCTGTATTTCTTAAGCTGTACTTGTAACAGAGTTTGACTCTGATTCATTGTGATAGAAATAAAAAGATCAACAGGGTTGTTCCACTCTATTAGTGTTTTCTAATATATTTATATCATGGAACAAGCAAGGCATCCAGCTTCTTCTATTGCTGTAGTGAATTTCAATTCTTTTTTTTTTTTTTTTTACTCAAAAGTTTAGTGTATAGTTTTGCTATTTATCAATATCAGTGATCATCGTTGTCATCATAAAATTCAAAACCTAAAGGACAAACGAACTTGTTGTTTTCTACTAGATAGATCGTTTAGTTCATTACATGAAATTTCTACTCCCAAAGTCAAATTTCCCCTTTACAGAAAAAAAAAAAAAAAAAAAATTCTAGTACCAAAACTTTAATTCAAATGAAACTATTGGTGTTTTAAAGTTTCCGGTTAATATAATTTATTATCCAAGCTATCATAGATTTGTCACATTGTGTATTTAAGTTATAAAAATTCTATATTACCCTCAAAAATCAAAATTATTGTTTTTTATACTTAGTCTAGTGATGTATTTTTTATGGATAAATTTAATGAAACCCTACACAGCACAGGAAAATTCGTTTAAAAATTGTTTTGTTCTATTTACTTTTATTTTTGTATATTATATATGGCTAATTTAGTTAAATTTATACATAAAAAAATTTGATCAAATTTATTTGAGAAAATTGGATGATTATATTAAAGAGTATTGTTCATGAGTAGTCCTAAATTATAAGGGAATTCTCTCCTTGAACTTTTTTTTTTTTTTAGTCTCATTTTGGTTCTCAAATTTGGATGATTATATCTTCGCGTCACCCTTTAAAAATAACATTTTTCCATCCTATGTTTATAGCCCAAATGCATGCATAAAGAAAAGCCAAGTATTCAGCTTGAGACTTGAACCACAACAGTGTCACTTTATGCATATGCGGAAACATTCTATCCAGAGAATTTCCAGCAACACTACACACACCTACCTCCTATATAAATGATATCATTTTTAGATGGGCACTTAGACCCCTCACAACAAACCTTCCACACATCTTTGTTATCAAGTGAAGCCGATTCCTTTCTGCTTTCAATATATAATAACAAGATCTCACAGTAAAAATACCATCTGTCTTCCAAGGCCAAATTATTAGGGTTGTAAATAGGTTCAAATATTTCGTGAGTAGCTCAAGCTCAAATTGATTTGGCTAGTCTGAACTTGATTTATAAGGAAAATAAACCGAGTTTGAACAAGAAATAAAGCTCCCAAACCAATCTTGATTAATAAACCACCTTCGTGAATAGCTTGTGAAAGCTCGAATTTGTTATTTTTATGTATTTATATAAAAAAAATTACATTATAATTTTAACCAAATTAAATATTTATAATGCATGATCAATATGTTTTATATTTTAAATTTATAAATTTTCTAAAAGTAAATTAATTTTATGACAAAATTAATAGAATAAACAAAATTTATTAATGTTAAAATTATTATTTTTAAAAAATAAATATTTAATTTTTTAAGTTTTTATGTAATGACAAATACAGTGAAATTGAATTCGAATTTTTTATAAAAAAACTAAGTCGAATACAAAAATATTATTTTAAAATTTTATAAGTTTGAATCGAACTTAAATATTCTTAAAATCATACAAGCTAAATTTAAGAATGCTAATACTCAACTTC
The DNA here is from genome assembly GCF_031755915.1 of Ziziphus jujuba. Lineage (NCBI taxonomy): Eukaryota > Viridiplantae > Streptophyta > Magnoliopsida > Rosales > Rhamnaceae > Ziziphus > Ziziphus jujuba. Next base: position 6,044,969 of record NC_083386.1, read on the forward strand.
TTATAAATTATTTTATCATGTGCTTCATGAACACTAATAAAAATCTGTTTAATCTTGTTTGCAATTTCCTGAAGAAAGTAATTCCATCTCCCATCCTAATAACTTTCAATATTTTAAGCTCCCGAAGCCCAATTATCATTCCATATTGAAATTGATGGGTCATTACCAACTTTCCAAGGTAGAGAATTGTTTGAGAATCTTTTTCCCCTCCTGTAGACTTTTTCAAGAAACTAGAATTCGGAAAATAAATTCCTTTTAAAAACTCTCACCCAATGAACAGTAAAATTATTTTCCATTCTCCATGCTTGCTTAGCAAGCAGAGTTCAATTAATTTATCAAAAGCTAAAAATAAATAAATAAATAAAATAAAATAAATAAGAGGCAGAGCTCAATTAAAAAGCTGAGCAGTAGAATTCGTTTGTTCCTCTGCTCTCCCGTATTTTGTGTGGTTTTAAAATTATGTATGCTATAAAGGCTATTAATTATATTGGTATTCATATATGTGGATTAATATTTAATAAAATATTATGCTGAAATTGAATATTAGTACTATAAAATCCACCTAAATATTAGAGCACTTCTTGGGAAGTATTTATTTATTCCAAATGGATATAAATATAATATATAATTTCCCGAATATTTATTAGTGAAATTAATTATATTAGAATCAGCATTCCGCTCCATATACACATATATACGTAAACGTGACCATGGAGACGCCCAACGATTAGTGATTGGATTTAGAGCATGATTTTATCATTTTCTTTTCCTTCTTTCTATTATTATTATTATTATTGTTTTCTGAAAGTAAAAATAAAAGATTTAAGGGGTTGAAAAAAAAAAAAAAAGAGACAGAAAAGAATAAATTTGGAAAAAGAACTGGTATATTTGCAGAGCAAATTAATCTATATATTATATTCATTTTGTTTTGATTATCACTAATCCTGTTCCATTTCTTTTTTAACAGAGATTAATTCTTTGGTAGAAATATTGAATGTAGATGATTGATTACCGAAAAAGATTCTAAAATTATTATTGAAGCATATAGAATATGAATTTTGCTACTCATTGCCAATGATAATGATTACTAATGGAATAATATCATGCAGAGATAATAAATACTCTTTAGATGTATTTGTTTATATATTGATTTTTTATATTAAAATCTTAATTAGGAAAACTCAATCAGTCAATCCTTTTGAGATAGTCAATTAAACTGTCAAATAATTGACAAATAACATCATTTATACAAATAACATCGTTTTTTTTGTATAGTATATATATGTATGCAATTTGTAAAATAGTCAGGTACAACTAGAAAATCATTCTAAGTATTTTATTCTATTTTTTTGCATTTCATTCCGTTAAAACCCTTGAATTTTCTTGAATAATATCCACGATCGAGTATGTAACATAGTGACGATTTTCTTTTAATTATTATTTTTGTGATAGATTACTTTTTAATTATTTAATTAGGAAAACAACAACTAAAATAATTGCGTCTTTTTATTTTTATTTAAAAAAAAAAACCAAAATAATTGTAATTCAGTAATCAAAATTAATTGTTTGTAATTTTTTAGAATTTGAAATCATTAATCTTTGAAAAAACACTGATCAGACTTTGTAATGATTCTGATCAAACTTTACCCAATTAAAGATAAATTAAAGAGGTTGTTTTGAACCATACCCGATTGAAAATACCAAAACTGGTAAAAGTACAAAAGAGCAATGTCAGTTTCAAATATGACATCCAGACACTTTTTATATTTACAATAGAGAATAATTAGAATTTAGCCTCTCAACAAATGAGTTTGCTATCAAAAGCAATTACACATTTCCAAGTAAGCATCTCAGTTGGACAAATTGGAGACTAGGGGCTCACCTTGACCTGAGGAAATCAACTTAAATACTATGTCTCAAATCTTCCTAAACCTGTGAAGCTGTAGCACTGCAAAGCTTCTTTGGGACAAGAAAAGGTCGTTTGCTTGGTTGGTAATAACTTGTTTCCTTCTTCATCCATGCAAATTTCAAGGCCACAAGCCTTGCAAAATGACTCCAAATCGGATTCCTAGAAGAACCACAGACAACTTTCAAACTCAAAACTAGTTTATATACTGCCAATAAATGAGTAAAATTCTATTTAATGAAAATCAAACCTTCATCATCAATAGTTTGGATAGGCGTGCAAAAGGATACGGATGAAGCTTGTAGCCGCAGTTATTGATACATGAGAGAGCCAATATCCGAACCTTTTAGATGACAAAAGGGAACAACAAATGATATTCGTAATTGTATTGAAACAGTAAGGTTATACATATGAACTGGAAAAAACTTTTGATGAATAAATTCATGACCAGAAAAAAGTTGAAAAGAGCCATCTAAGATGCAGCTAAAAATGTTGAATAAATAAAACTGTTTTTACTGCCATGATAATAGGCCAGAGAATCTAGCAATTAGAAATAAAAAAAATTTACATGCACAGGATTGGTCAACGTGATGGCATGCAGAAGGTCAAGATTACAAAAACATCATTATGAATAGTTCATGGGATAACTGGTGTGGTATGCATACCTCACTGACATAAGGTTCAATAATGCAGTACTGGAGGTAGGATGCCTCAGATTCGGTAACGGTTAAAAAACGCCTGTAATTGCCCATCCTAAAGTATCTGTAAGCAGTAAAATGCATTATTCCAGTTTCAGAGTAAGAATATCAGAACTAAATAATTAAAAAGTAAAGGAAAAGATTTTGAAACAAAGTCAAAGCTTCAAATATAAGATTACCGTAAAATTTTCCGGGCAAAACTCATTTCCTTCGAATTGGTAATTGGAGAAGACATGTTGCGAAACCAAACAGAGAGTGACTCTCCCTGCAGATCAGAAACAGCTACATATCATGTATTTAAGACCTAGCACAGGACAGCAACAAAGGAAAAATTGTCAGTATGGCAATAAAATGGAGATTAACCATTGGTTGGCGGTTGGAACCAAGATGAAGCAACACATAAAAAGAACGGAACTCGGCTTCATTTTTGTAAGTAGAATTGGAACTACGATTGGCTTCATACAGATTGAACAGACTGGTCAGAGTCTTTATAAGCTGCTCCATGTTCAGGTAATGTACTGAAGCAGTATTTGGAGAGGTATGACAACTTCTAAGCTTGTGATGAGATATGATGTGAAACTGAACCTATAACACATACGGTTATTTATAGCAGTTTACATCTTCTCATGACTTAAAGATCCAAATACAAAATAATTAAAGAAACAAAATAGGTGAATATGTGCATAAATGTATCAAGTAGTAGAGGTGCATTGCTTGTCATATCCTTTCATTTATAATGAATAATACAACTGTACCCCAAAATTGGTTTCAAGCTGAAGTCTGACGCAAATTTGTGGTCCTGCCCTAAGATCCCTGATTCCTCAGCTTTCTTCCTTCCTTCCACTCCCTGCTTTCTTATTCTACTTCTTCTTCTTCTTCTTCTTCTCTCTCTCTCTCACTCACACCATGCCAGCAGCAATAATAGAGTTCCTTTTTCATTCACCTCCAAATCAACCATAATAGAACGTTTCTTGCTTCTTCCATTTGTAGTCTTTTTCAAGTTCTTCCTCTTCCTCTCTAATCGGAACTCTTACCCCCATAAGCATTAAATAATATCAAATTACCCTGCTTATCTCGACAACTTGATGCAAGATGGAAACAACCTCTGAAAACTTATCAGAGAAAAGGAAAAACAGATTCTAAGGCCCAAACATTAATTTGGCATGATCTAGGACAAGATGGGCTTATTTGGGATCTTCAAGGATTTTAGTAGATTAATTTAGTTTCCTATTTTTAATTAGAGCATTTTATTATTTAATTAGGTTTCCTATTGTTTTCAGTTTCTTAATGTTATTAGTTTCCTTTAACTAGGTTTCCTATTATTTTAGTTTCCTAATATTATTAGATGATTTTAATATAAATAGAGTTCTTTGTAATTCTGGAGGCAGTTAATCAATATTACAAGAATTTTATGAGATTATTTTCTCTGGTTTTGTGTGATGCAAAACAAACTTAGGTGTGATGCCTAGGGTTTTGGGAGTGATTCCTAAAATCAATCTAGTGTGATACTAGAACCCTATCTATTTCTTTTCTGTTTTTTTTCTTTCCCTATCTGTCCTGCATCAGTTTGGTATCAGAGACTGGTTCCAACCCTAGCCGCGTAAACAGTTCCGTCAACAGTAACTCTTCGGCGTAAACAGTAACCCATAGCGTGAACAGTAATCCGACGTGAACAGTGTCGGTGATCAGATTGTTTCTTTGGATTAAGGAATCATGACTACAAGATCTGGAAAGAGTTTTAGAGGTAGAATAACTGACAATCAATTTGAAGAATCGGGTTAGTAATATTGAAGCCCAAATAACTCAACCTAGCAATTCTTCAACTAACAATGAACAAGATGAGAATCCTGAAGCCAATGAGGATAAAAGTCAAGAGAAGCTGCCAGCAAAGACAATTGCTCCAGTGCCTTTCCCTACAGCCCAACAGACACCTAATTGGGTGAGAGATATATTGCAATCAACACAAGGACGTCACAATACTTTTGATGACATCACAAAGAGGGTAAAGATTGAAGTACCAGATTTCGAAGGTAAAGTAAATCCAACTGAGTTTGCTGATTGGCTTTCTTCCATTGAAGAATATTTTGATTGGTATGATATGGATGATGATCGGAGAGTAAGGTTCGCTAAGATGAAGCTAGTAGGGCTTGCCAAAATTTGGTGGATGGGTGTTGAAGGAGATTTAAGGAGAATGGGATCACCACCCATTGGTACTTGGCAAGAGATGAAAGCCAAGCTTAGGGAAAAATACATGCCTACCAATTACTATGATAAATTATGTGAGCAAGCAATCAACTTGAAGCAAGGTAATTTATCAGTTGCTGAGTATATGCAGAAGTTTGATGAGTTGAAGACTCGAAGCCGACTACTTGAAGATCCAAGGCAAACATTAGCAAGATTTAAATCTGGTTTGAGGTCCGACATTAGGAGGGAGCTATTAAGACAACCTATCTACGGCTTAGAGCAAGCTTTTCAAGTTTCTTTGAATTTGGAGGAGTATCTTGGAAGTTTCAAAAGACTGGATATAGATCGCAGCAGCAAAGTTGTAACAAATCAGCCTTCAAAACAACCTATGAAGGCCAAGGTACCTGTTCCTAATGCTTCTGAACTTAGAGGAAAAGGCAACCAATGTTTCAAATGTGGACAGCCTGGTCATATGGCATATAATTGTCCTAAAAGAAACCTACATCTTGATGTAGAACATCATGAAGAACCTGATCAACAAAGAGAGGAAGATGAAGACAATTTCAACTATGGAGTTTATAATCCTGATGACTTGGAAGAAGATGAAGTAGATACTTCATTAAGTGCTGTTGTTAGACGTATCCTTTCAATTCCGAAAGATGAGAAGGAAGATTGGAAACGCACCTCTATTTTTCAAATGTTGGTTCGTTGTGAAAATCAAGCACAAAAACTTATTATTGATGGTGGGAGTAGTATGAATGTTGTGTCGGCATCTATGGTAGGACGATTAAAACTTCCTATTGAACCGCATCCACATCCATATAAAGTAGCATGGATTGACAGTACTTCAATTCCGGTAACCCAACGCTGTCTAGTTTCTTTTTCATGTGGGGTTTACAATGACTCAATTTGGTGTGATGTGATTCCGATGAAAGTAACACATCTTCTTCTTGGTCGTCCTTGGCTGTATGATAGAGATGTGTTTCACTGTGGGAGAGAAAATACCTACTCTTTCAGGTTCAAAGGTAGGAAGGTTGTGTTGAAGCCTATGACGGTAGCTGAGATGGATAAATATAAGGTGGAAAAACCAAGTAAGGTTTCTAACAATCCACAAAAGTCTCTACATATTCTCACTAAGAAGAATTTTGAACGAGAAAGTAAGAAAAATGGAGTTATATATGCTGTTCTAGCAAAGGAAATAAAGAAGGAAACAGCAACCAGCAAGCAAACGTTTCCAGTAGAGATTCAGAAGTTGTTGTCTGATTTTTCAGATTTGGTTCCGGAAGAATTTCCAAGTGAATTACCTCCTTTACGTAACATTCAGCATGCCATAGACTTTGTACCAGGAGCTCAATTGCCTAATCTTCCAGCATATCGTATGAATCCTAGCGAGCATGCAGAGCTTAAGAGGCAAGTGGAGGAGTTGCTGTCCAAGGGATTCATCCGTGAGAGTTTAAGTCCTTGTGCTGTTCCTGCTTTGCTTACACCTAAGAAAGATGGGAGTTGGCGAATGTGTGTTGATAGTTGTGCGATTAACAAGATGACAATCCAATATCGCTTCCCTATCCCTCGATTTGATGACATGTTGGACATGATGGCTGGTTCGTGTATATTTTCAAAATTGGATCTAAAAAGTGGATATCACCAAATTCGTCTAAGGCCCGGAGATGAGTGGAAAACAGCTTTCAAAACAAAGGATGGTCTTTATGAATGGCTGGTAATGCCATTTGGTCTTTCAAATGCTCCAAGTACATTTATGAGGTTTATGAATCAAATTCTACAGTCATTTTTTGGTAAATTTTTGGTGGTATATTTTGATGATATATTGATATATAGCAAGAGCAGGGAAGACCATCTTTCACATTTGCAGCAAGTTATGAGAGTTCTTCGACAAGAGAAGCTCTACATAAATTTGAAGAAATGTTGTTTTATGACATCATCAGTGGTATTCTTAGGTTATGTTGTTTCATCAAGAGGGCTGGAAATGGATCCTTTGAAGATTAAAGCTATCCTAGAGTGGCCAATTCCTAGCTCATTGCAAGAGGTACGAAGCTTTCATGGATTAGCTACATTTTATCGAAGATTTATTCGGAATTTCAGCTCAATTATGGCTCCAATAACTGATTGTATGAAGAAAAATCAATTTCTTTGGACCAAGACAGCAACAAAAGCTTTGGAAGAGGTTAAGAAAAGATTGACTGAAGCACCAATTCTTCGACTCTCAGATTTTTCAAAGGTTTTTGAGGTAGCATGTGATGCATCTAATGTGGGAATTGGTGGCATACTTAGTCAAGAAGGGCATCCAATTGCATTTTTCAGTGAGAAATTCAATGAAGCTAAGCAAAAGTATTCTACTTATGACAAAGAATTTTATGCGGTGGTTCAAGCTTTGCGATATTGGCGTCATTATCTCATATCAAAGGAGTTTATTCTATTTTCAGATGATGAAGCCCTCAAGTACATCAACTCACAAAAGAAGATGAATTATCGGCATGGGAAATGGATTTCTTTCTTGCAAGAATACTCATTCCTTATCAAACACAAATCTGGTGCAGAAAATAAGGTTGCTGATGCATTGAGTAGAGTTGTGTATATCTTAGCTTCTATGACAATTCAAGTTGTGGGGTTTGAATCTCTTAAAAGGGATTATCCTTCTTGTAAGGATTTCAGCCTTATACATGCAGTTTTAACAAGAGGACAGCTAGGTGAATACCCTAATTTTTCACTACATGATGGTTATCTTTTTAAAGAAACCAAACTTTGTTTGCCTAATACATCATTACGTGAGCAAATGATTTGGGAATTACATGGTGGAGGGGCAGCTGGTCATTTTGGAAGAGATAAAACCATAGCTATGGTTGAAGATCGATTCTATTGGCCAACTTTGAAGAGGGATGTTATCAAAACAATTTCTCGATGTCGGATATGTCAATTATCAAAAGGAAGAAAGAAGAATACAGGTTTGTATATGCCTCTTCCCATACCTCATGAGCCATGGAAAGAGTTAAGCATGGATTTTGTTTTAGGATTACCTAAAACAATAAGGGGGCATGATTGCATAATGGTTGTGGTTGATAGATTTTCAAAAACGGCACACTTTATTGCCTGTTCAAAGACCATGGATGCTGTTCACGTAGCTAAATTATTTTTCAAAGAAATAGTCCGTCTTCATGGACTACCTATGACAATAGTTTCAGATCGGGATGTAAAGTTCATGAGTTATTTTTGGAGAACCTTATGGAAGACAATGAATACTAAATTGAAGTTCTCTTCTGCTTTTCATCCACAATCAGATGGTCAAACAGAAGTTGTAAATCGAAGCTTGGGAGATTTACTTCGCTGTTTAGTTGGAGATCACATATCTAGTTGGGATCAAATACTTCCTATGGCAGAATTTGCATATAATAGCTCCATAAATAGGAGCACAGGTCGCAGTCCATTTGAAATTGTAACTGGGATGCTCCCTAGGAAGCCTATTGACTTGGTTCCTTTACCTTTGGCAGCAAGACCAAGTGCTGAAGCTGAAACTTTTGGAAGACACATTCAAGAAATTCATGATGATATTCGCAGAAAAATTGCTCTAAGTAATGAAAGCTACAAGGCACATGCTGATTTGAAGAGAAAATTTGCTGAATTTAATGAAGGGGATATGGTAATGGTTCGGATAAGGCCTGAGCGTTTTCCTAGGGGCACTTATAAGAAGCTACATTCAAGGAATGTTGGTCCATATAAGATTTTAAAGAAAATCAGCTCAAATGCCTATGTCCTTGATCTACCAAAGGATATGGGTATAAGTAATGTCTTCAATATTGAGGATCTAAGTTCTTATGAGGGACATGAAAATGATACAGCAAGAGGTAGCAAGGCAGCAAGTCTACCATCTACATTTCGATTAAAAGAGGAAATTGAAGATGTTGTTGATCATCAAATAGTATCAACTAGAGGTGGAGGATATCAACGGTATCTTATCAAGTGGAAGGACCGACCACTTTCAGATTGCACATGGATCACTGACCAAGAATTTCAGAAACTCAATCAAGACCTCTATGATCAATTTCATGCCATCAACTCGCCGGGGTCGAGTTTTTCTAAGCCAAGGGGAATTGATGCAAGATGGAAACAACCTCTGAAAACTTATCAGAGAAAAGGAAAAACAGATTCTAAGGCCCAAACATTAATTTGGCATGATCTAGGACAAGATGGGCTTATTTGGGATCTTCAAGGATTTTAGTAGATTAATTTAGTTTCCTATTTTTAATTAGAGCATTTTATTATTTAATTAGGTTTCCTATTGTTTTCAGTTTCTTAATGTTATTAGTTTCCTTATTTAACTAGGTTTCCTATTATTTTAGTTTCCTAATATTATTAGATGATTTTAATATAAATAGAGTTCTTTGTAATTCTGGAGGCAGTTAATCAATATTACAAGAATTTTATGAGATTATTTTCTTTGGTTTTGTGTGATGCAAAACAAACTTAGGTGTGATGCCTAGGGTTTTGGGAGTGATTCCTAAAATCAATCTAGTGTGATACTAGAACCCTATCTATTTCTTTTCTGTTTTTTTTCTTTCCCTATCTGTCCTGCATCACAACTCCACCTCTATCTACTTAAATTTGAAGACTTCTTCTTATTTTCCTTCTTGCTGATTCTCTTTCTTTTTCTTTCTTTTGTAGGTAATGAGGCAATATAGACTATAGTTGGCATGGAGAGATAATGGCTGCTTTTTATTTTCCTTCATTTCACTAACATTTAAAATTCAATTTCTATGATTAACATTTCTATAAATGCCACCTTTTCAAGAAAGTAAACTAGTTACTTCACCAATACATATAATGTAAAATTGATGGACTCTAGAACCACCACACTCCACTTCTGCCAAAGGATTATGCTAATATCACATTCAACATAATACTATGACCACATAACAAAGACTAAATTTCCATAACAATTACAAGAAAGAAGAATGTATTTAAATGTGACAACAAAAATCAAAAAGTGAACTCCAAAAATAATATGATTTGATAGCACAACACAATCCTCTATTGTGCACATACTGTGTCAACAAGAAACACATATATGGAAGGAAAATACCATAACCAATAGGCATGTTCAGAAGATAAAGGTTTGGAATGGCAAGACAACTAAAGGTTTCTCCCAAACACATACCATTTCCTGATACATATGGATGGCTTTATCGTTGACAATATTCTGCATAGAAATATCTTGCCTTATGGACCTTGTCCTATCAAAGATGAAGTCATGGACCACTTCAAAATGATGTTCTGTATTGTCCAACAGTGTTAGAAGATAGTTTAGAGTGTCTTCCAAAACAGGGAGAGGTCGAACATCTGATGCTTGCACTTCCTTTGTGGTTAAGGTTCTGCAGAACTAGTGAGAGAAAACATCGATAAGTTGCTGTTGCATCGAATTTGATCATCTCTAACATTATGATTACCAGAACCTCTGTATCCCATTAAGCCCCTTTATATTAACAGGCTTAGGGGGGAAAATATATATATATATATATATGTTTGTAGGTGAAATGACATTTTCAAACAGACTAACAATGAGATGACAAAGGACAAAGTCATATCCAACATAGAAGATATTCTGATAAAAGGTACATCATGGGAACGCAGCTATTTTGCCGAAATTACGTTGTGCACAAAAACATCTATTAACAGTAAATAGACAAGATGCATCAAAGCTAAAATGATGTGACAGATCAATCATATGCAACTTCACACATGAATATCAAAGAGACAGTGATGGATAAGTTTGGATCAATTGTTCCACCAAAAATATAAAAGCAAGAAAACACAGACTTCAACCGTGACAGAGTTCCATTTGAAAAACCTCCCATAACACTCGTAAGCCTTATCATAGACCAAATCCTAACTTTAGTAGTAAATCATATGAATGAATAAAAACCCACATACCATAAACTTTCCACAATAGAACAATTGAAGAAAGCAAGTAATTTACTAATTCCAGATCTTTCCGCCAGCAAAGAATCCAGTTAGCCAACAAGCTTCTACATCTTAAACAAATGCTTTGCAAGTAAGAATGAATCCCAAAGAAAGACATGAAAATTCATTTGATTCACAAGGTCAGGAGCATAGACATTTAACCAAGCATGAAACAAACTTAAGTTAATAGAAATTATAAAACAATATCACAATCATAAGGAAAAATCGAAAATATTCATATTCGATTATACACAATCTTTTTGTTAAATGAACATCAAAACCCATCATAATCTTTACATTCAAAATGCTAATAGAAGGAGAAAAATGCATCTTTGAACTTGATGAAGTAAGAGAGCAAATGAAAAAAAACAGTGCAGGTAAAAAAGCTGATCTTTTCCACTCAAAAGGCTAATAGAAGAAAAAAGATGCATATTTTAACTTGATGAAATAAAAGAGCAAGTGAACAAAAACAAGGCAGGAAAAAAGCGCTGACCTTCTTAACTGCTAGGCTTGCAGAAGATTGAGCTGGATTTCCATTCAACCTCTCAAACACAGCTAAATCCCGAAGCCTCTCACGCTGGGTCCTTTCGCTCTCTACATTTATACATACCGAATACGAATACACATTTCAATTAATTATATACAAATAAGCAAATTCATAACCCCCCCCCCCCCCCCCAAAAAAAAAAAAAAAAAAAAAAAAAACAAACAACCAAACCTGGGCACATCAAAGAGCAAGTTCCAACAATGGCGGAATGATCAGAAGTCGCATATTCTTGTTGTTCTTGTTTTTTTTGTTGGTGGGTGGTGCTTCTTCTCCCTCTGCTTCGTGAATCATCTGAACTTTCAGTGGGTTTGGAAGATTCCCGAGGATTTGCAGAGAATTTGTTGGAGCGAGAAGTTGTTGGTTCCCGAGAAGAAGAAGTTGAAGAAGACCATTGGTGGTTTGGATTTGGACGTTGAAATCGGTTGATCCTCCTCTCCATTCCCAAATTGCGTTTTTCCTTTTTTTTTTTTTTTCCTCTTTCCCTTTTCTATTCTCTATTCTTTTCTTCCTTAACACAAACGCCACCGTGAACGATTTATAGACTTTATTTTTTTTTTAAATAAATAAATAAGAAAAAGAAAAATAATAGACACACACCCAGTTTCTTACAGATTGGTTTAAGAATTTTTTTTTTCTTTTTATTTTCTTTCTTTCTCTGTTATTTTGAATTGAGATTGAGATTGCAAGAACTACTAATAATAACGGTATTAATAATAAAACTTTTTTTAAAAAAAGTTGAATTATATATTTTGAGTGACTTATATAGTTTGACTTTAATCAAGTTGACTGCTTTTCGGTACTTCTAATTTATAAAAACTGCAAAGAAGAACATTAGTATTTTCAATGATTATAGAAAATGCATGAATTTTATTATTTTATTATCTAATTATATGTTATAAATATCTGACACTTAAATTTGTATAGTTACACTTTTCTCACTAATTTGCTATGTAAATATATAAATATATATTATGGAATGCCAATATGAAAAAGATAATGATCATTTGCTCCACTACATTTTTAATTTTAAATAATTAAATGAACTATCACTATTTTTTTTTTTTGGACATAAATATAGTTGGACTTTGTTAGTGCAATGTCATTTTTGTTGCTGTCATAAGTTGCTTTGTAATGATTAGTTACTGTATTTTTAGTTTTTGATAAAAATATTGTTGTATTAGGAGGTAGCCAAAGTATAACTTGTGTTTAAGCAATATGATTACCACAGTAGTAGATGAAAATTAGGTGGTTTACTGTTTTTGAAAACTTGTGGTTATATGCTATATCCATAATGAACGAGGGTGTCTAGACCATACCAGTTTAAGCTTCTTTCTCTTTCGTTTTACTATGTTTTTTGTTCCAAAAAATCCAACAAATGGTATCAGAGCCCTAATGATCTTAGAGGGGCTATGAGTGAAATAGCAAAAAATACAAAAAACCTTCCTTCTACCTTTCCTTCCTTTTAAATGGCTTCAACTCATTTTTCTGCTCCATCACCTCCTATATTTTTTAGAAAAAATTATACCATGTGGTCTATAAAAATGAAAGCTTACCTTCAAGCTTTTGACTTGTGGGAAGTAGTAGAGACCGAAAGAAATCCTTCTCCTTTGACAACAAATCCCACTATCGCTCAAATAAAGCAACATAGTGAGGAGGTTGCTAAAAAGTTTAAGGCTTTATTTGCCTTACATGCTGGTGTTTCAGAAGTGATGTTCACCAGAATTATGGCTTGCACTACAGCTAAAGAGGTCTGGGACAAGCTGAAAGAAGAGTTCCAGGGAAGTGCAAGAACAAGACAAATGCAGGTGTTGAACTTGGGGAGAGAGTTTGAAACTTTAAGAATGAAGGATTCTGAGTTGGTAAAAGACTTTATTGACAGACTTATGAAAGTAGTAAACCAGATCAGAATTCTTGGAGAGGAGCTAGGAGATAGAAGAGTGGTGGAGAAAGTGTTGGTTAGCTTACCAGAAAAGTTCGAAGCAAAGATATCATCTTTGGAGGAGTCAAGAGATCTTAATCAGATTTCTTTGTAAAAGCTTGTTAATGCTTTACAAGCAACTGAACAAAGAAGATCTATAAGACAAGAAGAAACCTCAGAAAGTGCTTTTTTAGCATTACAAAAAGGTAAGACTCCAGCAAACAATAATCAAAGGAAGCAGCAAGGCAAAGGAAGTAATATCAAAGGAAAACATGGTGTTGGTACAAGCAGAGAAGGTGAAAGAAAGAAGTTTACGAAGTGCTCTTATTGCAAAAAGGACAACCATCCTGAAAAATATTGTTGGTTTAGACCAAATATTCAATGTAGAGTTTGCAAACAACTGGGACATATTGAAAAAGTTTGCAAAAACAAAGGAGGACCAGTGCAACAAGCACACCCAGTACAAGTTGCTGATGAAGCACGGCAAATTGAGGAAATGCTGTTTGTTGCTACATGTCATGTAGAAAACGGCAGCAAAGAAGCTTGGTTGGTGGATAGTGGTTACACTCAACATATGACTCATGATGCTGATCTCTTCAAGACCTTGGATAGAAGCTTTGTTTCCAAAGTGCAAATAGGAAATGGAGATTTTATTCAAGTTCAAGGCAAAGGAGAAGTGGCTGTGGAAACTTCAACAGGTACTAAACTCATTTCAAATGTGTTGTATGTACCAAAAATTGATCAAAGCTTGTTAAGTGTGGGACAAATGCTTGAAAATGGATATTCTTTGAATTTTCAAGATAAGTCTTGCATAATATATGATCAACATGGAAGTGAAATTCAAAATGTTGGAATGAAAGATAAAAGCTTTGTGGTAGAGTGGAACAAGAAGGGAAATAATGTTTTTTATGCCAAAACCAGTGATGAATCTAAGTTGTGGCATAAAAGACTTGGTCATTTTAACTATGACTCTCTGAATCTAATGCATGAAAAGAAATTGGTGGAGAATATGCCTGCTGTTAGCAAAAACCTGGAAGAGTGTGAAGTGTGTCAGCTTGGTAAGCAACAAAGGCTACCATTCCCTTCGAAAGGCGCTTGGAGAGCCTCTAAAAAGCTTCAGTTAATTCATAGTGATGTATATGGACCTATGAGTGAGAATTCTATCAACGGTAGTAGATATTTTCTCACTTTCATAGACGATTTCTCCAGAATGTGTTGGGTGTATTTTCTGAAATAAAAATCTGAAGTTGCTGAGATTTTCACCAGCTTAAAGCCATGGTAGAAAATCAAGCAAAATGTAGCATCAAGGTGATACGATCTAATAATGAGACTGAATATACAGCTCAAAAGTTTGAGTTGCAATGCAAAGAAGCTGGAATTCAATATCAGCTGACCTCTCCCTATACTCCTCAGCAAAATGGGGTTAGTGAAAGGAAGAACAGGACTATTATGAAGATGTGTAGATGCTTGTTGGTTGAGAAGCAATTATCAAAGAAGTTTTGGGCTGAAGCAGTAAATACCTCAGTGTATTTGCTAAATAGATTACCAACTAAAGCATTGGAGTTTAAAACTCCATATGAGGTGTGGTATGGGGTCAAGCCTACTGTGGAGCATTTGAAGATATTTAGGAGCATTTGTTATACACATGTTCCTGAAATTAAGAGAGACAAGTTGGATCAAAAAGGTGATATGGGAATTTTCGTTGGTTACAGCAGCAACACAAAAGGATACAGAGTATATCATTTGAAAACTAACAAGCTAATTGTTAGTAGGAATGTTAAAGTTGATGAAGCTGCTATTTAGAATTGGGAAAAGAGTGAAGTTCAAGCCTCAGAAAAGAATTTTATCCAAGAACATGACGAGATTCAGGATGAGAATGATTCAAATGATGAAGATGCTGTTGGAATCCGAGGTACAAGATCCTTGACTGATGCATATGAGAAAAGCATCCGAGGTACAAGACCTCTGACTGATGCATCCGAGATAAGCATCTAAGCACAAGACCCTTCACTGATGCATCCGAGAGAAGTGTCCAAGATATAAGACACCTATCTGATATCCGAAATACAAGACCCCTGTCCGATGTCCGAGATACAAGATCCCTGTCTGATGTCCGAGATACAAGATTCCTGTCCGATGTCTGAGCTATGAGACCCCTGTCCGATGTCCGAGATGCAAGATCCTTGTTCGATCTCTGAGATGCAAGATCCCTGTCCGATGTCTGAGCTATAAGACCTCTGTTCGATGTTCGAGGTACAAGACCCTTGTCTGATGAATATGAAAGATGCAACCTAGCATTGTGTGATCCAATTACTTTCAATGATGCAAATCAGTTCGAGACATAGAGAGAGGCCATGAAAACGGAAATCAATATGATAAGCAAAAACAAAACTTGGGAATTGGTGAACAAACCCCAAGGCAAAAAGGCCATTGGAGTGAAATGGGTCTTTAGGACCAAGGTCAATGCTGATGGTACAATAAATAAGCATAAAGCAAGATTGGTAGTTCAAGGTTATGTGCAGCAACCTGGTATTAATTATGGAGATACGTTTGCACCAGTTGCGAGACATGAAACAATCAGATTTCTACTAGCACTTGCGGCTCAAAAGGGCTGGAAAGTTTACCATTTAGATGTGAAATCTGCATTTTCAAATGGTTACCTGCAGGAAGAAGTATATGTTGAACAACCTGAAGGCTTTGTTGTTCAAGGAAAGGAAGACAAGGTTTATAAATTGCATAAGGCTCTTTATGACTTGAAACAAGCTCCCAGAGCTTGGTATAGCAGAATTGACTCACACCTTGTTGGAAAAGGATTTAAAAGGGGTGAGAATGAGCCTACTTTGAACGTGAAATCAGGTTCAAATGATGAAAAATTGATTGTTTCTCTATATGTTGATGACTTGTTTGTTACAGGAGGAGATTCACAAAGTGTGTTAGAGTTTAAATTTGAAATGCAAAAAGTGTTTGAAATGTCAAATTTAAGAGTGATGAACTACTTTCTTGGCATGGAGATATATCAATTTAGTCATGGCATTTTCTTATCCCAAAAGAAGTATGCTGTGGAACTACTCAAAAAGTTTGACATGGAGAAGTGTAATTCAGTTGACACTCCAATGGTTTACAATCAAAAATTTGAATTTGAAGATGGTGCTGCCAAGATTGAAGTTTCAACCTATAGAAGCCTTATTGGAAGTTTGCTGTATTTATGTGCTTCTAGACCTGACATTATGTTTTTTGTGAGTCTGCTTTCTAGATTTATACATGCTCCATCACATATGCATTATTCTGCAACTAAAAGAGTGCTAAGGTACATTAGAGGCACCATAGACTATGGTGTTTTGTTTTTGAAGCAAGAAGAAGGCAAGTTGATGGGTTATGTTGATAGTGATTGGGCTGGAAGCATAGAGGATTCAAAAAGTATTTCAGGGTACTTATTTTCTCTTGGTTCAGGTCCTTTTTCATGGAGCTCACAAAAATAGGGTTCAGTTGCTCAATCCACAGTTGAAGCTGAATATATTGCTGCTGCAACTGCTTCAAATAAGGTTTTATGGCTAAGTAAGTTGCTTGTTGATTTAAGTGAAAGGCAAGAAGAAGCTACCACAATATACTGTGATAAGAAGTCTGCAATTTCCATTGCTGAAAATCCAGGTCAACATAGAAGAACAAAGCATATTTCAGTCAAATATCATGCTGTGAGAGAAGCTGAAAGAAATGGTGAAATGAAGCTGGTTCATTGCAGTTCTGAGGTCCAGCTTGCT
The DNA here is from genome assembly GCF_031755915.1 of Ziziphus jujuba. Taxonomy (NCBI): domain Eukaryota; kingdom Viridiplantae; phylum Streptophyta; class Magnoliopsida; order Rosales; family Rhamnaceae; genus Ziziphus; species Ziziphus jujuba. Next base: position 6,061,950 of record NC_083386.1, read on the forward strand.
GATATTTTGATGAAAGCTTTGCCAAGAAACAGGTTTGAAACATTAAGAAATGATCTTAGTGTTTCCAGCAAAAGTGCCAAGGAGGAGTGTTAGTGTAATGTCACTTTTGTTATTGTCATAAGTTGCTTTGTAATGATTAGTTACTGTACTTTCAATTTTTGATAACAACATTGTTATATTAGGTAGCCAAAGTATGGCTTGTCTTTTGGCAATATGATTACCACAGTAGTAGGTGAAAATTAGGTGGTTTACTGTTTCTGAAAACTTGTGGTTATATGTTATGTCCATAATGAACGAGGGTGTTTAGACCACACCAGTTTAAACTTCTTTCTCTTTCGTTTTGCTGTGTTTTTTGTTCCAAAAAATCCAACAAACTTCATTAATTATTTATTGCAAAAGGTATGGTTGCCAGAACTTGCATGGCCTACCTGCTAAGGTATATAGCATTGCATGCTTCTATCAATCAATATGACACACAATAGAATAGAGTAACAAATAAATAATCAATAAAGTTGTTTACATTTGAATAATTGAATGGGAGATTTTCATTTTCCCTCCTAGATAACATATCAACCTTGCGGAAGAGTGCAATCCAGTCAGTGGTGAGGATTCAATAGTGGCTACATATATGGAAGGATTTTCTTTGAGCTTTTCCAACCACATACATAGAGATATTGATTCACGTTATGCTGCTCTTAGAAATAGTTTAAATGTCATTAGCACTCCAATAGCCTCGATAACATTCAGGATGAAGAAAACTATCTGGTCGCCTGCATTAACAATACTAATTAGCTGATGAATTTATATATGCTCTCATAAACTGTAAAATTCAGATTTCACTCTAAGATTGCTACTGTAAAATGGGAATTTCTCACACTTCGAATTTCTAATAAGACAATAACCTTTAAGTACACTTAAGTATACAACCTTAGACGCCATGTGTTACTAGCTATCGCAGCTCGTGAAAATCACCTTGAATATGTACGAGAAAGATCAGTGTTTAAACAAAGAGTTGAGTTCGCTACAGCCTCAACAGAATGGTATTGGGAGTAGGAAAATTGGTTAGAAGAGGAAGAATTCTGTTTTGACTGCGCTATATCAGTTTGTGTTTCATCAATCGCTTGAAATGATTAACCAGTTATCCGCTTTGTGTATTTCTATCTGATAATTACCGCAGTTTATCCTTGGTGGCACAGTTTCCAAATAACAAAATCTTTACTAACAAAATAAACATCTTCAACAATCACAGAGTACTAGTTTTTGTTCTTTATTTCGTGATTTAGATACTCAGCATTGGTTCTCCAAATTCATCCAAATTTTGGTGTTACCAGATAAGGTAAAAAAAAACCTCTTAAGATTGTGAGACATGGACATGTAGACAAAAATATATTTGTCAACTGAGAATTCAGAATGGAAAAGGTCACTTAAATATCATACCTGGGAGGATAGAAGCATCTTGGCGTCTTTGAGCCCATGATAAACTGCTCAGACCAAGAACAGAAACCATAAAAGTAAATTAAAAAAAACAGCAGCTTAAGAATTAATGCGCTAAGAGCATATGACAGCAGCTTAAATTCATTAGGAAGATTATAGAATGATTGTACCCTTGATCTAAATGTTAACATAAATAGAAGCCATACTCTTGAATATCTGAATTGGCATTGCTATGTGAATATAGGTTGAAAATTCCAGGATGTCCTCAATTTTCTAGTAACTTACTAATGTTAGGTGATAGTTTTTGTTAGAGAGAGAGAGAGAGAGAGAGAGAGAGAGAGAGAGGAAAAGCAAATATACATTGCACCGCCTGCAGCTGGGCCAAGTGCTTTGAACAGAGACATCAGAGTCATTGAAATACCATTAGCAGCACCTCTTTGACCTTGATCCTGGTGTAGAACCAAATGATAAAGTTGAATTAAGACACATATTTCAGTTAAGGCTTATTAATATTACAAACCAAAGAAAAACAAAATAGAACAAATTGTGATAATAAACTTTACCACAGCTCTGTTTTGCAGGAGGAACATTCCGGTTGTAATGGAGGTCTAGTAACCCAAAAAAAGAAAAAAAGGATTGTTAGCTAGAAAAAGACAGAATGCAGTTCTACACATTAAGGCATGTAAACCATAAAGATATTTTCATATTGAAAATGAGGATATTTTTGCTTATCCTTTATCAATAAGTTAACACCAATCAACTCTTTATACCAAGCCACGAAAACACATAATGAACAATAGAGATCTTTAAGGTGAATGTATATGCTTACGGATAAGACATTCTTTGTTAGAGATGCCAAATTTATCAACAGGGAAAGAGAGAATCCGGACAACAATGCTATATAGGGGTAACTTGTCAACAAAGGTATAGATAAAACCTGTATATGAAAAGTTTACCCGAAATCAGCAAAGATAATAGCATTACAAGAGTAATAGGCAATTACAGATGCTACAAGCCACCTACCCCTGCGATGCGAGCAGTCATTATGACACCAAACATCCTTTCCATGGGTGGATATAGAAAACTTTGGAAGACAAGAAGACCAAAACCTGGAATTTCGATAAGTTGTCAGAAACTTGAGCATGTGCAAAATAATAAGTAATCATATTGTGTTCAGTTTATTTCTTTGAAAATAGAAACAAGCGGAGTATTACAATGCCATCATATAACTTGTTGAATTCGAATTCTTACCAGAGATTGCAAGAACTTGACCAACATTCTCACTTGTATAACTCAAGCCCCCAAGATTTCGAGGACTTGTGGCCCATAATGAGAAAATCTATAGAAATAAGTAAAAACATTACATAATAGATAGTAAGAAATGCAACTACCTTCTACATAAAATGTGATGTTTTCTCATATTATCAACATGATGCACGATTTGTGAATGCAAGTCTGGGAATTAAATAAAAAACTTTACAAAATCAGAAGAGGAAAGAACTAATTTATGAATAAAAATGTGAACAAGAAATTGCTAACTAAACAGATTATGAAAAGTACCTCTGTATATGCCATGTTATGAAGTGAGAAAACACAATAAACAAGGATTGAAGACATTAAGGGCCAATTCCTAAGAAGGCTTTTCTTAGAAATTTTCTCCACTTCTGGTTTTTGGTTTGTTTTGTTTGTATTAGAAAGATAAGATGCCGTTTTCAATGCTTCCTTGGAATCAGCACTTGATCCACTATTTTCATTGTGCTTGTGTAATGTTTCCTGCAATAATATAGATTCAAAAGAGGTATGGATATTAATTACATTTGGATTTTGAATTTTGGAAAGGATCTCATTAACTTGCTATTAAAAGGGCCAAGAACAATAATTCAAAACAAAATGAACAAAAGCATACATCCATATACAGATTTAACAAACAAATTAGGAATAAATTATGTACCGGAAGCCATATGGTGACAATAGTTACTCCCATTGCAATAAGTGATATACATAAGCAAGGCAAGAAGTATGGGAATCTGCATGAAAAATTCAAATTTGGCTTATCATGGTATATTCATCAGTTGAAGAAATGCCAAAATAAGACAAAAAAGAATACTTGAAAAAAAAAGGCAGTATGTTTACCTTCCAAACAATGAATTTTTTGAAAAGATATTTGGATGCTTCTCTGCAGGCTGAGTGACAAGGTTATTCAGAAACATCAAATTAGTACATTGGAAGCATAAAAGACGAAGGGAGAGACACAAACACATAGAATACTCAGGAAATTCTTTCAAATTGTGAAAACACTTCTTCACTTGTGTTTGCATCATAACATTATTCAGCAGGCAGCAGTTATAATAACTACAGCATTTTGCTTATAGGTGGTATTGTTGTTCAAAGCTGTTAAAACTAGACTTCTACTAAACCATTTTTATGCCAAAGAAACTTGTCTTGATAAGAACTTTGAAGTTGAAAATTTCAAAAAGAAAAAAAAAAAGAAAAAAAAGAAAAAAAAAAAAAAAAGAATCGTGAACTTCCATATCCGATACAAGTTCTAGTCAGCTGTAAAAAGTTTCATTATAATTTGTTTCAATACGCGAAAAAACATAATTGTTTCATGCTTTTCAAAATGAAATATTTCGGTTCACTATTGCTCAATTGTAAATCTTAGAAAACAATACAAGGGAATACACAAACTCAAGACAAGGATGCTTGATACTGTTAGCTCGTAGAAGCACGAAATTTCAAGTTTATATAACATTTCCTCCCTTTAGATTAAGGACCAGAAATAAAAGTACCTGAGCCAAGTAGCCCCCAATAGCTGGGCCAACTATCAAACCTATGCCCCATGCTGTACTTACCTGAAATCAATATATAATCCTTAACATTAATAATATGGTACAAATTTAAGATAATGCTCATACCACAGGCCAAGAAAACTCACAGTTGACACGCCCAGAGCTTGGTATTCATCCCGGAAGACTTCGCTTGCATATGCCTACCATAAAGGAAGTTAGATCATGCACGGAGAAAAACTATACGGAAGAAGCAGTAGAGGAACTACAATAATCTATATGAAGATTATAGATGCAGTACAAGACACTAAGTATACAGAACATTATAGTACACCTTTATTGGTCCAAGTAAACCATTCAAGCTTCCAAGGAGAAACCTTGTAACAATGGCCATCCAAAAGTTTACACTAAGGCCAAAAAGAGTGTTGAAAATTACCCTGAGAGATGAACAACCAAGATTGTTTTAGAATCCAACAACGGTTACTTTCACATAATGAACCTGCAGCTGAATGGGAAAATAGTAGATACTAACACTGAGATAGTCCCTATTATTATGACAGGTTTTCGACCATAGCGATCGGCAACTATTCCCCAGTAAACAGAAGTCAAAGCTCTGCCAAGCATAAATGAAGAGCCTTCAAAATTTGTAAGAATATGTTAGCTACAGTCCTTTAAGTAACCTAAAAACGAAGATGATTATTGTAGAGAATAAGAAATTATAAAAACAATTGCTAAAAGATAATCTTACCTACAAAACCACCATAGAGGCTGATATCTTCCTGTTTTTTTGCGATATTAAAGTCTCGAATCTGCAAAACAGTAATTAAAAGAGGCAGCTATTTTCAATACTGTTGATCATCTGTTATGAGTACGATGAACCATGCAAAGCTCTCATACCTGATAAAGTATTCAAGGTACAAGAATACGGCAGAAAAAAGGCAAATAAGTAAAATAATTATATAATCATCTTCTGAAATTTTTATATGCAAAAATTTCCATATATCCATGCCAAAGTTGCTCGTCCGGGAAACTAGAAATTTGTAAAAGACAAGAAATTTGCACATCGAGGTTGAGAGGACAATAAAGACTTGGGATTCAGTAATCCTACAACTAAAATATGAGATAGGATTCCGTACTAGATATAGATAATGCTGAAGACAGAAAGCAGAAAGCAGAATAAGATAATTATGACCATGAGTCTAGAAGACAGAAAACAGAATCTAAGGTTAGAGATTAATCAGAAGCCCCTCAGAAAACGGTCGATTATATTTTAAAGCATAAGATGAACATGTCAAATTTGAAATAGCGTTGCAAGATTCTATGAATATCAATGGCATGGAAAATGCCATGCCATTCATATATGTAGGCTATTTGCAGATGGATAAAATGGAGGAAATAATACTCGGAAATACACACTCACCATGAAATAAAGGAATGGAAACAGAGATGATATTGGCAGCGCTGAAAAAAAACAAACAAAAAAAAAAAAAAAATTGAAAGAGAGAGCTATCAGTTACACTTCAAAAATATGAACAAAATTGGATTTTCATTAAACCCACCCAAAACTCATCAACCAATAACAGCGTCAAAGAGGACGGAAGAATGTGCAAATGTTTCCCAACAAATTCTTTTGCTACTTCTTATCTACCTCTGCCAACCTTCCAACAGTAGCATCAAACTCATCCATACAGAAATCTAACAAGTAGAAACATGTAGAAGAGAAACAATATACACACACAGGCAATAAATGAAACAAAATATCAACATGATAAAAAAAAAATGCTTTGTCATGCCAAAACAAACAGTGTTGATATTGAGAAAAAGCTTACCATTAGACAACACAATAATCCATACGAAAAAGAGGTCTCGAATTGGTAAACCACGTTGTGACTCTTTGTACAGCTCTACCTTACAACCTGGGCAATTCTCATAGTAGACATTCTTCTTCAGCAACCTCTCTCTACTCTCTTCCACCATTTTTACTTTTCTGGGTTTTCAAAAATCTCCCAGATTTCTGGGTATATTGAGAGAGATACAGAAGAAACTCTACCTATTTCTGCATTAAGTGCAAGTTAGTAAGACGGCTAGTCAAACTTGCTACCTATTTCTGCATTAAGTGCAAGTTAGTAAGACGGCTAGTCAAACTTGCAGACAAACACCAATTTGCCTGCTCCTCCTAACTAGCATCATTCAATGCGTCAAGATGAAAAAAAAAATAAAAAAACGCGTGTTGTAAGATGACATGATTGGCATGTCATGCTATAAAGCAAAAGTCAAATCCAACTGGTATACATAGGAGGCAGTATAGAGCTTGCAACTGGTCATTTATATATATATATGCGCTTGATAGAGTCTTTGATTGAATACTTTAATATGATATAGACTCAGACTTCAATTCACGTACTCTTTCTCTGCCCTGCCCCACATGGCAAATTCCTTGAAACCAGAACAAAAACCAAACAAATCTGTGATTGGCGAAAATCTCACAATCCTGCCTACTAAAAATGAAATAAAAACAGCCACTAACACTTGAGGACCCCACTCTGTTTTTGACTTTGTTACTTTCTGTTTTCTTTTTCTCTCTCCAAGACAAAACAAACAAACATCTAGACCATAAAAATAAATAAATAAATAAAAATACTAAACAAAAAAGCTATGAAAATGAATACAAATGTATTTTTATGGTATTGAATAATGGGTTATAAGTAAGGTGATAATGCTTTTCTGGTTTGATGTTATAACATGTTACTTTTAGAGCCAAAAAATTAAAAAATAAAATTTTAAAAGCTTTGTTAAAGTTTTTTGGTTCTCTAAAATTTGTTTGTTTCTAAAAACTATTTTTAAGTGGTTTTGATTCTTTAGATTTTGGTTTTATGTTAAAGAACCATATTATATGGTGTCCCATCTTTCTTTAATAACTATCCCATCTTTCTTTAATAACTATCTTCTCCCTTGTCTTGTTTCACTAATACGCTATGTATATATATATATATATATATATTTATATATTATGGCATGAAAATGTGAAAAAGATAGTGATCATTTGCGCCACTAGATTTTTATTTTTAAATAATTAAATGAACTATCACCAATGGTTTCCAACAGGACATAACGCTAGCTTTTTTTTTTTTTTTTTTAGGACGTAACTCAGCTTTGACTTCATTAATTATTTATTGCAAAAATTATGGTTGCCAGAATTTGCATCCCTACCTGCTAAGATATATAGCATTGCATGCTTCCATAATACAATATGACACGTAATAAAATGACTTAACAAACAAATAATCAATAAAGTTGTTTACATTTGAATAATTGAATGGGAGATTTTCTTTTTCCCTCCTTGATAACATATCAACCTTGCGGAAGAGTACAATCCAGCCAATGGTGAGGATTCAATAGTGGCTACATATATGGAAGGATTTTCTTTGAGCTTTTCCAGCCACATACATAGAGATCTTGATTCACGTTATGCTGTTGTTAGAAATGGTTTAAATGTCATTAGCACTCCAACAGCCTCGATAACATTCAGGATGAAGAAAACTATCTGGTCGCCTGCATTAACAATACCAATTAGCTGATGAATTTATATATGCTCTCATAAACTGTAAAATTCAGATTTCACTCTAAAGAGTGCCACTGTAAAATGGGAATTTCTCACACTTTGAATTTCTAATAAGACAATAACCTTGGAAGAACATTTTAAACAAACACCAAAGGATCCATCCGCTGAGTACTGTCACTTGAATCATAAGTATTCAATCTTAGACGCCATGTGTTACTAGCTATCACAGCTCATAAAAATCACCTCGAAAATGTACGAGGAAGATCAGTGTTTAAACGAGAGTTGAGCTCGCTACAGCCTCAACACAATGGTATTGGGAGTAGGAAAATTGGTTAGGAGAGGAAGAATTCTGTTTTGACTGCTTTACAGCAGTTTGTGTTTCATTAATCGCTTGAAATGATTAACCAGTTATTCACTCTGTGTATTTCCATCTGATAATTACTGCAGTTAGTTTCCAAATAACAAAATCTTTACTAACAAAATAAACGCCTTCAACAATCACTGAATTCTATTTTTTGTTCTTTACTACTTGATTTAGATACTCAGCATTGGTTCTCCAAATTCATCCAAATTTTGGTGTTACCAGATAAGGCTAAAAAACCTCTTAAGATTGTGAACATGGACATAGAGACAAAAATGTGTTAACTGAGAATACAGGATGGAAAAGGTCACGTAAATATCATACCTGGGAGGATAGAAGCATCTTGACGCCTTTGTGCCCATGATAAACTGTTCAGACCATGATCACAAACGATAAAAGTAAATTAAAAAACTAGCAGCTTAAGAATTAATGTTCTAAGAGCATGTGACAGCAACTTAAATTCATCAGGCAGATTATAGAATAGAATGGTTGTAACCTTGATCTAGTAGTTAAGATAAATGGCAGCCATACTCTTGAATATCTGAATTGCTATGTGAACATAGGTTGAAAATTCTAGGATGTTTTTGATTTTCTAGTAACTTACTAATGTTAGGTGATAGTTTTTGTTAGAGAGAGAGATAGAGAGGAAAAGCAAATATACATTGCACCGCCCGCAGCTGGGCCAACTGCTTTGAACAGCGACATCAGAGTCATTGCTAGACCATTAGCAGCACCCCTTTGATGTTGATCCTGGCGTAGAATAGATGGTAAAGTTGAATTAAGACACATCTTTTAGTTAAGGCTTCTTAATATTACAAATCAAAGAAAAACAGAAATAAAACAAATTGTGATATTTAACTTTACCACAGCTCTGTTTTGCAGGAGGAACAAGCCGGTCATAATGGAGGTCTAGTAACCAAAAACAGCAAAAAAGGAAAAAAAAACAAAAAAAAACAATGATTGTTAGCTAGAAAAAGAAAGAATACAGTTCTACACATTAAGCCATATAAACCATAAAGATATTTTCATATTGGAAATGAGGATATTTTTGCTTATCCTTTGTCAATAAGTTAACACCAATCAACTCTTTATACCAAGCCATGAAAACATACACTGTACAATAGAGACCTTTAAGGTGAATGTATGCTTACGGCTAAGACATTCTTTGTTAGAGATGCCAAATTTATCAACAGAGAAAGAGAGAATCCGGACAACAACGCTATATAGGGGTAACTTGTCAACAAAGGTATAGATAAAACCTGTATATGAAAAGTTTACCCAAAATCAGCAAAGACAATAGCATTACAAGAGTAATAGGCAATTACAGATGCTACAAACCACTTACCCCTGCAATGCGAGAGGTCATTATGACACCAAACATCCTTTCCATGGTTGGATATAGAAAACTTTGGAAGATAAGAAGACTAAAACCTGGAATTTTTACAAGATGTCAGAAACTTGAGCATGTGCAAAATGATGAGTAAACATGTTGTGTTCAGTTTTTTATTTCTCTAAAAATAGAAATAAGAGGGGTAATATGATGCCATCATATAACTTGTTGAATTCGAATTCTTACCAGAGATTGCAAGAACTTGACCAACATTCTCACTTGTATAGCTCAAGCCCCCAAGATTTCGAGGACTTGTGGCCCATAATGAGAAAATCTATAGAAATAAGTAAAAACATTACATAATAGATTGCAAGAAATGCAACTACCTTCTACATAAAATGTGATGTTTTCTCATATTATCAACATGATGCATGATTTGGGAATTCAAGTTTGGGAATTAAATAAGAAACTTTACAAAATCAGAAGAGGAAAGAACTAATTTATGAAGAAAGATGTGAATAATAAATTGCTAACTAAAAGTACCTCAGTATATGCCATGTCATGAAGTGAGAAAACACAATAAACAAGGATTGAAGACATTAAGGGCCAATTCCTAAGAAGGCTTTTCTTAGAAGTTTTCTCCGCTTCTGGTTTTTGGTTTGTTTTGTTTGTATCAGAAACATAAGATGCTGTTTGTAACACTTCCTCGGAATCAGCAGTTGATCCACTATTTTCATTGTGCTTGTGTAATGTTTCCTGCAATAATTTAGATTCCAAAGAGGTACAGATATTAATTACATTTGGATTTGAATTTTAGAAAGGATTTACTAACTTGCTATTAAAAGGGCCAAGAACAATAATTCAAAACAAAATGAACAAAATCATCCATATATAGATTTAACAAACCAAATAGGAATAAATTATGTACCGGAAGCCATATGGTGACAATGGTTACTCCCATTGCAATAAGTGATATACATAAGCAAGGCAAGAAGTATGGGAATCTGCATGAAAAATTCAGATTTGGCTTATCAAGGTATATCTGTCAGTTGAAGAAATGCCAAAATAAGACAGAAAAGAATACTTTAAAAAAAAAAAAAAAGGCAGTATGGTTACCTTCCAAACAATGAATTTTTTGAAAAGATATTTGGATGCTTCTCTGCAGGCTGAGTGAGAAGGTTATTCAGAAACATCAAATTAGTACATTGCAAGAAACTTGTCCTGATAAGAACTTTGAAGTTGAAAAATTCAAAAAAAAAAAAATAATCATGAACTTCCATATCCGATACAAGTTCTAGTCAGCCATAAAAAGTTCCATTATAATTTGTTTCAATACGTGTAAAAACATAAATGTTTCATGCTTTCGAAATGAAATATTTCCACTCACCATTGTCCTCAATTATAAATCTAAGAAAACAACCCAAGGAATTACACAAACTCAAGAAAAGGATGCTTGATACTGTTAGCTCGTGGAAGCACAAAATTTCAAGTTTACATGACATTTCCTCCCTTTAAATTAAGGACCAGAAATAAAAGTACCTGAGCCAAGTAGCCCCCAATAGCTGGGCCAACTATTAATCCTATGCCCCATGCTGTACTAACCTGAAATCAATGTATAATCCTTAACATTAATAATGTGGTATAAATTTAAGATAATGCTCATACCACAGGCCAAGAAAGCTCACAGTTGACACGCCTAGAGCTTGGTATTCATCCCGGAAGACTTCGCTTGCATATGCCTGGTAATAAAGGAAGTTAGATCATGCACGGAGAAAATCTATACGGAAGAAGCAGTAGAGGAACTACCAAATAATCTTTATGAAGATTATAGATGCAGTACACGACACTAAGTATACAGAACATTATAGTACCTTTATTGGTCCAAGTAAACCATTCAAGCTTCCAAGAAGAAACCTTGTCACAATGGCCATCCAAAAGTTTACACTAAGGCCAAAAAGAGTGTTGAAAATTACCCTGGGAGATGAACAACCAAGATTGTTTTAGAATCTAACAAAGGTTAATTTCACATAATGAACCTGCAGCCGAATGGGAAAATAGTAGATACTAACACTGAGATAGTCCCTATTATTATGACAGGTTTTCGACCATAGCGATCGGCAATTATTCCCCAGTAAACAGCAGTCAAAGCTCTGCCAAGCATAAATGAAGAGCCTTCAAAATTTGTAAGAATATGTTAGCTACAGTCCTTGAAGTAACCTAAGAAGGAAAATGATTATTGAAGAGAATAAGAAATGATAAAGACAATTACTAGAAGATAATCTTACCTACAAAACCACCATAGAAGCTAATATCTTCCTGTCTTTTTGCGATATTAAAGTCTCTAATCTGCAAAACAGTAATTAAAAGAGATAGTTATTTTCAGGATACTGTTGATCATCTGTTATGAGTTCGGTGAACCCTGCAAAGCTCTCATACTTGATAAGGTATTCAAGGTAATACGGCAGACAAAAAGCAAATAAGTATTACAATTATATAATCATCTTCTGAAATCTTTAGATGCAAAAAAATTCCATATATCCATGCCAAAGTTGCATGTCCAGGAAACTAGAAATTTGTAAAAGACTAAGAAACTTGCACGTCGAGGTTGAGAGGACAATAAAGCCTTAGATTCAGTAATCCTACAACTAAATATGAGGGAAGGATTCCGTAGTAGATATAGATATTGCTGAAGACAGAAAACAGAAAATAAGATAATTATAACCATGAGTCTAGAAGACAGAAAACAGAATGAAGGTTAGAGATGAATCAGAAGCCCTCAGAAAACAGTCGATTATATTTTAAAGCATAAGATAAACATGTCGAATGTTAGAAATATATATAGGCTATCTGCAGATAGATATAAGGGAGGAAATAATACTCGGAAATACACACTCACCATGAAATAAAGGAATGGAAACAAAGATGATATTGGCAGCGCTGGGAAAAAAAAAAAAAAGAAAGACAGAGCTATCAGTTACACTTCAAATATATGAACAGAGTTGGATTTTCGTTAAACCCACCCAAAACTCATCAACCAATAACAGGGACAAAAGGGATGGAAGAATGTGAAAATGTTTTCTACACAAATTCTTTTGCTACTTCTTATCTACCTCTGCCAACCTTCCAATGGTAGCATCAAATTCATCCATATCAGAAATATAACGGGTAGAAACATGTAGCAGAGGAACAATATATACGCACACAGACTCAATAAATCAAACAAAATATCAACATGATAAAAAAAAAATAATAATAATAATATTGATTTGTAATGCCAAAAACACAGTGTTCATATTGAGTAAAAGCTTACCATTAGACAACACAATAATCCATATGAAAAAGAGGTCTCGAAATGGTAAACCACGTTGTGACTCTTTGTACAGCTCTACCTTACAACCTGGGCAATTCTCATAGTAGACCTTCTTCTTCAACAATCTCTCTGTATTCTCTTCTGCCATTTTTACTTTCCTGGGTTTTCAAAAATCTCCCAGATTTGTGGTATGTTGAGAGAGACACAGAAGAGACTCTTATCTATTTCTGCATTAAATGCAAGTTAGTAAAAGAGATACTCAAGCGTGGCAGACGAAAACCAATTTTCCTGCTTCTCCTAAATAGCATCATGCAATGCGTCAGCCATTTCAGAATTCATTTATAAAAATAAAACTAATAAATATAAAAATATAAAGTTGGCAAATAGAAAACGAAAAGAGATGGTAAAAGACAAACCATGATGAACCCTGAAAATGAATGTCTGAATGATGTACAAAAAACAACAAAGAACAACCCATGTTGTATTATTCTGTTTTAACATCTTCTTTTTTAAGTTGTAAATTCAAATCTTGTCCTCTTTTTCATTTGGTTTTCTCAGTAAATCTTATTGGATGAAAGAAAAAGGCTAATGAATTTACAGCGTACAATGAAATGATTGACATGTCATGCTAATATTATATGTATACTATTTTAAGGAAAGCAAAAGCCAAATCCAACTGGTAAACATAGAACGCAGTATGGAGGTTACAACTGGATATATATATTATGGAAAAAGTCTTTATCTTATATTATACTAAGAATTTAGTGCCACATAAAAATAATAATGATGATAATTCGGATAAGGACACTGAGCCATTAACAATTATGTGACAAAAACGCTTCGTTGAGTCTTTTGATCGAATATTTTAATATGATATGATACTCAGCCTTCAACATACGTACCCGTTTCTCTGCCCTGCCCCACATGGAAAATTCCATGAAACCAGACTAAAAACCAAATAAATCTGTGATGGTCAAAATCTAAATGAAAAACTGGCACTAACTCTTGCGGACCCCACACCTTTTTTTTTTTTTTTCCAACTTTCTCACTTCTTTTTGTTTTCTTTTTTTCCCTCTCCAAAACCTAGCATACAAACATCTAGACCAGGAAAAAAAACAAAAAACAAAAAACAAAAACAAAAAAACAAAAAACAAAAAAACAAAAAGGCCATGAAAGGAAAACAAATGTATTTTTTATTCGCAAAACAAGAATTGAACAATGGGCTATAAGGACGGTGATAATGCTTTTTTATATTTTCGGTGTTATAACATTTTTTTTTTTTAAGATCGAAAAAATAAAAAATTAAATTAAATGCTTTTTTTAAAAATTTTTTATTCTCGGTTGTTTCTAAAAACTATTTTTAAGTGGTTTTGATTTTTCAGATTTTGGTTTTATTTTAAAGAACTATATTATATAGTTTCCTATCTTTCTTTGATTACTATCTTCTCCCTTGTATTGTCTCTTAACAATTTTTTCTTCTCTTCTTTCTTCCAACCATCAGTTTGTAAATATATATTATTATATGGTTTTCTTCCTTTTTTCAATTGTAAAAAATTAATTAAGTTATACCACTTTTCTTTGTTTTATTTATTTATCTATTTTTTGAACTTAAAACATTATAAAATTAAGAAAATATTAACTTTGATTTTGAGAACAGATTTATTTATGGTGGTTGATTTACACAATACAAGCAAAGTCAATCTTATATAAAGACTAAATTAATAATATATATACATATATATATATATATATATATAAAACAAACTTCAATTATAAAAACGTTGCAAAATTGTCTACTTAGGCCACAAGTTGACTTAACCTAGAATCTCAATTTCTTTGAAAAGCGATCTTGTTTATATATACATATATGTATATATATTAATATATTTGACCGTTCTTTCAGAAAATGACATGATGAAGTCATGAAAATTGGCATATACTTATTAATGATAAATGATATATTAACAACAACAACAACGATTACAAGCAGCAATCAATATTTAATTGGGATTAATACTTTTGAATTATGAATAAAAAAATAAATAAACATATAAAATAAATTTGAACACACACACACACACACACATATTAACAACAACTAGCCCTCCTAAATTAGCTTATGGATGAACAAATCACTTCCAATTTTTACTACTTTTAAGCATTACAAAGTGATCATTCAATTAATTTCCAAATAGTGTCTATTATTGGAGGCATAATTCTGCTTATGAGCTGGAATGAAAATAATGGTTTTGTGCTTTAATCAGAATTAATTTATCCTTCAATTTACAATTATTACATCATGAGATTGAAAATTATATAATTTTTTTTATTGTTTTGCGACTCTAAAAACAATTTGATCAGAACTATTCCTAACAATAACAAATTGGCCAAATGTAGCATATACCTATAAAAAAAAATTTTTTTTTGCTATGCCCCATGTCAGCCCCTTGCCCCCCCAAGACTCGAACCCAGCTTCCACTGGCTGGGCCGTGGTGTTCTAGCCACTGAGCTCCCACGCGAGTCTATATACCTATAAATTATGCTCATGTTCGAAAGGGTTTAAATGTCGTCATCACTCCTATGACTTCTATTACATTCAGGAAAAATAAAACTATCTGATCACCTCCATCAAAAATAATTAGCTGTTGAATTTATAATCTCAATCAAATGGAGAATTCATATTCCACACTTTGAATATCTAATAAGACAATAGTAACCATGTAAAACTATATATATTTTAGATGAATATATCAAATCTTTCACACCATGTGTGCTAGGTTTCTCAGCTGGTAAAAATCCCACATCAAAAGTGCATGAGAAAGATCAGTGTTCGAATGAGATTTTGAGTTGGCTAAAGCCTTGACAGATTAATATTAAGAGTAGGGTCATAAATCGTATGGAAGAAAAATGGTTAGGAGGAGGAAGTTTGTTTTAACTCCTTTACATCAGTTTGTATTTCATTAATTGATG
This sequence comes from Ziziphus jujuba, assembly GCF_031755915.1. Classification (NCBI taxonomy): domain Eukaryota; kingdom Viridiplantae; phylum Streptophyta; class Magnoliopsida; order Rosales; family Rhamnaceae; genus Ziziphus; species Ziziphus jujuba. The sequence continues at coordinate 6,077,703 of NC_083386.1, forward strand.
GAAATGATTAACCAGTTTCTCATTTTGTGTATTTCCATTTGATAATTATTGTCAATCCTTAGTGGCGCAGTTAAATAAACACCTTAACAATCCCTAAGTTTTCATTTTTGTTCTTTATTGCATGATTTAGATACTAAGCATCAGTGCTATAAATTTTGGAGTTGCCAGATAAGGGAAAGAACCTCTAAGATTGTCACACATTCACGTATAGACAAAAATGTGCTTGTCAAACAAGAAATTGAGGATGAAAATGGTCACTTACATGTCACACCTGGGAGAATAGACGCATCTTGTCGCTTTTGTGACCATGATAATCTGGTCAAGACCCCATATCATGAAAGTAAATTGTGCCAAGAGCATGTGACAACACAAATTAATTTGGTTAGGTAAAAAATAGTACTTATGGTCTTTTAAACATCTGAATTGCTCTACAAATATATTCGTTGAAAATTGCAGGGTGTATTTATTGTTGCTAGTAATTTACTGAATTTAGGTGATTTATTTGTTAAGGAGAGGTGATGGAAAAGCAAACATACAGTGTACCACCTCCAGCTGGGCCAACTGCTTTGAACAGAGACATTAAAGTCATTGCAATGCCATTAGCAGCACCTCTTTGATCTTGATCCTGATGTTGAATACATGATCAAGTTGAATTTAGGACACATCTTTGATCTTGATCCTAGTGTTGAATACATGATGAAGTTGAATTTAGGACACATCTTTTAGTTAAGGCTTATTAATATCAAAAACCAAAGAAGAACATAAACAAAACAAATCAAGAAATAAACTTTACCACAGCTCTGTTTTGTAGAAGGAACAAGCCTGTTATAATGGAGGTCTAGTTACAAAAAACAGATTGTTTGTTAGTCAAAGAAGGTATGCATTTCTATAAATTAAGGGATATAAACCACAAAGATACTTTCATACCGAAAATCAAAGATATTTTTGCTTATCCTTTATCAATAAGTTACCACCAACCAACTATGCATATCAAGCCAACAGAACACACAATGAACAATAAAGATATTTTAGTATGTTTATAGGGGTAACTTGTCAAAAAAGGTATAGATAAAACCTATATATCAAAAGTTTTAACCGAAATCAGCAAAGAAGAATAGAAGGCAATTACAGATGCAACAATCTGCTCACCCTGCAATGCTAGCAGTCACTATGGGACCAATGGCCTTTTCCAAAGGTGGATATAGAAAACTTTGGAAGACAAGAAGACTAAAACCTGGAATTTTGATAAGATGTCAGAAACTTGAGAATGTGCAGAAAATGATAAGTAAACAAATAACAAATTTGTATTCTGTTTATTTCTTCGAAACGGAGAATATGTTATTGTATAAGAGGGGCAATACGATGCCATCATATCATATAACCTGTTGAATATCGAATTCTTACCAGACACTGCAAACACTTGACCAACATTCTCAGTTCAATAACTCAACCCCCCAAGCTTTTGAGGACTCATGGCCCATAATGAAAAAAACCTAAAGAAATCAGTATATGACAAAATAGATTATAATAGATGCAACTAATTTCTATATAAACTGGGATGTTTTCTCATACTACCAAAATGATGCACGATTTGTGAATGCAATTTGAGAATTAAACTTACGAAGGAAAATATGAATAATAAGTTGCTAAGTGGAACAAATTATGAGAAGTACCTTTGTATATGCCATGTCATGAACTGAGAAATCACTATAAACAAGGATTGAAGACATTAAGGGCCAATTCCTAGAAAGACTTTTCTTAGGATTCTCTGTATCAGAAAACACAAGATGCAGTTTCCAATGCTTTCTTGGAAGCAGCACTTGATCTACCATTTTCATTGTGCTTATGCAATGTTCCTGCAATAATTTAGATTCACAAGAGGTAAGAAAATTACTTACATGAAGATTTTGAATTTTCGAAAGGGAAGACAACAAGTAATGCAACATAAATTTTGATAATCTACCGCAAGTTAGGAAAGGATTTTCATTAACGAACAAAGAATATCATACATCCTTGCAGAGATTTAAGAAAAAAATAGGAATAAATACCGGAAGCCATAAAGTAGCAATAGTTACTCACATTGCTAAAAGTGATATACAAAAACAAGGCAAGAAGTATGGAAACCTACATGAAAAAAATTCAAATTTGGCACATCATGTATATCTATCATTAGAAGAAATGCCAAAATAAGACAAAAAAATAAACCACCCTTGAAAAATAAGCAGTTAAAGTTTGTTTACCTTCCAAACGATGAATTTTTTGAAAAGATATTTGGATACTTCTTTGCAGGCTGAACGACAAGGTTGTCCTGTTACATCAAATTAATACATTGCAACTTCGAGCAGGAAGAGAGAGACATACACAGAGAATACTCAGGAAATTCCTTCAAATTACCTATTCAGGTTAGAGCGGAAGAGGCTTTAATCCTACGGGAATTACTATGACATATACGACATTGTTTTATACTCTTCTTCATTTGTGTTTCCATCATAGTTTGTTCATTTTGCTTATAGTATTTGCCATCATCACTGAAATTTAAATCTCTGCTGAAACTTGACTTCTACTAAACAATTTTTACTTCAAAAGATTTGTCAACTTAATCATGTCATGATAAATACCTTTACCAGTTGTAATTCATAAATAAGAAGCATAACTACTTTATGCCTTCGAAAATGGAATATGTTGGCTCACTATTTTCCTTAACTGTAAATCTTAGGAAAGCACAACAGGAATTACACAACCTTAAGAAAAGGATGCTTGATATTTTTAGCTCGTGGAAGCATGGTATAACATTTCCTCCCTTTCAAATTAAGGACCGGAAATCGAAGTATCTGAGCCAAGAAGCCCCCAACAGATTGGCCAACTATCAACCCTATGCCCCATGCTGTACTAATCTGAAATCAGTACACAATTTTTAACATTCATAGCATGGTACAAATTTAAGAAAATGCTCATAAAACAGGCCAAGAAAGCTCACAGTTGACACGCCCAGAGCTAATTATTCTTCCCGGAAGATTTCACTTGCATATGCCCAGTCATAAAGGAAGTTGGATCTTGCACTGAAAAATCTAGAGGGAAGACGCAGTAGAGGAACAATCAATTAAGTATACAGAACAATATGTACCTTTATTGGTCCAAGTAAACCATTCAACTTTCAAAGAAGTAAACTTGTAACAATGGCCATCCAAAAGTTTACACTAAGGCCAAAAAGAGTGTTGAAAATTACCCTGAGAGATGAACAACCAAGATTGTTTTAGAATCCACCCACTGTTAGTTTCACATAATGAATCTGCAGCTGAATGGAAAAATAGTAGATACTAACACTGAGATAGTCCCTATTATTATGACAGGTTTTCGACCACATTTATCAGCCACTAATCCCCAGAATATAGAAGTCAAAGCTCTGCCAAGCATCAATGAAGAGCCATCAAAATTTGTAACAATATGTTAGCTACAGTACTTGAAGTAACAAAAAAGGAAAATAATTATTGAAGAAAATAAGAAATAAAGACAATTACTAAAAGATAATCTTACCTACAAAACCACCATAGAAACTAGTATCTTCCTGTCTTTTTGCAATATTAAAATCTCTAATCTGCTTAAAAAAAAAAAAAAAAAAAAAAAGGATACCTATTTTCAGGATACATTGATTATCTGTTAAGAGCTCAATGAACCCAGCAGAACAAAAGGCAAATGAGTATAACAATTATATGATCATCTTCTGAAATCTTATTTATATGCAAAAAATTTCCATATATATCCATGCCAAAGTTGCATCCTAAGGAAACTAGAAATTTGCATACAGAGGTTGAGAGGACAATAAAGACTTGAGATTCAGTGATCCAACAACTAAATATGAAAGAAGGATTCCATAGCGGTTGCAGACACTGCTAAAAAATCCTGAAATCTTCAAGAAACTAATATATATGTGTGTGTGTATATTTATATATATATATATATATTTTTTTTTTCTTGATATTGGAAGGTAAACTGTGGTCACTAAAGCAATTACTACAATTTAAACATAAACAGCCAAGCCACTGATGACTAAAGCACCATTAGAGCAGTCTGACAGCATGTTCATACACAACACTAAACTTTCACATTGACTATCACAAAGTTTCCTTCAATCACAAGCAAATGAGACGTATATCCATATCATTAGAATAAGATAATTATGACCATGAGTCCAGAACACAGAAAACAGAATCAAGGTTACAGGTTAACGATAAGCCCTCAGAAAACAATCGACTATATTTTTGCATTAAGATAAACATGTGAAATTCAATATAGCGTTGCAAGATTCCATGAGCATCAATGGCATGGAAAATGCTAGAAATATGTTTAAGGAACCTATAGAAGAGAATGATAAAGTAAATGATATTCAGAAATAAATACACACTCACCATGAAATAAAGGAATGGAAACAGAGATGATATTGGCAGGGCTGGAAAAAGATCAACAAAGACAGTTAGGCATAAATAATCAATATGCTTGGGAAATTCATAGAACATTGTTTACACAAGTGGTCCATGATTCAAGCAAGAAGTGGAGAAGAGATCATTTCTTAAACAAATTTCTGTAAAAATATGGTAAAAATTCACATTCATCCAAGGAAAAGGTACCACATGACTAACAATATTATGGTGATGCTCAACTAAATTCCTGTTTAGAAAGGAAAAAGGAAGATGGAAAGGATGGTTAATCTATTTACAAAGCTTTTCAGTTACATTTCAAAAATAATATGAAGCAAATGGATTTTCAGTAAATCCTACTTCAAAAATCATCAAGTCAATAACAGTGTCAAAAGAGGATGGAAGAATGTGAAAATATTTACCATCAAATTATTTGCTACACTCTTATCTACCTCTGCCAACCTTCCAAAATGTAGCATCCAATTCAACCATCAGAAATCTAACAAGTAGAAACATGTAGCATAGCGACAAGATACACACATAGACGCAATAAATCTAACAAAAGTCTTTGGAATGCCAAAAACAAACAGTATTCAGGGTGAGAAAAAACTTACAATTAGACAACACAATAATCCATATGAAAAAGAGGTCTCCAATTGGTATACCACATTGAGACTCTTTGTACTGCTCCACCTTACAACCTGAGTAATTCCCATAGTACACCTTCTCAAATCTTGCCCTTTTCGTCTTCTCAAAAAAAAATATATATATATATATATATATATATTAATGAATTTACACGGTGTAACATGTCACTCCAGCTATATCTATATATTATGTACATTAAGGAAAGCTAAAGCCATATCCAACTGATAAACAATGGAGGCAGTACTGATTTTACAATTCCTTAATATATGTGTTATAAAGAAATAAATAATGAGAGAGAAAAATAGAAATGATTTTGTGCAAGGTCACTAACCATTAAGGGCTATGAGACAAAAAGGCTTATGAGTCTTTGATTGAGTTGGACGAACATTAATACAATATTGCGCATTCGATGCTTGTGCTTTCTTGCAAATTCCACGAAACCAAACTAATCTGTGAATTGTGATTGTTTTTCCCCAAAAAAAATTTTTAAAAAAAAAAAAAAAAAAACCTCTGATTGGCCAAAAACATGCATGTAATCAGGCAACACAAGAAACCTAACAAAGTATTCAGCACACATGGTGCACTGATTATGAGAATAATGTGGTACACACATTCAATGAAATGCGGGGTACCATGTTTTAAACTTTACATGTCAATGACCAACCCAACAAAATTACAAGGGGATTTATCATTGTTAGTTTCTCAAGTTCCACAATTTTCTCTTGCATTTAATTAAAATAAAAATCAAAAAAAAAAAAAAAAAACTCATCCATGGCTCAAGCCTCCACTAATTTATCTTTATTTATTTATTTATTATTTCGAATCCACAACTTTAAAAATTTATTATTACTATTAGATCAATTTCACTTTGCCTTAATTTATTGATGTAGAAAAACAAGCCCTTTTTCTTTATTTCATCTTTCAACTAGGTCGTACAATTTTTATTTCTGTCCTTTTTTTTTTTTTTTTCTTTCCTTGTACCTGACTTTGTATTTATTTTCCTTTAAATGAAAAGCGAAACAAAACAAAAAGTAAGCTTGACATGAGCATATGAGCGAGTGTTCTCATTTATTGCAAAAGTAGTTGGAACGAAAAGAGGGATCCAAATGCCTTCACTGTTTTTTAGTTAATTTTCTTCCTTTTTTTTTTTTAAAGTATAGTGTTAAAAATAATTTATGGATAATTATAATTTGTTTTCTCTTTGATAATCAATGAAAATGAACCAAAAAAAAAAAAAAAACTGGTGGAAGGTGGGAAATTGGAAAGCAGAAGCTAAACGATATTGATTCCTTTATAATATGACTAGTGAAATTTTTAAATTTGGCATCCTTTTATTGGATGTTTCGTACCACATCATTAGTCATTATTGCCAAAGTATAATAAATACAAAAAAATACCGATATATAAATGAATGGCTTTTTTTCATCATAAAACTCTGAGACATTTTCTCTTTCCTCATAGCATATGAACTTTTGTGATAAGATATTTGGCCGACTAAAGTACAAAGATTTCACCCAGAAAAAGCAACCACAATACAAACAGTACTGTCCAAAGGAAGGATTCAATAATTGCAATAATTATATATATATATATATATGTATATATATACCGAATATGTCAATACACTTCACTTCTACCAAACACGTCAACACACTTCAAATTATTATACCATATGGTGATTTAACAAAAATGATCATTTCACATTTTATATTCATGTATGGAAAAAAAAAAAGAAAAGTTTATAATTTTTAGCATGTTAATTATACATGTTTTAGATGAAAATAGCAAATTTTACTTAAATGTTACATCTATGTTCATGCCTTAAAATGGATGAGTGTTCTCATTTATTGCAAAAGCTGTTGAAACAAAAAGAGGATATAAATGCCTTCATTGTTTTTTTTTTATAATTTTCTTCTTCTTTTCTAAGTGCAAGCATGGTACCCAAAATAATTTCTGGATGGTCAAAATTTGTTTTTTTTTCTTTTTTTTTTTTAAGGCATATTAATTTGGAATTCTTTATGGGATAATCAATTAAAATGAAAAAAATAAAAATGTGGAAAGTGGAAAATTGAAGACTTGGACCTTTAATATGACCTATTGAAGTTTTAAATATGGCATGTTTTTATTGGATGTTCGTACCGCATCCTTTCAACTTTATTGCAAAAGTATAATAAATACAAAACACGTAGCAACAGATAAATGAACAAAATTTTTCCATTAAAAATTTGTGAGACAGTACAGTCCAAAAACAAGGATTCAATAATATATTGCTGAACACGACAACACACTTCAAATTTTTATATCATGGTGATTTAAAAAATTTAAAAAAAAAGGGGGGAAATGGTAAATAAGAATGCAGCACAAAAAGATAGGCCTCCAAGGAGATTGGAAACGGTAAATTCTTGATGACATTAAATAATATATATATATATATATATATTATAATTATTCTCAAGAAGCTTAGATATATCTTGATGGACATTATTTTGCTGCAAGAAACGGTTTAAATGTCATCAGCACTCCAAGTGCTTCGATTACATTCAGGATGAAGAAAACTAGGTGGTCGCCTGCATTAAAATTAATTAGCTGGTGAATTTGTAATCGAACAAAATGTGAATTCAAATTCCAAATTCTAATAAGACACAGTAACCTTGAACAACACTCTAAATCAAAACTCAAAAGACTATCCATCTTCTGAGTGTCACATAAATCTTAACTATGCATATTTTAGATGAACATTATCAAATTTGTGACACCATGTGGACTAGGTGCCCCAGCCACCTCGAAAAGTGTATGAGAAATATGTAAAGTGTCTAAACGAGATTTGACTTTGCTACAGCCGTGACAGAGTGATAGTAAGAGGAGGGTCATACATATTTTGGAAGAAAAATAGCTAGAAGGAAGAAGCTTTGATTTTAACTCCTTTACAGCAGTCTTGTGTTTCATTAATTGATGGAAAAATGATTAACCAGTTTTTCACTTTGTGCATTTCCATTTGATAACTAATGTAGTTTGGAGTTACCAAAGGAGGGAAAGAACCTGTAAAGATTGTCCCACATGCACATACAAACAAAATGTGCTTGTCAAATGAGAATTCAAGATGAGAAAATCAGTTAAAATAGCATACCTGGGAGAAAAGAAGCATGTTGACGCTTTTGTGCCCATGACAAACTGTTGAGAGGAAGATTACAAATGACAAAGGTGAGAAAAAAACAGCAACTCAAGAATTAAAGTGCAAAGAGCAATGGCAACAACCTAACTTGACTAGGCAGATTGTAGAAGTAGTATAAACAGCACATATATTGAACATCTGAATTGCTCTACGAATATGTTGGTTGAAATTTAATTCCAGGTTGTACTTTGTTTGCCAGTAACTTAACGATTTTAGGTGAGCTTTTTGTTATAGAGAGAGAGAGAGAGAGAGAGAGAGAGAGAGAGAGAGAGGAAAAGCAAATATACATTGCACCGCCTGCAGCTGGGCCAATTGCTTTGAACACAGACATCATAGTCATCGAAATACCATTAGCAGCACCTCTTTGGTCTTGTTCCTGGTGTAGAATACATGGTCAAGTTGAATTAACACAACTTTTAGTTAAGGCTTATTAAATATCACAAACCAAAAGACAAACTTTACCACAGCTCTGTTTTGCAGGAGGAATAAGCCCGTTATAATGGAGGTCTGAGTTACAAAAAAGAAGAAACAAAACAAAACAAAAAGATAGTTAGCTAGAGAAAGAAAGAATGCAGTTCTGCAAATTAAGGCGTCTAAAGCATAAAATTACTTTCATATTGAAAATGAAGAAGATATATTTGCTTATCCTTTATCGATAAGTTACCACCAGTCAACTATGTATAATGAGCCAATAGAGTACAGAATGAACAACAGAAATCTTTAAGTTGGATGTGTACTCACAGATAAGACGTTCTTTACTAGAGATGCCAAATTTAGCACCCAGGTAAGAGTGAATCCCGACAACAATGCAATATAGGGGTAACTTGTCAACAAAGGTATAGATAAAACCTGTATGTGAAAAGTTTCACCCCAAATCAGCAAAGACTAATAATATTACGAGAGTTAATAGGCGATGCACAGATGCTACAAGCAGCTCACCCCTGCAATGCGAGCAGTTGCTATGGCACCAATGGCCTTTTCTACGGGTGGATATAGAAAACTTTGGAAGATAAGAAGACTAAAACCTGGAAGTTTGATAAGATGTCAGAAACTTAAGGCGTGCATAGAAAAATGATAAGTAAATAAATTACAAACTTTGTATTCAGTAAAATAAATTACAAACTTTGTATTCAGTTTGTTTTTTGATAAGTTGGGTAATATGTTGCCATCATGTAACTTGTTAAACATCAAATACTTACCACTGACTGCAAGAACTTCACCAACCTGGTCGGTTGTATAACTTAACCCCCCAAGTTTTCGAGGACTTGTGGCCCATAAAGAGAAAATCTGTAGAGACAAGGCAATTAAAAAAGAAACCCATAACTTCAGGACAGAAAAGAAGACATTAGGAATAATAAATTGCCAACAAATTATGAAAAGTACCTCTGAATATGCCATGTCATGGAGTGAGAAAAAACAATAAACAATGATTGCAGACATTAAGGGCCAATTCCTAAGGAGGCTTTTCTTAGAAGTTTTCTCTGCTTCAGCTTTTTGGTTTGTTTTCTTTGTATCAGAAACATAATATGCATCCAATGTTTCCTCAGAATCAGCACTTGGTCTGCTATTTTCATGGTGCTTGTGTAATGTTTCCTGCAGTAATGTAGATTAGGAGGTAAGAAAGTTAATTACATTTGGATCTAAGCAATGTAGCATAAATTTTATCGTTTAAGACAAGGAAAGAAGGATTTCATTAATCTGCTAGTAAGAAGACAAAAACAATTATTTCAAATGAAATGAAGAATATCTACAATCATTACAGAAATAAATCAAGTTATGTACCGGAAGCCATATGGTAACAATAGTTACTCCCAATGCCATAAGTGATATACATAAGCAAGGCAAGAAGTATGGGAACCTACACGAAAATTACAAATTTGGCACATCATGGTACATCCATAAGTAGAAGAATGCCAAAATAAACAGAAATAAATAAATGAACAATAATAATTATATATATATATATATATATATAAAAAGGAAAAAAAAAAGAAAAAAAAGAATTTGAATCTTGTTTACCTTCCAAACAATGAATTTTTTGAAAAGAGATTTGGAAACTTCTCTGCAGGCTGAAGGACAAGATTGCCCAGAAACATCAAATTAAGACATTGCAAGCATAAATGCGGAAGAGAACACACACACACTTACACACAGAATACTCGGGAAATTCTTTCAAATTGTGAAAACTTTAGAAAAATTTTCAATTTAACCATGATAATCACAGGTTGTTATGGTGAAAGAGAACAACCAGATTCACCATGTGAAGGTTGGAGCTGAAGTGCTATAACTTCATCCTTTGCAAATTATTGTGATGTACGCATAGTATATTATATCCTCTTCTTCACTTGTGTGTACATCATAACATTATTTAGCAAGCAGCTATAATAACGAGTTCATTTTGCTTATAGTATTTCCTATCAGAAATGAAATTTAAATTGCTGTTCGAAGCAGTTAATTCTTGGCTTCTACCAAACAATTTTTTATGTCAAAAGGTTTTGTCAACTTAAAATTGTCATTATAAACACTTTGTAAGTCTCAGAAAAACATCCCAAGAACTGCACAAATTTGAACCCCAAAAAAAAAAAAAACAAAAAAACAAAAAAACAAAAAACAAAAAAGGATGCTTGATATTGTTAGCTCGTGGAAGCATGAAATTTCAAGTTTATATAACATTCCCTCTCTTTAAATTAAGGACCAGAAATAAAAGTACCTGAGCCAAGTAGCCCCCAATAGCTGGGCCAATTATCAACCCTATGCCCCATGCTGTACTAACCTGAAATCAATACGTAATTCTTAACATTAATAATAAGGTACAAATTTGAGAAAATGCTCATACCACAGGCCAAGAAAGCTCACAGTTGCAAGGCCCAGAGCTTGGTACTCTTCCCGGAATATTTCACTTGCATATGCCTGACCATAAAGGAAGTTGGATCATGCATGGCAAAGAACTAGAGGAAACAAGTAGCAGAGGAACAATCAACTAAGCATACAGAACAATATGGTAGATACCTTTATTGGTCCAAGTAAACCATTCAAGCTTCCTAGAAGAAACCTTGTAACAATGGCCATCCAAAAGTTTACACTAAGGCCAAACAGAGTGTTGAAAACAACCCTGAAATGAACAACCAAGATTCTTTTAGAATCCAACCGCAGTTAGTTTCACTTAATGAATCTTCAGCTGAATGGGAATATAAGTAGGTACTAACACGACAATAGTCCCGATCATTATGACAGGTTTTCGACCATAGCGATCAGCCACTACTCCCCAGAAAATAGAAGTCAAAGCTCTGCCAACCATGAACGAACACCCTTCAAAAATTTGTAAGAATATGTTAGCGACAGTCTTTAAATTACCACCAAAAGAAAAGATTATTCAAGAAAATAAGAAAAATCTAAAGATAATTACTAACAGATAATCTTACCTACAAAACCACCATAGAAGCTAATATCTTCCTCCCTTTCTGCAATATGAAAATCTCTAATCTGCAAAAAAGTAATTTAAAAAATAAAAAAAATAAAAAAAAAAAAAACAGTTCGTTTCAGGATACTATTGATTATCTTTTTAGAGGTCAATGAACCCTGCAGAGACTCTCGTACTTGATAAAGTATTCATGGTACAAGAATGCAGCAGAACAAACAGCAACTAAAGTATAACAATCATATGATTATCCTATGAAATCTTATTTATATGCAAAAAATTTCCACATATCCTTGCCACAGATGCATCGTCCAAGAAACTAGAAGTTTGTAAAAGACAAGAAACTTGCAGAGAGGTTGAAAGCACGGTAGAGAATTGAGATTCAGTAATCCAACAACTAATAGAAGGAAGGATTCAGTAGCAGATACAAGACATTGTCAGAAAATCCTAAAATGTTCAAGAAGCTAATTCTTTTTTCCCCATCAATTTTATCTTAAGCAGAAACAAGCCACTAATGACTGTAGCACTGCTAGAGCAGTCTGACTGCAAGTTAGCATGTGGCATACTGAAAATACAACTTTCATGTTGATGATCACAAAGTTTCCCTCGATCACAAGCAAAGTGGATGTACATTAGAATATGATAGCTATGACCACAAGTCTAGGAGACAGAAAACAGAAACAAGGTTAGAGATTGATGATAAGTCCTCCATAAACGATCTACTCTGTTTTCAAAACTTATAAACATGCCAAAGACTGAAATAACAGTGCAAAAATTCCATCAATGGCATGGAAAATGGTAGAAATATTGGAAGCTATCTACAAATGAGTATAATGAAGAAAATAACACCCGGAAATAAAATACACACTTACCATGTAATAAAGAAATGGAAACAGAGATGATATTGGCAGCACTGCAAACAAATCGAGTAAGACAGTCAGTCATAAACAATTAATATGCCGAGAAAATCATAAAGATCATAGTTTATAACAGTGGTCCCGCACATGTATGATTCAAGCAAGAAATGAAGAAGAGATCATTTCTTAAACGAATTGCTTTAAAAATATGGTAAAAATCATATTGATCTAAGTAAAAAGTACCAAATGACAAAAAATATCATTGTGATGCACAATTAAATTCTGTTTGGAAGGGAAAAAAGGACAACAATCAATGGCTAATCTTTTACAGATAAAATAAAATAAAATAACTTTAAAAAAAAAAAGATTTAAGAAGAAGAAGGAGAAGAAGAAGAAACAGAGCTAGAAGTGACACTTCAAAAAGAAGAACAAAACTGAATAAAAGTTAAGATGTTTGTTGGATCTTCATTCAATCCTACTTCAAAACATGTCTATCAATAACAGAGTGTCAAGAAGATGGAAGAATGTAAAAGTGTTTTCCATCATATTCTTTTGCCACTTCCTTGTCAACCTCTGCCAACTTTCCAAGTGCAGCATGAAATTCATCCACCAGTAATCTAACAAGTAGAAAACATGTAGCAGAGAACAAAATACACACTCACAGATGCAATAAATCAAACAAAAAATCAACATGATCAACATTCGACAATGCTTTGGAATGCCAAAAACGAAATAAATAAATAAATAATAAACAGTAGAAGAATAAGAAAAAGCATACCATTACACAACACAACAATCCCAATGAAGAGAAGGTCTCGAATTGGTAAACCACGTTGTGTCTCTTTGTACTGATCCACCTTACAACCTGGGCAATTCTCATAGTAAACCACCTTCTTTAGCAGCCTCTCCCTACTCTCTTCCGCCATTTTTTTTTTTTTAATTTACTTCTTGGGTTTTCAATAATTTCACAGATTTCTTGTTTATATTGAGAGAAGATAAAGATGGAAGAAACTCTATTATTGCTTCACCATTAAATGGATTTTAGTAAAGCATCCACTAAGCATAGCCAGTGAAGCATGGCAGACAAACACAGAGACACCTTGCTCGTCCTTTATGAAGTCCCAACTTAATCTGGTGAAACTATAGCTAATAAAAGGTGGTCCTAACTGTATATGAACATATTTGTTTGTTTTAATTTTTTCCCATATTCGTCTATTCTAGAAAGTTATATATAGTGAAAAAAAAAAAAGTAAAAAAACGTACCAATAATAATAATAATACATATTTTAAGCCAAAAAAATAATAATAATAATAATAATACATATCAAATATATTTTTTATTTTCTCTATAACTAGCATCATTCAATGCGTCAGCCAATCATAATTTAACAGAACCGGTGGCAGATAAGCAATGGCAGCAGGCAACGAAGTAAAGCAAAGACGTACAGCAAATTGAAAATACCATCATGAACTTTCCTAAGAATGAATTTGTAGTATTATTATTATTATTATCACCACCATCTTGTAAGTTTGCTCAAAATACGCTTAAAAATTCTTTTACGATATAAACTCAGTTCTATACTTCTATCATGTCCTTTTCGTGTCTTAATAAAATTTTTCTGTTTTCGAAAGATTGAAAAAAAACAAGTTTCATGAATTTACATGGTCGATGACATGCCACATACAATAGCTATAAATATAGAATATAAATTTAAATAATACTTACATATATAAAAGTCCAAATCCAAATCCAAAACGATATCTTACAGATAAAAACATAGGATGCTCTAGAGCTTTTCTTATAATTATATTATAATATGATATTATATAGTATACACATGTATTGAATAAGAAGTGACGTCACCCAAAAAAAGAAAAAAATTGGAAATGATCTGTAAAAGGACACTGGCCATTAATGAGCTCAGACAAAAAAACTGATGAGTCTTTGATTGATTGTTTGATTGAGTAGTTGGGTTAGATGATAAGGTCTACGATGGTGGCGATAATAATTTAATATTTCACTTCCACGACTGGTACCTTCTCTGTCCCACATTCTTATTCCTCAAAACGGAACAGGAGCTAAACAAAATAAGTATCATTACACGAAACCAAAATCCAAAACTATGAGTCAAACCAGGGGAACAACACATGATTACCACTCTGTTTTTCACCTTTCTCATTGTTTTTATTTTTTCATTTGTCCTTCCAAAAACAAAACAACCAAACAACCAAACAACCAACCAACCATAAATAAATAAAAATAAATAAAGTATTTTTCTTTTTCTTCTTTTTTTTTTTTGGGTGGGTCGTAATAATCATTGCATTTAAGGCACAAAAAGAAGTAATTTTTCGGGTCCTAAAAATAGCAAGACGGCGAAAATGCCTTTTGGTTTTGGTGTGAACATTTTTTTTTTTTTTAGTGAAAATGAAAAATAAAATTTAAAACAATTTTTTTAAGAATATTTTAAATGACATACTATTTGGATAATATTCTCCATTTAAAGCATCTATAATGACAAATAACATTTTAAAATTTAACATATAACATAAATATGATTAAAGTCAATGACAATGTTAAATTTTTAGCTTAAATTTTTCAAGTACTTATATTAAAAAATAGTATTTTCAAATATAATTTTTATTTAATCAAATTTTTATTCTTCCTTTATATTAACTTTAATCACAATTATATATCATATTTTTATCTATCATCTTTTTTTTATATTTATCAAAACTTTATTTACTCTATTTTATTTTCTAAATAATATCACAATATATATATATATATATATCAGAATTTGCCGTGACCAAAAAATATATATATATATATATATATATATGCAATTCTGTGACAGGTAAAAAGCATAGGTACAGAGAATTCCATGGTCCCGCTCAATTTTGTTTTTATCAATTAAAATACAATTAAAAATTACAATGAATATTAATAAATGACGTGAACCTGAAAAACGCGTAAACTTTATCATAATAAAATTCACTGTTAAAAATTTATATAAAATTGATATCAAATTAGGTGAAAAATAGCATTTATAAAATTTAACATTTGCAGTTACTAAAAAGTGACTTTACTTTGTGTATATATAAATTGACAAATAAATCATACTTTAAGATATGATACATATAATATTAAAATTAGGATTTAAGATATTTACGATGTCTACATTATAAAAATCTAAAAAAAAATGGTTAAAAAGTATGCTATTATAAAAATCTAAAAAAGAAAAGTTAAAAGAGTATGTTTATCAGGTATTACTCCTTTTTTCTTTTTCTTTTTTTCTTTTTTTCATCCTCGCAGATTAATTAATTCAAATGATATGATGAATTAATAGCTGTATTTTAAATGCTAAATACAATTTTATAACTGTGTGTTCAATGGTGGTACTATATTGTCATTATTAATCTGTATATAATTAATTACCATTGATTTATTTTAGCACTAAAATTTGGTTTATGCTTTTATTTGGACAATGATGCAGAATGATATGCCTCAACATAATGAAGGATGTTAAATTTTAGCAATGCCAACAATTTGGCATTGTCAGTTTTTGATATTGGATCACACTACAATAAGATATGTGGGATTCTATTACCTTTTATTGAATTGTTTCATTTTTTGGAAAAACATATTATTTCTTATCGATAAAAAGTGGATCTACGTAGATCTTAATAAAATTTACAAATTACCAGTGTTATTTTTTGACACTTATCAATTAAAGTGCAAATGCAAACATTTGTTGATATTGGTATTTTTATTCGGGAAAGCTCATGTCAAATAGTAATAACAAAATATTATTAGAAATGCTCTAATAAAATTTGATTGTATCTAAAAAAAAACTATATTTTAAATGGTTTTTGCAATTGCTATTTTTAAAATTTGACAATTTGTTATTGCTATTTTTAAATTTTTTTAATTGGTTTTTGATTTTTTTTTTCATTTTAATTAAAAAACTATATTATTATATGAGAGCAAATTCATTTAAACCCATTTAATTTTATTATAATTATATTTAAACTTTTAGATTTTATATTTATTCAAAAAGTCAATTTATTATTTTTTTCAATTAAAGGTCATAAAAATATTAAAAATTAATATTTTATAATTAAAATACTTTAAAAGTATAATTAGAACTTTTATCTTATAAAATTAACTATTAAAAATTAATAAATAAAATTTAAAATTATAATTTTTTTCAAAATATAAATATAATTGTAATTACAAAACCAAATAAGTCCCAATGAAAGTTTGCTATCGTATAATGATATAGATAGTGTCCCATCTTCAGTCACTATCTTCTCCCTCACATCTAATACCCAAAAAAGGAAAAAAGAAAAGAAAAAAAATCTTCTTCCTTATCTCTTCATAATTTTTTCTGCTCATCTTCCTTTTCCTGACAGACCATCTGTTACTTTATCCAGAAAAAAAGAAAAAAAGATTACCATAAAAATACTTTATTGGGAAAAAAAAAAAAAAAACAAAGAAAAGAACAGACCATCGATCTGTAAATATTATTGTAATGTTTTCTTCCTGTTTTAATTGTAAAAAAATTAATTAAACCTGTCATTTTTCTTTTTGCTTTTTTTCCTGTGGATTCCAAAACATATATTAATCTTTTAAAATCTTATAAATAAAGAAAAGAGTGACGTTTGATTTTGTGAACAGATTTATAAATATATATTTTTGGTGGATAACAGATTTTTTTACAGGTGTTTATTCAGAAGAGAATGCAGTCGATCAATATAAAGTCGAAATCAATAGAAATATAAAATATAAAAACAAGTAAAAGTCGAAATCAATAGAAATATAAAATATAAAAACAAGTTCAATTATAAAAACGTTTCGAAACCATATTGTTGGTCTACAAGTTCATTTGACTTACAAAGAAACCATTTTGTTGGTCAGCCAGTTCATTTGGCCGACAAAGAGCCAATATCGCTCAACAACTTTTGAAAAACAATAGTTACCAAATGAAAATAAATAAATAAAAATATTTCTGAAAAATATATATATATATTTTTTGTTTTCTTGTCGCTAGTTTTTGAGATGACAAAAAGTAGCACATACTTTTTCTTTCAAAAGTTGAAATTTGTACATCTGGAAGACTTAAATCATTTAGTCTCGAGGCCAGCCTAGCAATTTTTTGTTTTTTTTTATAAACTGAGGAAAGCAAATCTAGCTTATGAGGAAAGCAATTCTAGCTCAGGCTTTATCATATCTGGGATATGAAAATTATCATCAACTAGATTATTGGCATAACCGCAAGTCTAAAAGTTATTAAATTTTGTATTAACAACAAGCAAGCAGCATTTAATTGGGAATTATACTTTTAAATACACATATACATAAATTTAAATTAAATATAAAACAAAGCATTTGATTGTTTATATATAATATGGATAAATTACACCAAACCATAACACCACTTTTATTCATAAAGTTTGTGTATATGTCTTTGCATTTTTTTTTCCCATAAATTTAAAACTTCTTTTTAGATTTAATTTCTTATGCAATATCATATATATATATATATATACAATCCGTCTATGGTGCGGATGGTTCTTATGCAGACTACAGTATTGGTGACGGTTTTTCATAGTATTGATGATGATTTTCTAAAAAATCGTCGTTAATATTATGAAAAACCATCACTAATATTGCGGTCCGCATGATTTTCTAAAAAACCGTCGTTAATATTATGAAAAACCATCACTAATATTGCGGTCCGCATTCGGACCACCCTCACCATAGAATTTCCGTATATATATATATATATAACAATTTTAGCCCTTTCAGCGGGAAAAAAAAAATAGTCCTTAATTTTTTTTTTGAATTTATTTGCAAATTGACCTAATTTTGAATTTTGATTAAACAATTTGTTAATCGTTCTATAAACAAGACTTGATAAATATATATGTAATTGTTATCAATTTATTTGATTAAATTTAGATATTAAATCAATTTATAATAAATTTTAAAATTAAAAATCTAAATGCAACTTTTTAAAATTAAAAATTTAAATTGAAAACCTTATAAGTCAGGATATAAAAATGTAATTAATTGCTTTAACACAAAAAATATATTTTTAAATAAGAATTACATTAATATTTATCAAAATTAGATATTAGATAAATTTATAACAAATATAAAAATTAAAAATCTAGATGCAACTTTTAAAAATTAAGAATCTAAGTCGAAAAACTTTATAAATTAGGATATAAAAATGTAATACGTATTTATATTATACTGGAATGATATTGACAAGGTAGAATACGTATTTTCCTAATAAATTTGTATATATAATAATTAAAAAAAAAAAGAGAGAGAGAGAGAGAGAGTCTGTCGACTGCTGACATATTATTTAATCACGTGCTTTATGTCACAAAATTTGTATAAAATTTTTGTGGCTCATAATAAATTCAAATAATTGAATACACTTTTTCTTTTTCTTTTTTGGTTTTTTGGGACATTGATGGGGAGGATTGTCTGTTTTTTGGGTAAAATTGGCGATGAGGACTGAACACGAGTTACTGTAAACAAATTGAGACACGGACCGTATAATACAGGGTAATTGCATTATTAGTTATATTTGTAGTTTAATTTTTGAACTTTTTTTTTGGCATTTTAGTTCATAAACTTTATATTCTAATGCATTTTAATCTCTAAATTATTGTTTATTTTAATTTTTAACAGTTTTAAAATATATAATACATTTACTGTAATAATTTTGGTGTTGACATTATTTTTTAGTGGTTTTAAAACATAAGTGTAACAAGAAAATAAAATTAGAAAATCAATTCCCATAAGATTCTTGCATGTTGCCCAAATACGTTGTATATTATAAAACTGTTAAAAAATAGATAAAAAAAATTGGTTAGAAACTAAAGTACATCAAAAATTAAAATTTAAAATTAAAGTGCCCTAAAAATTTAAAAATGAAAGTGCAACTATAAATATAGCTCAGAAATTAACTGGACCAATTATCTTATAAGTGTTTTCTACAGCATGCATAAAATGATCACACTGTAAATAAGCTTTATTTTTATTTATTTTTTTTGAATAAATGAATAAAATACTTATTTTATGCAAAAAGTTTGATTAGTTTTTTTATTCATTACCAAATTTAGGCTAAACAAAAATTGATTACTTATTGACCTTTGTTTTAAAATGATATTGGTATTTGTTATTATTAATGACCATGTATAATTACATTTAAATTAATATTAACTTTTTAAAACAAGAACCCTATATTAGAAATGAATCACTAGCATACAAACCTATTAAAAATTTATATCTCAAACTAGATTTTATAGGTGAAGCTCATTAATGAAGATCAATCATATCTTTTGTGAATTATAGACAAAATATTAACTACTAATAATAATAATTGCGTGGTGGTTGGCTAAATATTTCTTTCCACAGCTATGTTATCTAGAATACTATCACATTAATAATTGTGGGGTGAATGGACCAAAATTAATTGTCTGGTTTCCGAATATGATATGGATGTTTGCTACAGAGAGGGAAAGCGGCATGGCTTGACATTATAATTGTCTTTTCAATTAATTGTATTCCAACTTTAAAAACACATGACAAATTAAAATTTAATTTTGCCACTCCAAATTTTATATATATATATATATATATATATATATATATATATTTTCTCTTTTAAGAGCATTTCCACTATGTTTTTTTTATTTGTCCTACTCTTTTTTAATATAGAAATAAACGTCCGAAAAAAATGTTAACCTTCTCTTAATATATTTTTGTTCCAAAAAAATAAATAAATAAATAAAAACTTTTCTTATTTCAAAAATTAACGTAAAAAGTGGACCTCTTTTTCCACATTGTTTAGAGTCAAACTCATTTCTGTTTAAATCTCTAACAATTGATGAACTTTTATTTAATAAATTTTAAATGACTAGCTTTTATTTATTAATTAACTTTTCCATAATCATCCTAATGATTTTAATTTTTTTTTTTAAATGAAAAATGCTTTTGTCATGCTGGATTATCAATGGGACTAACATGTTATATGGCTATTTAATTGGTTCTCATTAAAGTTTAATTTATACATGGAATTTTTAGTATTAAAAAATTAAATACATCTAATTACTAATTATCATATTAAGAAAAAATTCTACTGAATATAATAATTAATGATGATAAATAGTTAAATTTAATAATTAATATTTAGAAAACAATAGGCCAGCCGTGGACTAATTTTTTAAAGTGTAGAAGGCAAAATTGAAAATTAGTTAAATTCATGATTTCATTCACTTTTTGGACAGTTTATATATTATAGTCAACTTGAATAGAAGAAGATTAGCTATTTTTTCGCTGAAAAGAAGAAGATTAGCTGTACCCAATATAGAGTTTTAAAAATAAATAAATATATATATATATATATATATATATATATATATATATATATATATATATATATATAGGTAGAGTTTGAATTTTATTTTATTTATTTATTTTTTTTAAACAAAGAACCGAATTTGATGTACATTTTTTTTTATTATATGAAAAGCATAATTCATTGCAAAAACCTATAAAAGAGGAGGATTACAAAACTAAGCTGGTGCTAAGCATCTCATATGCCAAAATATTCAAAATATTCTTGGAAGGGAGACAAAACAGGAATTATTTCAATCAAAATACATAAAGAGCTTTCTTGGCTATACGGTCTGCCAAACCGTTAGCCTCCTTATAATTCCAAAACAATTTCCACTTGTTTTCAGAAGACAATGAACTGAACGTTGTTCAGAGAAACGATGTACTTAAAAGAACTAAATGTCATTCAGAGAAATGTATGAATATATTCAGTTGAGCATTGTGGGTCTACAGTAAAATCTATTAAAGTTTTGATAAAAAGAAGAATACGAACAGTAAAATTAATTAAAGTTATATATATATATATAAAATAAATTATGTATTTATTCAACTAACGTCATTCGAGTACTCAAAGACACTTCAATTGTTAATTGAGACTGGCTATTAACTATTAAACAAATACAAAGTCTATGATTATTAAGTCAGTAGTTGGAAAAAAGAATTTAAAACAAAAAATCACAGATTTATAATACGCAATCACTCGAGATTATGTGTTCTAGACATGTTGGACGATCTGTATATTTTATTGACTTTGCTATCGTTTTTCAATTACAAAAATAATAATAACAAAAAAAAAAAAAAAAAAAACTTATGTTTATCGAAGAGGTAGCTAATATTTTTTCAATAAATTTTTCTTTTTCTATGTACGTTTGACTTTTTGTACATTCAGATGGATATTATTATTATTATTATTATTATTAGTATTAGTATTATTATTGTTATTATTATCATTTTTTAGTTTTGATTGGACTTCGACCTCGTGAATCAGGAGTGTCGAAAAGGACTGGACCAATGTTCTGACAAAAAAATAAAATAAAATAAACTAATAATAATAATAATAAATAAATAAAATAAAATAAGAAAAAAGACTGGACCAGCACAGGAAGTACTGGACCTGTTTTCCTAATCGAGACTACCATTCTGGCATCGGATTGTGGACCCAAAATTTAAAGTACAATCTTATTTTTTTGGGAAAAAATTTAAAGTGCATTAAAGTTTTTTTTTTTTTTTTTTTTTGAAAAATTGTAAACCTTTTCGCATTACCCTTTTATTTTTTTCAACTTTATAATACCCACCATTCAAAAACAAATATTCACTCTTCCATTTACCTTACCATTATCATTTTCTTCGTGGTTGGCTCCCTTAAACACTTTAAAACTTAAATAATACAAAGCAAAGTAGATTTTCATTTTGGCTTCTATTTTCGAACTTGTGTTGAGCAACAGAAAGCACCAAACTCAACCCCGAGGTCTAGCAACATAATTTCACTTTTCTTTGTTATGACCATACGAAATTTGTGTATGTTAGTGTGTTAGGCATTTTTGCATACCTTAAATATAGTTGAAATTTAAAAAAATAACAAAAACTATGAAACGCAATACGTCTAGAGGTTGAAGACGACTCAAATATGGTTTTGGAAAATTTTCTATCTCAAGGTCGAGGGCCTTGACTACAAGTCAGGAAAAAAACTTGCATATCTTTAAGTTGGGAAAAATGTTCCCACACTTGATATTACACCTATTATTTCCTCTAATATCCAAATTCAAATTTTTGCATATGGAAATTCCCCCCTGGTTCTTGAATTTTCCGACTCAAAAGATGATTGTTATGGGCAAAGGAGTGAATGTGAATTTAATTGTAGAGGGAAAGCTGTTTTAACTAAAAACTACCCCTATATATGTGTGTATATATATGTATATATATATATATATATATTTTTGGGAGTTTCTACTTGCACACTCTTATTACTTTTTACACTGCATTTATATGAAGTTTCAAAAATATCCTTATCTAATTTTGAAATTTTTATATTATTAAACATTTTTCAATGTTTAATAGATTCCAACCGAGCAATTTATCCCCAAAAAAAAAAAAAAAAAGCTACAAAACCTAACAATTTACCCCGAAAAAAAAAAAAAGGAAAAGAAAAAAGACTCTAAACCAAACAAAAGTAAAATGTTTATTTTCATACAACCGAAACTATCTAATTATGTTTTGGCTAACCAGAAGTAAACATGGCTTGGACATTGAAAATCAATTTCACTTTTATGCCTAAACAAAAAGTTTGATTATGCTCAAATATAATCATTTTACCCATAAACCTTATTTGATAACTCTAAATGTTTGTTTGGCAAAGTTTTTTTTTTTCAAGCAAAAGCTATACTTAAAGATCAAAAACTTTTTTATTAAAAAATAAAAATATTTGATAAAAGTCAACAAGTACTTATTAACAAAAAAATAACTTTTTTAAGCCCTTTTAAAGAAGTTCAAATTTTATACTTTTCTAAAAATATTTTTTTTTTTAAATTTATATGGAAATTCAATGAGCATGTAAGATAGCTTTTTAAGTTTTTATAAAAACTCATTGAGCATTTAATACAGTCTTATTATTTACAATTAAACACTTATTAACTTTTTAATAAAAAATTTTTTTCAAAAAAATTTATTATATAAATCTCTACATATTAAATTCTACTTTTAGCAGTTATATTAAACGGATTTTAAAGTTAATTATATCTTAGTGGGGTGGCTTAATTGCTCAAAAACGAAAAAAAAAAAAAAATCTGAAAACCAACCGTTAAAGCCATCATGAAGTGCATTATTATATGTACCCATGCCTCTATTGTTTTCATAATCTACAAACTTTGATTATATGGAAGCTATTGGATTTGAGTTTTCTTGGTCACATTTATTTTTTAACCCCCTACCAATTGTTTGACGAGATTTGGAGGAGTGCGATAAGGGACATTTTTGGAATTTTAATAAAATATTAGTAGCAAAGAGTAAAAGGCAACCTTATAAATAAAACCTCACTTCTTTATTTATTCATTCTTTAGTTGGCCAGAGGCCCACAGACTGGAACCTTTGCCCTGGCGCCTAGGCTGAGGCAACATATGGGTATGACATTTTCCATCCCAACTGCCCCAGAGGCTTTAAACACGACCCATATTTCTTGTCATTCTTGACGATTGTTCAGGGCTTGCTTGTTTAGCTGGTTTTGACCACTTTAAATTCTAATAAAACTGGGCTTGACTTAAAAGTGATTGGACTACACTTAATTGTTTTCACATCACCAAGTTTTACAATTATATGATAAATGTTTTGTTATTTCCAAATTCTTTTTCCTTTCTTTTCTTTTCTTGTTCTTCTTATTACTGTATCTGGTTTGGTTTGCATTTTAGATGTTCTTCCTTTTTTTTATTTATATATATATATACATATATAAATATAATTTTTTTTTTTTTATGGGTTTGTGATAGAGATTGGATGGTTAAAAACCGAATTCAAAATGATTAGCCAAGAACAAACAGCAGCCTTACCTACTAAACATCATTAGAAAAACTCAACTAAGACCTTTTGGACAAATCTTAAAAAGAGGCAACAAGGAAGTACAATTATCCACTGAAAATTTCTAATACCATTTTGCGGCAAAAGGGAACCAAGCAAAATCGCAAGACATGGAGAAGCCAACTATCAGCAACAAATTGCAACATACAACTGTTTCCATGGAGGCAGATAGCGCTCATTTCCACCTAAAAATGCAGCAGCCCCGTTAGCATCTTATCTACAGATTTCATTCCCACAAATACAGATACAAAGATGTCAGAATGGAGCTGATGTTGTTCTGCGAAGTTGATACTTTGGCTCAGGAGGCGGTGCACACGGCAACATCTTCTCCAGCTCCTGTAAATAAGAATGCAAATGGTTATTATGAGTAACATATTACACAACGGAAATCCTTTCACAGACGGAAAGAGAGTTCCTCAGTATTCTTTTCTTTCATATTATGGTGTCAAGATTATAACTTTTTCAAACACATGAAACAGGTTTTCGACTCGGGACTAGATGATGATACAGAATAATGAACTAAACATGTGGAAAAACATCGACAGAAAAAAACATGCACAACACCAATATAAACATCAAGAACACTGATAATGGTAATAAAAAGACATCAACTTAATGCCACAGTTGAGTCTGAATTTCAATTAACTGGAAAATGTGTACAGCAACAGATACGCAGTCTGCATAACATAGATGCATCTTCAACACACTAAGAATAGTCCAAAATCTTATCTCCCCTACATTCCCAATACTTTTAGCAAGGGCAAACCACTAAACAGTGCTCTATTTAAATCTCAGAAACCTTACTCACAAGCAACTGGTCAACACTTTTACGTATGACGCTGTCCTACTTAAACACTTAGTCATCTTCTTTACCTATTTCACAAACAAATGAAGTCCTGCAAGAAATAGTTTATGTATAAAAGAGAGTAAGGTTTTTGGTCTAAACAGACAAATAAAAGGAGAGAAACTTCCTGCTTGATAATATTGTAGAAACTTTAGAAAAATAAGATCCACTGCACCTATACCACACAAGCTTTATTTCCTTTCAAACAGGTTGCTATATTAAGCAAGAATAAAACACCTCCACTGTTCTTATATATCAGGATAGGGAAAGGATAATCTAACATGCAAAACTTTACATGTAGCATATAATAATCTAGCAGACAAACTTTAGAGCCAGATACTGCAGAGACTAGCAAGACTGGCAGCACTTTAGAATCTTACTAATCTCGCTTGCCTTGCAATCTGAAAAAGGAAGCTATGTTAAGTGTCACAATCCCAAGCTTCAAATCTCAATTTCAGCATAAGCTACATAAAGCTCCAATTCCACTCACTTTCTTTACTTCATCTAGCCCACTACACTTTCCTTGATGTTTCCACCCAAATGAATGATCAAATAGACAATGAAAATGATTATTTTTGGTAACTCTGAATCATCATAGCCAAAAGTTCTAACCTTCCAGTACAGAAATACCTTAAAATTGCACATCAATGCCTCTTTATTCAAGCAATAAGAAAAAGCTCTAACTCTCTAAAGATAATGTTTCTCTGCATGACTTTTCATACTATAAATCAAGCCAAAAGCAAACTCAACTTCTTTCAACAATTTTTTCAGGGAAGAATACCACACCTTATATTGTGCACAAAAATTAAGAACTAAACACCTGATTCTTGATATTAAGTCTAAATCTAACATTATTAAAAACAATAATTCCACTGCTAGTTCTATCTGAAAACACAGCTCTATCACACTTCATAACTAATACAGTCAATCCCATCATATTTACTGCAAGGCAACAATCATTCCTATAACTAAAGATTCTTGTACATAATCCAGTTTTTGAAAGATTAAGTCAATGATTCATGAGAAAGTAATGACTAACTATTCTTGATTATTATAATATTTCTTAAATGTAAAAGGTTTAATCTCCAAAGCTTTTTAAATTGTTTAATCACATCTAACTAAACCAAAATTCATGCTCGTAGAACACAGATCATTCTTGAAAAATGTACAATCCACATAAAACCTGCCATAGTTTGAAACAGACAATTGTGGAATCAACAACAGGTACAGAAGAGAAATAACAGTAGGCAAGGTCTAGGGCAGGTTTGCAGCACATAAAGTTAACAGAAGCAAAGATACAAAGGAAAAGGGGCACAGCGGGATGTGAGGACGAAGGAAAACAGTTGATGCAGGGGCTGGCTGAGGAAAAAAAGGTGATGACTGGATGCAAGGGAGAAGGAAACCTAATATAAACAAACAAAAACAAAAAGGCTACTAGCTTGTGGAGAAGAAATAAAAGTGCTGCAGGAGGGGCTGGCTGAGGAATGGAGGGCAGAAGGAAAGAAGCTGCAGCAGGGCTGGCTGAGAAAGGAAGCACACTGCTGGCAGCAGTGCTTAGAACAGAAACCCTGGTACTGATGTCATTTAGAAAGAGAGAAACAATGTTCAATATACATATTATTCATGAAATGGATATACAATAAATATATACTAGCATCTAAGACTAAGGTATGCAAAATACTTAAACTGCCCTTATTTCACGGGTGTACAATCTTGGACAAGAATATTGATGTAAGGTAGATTGCTTTGAAAACCTTTAAGACATATTATTTTTCTGATAAACATCACATTGCATCCCCAGAATTAGTCATTTTATGCATCAATTTCATCAATACCCAACCACTGCTGTTGGCTCTCATATGTTGGCTTCAGTTTTGACAATTTTCACAAGGACAAAATTATCTTAAATCAAAAAAACCTATAGATAACAAATTGATACACTCCAATTGATTTTTCTGACTCATCAGAAGTCTTCAAGAGATCAACAGTTGATTATAACCATCCACAATTAACGTTAAAAGTTGCAATATTACAAACCAAACTCATTAATGCCAACATATCTCATATCTGGTTCATGGCTACATCATATACATATGGCATAAATCACCATAACCAATATTAGATAGGTGTCTAGAAATATACAAATTGGTAATGCGAACTCTCAGAGAAGCATCTTCAAATTTTCAAGGCAAATGAGAAATGGTAAAGGATATTCAACTAGAAAATTGCTATTATGCATTAATTGGATGTGTCTAAATGTCCAAACTGGAAAATTTATAAAACTCAACACTGAAAACTTATAATACATAAACAAGCAGTTATGCAACTACAAAATCTAAAAGAAAATAACATAGAAAGTCCACATATACATTATGTACAAAGCTAATAATTAGTTGACATATCCCAACTTCAATGCGCAAGTGAGAACAAAATTCTAAAAGAAATATAATCAGCAGATCAGTGCCACAGATGCATACACTGATATGTAAAAATACATGTGTATGGTCACAAGTACAAAAATACATGCATTGTTAGATTTCAAAGACAAAGAAATAAAGGAAAAATAAACGTAAAATGAAGCAGAAGGTAACAAGATCCTTTGGACAAAAAAGCAAAAGCGAAAGGGGTAGGATAGAGTCCTCATAAGAGGAAGGAATTATCTAAAGAACATGCAGTAAAAGCTAGGAGACTTTAAAATTAACACCCAGTTATGCAGAAAATGCTTAGATAGTCACTGGCTATCAACTTAATACAGGTTCAAAAATATAAAGTGATGGTTAAAAAGGCAGAAACATTTAAACCTAAATAGCAGCCCACCATTACCCAAGAGAAGGGGAGAAAATTGCAAAAGAAATATGTAAAATAAAAAGCAAAAAATTATTCCTGTCCTACTTTACTCCCCTATACAATGAGAGAAAAAAGTTCACTTCCAGAACTTGCTTTTTTGTTTCTATAATTTTGATTAAAATCTCACATAAGAAAACCCACTACTGCTATAATTTAAACACTGAAAGGTGTT
Organism: Ziziphus jujuba; assembly: GCF_031755915.1. Classification (NCBI taxonomy): domain Eukaryota; kingdom Viridiplantae; phylum Streptophyta; class Magnoliopsida; order Rosales; family Rhamnaceae; genus Ziziphus; species Ziziphus jujuba. Next base: position 6,106,059 of record NC_083386.1, read on the forward strand.
TTCAAGAAGATCAAAGGAAATGAAGAAAAATCATAACAACATCAGGAAAGAAAGCCTAACCCTCTGTTTCCTCAGCCTTTCATTTTCCTCTTCCAGTCGTGAAACTTTGTTTTCTAGTTCATTTGTATAAGCCTGTTCATATAGCCAAGCAGCTTGTCAGATTCAGAGATAAAGAGGTAAAAATGGCAGATTCTAAACAACCAAAATGACGGAAACTTAACCTGCTTCCTTGCTCGTGAACGCGCAGCAGATTCCCGGTTCTTTATCATTCGCTTTTGCCTCCTCTCAACAGTCTTCTCAATAATATCCTCTGGAGGGCCCCTTTTCCTTCCAGGTGTTTGTGTATCTGAGAGAGCTCCCATTAGAGGAGAGGGCAGTGCAAGTTGGTTGTCTGCATAAGTAACATCCATTACAGCCCCACCCCCAACATGTAGCGGTTGTGGCATAGGCTGGCTTGGCATATAAACCCCTATCATACTTTGTTGTGGAACCTGATATTGTGGTTGTGAGTACTGCATCCATTGTCCCTGCTGGGGGAACTGTGATGCTATATTTGCATCAACTCCAACAACCGGACCAGCTCCTTTTTTATCCGAAGACGCTTCAGCAACAACTCCGGCTTTCACCAAGAAATCCTCCAAAGTCATCTCTCCCAGAGTAGGCTGCCTTTCTCGAGACTTCCTTTCCTCATTATTTTTGCTTTGTTGGATATCTCTCCAAACCTCATCGACTGTCTTCTTGCTTAATGCACCAGTTAATGACAGGCTTGCCTGACGCTGGAGAGCGGTTTGATTGGCCAGTGCTGTGCTCTCAGCGTCCATACCAATGGATTGGTTGGCTTCGGCAGTCCATACATTTTTAAGAAGTTCATCCAGGTTCATGCTGCTAAGTGGCTTTCCCAAGTCACCCAAATGATTTTGAACCTCATCAAGTGTGAGACTGTACATTGAGTTCTGCCGTGCCAATGATTGGAATTGTGATTGTTTGCCATTACTACCATCCCCACCTTGAGACCCCATTGTTGGAATCCCCATCACCAACTCGAACTTGATATGTTCATTGATAAACTAACTATTTTGATCACATAAGGCTGAAAGTCACGAGAGACAATCTTTTAACTCAGCCCAAAAATAAGAAGTCTAAGAAAGTGTAATTGAAAGTTCAAGTTCTGCGACTCTTAAAATGCTCAGGACTTTAAAGGAACCCAAATTGCTTATTCCTCAAGATAACATAAAGACCAAGCAGAAAGAGGAAATATGAACAGATAACCTCCAGTTGTAGAACATTTAAAATCCCTGCACTATTTAAAAAAGAAACAGTTATTAAATATGCCCATAAAATTGCCACTTAATTCCACAATGAAAACCCATAAAACTAAAAGAAAGCCATAAGCTAGAACATAGTGGAGAAGAAGAGCCACCATAAAACCAATCTGCAAACTGAACCCAATAACCAGCAACCTTCACTAATTTCAAAAATATTAAAAACAAAATTATAAAACCCATTATAAATCAGATCCTCAAAGCCAATGAAACAAAAATATATCCCAACACGGCTGGCGAATGAGCCATATTACAAAATGGTAATGGAAGATGAAGGACATTGGTTGTCAGAACAGACCATGAACAAGGGTTAAAAAGCTCCAGTTTGTTGCATGCAAGTGCACAGGACAGAGCTTCAGCCCGCAATTGAGCAAACGCCACCAAACCCTAAACCCAAATAAGAATGCTCAAAAATCCCCATCAAAATCCCACTTTTAAATCTTTTTCCACTGAGAAAAATAAAATAAGAGAAAAAAAGCCCATTTTCCAATAAAATTTAGAGCAATGTATCAAAAGATGAAAAAAAAAAAAAAATGAATGCTACACTTTACAAATCAACAAAACAAAATCGCATGGCATTACCTCACCAGAACCAAAAACAATCAAAAGAAGATTTGCATGCAACCAAAAAAAAAAAAAAAAAAAAAATCAATCTTTTTAATTCCAGAACCAAAGCAAATAAATAATATATATATTCTTTTCCTTCAAAAAAGAAGGCAAAGATCAGTAACCCACTTCATAGACAAACGTCAGTGGGAAATTAGAAAACAGGTAAACATTGAGAGATTTTTTTTTTTTTTTTAAAAAAAAAAAAAAAAGGGGAAAAACAGGGTGAGAGGTTAGTGGGTGTGTGAGAGAAATGGAAGAGAAAGAAAATAAGAGGGTAAAGGCACTCACTTTGAGGTAAAATCCGATCTGAATCTACAGGCGCATGAGGAGGATTAAGCTTAAAAAGTAGGGAGTTTGGTTCTTAGAGAGGAGAGAGAGAGACTGTCTCAGGTGGAAATCATCAGCAGCAGCGAGCGTGTATTTATATATATAGAGAGAGAGATGGTGGTGTATGTATAGATGTATATAATATAAGTTGTAACTCAATAAGAAATTTCTACAAGTCCAAAAAATGCCAAAATTAATTTTTTATTATATCTACTTCATAATATATTAATATGTTTAAATTTGAATTCTTTACTCATTATAATAATATATATATATATATATTTTATTTATAAATGTTGTAAAATGTAATAGGCCAATTGTCGAAGTTTTGGTATGTGGCTTTGTCATATATTATCAATGTAAAATATATTATATTATAAATTGTCTTGTTCAAGCAATGCTCATTGTCTTTTTTATTTTATTGAAATGAAATTTTAAAATTAATGATTTTTTTTTTCTTTTTATTTAAAATTACTTTATTTCCGTACTATTTTTTAAATAACCATTCAATAATTGAAACTTTAAAAATAAAATTCTAACATACAAGGTACTACTGAAAACATATCTAATTGAGAGAAAACAATTCAAAATGTTTTTACATAAGGAATAAGGACAAATTGTTTTCACACATGGATCAATTCAAATTTTTTTTAATTCTTTTAATAAAACACAAAATAAAATTGCGAGAAATATTCAATTCTTATAATAACTCTAGCTCTAAAATTTATAATTATAATGATAATTATTATTAATATTGTGTATCTGGATTTTTAAATAATATTATTTTGTCACATAATTTTATTATTTGTTATCATCTTTTATTATCGTAGCAGTCATTGATGATACAATAAATACTAATTGGTTGTATTTAATTATTTTTAAATTAAAATTTTAATATAAAAAAATTGTAATTATCATCTATAGAAAAAAGTAATAATTTTTCTTTACATTTAAAGTTGTGATACAAAGATTTGGAAATTTCAATTTTATGAGTAATATTATAATAAATGTATTAAAATATTTCGTTAGTAATAAAATTTTGACTTTGGGAAGGAGATAGCATCAAAAATGGAAAGGGTATTAAAAAAAAAAAAAAAACCGTAAAAAAATTGGGTGTTTTGTGTGATGAAGGAGGGAAAGCAAGGGAAGTTTTGTCTGCATGGACCAAGACCTCTCTTAACTGACCAGACTTTTGTCAAATAGTGGTGGGGGATCCTCTAGAAGTGGGATATATACCCTACAAAATATCCCAGAGAAAATATTTTCTCAATCATCCTCAAATTTTGACACTTGTCACCCTCAAGCTCTAGGTAGGTTTGGGTTCTTTCAATTTATTATATATTCAATTCTGCAAGGACAAAAGCGACTTGACATGAAATTTAAAAATAAAAAAATAAAAATAAAAAAGGGAAGAGAAAAAGGTGGATACATTATGATGGGAATGGAATGCCGTCCCAACAATATTTGTTGGTGTGATTTTTTTTTTTTTAAATATATAAAAGACATAGCAAAATATAATATAATTATGATGTCAGTATAATTATAGTAAAATCTCATATATCAGATTTTTATTTTTATTTTTGGCTGTGTGTCTAATGATTGATTCTTTAATACATATCAGAACTACATTAATTGGTATAAGTAAGGTTAAAAAATAGTTTAATATTTTTTTTTTCCTTTTAGAAAAAAGTTGGTAGGACGATTAAATTGTGCTTTGTTTGCTAAAATAGTCTTTTATCCATTATGAAATATATATTATCAGGACTATTGGAAGCACATTTCTATGGAAGAGACCTCTGCCTTAAAACTTTTTCAAGCCCTTTGTAAATTAGTTTAACTTGTAAAATCGAAATGATTATGGTTCGAGTCTATGATCAAAATTAATAAACATGAATTTGGTGTCTTTTAATTTAAACACATCAACAAATTCAAATTCTGTAAGAAGCAAAAAACAAACTCAAAATTTGTATTGATGATGATCTAGATGACAATAAACACTTGAATTGTCTTCGAGCTACCCAAGTTATCATATGCCCCCCCCCCCCCCCCCCCCCCCCAAAAAAAAAAAAAAAAAAAAAAAACCTTTAATTCCCACATAAGTACAATTTGGACAGAATTAACACATAATGACAATCTTTTTTTCAAACAAACACTAAAAAGGAAAACTAATTCTTTGAAAATCAACGAACTCTCGTAAAACTAATTCCTTCAAAAGTTGACTACTTTATCACAAACCAAACGAGTGTAAGGTAAAGAAATAAAAAAAAGGAAAACCAATTCTACCTAAATAAACTTCAATGGAAACCAACTCACAAAACTTTACCACTACCATAAACCAAACAGACCCAAGTGAAAATAATTAAAAACGAAAAATTATATATAAAAAAAGGAGATAGTGCAAACCTGCAAATCTGCACTTCAAATTAAAGTCATAAGACAAAAGAATAACACTGTAAAACTAAAATCACTTGGTTTAAGGAGGTTTATTGCAGTGCAAAAGTCGTACTATTAATTCAAAAGTTTGTACTATTTACGTCGGCAGTACTAATATCAATTTATTAATTAAGCAGTCACATGAAGCTGCAGTTTCATCCTTCAGTGGCAGCAGAAACCTAGCAAGCGATTTTTGTTGAAGCATGCTTATGGCTATAAAAGGCATATTTCAACCCTGAGGAAAGGAAAAGAAAAAGAAAGGCATCTCCTTTCTAAAGGCTGCAGCTGAGCTTGGCAGCATTTCTCTCATGTCAACCTCATGCAGGCACATTCTCTCTAACAGTGGAACTTATAAACATCCTTCTTCCCAAACTGGAAAAGAGGCTTAGATTCCAGGGAATTTACATCCGACTGATGACATATGCCTAACCTGTGACTTTCATAACTGTGAAATTACAAGGTTTTGTAAATATTCCTTGATGCCATTCATATCATGAACCATATCCTTGGAATTTACAGGCAAAAGAGACAAAGAAATTTATTAAAAAAAAAAAAAAAAGAGAAAAAAAAAAAAAGAGACGATTTGCAACCAAGTAATTAAAAGATTATCTCATATGGAAGAACATATGCATTTCTTACAAGCAAGATCTCCAGCCCTCCTTCCCACCTAAGGTCAATCTGTATTGTAAATTAATGTTAGCAGCGTAACTCAAGGCTCACCGAAAGGAAAGCGCATTAGTACTTAAAAGTATAACTATATCAGCTGAAAATTGAAAATCATAGATGGATAAGAAGCAGACACCAAAAAGATTTGTAGTCATGATGATACAAGTCTAAAACACTTTGTACAGGCAAACAATAAGAATTGTCAAAAAAAGGATTTGTCTGTACCATCACTTTTAGAAGACCAAACACATGTGGAAAAACAAAATTGAAAACTTCTTGATGCAATGACAACCATGTTCACATCTTTCCCACAGCTTCACGCCAAAGACTCTGCAGTTTGGTGATGATCTATTGATTTTTGAATTGCCATCGCTGTTTACTCTTGGTTTTATGGGGTTTCTTATTGATAAAATAATAAAAATAGAGTTGAGGTATCTGAAATGTGAATTAGACACATGTAATAGGTATCTTGGTGCAAGACAGAGAGAGAACTTGACCAAACCAAACATGTGCTATGTCAAATTCTATTATAAACACCTATTTATTTAAATCATCCCTAGCAATATCACCGTCCAAAATTGCATGCCTCATCAAAACAATTTCCTTCACAAGATTTCTGTAAGTGAAAGGTCTAACTGCTGCTCGTAAAAATAGCTCTGGAGGAATCCTACTCTTCTTAATCCTTCTCCCCCATGGACCAATACCTGCTATCTTCCACTCTTCAGGACTCACTTTTGCCCGCTTTCCTCTCATGGTGGTTTTATTCCCATCATGTGACGTTTTTCTCTCTTCTACTTCCTTTTCCATTGTCCTCAGCTGTTTTTTATAGTGCTCTGTAGACAAATCTACACTCTGTTTCACTAGCTTTTCCATTGCTTCCGAGCTACTCAGTGCCTTTTGAAATTCCTCTTCCCAATATTTCTCATCTTCTTCTTCACTATCTTCTTCTCGTACACCTAATCCATCATCTTCATCATCTTCCATGTCCATAACCACATCATCTTGCTCTTCATCATCATTACCTTCATCATCCTCACCAGTGTCCTCATCTTCCTCTATCCAATCCACAAATTCAGTATTGCCATCATGATCTTCATCACTATCCGGGGCATCACAACCCAATTCCAACTCCTCCAACTTGGCCTTCCACTCCTTGGTATATGGATGCAACAACTGAACAGGATGATTTTTCAGCAAGAACCCCAAGCACTTGGACTTGTTCTCATCACTCAGCTTCTCGTAAGCCTTAACCACATCATCCACAAACGCCTTGGGATTCACCTTAACAATCTTACATAATCCACCAAAATATGTACACAATTCAACACTTCCATCATCATTCTCCAACTCAAACAGATAATCTTGCTCTGTACTTGGATCCAGAAATGGAATCAATACCTTGAAAAAATTATCTTGTGGCTCAAATCTACACTGATAAACAGGACGTTTCACATATATAATATCAGGTCTCATCCATGCTGCACACTTAGTTATCAATGACCTTGTCAGATTCCCAAGCCTACCCATCAAATTCCATTTATCCAATCTCTGTTTCCCAGCTTCCAACACCACCTCACAGACCAAAGTCCACTGCTCCCATGGCAATTCTGAAACTCTCCACCTTGGGTGCCTCACAAACACCCAGAAGTGCCTAAATTTACTCCTATCTAATTGTTGCAATCTCTTCCCAAAATTTTGTGCCATTTCGAATTGCTCAATCTTTTCCCACTCTTCAGCATCCCGAACTTCACTGATCATTGCCACCCGCTCATCTGAGAACCGACCACGAATTGGATCCCCAAGAACCACTCCACGCCATGAGTATGGTCCAAATTCACCATATTTGTACCAATCATAAGGGTGGCGTATATTGGGGTCATCCTTTTCCATGAACCGCACCAATCGGTCATATCCAAGACCAATTTGCTGGAGCTCATCTTCAGTGAAGTTATCAGCATGGCTCCGATTTGGGTTCTTGAGGCGGTAGAAGAGGGACTCAGCAAGCTTCTTGCTCTTCAGGCGAGCATTGCGCTTCACCTCCCGCCGAAACTCAGCATTTCCCTCAATACGACCTGAGGAAGAACTGCCACCTGCCTTCTTCTTGCTCCGGCCGGCATATGTCCGGAGGTCACGCTGTTGGGATGCGTCTCTCACTCCCCTACCCAAGAATGGACCTGAGCAATAAATAAATAAAATGAGAATAAATGGAATGCAAACACGAAAAGTAAACTGCATCAGTCAGCAAATTAAAAAGCATTACAGTTCCAGAAAAATTGGCAACTCTTATTACACATTGACACTTCCAAGCACAGCCTCAAGACACTGCTACCACAAATAACACAGAGAAACATATTCATGTAGCAAATAGGTCTCAACTACTAACAATAAAGTAACCTTCAAGTTCATAAATTTTCCACCGTTCTTACTCTCTAACATACAAAGAAGCTATATTAAGCTTCTACACATACCATTTCACTAAATTCAGCTTTTTTCCTCATACGTCCTAAGGTGGCTCAAAATCTAGCTTCCAAACTTCCTTTACTTTATAGTCCAATGCTTTTCCATCCATTTTCATTTACTGTCCAATATTTTGCTCGCAAAACTAAAAGTAAATGAAAAAAAACTGGATAGTGATCTTACATATTGATTCACATTTTATCCAAAAACTACAAATATTATCATAAAAACATAACTTGAGAAACTACACGAAATTACCCAAAAAACAAAAAAAATGGAGAGCCCGTTTCAAAATTTTCATATAATAATTAGGCAAAATTACAAAGATACCCCTTGAACTTTCATCTGTTTATCAAGTTCCCCCTTAATTTTATTTTTCCCTCAACAATATCAAACTTCAACTTCGTAACTGTCCCATTGCCCATTCTATATGTCAAAACTGTCAAAAAGGATGGAAGTTGTCACGTGACAACCACATGTACCATTCACTAAAGTTGGTTTGGGTTTCAAAGATTCATTCTCTAAGCCAGACCTGTGAGCAGAGGAGGAATAAGTGGAACACATATTGTGGAGAAAGAAGCTTGCAATAATTTGGATTCTTCTCTCATATTTGCATATCAAAATCAAAATATAGAAAACTCAGTAAAAAAGGCTCAGCATCTCAAAGTCATAACAATTTTTTTCATATATACATATATTGCTGAATCATTATTTTATAGATATAAATTACTCAAAGGCCGCATGAAAGAAGATATTGGCGTTCTTATTCCTCCTATACACGGCTTTAAGGAATGGATTTTTGGAACCAAAAATTCTTTACTAAAAAGCAAATGATAAAAATTTCATCCATTTTTAACAGCGTTTTGACAAAAACAAAATGGGCAGTTGGGCATTTAAACCGAGTTCAACTTTGACATTGCTGAGGGAAAAAAAAAAAAAAATTTCTGGGCAAAATTAACAGAGGGGTCTTCGAAATTTTCAAATTAAAAAAAAAAAAAAAATACAAGTTTGATAAAGAAACATACCGGAAGCTGATGAGAAGCATGATAGAGAGAATTTCTTGAGGTCGGTTTTGGATTTAGAAGAAACCTCTAAGAATCCATGGAGACCAGTAGAAGTTGGCTCCCGAGGTCTGAAGAAGCTCGAAGACTTCCAGTCCAGAGAAATGCACGCACTGCAAACAAACCCAAATTTCAGATTCATAAACAACAACTATAGAAGGAGCACCGAAGAGAATGGAAGAGAGAGAGAGAGAAAGAGAGAGAGAGAGAGAGAGAGCACTTGCCTAGTTGGAGATGACAGACTGAGACTCATTTGGGATTTGTTGAGAGATGCAGAGAGAGAGAGAGAGAGGGAAGGAAATGGGTTTGTATTTGTATTAAACATTTTTATAGTTCATATAATAATAATAATAATTAATGATGATGATGATATACGAAACGTTGCGTTTAACTATTAGAAAACAGAAAAAAGGCAGGCTTATGAAGCTGATTTTTCATCTTTAGCTTGACAGCTCAAAGCTTCGATCTTTGCGATGACAAATGGCGAAACTCATATAATTACGAAAGAGGGAACGCAAATTATATGGTGGTCTTTTTCTTTTTCTTTTTTATATTATATAAATATATATTTTATATTTTACATAGTCCAATAAATTAAAATATTTGTAAACCAAGTAAAGCTAAATCTTTTTTTAGAGAAAAATATAATTTCGATGCTTTTGTGGAAAATTTGATTTGACATTCACAATAATGATAAAAACAGAAAGTCCATTTTGTTAGAAAGTAACCGACCAAAGTAAATTATTTTAAAAAAAAAAAAAACAAAAAGGGAAGAAATGTCTTAAAAGTTTATAGTCAATTGATTTTCTATTTTTCAATAAAGGGTGAAACATATTTATGTAATTTATATTGTATTCATCTTTAGGTTTTATTATCAAGTTGATCATAAATTTTGTACTTTTTTCCTTGAAAAATCTTGAATTGTAAAAGTATTCAGCAATCATCATCATCATCATCATCATCATCATCTTCTTCTTCTTCTCCTTTTTTTTTGTTAAAAAATAAAATAAAAAAATTCTTGATCATAAATTTTGTACTTTTTTCCTTGAAAAATCTTGAATTGTAAAAGTATTCAGCAATCATCATCATCATCATCATCATCTTCTTCTTCTTCTCTTTTTTTTTTTTTTTTTTTAAATAAAATAAAAAATTCCTCTTCTTCTTAAATTTTGTACGTTTGTCCTTGAAAAATCTGAATTGTAAAAGTATTCGCGAATCATCATCATCATCATCATCATCATCTTCTTCTTCTTATTCCTCTTCTAAGGACCTGTACTAAAGCATGATCCCCAAATAAATATTGAGAATTGTCTAATAAAGTTGGTTAAAATCAATTCGTTATAATTTACAAGAATCGTCTATTATTATAGAAGATATTTGAATTTTTTTTTTAATTTTGTAATTATAAAACAAATATCAAACATTTTCAATTTATTTAGTATCCATGCCATACAAAAAGCCTTTCCATAGCCCAAAAAAAAAAAAGAAAACCAATAAAAACAAAATCAACCATTTATTTTTATTTTCTTATGCTAATATATTTTTATTGTTTGGTATGATGTTTTTATTTTAGTTAGCTTCCAAATATAGTTTTTATTACATGTTCCTACCTATGGAGTGCAAAACTTGATAATCATTCTGAGCAACTTCAACATTTAATACTTGATTAAATTTTTGAATCTACAACTCCATACCTGCAGAAGAAAGACAACAATTGATAATAAAAGTTAGTGAATAGTGGACTAAAGTCAGTGGATCATTGACTCCCAAAATAACATAGCAGTCAAATCAGGGTATTTGTACCTTGTAGCTTTTAATTTATATAGTATGCTTGTTAATTTGACTCTATATCCTCAGATATTTATATTTCTTCCATACATATGTTTATAAATATCAAGTCCCTAAAAACAATTATCTGTTCAGGCTTCTTCGACCAGATTTGGTATAATATTTTAAGTACAACAACTTGTTCATCCAATTATTTTTATTTTTTGAAAACAATTTATGACAATTTTTGTTGTTTTCAATTTTTTTTGTGTTGAAGATTGTTTCAAAAAAAAACTTACCAAACACTTTGTCAATGTTTTAGAAAACAAATTTCTATTTTTGAAAACAGAAAAAAATTCTATAATAATATTAAAAATATTAAAAGGTCAATAAAAATGGTGTGACAAAAGCATACTAAACTAATAAAACTTATATATATTATAAATGAATTTTAAAAAAATGTAAGTCTAATTAAATATAGAATAATATTAGAGACATCAAATCCTTTATTATTGTTATAGTTTGAAAATTTTGCTTATATATATTTAAATTATATTGCTTCAGTTTTGCTACAGAAAGGATCAAATTCTTTTCATTTCTTTTCATAAAATGAAAACCTAATGCCAAATTTTATTTTGAAAGGTCAATTTTGCTTCGACGCAGATATTTTTTCACAAAATATATTTATAGAATGGATCTGTTTGTATCGATATAAAACTGCTCATTTTAAATGAAATTTAACATTAGATTCTTATCATATTGTTTTTTACAATAAAACTCTCTGTTGCTCTTTTTACCAATAAAATAACAACATTACTGTCACTTTATATGACATTTCATCACTTAGATGTATGGTATGGGCATCTCTAGCATTATTCAACTTTGAATGGTAAGTTTGAAAATTGTGTTGCGTTGATTGGTTAAAAAAGAAAGAAATATATGTGTGTGTGTGTGTGTATTTTAAATTTTTCTTAAACTGAAACGATGCGTTTCAGCAATTTAGAGAAGGCACTTGATATTTTTACCGTGATCGAAACGTTGCGTTAGGCACTTGCTTTTGATGGCGTTCGATTAATGTTTCTGTTCTTCTTCTTCTTCTTCTTCTTCTTCATCGTTGATTTAACGTACTCCGATCGCTCTGTCTCCCACAAAGTTTCGATCTTTATGAATGGCCAATTGAAAAAAATTATCTAAAAACCCAAATGGCGAAGCGAGTTTACACGACCGAGTTGGGCTGCATAGCTTGCGAAGATCTGAGCGAACTCGGCGCTGGGAAGGAAGGCTGGCTCGTCGACAATCCCAACCTCATATGCGCCCTCGACACTCACTCTCTCGCTCTCGCCAACCGAATTCTAATTCTGATGATCGGCTGGTCCGATTCGGATGGCTCCCGGGTCAAAATCAGACCCGAATTGTCTCCGATCGAGGCCGAGTACATCTCAGCTATTGAGTGGTTGGTGTTCGATGATATTCGGGTGATTGTGGTCGGGACCTCTTCTGGGTATTTGCTGATTTACTCTTTGACTGGTGAATTGATTCACAAACAGGTTCGTCCTTTTTTCACATATTTGGTAATGCTGTTTCATTTGTGGTAATCTTATTGGAATATGGTTGAAAATTGAATTATGCTATATGTGTTTATGCAATTCTGTTTTTGCTTTTAATTCTTGGTGGAAAAATGATTTTTATGTAATGCTGTTTGAAAAATTGATTGAAGGTTCCATTTTTGTTTAACCATTGTGATCAATGTTGACATTTTGTATTCCTTTTAAGTTGAAGTCTGTAAATCAGATGATTAAATAGCTTGGAATTTATAATGTTTTGTCCTTACAGATGATACATCCTGGAAGGATTCTGAAGTTGAGAGTTCGTGGTACAAACAGAGATTTGATCCAAGAAACATCCTCGGAGGAGGTTTGCGTTGTTATGCTGGGTGTAATTGCCCGTTTTGATGGTTCTGAGATTAAGGTATGTGTTATAGTTTTCCGCTAGGTTTGAGAGTTTATGTTGGAACCTTGTCTTTTTACAAAACCCGCCCATGCTTTATGATCAGTGTAAGTATGTTTTATGTTGCTGGTGGGTTTAAGGTATGTGCTATATTTTTCGCTACTAGGTTTTAGAATTAATGTTGAAATAGCATGTTTTTTCATCAATTTTAGTAGGTAATATATCATGTTTGCCAGAGTTAAGTAGTTTTTGGTCTTTTCTGCTTTAGGTTTCCTTTTTAGGTGTTACTTAGAGCGAGTTAGAAATATATTTTGGTTCTGATCTAAATGATATGCTTAACATTCTTTGCATGTAGAGCATGTTGCAACAATGGTTCCAAGAATCATATTCTCGGTTTTGGGAACAAAAATCAAGAAAGCGTGATTCAGATGATGTGGGAAATTCTTATAGAAGATTGCCTTACCAGTTGTGGAATGTTAGCAAGCATGGGACTTGTGCTGATGCAGCAATTAGTGGGATAATGCCTCCACCTTTGATGGAAGTCCAGGTATGCTTAAGGGCTTCTTGATTTTGTTGAAGTATTGATTTGTATGATTAACAAAGATTATGTTAGTTAACTGATGGTGGTATTATGCTCCTGAATTTTCCGGCTATCATATGTTTCTCATTTTCATGTTGGCTTTGAACATTTGTGGGTTCTATTTGTCATTCTTTTGATTCTTTTTTCACATAAAATGATGGTAGTTTTCTGAAGGTATTCTGGTTTTGAATTCAGCTGCTTTTATTGTTGGGCAGTCAAGTCAACGCTATTATTGTGCAATCACTGTTGGACAGGATGCTGTGATCTCAGCCTTCAGGTTAGTTTGCTGTGTAAGGATACTTTCTGATTTGTGTTATTTGTCCCTCTTATGGGGTTGTCATTTACTGTATTTTGTTCGTTTTGATATATTATTTACTGAATTACTTCATACTATAGGCTTTCAGAGGACAAAAGTAGGTCTCTAGTGGGAGCTATCTTATCCAAAGTTGTTCCTGCAACATTTTCAACGATAGCTTCTTTTTCTAAAATGATATGGCGGAGTGAACAAACATCACCAACAAAATCAGATGTGAAGATTCAACCATTTGCTCGAGGTGACTATCATGCTTTTTGGTTTTCAATAATTTTCTTGCTAACTGATATATGATATTCTTTGGTAGAACACAAGAAAGAAAGTGGGGAGTGCTGATGAATTATATTATAACTTGTCAGTTTTGATTTCTTATTATATATACTTCTATAAACCTCCTTGATGCATGTTTATTTTCCCATACAATAAAGCGTATATGCAAACATTTAATGAACTTGCATACTTAATGCTTATAACTTCTAAGTCATTATATCCTTGATTACATTAGGGTTGTTATATACCCTACTTAACTGTAAAATGATATCCTCTTGGTTGACTTGTATCATGATTTCCAACAGCGTCTCAACTGACATCTTTGAAGGATTACCCAAGAAAGGGTGAGAAGCTCACCTTGTCTCCTAGTGGTACATTGGCAGCAATAACAGATTCGCTAGGTCGTATATTGCTCTTAGACACTCAAGCACTTGTGGTGGTGCGGTTATGGAAGGTTTAGTCCAAGAATCTCTAAATTTTGTTTGCTCCCCCATACCCCGGACCCCGGGTGTCTTTTTTTTTTTTTTTTTTTTTCCCCTCTTAAGTTCCTTTCCTTTAACCCCTTCCACCCCCCCTTTATTTCCTAGATGACTCATGTCCATTTTCTCTCTTGTGATGGTGAACTTAAAATTGTTTTGCAGGGATATCGTGATGCTAGCTGCTTATTCATGGAGATGCTAGTCAATAGAGATGCTGCAGGGTCTAGTTCTACTTTTCATGAGCCTCTCAAGAGTGACTATTGCCTGTGTTTGGTTATACATGCTCCTCGAAAAGGAATTCTTGAGGTATATTTAAGCTCTTTCAACATAAGTACTTAATTTTCTGATGATTGAGCTGGATTTTAAGTTATTTTTACTCTGATCTTACATCAACATTGATCTTGAGTTAAGGGTATGTCTTGATTTGAGTAACTAAGTACTCATCTGGTAGTGACCATCTTTTAGTTTAAAGTTTTTAGTAGTTAACGAAAGAAAATATTTTTTTTCCCCCTCGGTTTCTACAAGTTTCAATCCGTCCATTATTGATGGACTGATTCTTCTCTAGCCTGTCCTTCCTTTTGAAACTGAACTTTGTCAAATTCTTGCGAATAATTTTACCACTTGGTACATGATCTCACTCTGTTTGCACTCTGCCACCACTGAGTTTGTTTCCTCCCTTGATCATGTGGTGCAGATCTGGCAGATGAGAACTGGACCTCGGCTTCGGACCATTCCATGTAGTAAAGGCAGCAAAATAGTTCAACCAACTTACAGGTTTGGATCATCTGTAGGCTCTCCATATGTCCCTTTAGAGGTATTCTTGTTGAATGGTGACTCTGGTCAAATTTCAATTTTAAACCGAACCCTGAATCCTGGTGTAAAAAATTAAAGCATTTGTAACATTTGTCATTGATTACAGATTTATATTTTTTTGCTTGAATATTGATTGAAGATAATTGATGATATTTCTGATGGAGTGCTAATGGTACCTTATCTTATTTGTAGATTGTAAAAATAGATATAACTTATGGTGACCTATTTTATTATAAATCACATGGAGTTCAAACAATGTAACCCCTTTCGATGCATCCATTTTCTATCTCAAACCATCTTGCCCATCTCATCTTTTCCCAGCTTGGATTTTTCACGTCTGAATATTGCGTACAGTCCCAATGATGATAAGGCACATTCTAGGAGAAAATAATCCACAACTGACTTGTTTGATTTGTAGTAGAAGTTCGATGAGAGGTGCAATCAACTTGATCACTTCAATGGACTTTTTAAATCATTATATTAAAAATTATTATTAAAATATGAAAGGTAAATTATTTCTTAGATATGTATGGGTTGATTAGGAGGTAAGGTTAAGTTATAGCTATGATGAGATAATTTGGGCAATCTAGTGTTTAAATACTCAGTCTTGATTCAACTTACCCAAGCTTATTTGTCAAAACTGGAGTTAAAAATTTAATCTTGACTTCGTTTTGATATTTTATATATGAGGTAAGTTTGTCACATATATAATCTTACTCTTAGAAGCCGTAAACAGGTAAAATATTATTTTTGAAGGTGCATAACTACAGTTGGATGTTGAAACAACACTTACTCACAAAATTAAGATTTAACTTTATTTAATTTGAAGAAGAATAAAACAAGTAGATTATTTAAAATTTGTTGATTTAAGTTGGTACCCGATTTAGAAGTTCTAAAGTCATTATTGCAACCATTTCCTCATATATTTTGTCCTCTTCTTAAATATGAAATGTGATAACTAATCCGGCAAATTCCCTTCACCTACTCACTTCGCTTCTTTTAACCCTTCACTTTGAAAACAAGTTCTGAATCTCTTTCTCTCCGGAATTTCATTTAGAATCTGTCTATTTCTTTACCAAATCAGCATTGTTCTCTACTCCAAGGACATGATAAAAGAGTTTTGTTTAGAGCAAACCTGAAAATAAGCCATACATAACCCACCATTTATGGCTTGTTCTATCTTCTTTGTCCTCTCTATTTTTCTCCTCTATCCATCCTTTTCCATTGCCAATGTCCATAAAATCAAACTCTTAAGACCACAACTTCTCTCTCAACACATAGGAACTTTCAATTACACTGCACCAACTCCATTCTTTGAGGTAACCAAACCCATTGAACTACCCAGATCTAAACCTTGCTCATACCTCATACTCAGGCATGATTTCGGATTCACATATGGCAAACCACCAGTCTTTGCAAACTACAACCCTCCTTTGCACTGCCCATCTCAAGTTTTCTCCAAAATTGTGCTGGAGTGGAAAGCAACTTGCAAAGGATTGCAATTTGATCGAATTTTTGGAGTTTGGCTGGGCGGGGTCGAGCTTCTCCGGAGCTGCACAGCAGAGCCGACTGCTAGTGGGATTGTTTGGACTGTTGAGAAGGACATTACAAGGTATTACTCCTTGCTCATGACCAATCAAACACTTGCTGTATTTCTTGGAAATATTGTGGATAGAACGTATACTGGGGTTTACCATGTGGATATAACAATGTATTTTTATCCTGCTGAAAAGGGTGTCAATAATCCGGAGAATTTGATACCTGGGTATAATTTCTGGGCAGATTTGATCTTGCCCATTTCTCAAAATCTTCCCTTGAATGATGGGTTGTGGTTTGAAATTAAGAATTCCAATGAAACCCAATTCAAGGAATTCAAAATTCCCAGAAATGCTTATAGGGCTGTGCTGGAAGTGTATGTTTCTTTCCATGAAAATGATGAATTCTGGTATTCGAATCCACCCAACGAGTACATTGTTGAAAATAACCTTACTGATACACCTGGGAATGGTCCTTTTAGAGAGGTTGTGGTCAGTCTTGATGGTGCAATAGTTGGTGCTATATGGCCATTTACTGTGATTTATACTGGAGGTGTTGATCCCCTCTTGTGGAGACCCATTACTGGTATTGGGTCTTTCAACCTCCCTTCTTATGACATTGAAATTACTCCATTTTTGGGGAATATCTTAGATGGAAAGATCCATAAGTTTGGGTTCAATGTTACAAATGCATTGAATGTGTGGTTCATAGATGCAAATCTGCATCTCTGGCTGGACAAACAGATCCCCAGAACACAGGGGAAGCTTTTGAGGCACATCAGTTTACCCTTTGTTCTTTCCTTGGTTTCAGATTTCAAGGATTTAAATGCTACATTTTTAACAAAAGCAAGAAGGTCCATTTCATCATCTGGATGGGTTAAGTCCTCCTATGGGAATATGAAGACCCATTCATTTCAAAATCTATGCTACAGTAATTCAATGGTGATGGGTAGTGATGGTAATACCCAGATAGTGAATCAGACCATTCATTTTAATGATGCTGTTCATGCCCATTTCCCATCCTCATTCCTTTACTTGACCAAATCTCATAAGACTTTTCTCCTTGTCTTGTCCTTGGGCGTCTTGGATCAAGGTGATGATGCTTATATCTCTGTGGTAAAAGTTACGTTGGGATTGAAGGAGAAGAAGTCTGATGGACCATGGAAGAGCTCTCTGGAAAATTTGCAGAATGGCCTGGGTTATAGAGCTGTAAAGAGTGGTTCAGTGGTTGGTGCAGGGGCGAATACGCAGCAAGTGTATGATTTTGATGATGGAAAATTGTGTTATTTCAGAAATATTAGCAGCTCAAATTATAGAATAGTTTATGATTATGTGAGGAATAAATGCAGCATAAAAACAGTATCTGTTTTGGGTTCTGGATTAGGTAGGCTTTGGCTTTCCACGCTGAATGAGATTGTGTAGTTCATGCTGAAGTTTTTAGCATCTTGGTTGTTTCTTTATATTCTCTTTAGAGGAACTGTTTTACAATTAGATTTTTCCAGAGAATTTCCAGTTTGGGAACTTCAATGTAAAGAAAAGAATAAAACATAAATTTAATTTTATTGTGTTTGATTCCCTTTCTCTTCTTTTTTCCTCGTAAATTTTATATAACAAAAAAACAAGTGGAGACTTATTTTTAGATAATTTTATATTATAAATAAATAATTAAATGTGTCTATATGAAGAAGAATTATCATTGTGAAAGATACAAAATATTGAAGTGATTTTGAAACCTACTCTAATAATTACAATGTACAGAGCATCTATCATGTACATGTAATTCACTTCTTTAATAAGAAATAACGAATTCAATGTAATTCCACATGATGGAGAGGATTTAACTAGGTAAAGTAACCATCTGTATAAAACCAAAAAAAAAAAAAAAAAAAAACACTTATTTTATCAATGGTAAGAATATTTTCTCCATTCACGAAATATTTTCTTTAATTTGGGTTTGGCCCAAAAAGTGGGATTGCGCCAAATTTGCCTAGGTTGATTTGTGTTTTATAAGGTGTGTTGCATAGACTCCAATGCTGGTGTATTTTTTGGTAAATAACTCCAATACAGGTGTTAGCGTTACGAACAAGGTATGTATTTAAATGTTTCCTTTTTTCTTTTTCTTTTTCTTTTTTTTTTTTTTTTTTTTCGTTTTGTTTTGTTTTTCCAAAACTTGTTTGGTTTATAAAATTTAATGTATTTGGAATGTCCAATAGACATACCCTTCATTACCATTATGCAAGCATGTAGCTGAGTCAGTTTTGTTTTGTTCTTTTTTTTTTTTTTTTTCAGCAAATTAATCACCAAAAGCCCATTAAAGAAGTGATTTTTTTTTTTTTTTTTTTTTTTTGGGGTTCAGAATTAAAGAAATGAAATTGACAGCCATCTTTCTCCAACTTATAGAGTTTTAAACCTACCAAAACTCCTATTGTCTTAAGCTAATACATGATAGGCTTTTAGTTCTTTTGTTGAGGGAAGAAAATGGTAATGGTGGGTAGGTTTCGTCTAACATGCAAAATCCTATTCAATCCACTTGAGTAGGCACATATTAAATAAGATTCTCTTTATGAACAAGAGCCTATGTAAGGCTAACAGATCAAGGATATGAATAAGTATTTGGTTGTCTTTTACTTCTTCACTGATCAAAGCTAGTAGAGATTGAGATTGAAGGAAACAGACCATTATGAACTAGCCACTCTTTCAAGTGTTCTGTTTCCTCTGTCTCTGTCTTTGCTATAGTCACCATTTTATTATATCAAGCTTAGCTATTATGATACAGATGCTCTAATGGAACCTAGAGGTTTTACAATGAAGAAGACAGATGCTAATTGATGAAAGCATAATAAACAGAGTGTACCATACTTGTATATGTCATTTTTTATGGCATAAAAGGGGATATAAAGAGCTAAAGATAAGAAGCAGGAGGTAAAACTTTGGTGCTCATGTTCTATGTTCTTTTCAGATTTTATTTATCTGCAATTAAAACCCTGATGCTATTCTTTTTTTTAAATTCATTATCTTGCTATGATATAGTAGATTGGACTCATTTTAATTTTGACATTAGGATTTTAGATTTTGTGGTATCCTTGATTCTCTGACGTGGGACATTTTTGTTTTACTTGTAATTCAAACTCTGTTAGCTAGTTCAGGTGCTTTTGTTCATCACTCTTCTCTTCTTGTTTGATTAAGTCAGAAAGAAATGGGTGTGCATGTTCGTGTTTCTGTTTGTTGTTTTGAGTTCTGGGTTGCAACAGCAACAAGAATTAGAAAAAAAGAGTTTAAACAAAAACTTAGGATTGTTCCAAGAATGTTTATGCCTTATGGCATGTTTGTTTGGTTGCCAGGAATTTGTATGATTGTGTAGAAAATATAAAACACAATGAACCACCTCAATGATGACTTGCATATCTAATAAACTTTTTGGTTCCTTTTTATTTTTGACAAAATTATGACAAGTATTGCATAATTTCGGTATTTCAATTAAATATTATAAAATCAATATAATCATAATTTATATCGTTACATAAAATTTATAAAAATGACTATAAAATAAAATAAATATTTTGTTTTGAAATGTATCAGAAAAAAAAGTGAAACATTGGAAGTGGAGCAGAGGATGGCCATCTTTTAATTTTGAATTTTGAATTTTGAATTTTTTTTAATTGTTTGTTTTGGTTTTAATAAGTCTGCTATGAAGAAAACTTGCTTGCCTTGCAGTACAAGTAATCTACAGTTGAAAGCTCATTCACAGTATCTAAGCTCTCAGTATCAGGACTCATGCAGTTCGGTTTTCATCCACGTCTTATTGGTAATTCCAATTAATAAAATAGATTAATTCCATCTTGTGACCCCAAAAAATAAAGTAATTCCAACTATTTTTTAGCTAGTCTTTGCAATAAGAGTATCAATGATATATATATATATATATATATATTTTTCTTGAAAGGAACAATATCAATGAAATTTTGAGAGCAAATCAATCAATTTGGAAACACCTTCTTTCCAAAACACTCCCCCCCCCCGCGCCCTAGGGATGTCAACGGGGCGGGATGGGGCTGGTTTTTAAAATCCCGTCCCCATCCCCGTATGGGATTTTTCATCCCATCCCCGCAATTTTTCCCGTTTTTTTAGAAGCGGGGCGGGGACGGTTTCCCCATTTGTATTTTTTCATATAATTAATATAATTTTTTTTGATAAATTTATATTAAAAAAATTTCTTCTATAAGCAAAATATAAATAAAATGACCAAAAATATAATAAAAATACAATAAAAGATATCAAAGTTCAAATTTATAATTTTAATAACATACATTCTCAAAAAATACAATATAATATAATCCAAATACATAAACATAAAATTTATAAAAATACACATGCACACATAATAAAGTTTTACTTCTCATTTCCTTAAGTCTCCATAAAAGAATGTTCCGTAAGAGTTGATTGCTACAAAAATAGACAAAAATATTAAATAATATCAAAAAATTTTAAACAATTTAATATAAACATTTTTTGTTATAAATAAATTCAATTTACCTCCTTATCAATTTCTATGTCACTCATAGTAGAAGAACAAACTTCAACATACGGTGAAGAAGATGAAGCTAACAAAAATGAGATTAATTAGTTAACAATAAATATAAAAATTATTAAATACAAAAAAATATAAAATTTAATTTTTCATACCATTAATTTCAACCCATAACCAATCGAATAAGTTTAATTTTAATTTTCAAAATATTAAAAAAAATATTAAAAAAAAAAAGGTAATATATACGGGTCGGGTTCGGGCCGGGGTCTTTAATACCCGATCTCGGCCCATCCCCCCTTCGGGTCTAAGAGAGTAAGCCCAAGCCCACCCCGTCACCCCGTTTTTACGGGGAAAAACTGCCTCGTTAGGGGCGGTGCACCGCGGTTTCGGGGATGGGCGGGCAAATTGACATCCCTACCCCGCCCCCCTCTCTTCTCCCCTCACCCACCCTTTTGTGCTTTCACTTCATATTTTACATTTCACTTCCTTAATGAGAATAAAGAATTTAATTTGGTTCCAACTAAGAGGATGGGGTTTAACTATATATGGTAAGCTTGTTAAAAAAAAAAAAAAAAAAAAACTATATATAGTACGCATATGTACCCAAAAAAAAAAAAAAAAAAAGGATTAACAAAATAAGTTTTAATCCTAATTAATAGGGGCCGCAATTTTCTTTTCTTGGTTCACATAAAATGGAAAAAAAATTACATACTTTACCAATGGTAAGAACATTTTCTCTATACATCAGTTGTCTGTCTTTTTGGTCAACCACATACAGACATATTTTGCTAGACAATAATTATCTCTATTTGTTTAAAGAAAGATTTTGCATTTTAAATGCAAAATTAAAGATTCCTAATCAAAATTTTTTTAAAAATAAAAAATTAAAAAAAAAGGTGTGAAAATGAACGTTGGTTTCTATGCCAACGAAACAATAAACAAAATCTTCCTCGTTAGCTTCAATTTATAGCAAAGCAAAGAAACATACAAACGCTTCAAGAACAGAACAACAATTCATGGATTCCTTTGCCTTCCCTCCGTTGTTGTTGTTGTTCTTCTTCTCCCTCCTCCTTCATCAACTTCCATTTTCCACAGCCAATTTTCACAAACTCAACCACCTCAGGCCACATTTTCTCGCCCACCAAACACCTACCACCAATGACACCCCACCAACTCGTTTCTTTGAAGTAACCAAACCCATCAATCTTCCAAAAACCAAACGCTGTTCCCACCTTGTTCTCCACCATGATTTTGGATTCACATATGGAAAGCCACCAGTTCTTGCAAACTACACCCCTCCTTCACATTGTTCGTCTCATAAAAAATTTTCCAAGATTGTCCTTGAATGGAAAGCAACTTGTAAAGGCAAGCAATTTGATAGGATTTTTGGAATTTGGCTTGGTGGGGTTGAGCTTCTTCGTAGCTGCACTGCAGAACCAAGAGCTACTGGGATTGTTTGGAGTGTTGAGAAGGACATCACAAGGTATTATCCATTGCTTTTGAAGAATCAAACACTTGCTGTTTATCTTGGAAATCTTTTGGACAGTACTTATACTGGGATTTACCATGTTGATTTAATTATTTATTTCTATCCTGCTGAAGAACATTTCAATAATCATGTCCAAAAAAAAGGGAAAAAATTGGTTACTGGACACAATTCCTGGGCCGATTTGATACTGCCCATTTCTCGAAAACTTCCATTGAACGATGGTTTATGGTTTAAGCTTGAGAATGCAAGTTATACCCCATTGAATGAATTCAAAATTCCCAAGAATGTCTATAGGGCTGTTGTGGAGGTCTATGTTTCATTTCATGAAAATGATGAGTTTTGGTATTCAAATTATCCGAACGAGTACATTGCTGCAAACAACCTCACTGACACGCCCGGAAATGGGCCTTATAGGGAGGTTACGGTGAGTCTTGATGGTGAAACCGTTGGTGCTATTTGGCCTTTTACTGTGATTTACACAGGAGGAGTTAATCCCCTCTTATGGAGACCCATTACTGCTATTGGCTCATACAATCTCCCTTCTTATGACATAGAAATCACACCATTTTTGGAGAAGATTTTAGATGGGAAAATCCATAACATTGGTTTTCATGTCACAAATGCCTTGAATGTTTGGTATATTGATGCAAATTTGCATCTTTGGTTGGACAAAAAGAGTGAAAAAACTGAAGGAAAGCTATTAAAGCACACCACTTTGCCCCTTGCTGTTTCCCTGAACTATAAATTCAATGGTTTGGATGGAAAGTTTTCAACAAGTGTAAGCAGGTCTGTGTTATCAACCGGTTGGGTTAGGTCCTCCTATGGAAACATCACAACCAAATATGTTCAAGACTTTTCTTACAGAAATTTAATGGTGATGAAAAGCAATGGGAGTGAACAGATGGTGAATCAGGTTATCCATTTCAATGACTTGGTTCAAGCCAAGATTCCATCAGAACATCTTCACTCAAAGAAATCAGACAAAATATTTTCTCTTTTCTTGTATTCTAATTATCTGAGTCAGGAAAATGGAACTGTTTTATCTGCTGCTAATCTTACTTTGGGATTTAATGAGAAATCTAGAAATAATGCTGATTTTGGATTCTCAAAGTCAAAGACATCTTTGAAAAATCTGCAGAGTGGCCAAGGTTATATAGTGATTAAAAATAATGTTCTAGCTGGTGGATTGGGGAGTACACAACAAGTGTATAAATATGCTGGAGATGGATTATGTTACTCTAGAGATATAAGCAGCTCAAACTACACCATTCTTTATGATAAAGTGAGAAATACTTGCAAGAAAAGGAAACAATCTTCTTTGGATTTAGTAGATAATGAGGGAGTTTATCATTAATAGTCATCTTGGATTGGATTGCCATATGCTTTATACAATTTCTCCATTTCTAAGATGTTACTAGAGGATTCCTGCAAGTGAACAGTGGCCCAGAAATAATTGCAAGTGTTTTTACAATGTATGATGATTATTTTGTGGAAAGTGTTTTAGAATTTTATTTATGTGTGCAAATAATTCTAGTTCGTTTTTGAAGTGGTGATGAGTAGTGTCTTGTTGGTTTGCTTATTACATAACAAGATAATTAATCCTCGAATTAAAAGAGATCTTTTCATTTGCACTGTGATTTTGCAGCTAATTAGCTTCTTTTTAATTAATTACTCTTATTATTAAACAGTAACTAAGCCGTTTGGCCAAATAACTTAAAAAGAGTTTTTTTTTCCTCCCCCCAACCCCCCCCCCCCCCCCGGGGGAAAAAAAAAAAAAAAACAAAAAATTAAAAATTAAAAATTAAAAACAAAAAACTAAAAACTTTGTTTTCAAAAGATCAATAAAGGTGTTTGGTAGTTGTTTTTTTAAAACAATTCGAAAAGCAAGTAATTTTGCTTTTGAAAACATAAAACTGCAAAAAAGTCCTTGAGATGTTTTGGATAACTAATATCAATGAACAATTTGTTCGTAGTGAAATATGACGGAGCGAGAAAGTCACAAGATAAGAAAACAGAAAAAGAAACAGAAACTAGAATTTTTTTTTTTTTTTTTTTTCACCTTCAAAAGATAAGAAAATAGAAACTATGAAAAGACATTAGTTTATTTGTATAATCATTAGCAAATTTTTTCCCAGTATACATAAAACAAATGGTCAAATAAAGTGGAACAAGAAAAGCAAACTCCGTTGACTAAATCAATGTTTTACAAAAGCTAAACACTTAATTGACTCAATTCTTATTCTTTTCATTAATGTGACGATCTTTTCTGTTATCAGATGGCTTAAAAATGGCTTCTCTGGAACAGGAAGGCACTTCACAACCCAACCAATAGGCCAAGTCATGGAAGCAATTCCAATACATATCCCCCATTGCTGCAAGCTCAACCTTTCTGTGGATGCAAAGTTATTCAGAAATTCCACCACAACCACCTGAAGAACAATGGTTATGGCAATGATTCCCACAAAAATTTTGTTCCTGTGAACCCCTTCGAACACATTCTTCTTCTCCATCTTCCTTGCATTGAATTCATTGAAAACTTGGTAGAGTACAAAAGTGTTGAAAACCAAAGTGGTGTTTAACACATTGTCTGCATGAAAGATTGATTCACCTTTGAAAACGAATGCCAGAACTAGACAAATCTGATACGCAGCTTGAGGTAAGATGTTCCTCCACATGATGTTAATTATAAAAGGGTCGGTCCGTTCCACCGGAATTTTGTTCATAAGCTCTTTGGTGGGATCCCCAGTGGCTAGAGCCAGCGCACCAAGTGTCTCCATTATCAAGTTCAACCATAATACCTGGACTGTTGTGAATGGCGTGCATCCACCAGAAACGACTGCGATGAAGCTGAAAACCAAAAGGGAAATGTTGACGGTGAGCTGAAACTGAATGAATTTCTGTACGTTGTTGTAAACGCCTCGACCCCATTTAAGAACTGTGACTACCGACGAGAAATTGTCATCCAAGATGATGATATCTGAGCTTTCCTTTGCAGCTTCAGTGCCTTGGATCCCCATGCAGAGTCCAATATCGGCTTCTTTCAATGCCGGCGCATCGTTCGTGCCATCTCCGGTGATGGCGACAACGTGGCCTTTCTCTTTAAGGCATTCAACCATGAGGAGTTTATCAGATGGAGATGATCTGGCCATCACACAGATTTTCTCAACTTTCTCCGTTCTTTCTTCCGGAGTGTAGTTTCGGAACTCCTCACCTTCAATCACTGCTCCTTCCCTGTTCTCGTCTTCAGGGCGAAGTATTCCACACTCTGTGGCTATGGCTTTTGCTGTGAAAATATTGTCTCCGGTGATCATCTTCACATTAACTCCGGCGTTTTGGCAATCTTCAACGGCTTTCTTGACTCCTGGACGACATGGATCTTTAATTCCAACTAGTCCTAACAGGACTAAACCATCTTCTTTTATCATTTTATGCTCAATATCAGAATCCTCTGCTGGAACTTGGCTGTGTGCAAAAGCTATGCAACGGAGGCTGCTCGCAGCCATACCTTCAATGATTTTCTGGAACTGCACCTTCTGATTATAATCCATGACTTTGATTACACCATAAGCATCGCGGTAGCAACAACACATAGACAAAACCTTCTCTGCAGCTCCTTTCCAATGGACATGGTCTGTACCATCGTCGTCTGCGATCTTCCTCTTCATCAAAACCCCGCTTCGTTTCTTCTCAGAATTGAACATCTCATGGTGAAGAACCGAACATCTCATTTTCACTTCCTCCATATTCAAATTCATGCTCTCAATTGCCCAGGAAAGAATTGCTTTCTCTGTAGGACTACCTTTGATTTCATACTCTGAACCAGTCGTCCTGTTTATACTTGCAGTGGTATTCACAGCAATGCCTTCTCGAAGCAATTCTATGACAGCTGGAGCAATGGAATCACAGCAATCAACTTCTTCCACAGACATGTCTTTGCCGAGCCAGAATTTGGTCACTTTCATCTGATTCATGGTGAGAGTGCCCGTTTTGTCCGTGCAAATGGTGGTGGCAGAGCCCATGGTTTCACAAGCGGAGAGCTTCCTCACCATTGCCTTTTGGGCCATCAACCCTTTCAATGGATAAACGAGAGTTAGCGTAACAGCCAATGGCAAACCCTCTGGAAGAGCAGCCACAAAAATGGTAACTGCAATTTCCAAAATCTGCAGTACAAAATCCAACCCTCTGGCCTGGTTTCCATTCTCATCTATGATTTGGGTTTTCCCGGTGAAGTATCCAATTAACAACAGAGCAACAACTAATGCGTCTGCTGCCATACCAATCGTACATATCGAAGAGGTCAGCCTGTCTAGCCGATTTTGTAATGGGGTTTTCTCTCGCGATTCGCGGTTAAGTTTACTTAGCATTCGTCCCCAATTCGTGTTCATTCCGACCGAAGTGACGAGCATTCGACCATTGCCAACGACCACATTAGTACCAGAGAACAAGAAGGGATTTTGGTCATGGTTAACTTCTATATGGTCACTCTCCCCTGTTATGCTTGATTCATCCACTTGCAGAAAACAATTCTCTTCCAAGAACAATCCATCTGCTGGAACTTGGTCTCCAGTGTTTAAATGAATCACATCTCCCACTAAGGTTTCGAAAACAGAAATCTCTTTCCTTCTTCCGTCTCTCATAGCATCGACATAGAGACTGTTGCTGACTTTGGACATCTTATCAAACCGTCGGTTTAATTCGTAGTTAAATATTGCATCGACGATGATGGAAAGAAAAAGGGAGAATAATATGCTTAAACCATCTTGCCAACCGTCTTGAGCTCCATAGACTATCATTCCCAAACCAAGAGCAAGTGCACCGCAGACCAAAACGATGATCCTGGATCTATCTTGGAAAGCTTCCCATGCAAAATACAAAAACCCTTTTGTAGGAGGTTTCTTGTAAGTGTTTGAACCGAAAGCTTTGCATCGGCCATCAGTGGAGGAGGAGTAAATCCCATGCTCAGTACTAGTTTTGAGGGCCAATGCTACTCCATCAACACCTCCCAATTTCTGAAGCTCATCGAGATTCTTCTCCCTCACAAGCTGAACAAGTCTTGTTCGATCGATTCCACTGAAGCCCCTTTCTCCTGAATGTTGGTAAAGAGACAACAGGGCTCTCGAACAATAGATGGCAACAAAAGCAGGACGCCATTTTTGTATTTGTGAACCAAGCTCCCGTCTGCTTGGGACTATGTTTGTTTGCAAAACACCAGCACGCATGCTTGCAAAAACAACACCACAAAAAGAATTCGTGAACGATAGGGAAAATTTGCGCCAAAAGAAAAGAAAAACAAACACAGAAACTTTGATGAGAATATGGGGAAGATTACCATGCAGGCATGCATATTTATAGGGAAAATGTTATGCTTTTTTTTCTTTTTTTTTTTCTTTTTTTTTTTTTTTGGGTGAAGAGAAGTCTCCTCGAAGGTATTGCCCAAGCGGAAAAGGAAGAAAATTTAATAAAAAGGGAAAGTAAAATGTAATATTTATTTGTTGTGCAGTGTAAAAAGAAA